>NC_134409.1:55673687-56873687 GCF_038048845.1 Mixophyes fleayi | reverse complement strand
GACAGTTACCTTAATTTAAACTAATAACTTCCCCCATCGCTAATTGAATATATCATGTCACAAAAAAGAATTACTAAGGGGACTTGTTTACTTAACAGGAGCCTGGGCTTCGTGCTTTTAGCGGCTATTTGTCGCTATGTTAACAGTCATTAATATTTTTCAGATTCAGCATATTTTTCTCTTTTAATTATTTCGCTAATCTTGTTTTTAATAAATACATTCTTTTGCAATTTGAGTATTATATTAATGCATATCATTAAAGCTTTTTAGCATGTTATATTATATCCAGGACCCTTTGAGTGCCCTATTAGCCGCATTTTCTTTCTTCCTCTAAGATTATTGTAGGATTTCCAACAAGCACAGTGTGGGGAGGATAGAGATAGAGTAAACTAAGTGCAGGTCTGTAAGGAAACACATATTATTATGTACTGTGTCCACCATAACAGAGAAAGTAAAAAAAACTAAATACTGTGCATAGAAAACCCTTGTCCACCACACACAGCACCACAGCTCATAGAGAGGGAGACATTTACTGTGCCTGCAGGGAGAGGAGAGGGGGACATTTACTGTGCTTGCGGGGAGAGGAGAGGGGGACATTTACTGTGCTTACGGGGAGAGGAGAGTGGGACATTTACTGTGCTTGCGGGGAGAGGAGAGGGGGACATTTACTGTGCTTGCGGGGAGAGTAGAGGGGGACATTTTTTTGGGGGGAGGGGAACATTTACAGTGATGAGGGAGTGGGGATGAATGTACTGTGTTGAGGGATAGGGGGCGCATGTATGGCGAAGAGGGAGGGGGGCACATGTATGGGGAGGGGGCGCATGTATGGGGAGGGGGGCCCCGCCAGATTAATTAGTACTGGGCCCCACAGTTTCTGATGGCAGCCCTGGGTACACTAACAGAATGTTCACGATTAGACATCCCACTGTTGGATGGACTCTCCACAGGGATTGTTGTCATTTGTGAATCAGAGCAAACATTCTCCTCTAATGCCTTACTGTTATCTTGCAGCTCGGCTTTGACGCGTATCAGTAGTTGTGCACCAATTGTAGGCTGGGTAACTTTTTGGGATCTGCCACTAATAGCCAAAGGTGAAGGCCTCATTCTCTCTTTGCCACTGCGTGTGTAGAATGGCATGCTTGCAATTTTTTTTTATCGGCACTTAACTTTTGCTCAGTAACACTTCGTTTTCGCTTCAACACAGTAAATTTTTTTTTGGTTTTTGTTTTTTGCACTGATTTGGAAACACTCTGTTGTTTGACATCGCCTTGGCCAGTTGACATACTGGGAACACTAACATCAGGACTGGTGACAGAACCTGGTTGCTCATTCTGATCAAATGTGGACTGCTTTAAATCCATTCTGAGCGCAAAGCACTTGTAGTAGTAAAAATTATTTGGTAGATACTGCTGACAGATATGACTTTTGACAGCCAGAAATATTTATGCACAATTAGGGGGGACACTCCAAAAGCACTGAGGAGTGGTAAAAATTATTTGGTAAGATGCTGCTGACAGATATAACTTTTGACAGCCAGAAATATTTATGCACAATTATGGGGAACACCCCAAAAGCACTGGGGAGTGCCAAATATTAAAACAAAATTATAAACCTCTATCCTCCTCTCTTCTATAGCGATTTTTGTTAGAGCAATTGCAAGAAGAATATTGTATTCTCTGTCCCTGCTCTAATCAGCCTGTGACTACAACCCTGCTCTCTCCCTCTGTCAAATGGCGATGGATTGCTGTGGAGGCGTGTATTTATAATCTTCAAGTATCGCAAGAACCGAGCCCCGAGAACCGACGACGTCACAATGACGTTCGGCCTCGATTTCGATTCGGAGCGGGAGGGAGAGTACCGAGCTCCTCAGCTCGGTACTCGGATAGCCAAGGTTCGGGTGGGTTCGGTTCTCGGGGAACCGGACCCGCCCATCTCTAATTAATAGAGGGAGATATAAGTTCTATATGGGTTTTGGATATCATGCAATATCATGCAATTACACCTTATGTGTACAGATTGATGTGATAATGCATGATACAAAGGGTTAATAAGTAGGGTTAGTATGACATTGAAAAATCCATGTCAGGAAACGTGTGCATTAGGTGACTGAGGTTAAAAAAGAGATTGCACAGCTGTGCGTTCCCCTGTCAATAGGTAATACAAATGTATGTCATACACCAAGGTAAGTCTGTCGGTGAATCAGATAGAGGGGCAAATAAAACACACTGCTACCTGTGCTGGGTTTTACAACACATAATTACTCCCATATTCATCAAGAAACAATGTATTACCTGCATACGGTTGAAATTAAATATGGACGTGTGCATGCCCAAAGTACGTGCGTTTTTTTAAAAAAAATGGACATTACGTTCCTTTTGCATTCCTAGATGATTCAGGCCCGAAGAGTTTATCTACCTGGTATACAGCATGTTTTCCATTTTAAGTATGTTTTAGCCTATGCAAATAAATACATTTCTTTTCACAAACAAAAGCACTTTTATATGCCCAAGTGTTACTAATGAATTTTTATTTGCAGCCCATCTACTAGCTTGCTGTTTATGTTCTAAAATACTATATTTAATATTAGAAAATATTTCCTGTGTCTATGACATAAAAACGGAAATTCAGTTTTATGTTGAATAACCTAAATTAAATCCGGTCCCACTATATACAAAAAAAATATTATTCAACTAGTGATTATAATTTACTAAAACACAGCAGTAGCGTAGAAGATAGACTTAGATCTAGCATGTCTGTCAATGACTGTTTGCTGTGTGATTGTTTAGTTACTGTGTAACTTGTAGTATTCAGTAACTGAATTTAGGTCCGAGAATCTGTTTGTGGTGTCGCTTGACTGTGAGATATGTAATACATTTTATTGTAACCTCCTTTTTTGAGTAAAAATGCCACACTGACACTTGGGGTCCCAGCTAAAAAAAATACCACTGCTGTTGATTATAATGATATAATACTAGTGACTTTAATATATGTATAAACTACTGTACATAATATTTGCATAAACAGTGAGCTCTGATTACATTTCTTGAAATCCGTGAGTTCTGACTTCAGTGTTTGTTATATGTATTGTAAGCATACCCCCCAACCAATGAAAATCCCAAATCTAGACATAGCCACGCATCCAAGCCTCCAGCAATACATGATTGTGTGGAGGTGTGCTCCGCTGCCATGCCCTGGAAGAGGGTGAAGCTGGAACTTCAGAAGAAAGAAGACAACCCACCATCCCTGCATTCCAGCGCTGGTAAGTCTTTCTCTTCTTCCGCAGGTCCCGGCAGCAGAAGGCATATGAGCCAATCAGGGCTCACATTCCACTGCTGGCCAATCGATGGTCAGATAGGTGAGCCAATCCGTTTGAATTATTGGCGCCACGGTCAGCCAATCAGCGCTCACGGCAGCACCGAGTGACGTCAGTGCGCTGGCGACTATTTAAGTCGCAGGGTGCAGCCGTTTTTCAGTTAGTTAGCCGGCGGAGCAGAAGGAAGAGGATGTTGTGGGACGTCCAGAATAAAAGAAGAAGAAAACGCTGGCGGAAGTGGCAGGGAGCCCTTGTTAGGGCTAGGAGCTACCCTGCCACGCGAAGACGGCGCGGAAGTCATCGGCGGGGAGCCCCTGCAGGGGCTAGGAGTGCCCCCGCCCAGAAGACAGCAGGGAGCTGCGTGCCAAAGAGGAGAAGAGGCGCTGCTGGCTGGAGGGTCTGGAAGACCCGGAAATGAAGACGTCAGGGCAAGTTGAGAATCCTGCACAGTGCAGGTGAGTATAAAATAGATTGCTAGGGTGGACACAGTGCCCGTGGGTACTTTGGGCACTAGGCCCATGGCAACAGGTAATGGACTCAAGGTCCTGGCACAGTTAGGCATAGGTAGGGATTATCTTGGCACTAGGCCCCCATGGATATCTGGGCTTTAAGCCCATAGTTAGAGAGGGGACACAATGCTCAATAGAGAGGGCACAAGGCCCTATAGGTAGAGTGGGCATAAGGCCCTTAGAAGTAGAGTGGGCGTAAGAGCCCCTGAGTTTGTATAGGGCGCAAGGCCCTTGGCTGGGCACTAAGCCCTTAGGTGCAGTGTGAGACCGGAGGGTTAACGTCAGGCAATAAGCCTGGGACATCAGTTTGAGCAGAAGGCTCCTGTTGTTGTGTTGTATATTAGGCTTATCAGCTAGCCGGGGCAAGTGCTTGTCATTCTCAGACCATCCCAGACAGTAGTAACGTGTTATTGAACTAGTGTGATGATATAGCATTGTGTATTGGGTTTGGATTGTGTTTAGAAGTCTCTTCCAGGTACAAGACGTCAGGCCCCCATTAAAGGTAGGCTCTTGTTACCTGTCCTCTCCCTTGTGTTTATCCGTTCCTTTGTGGGAGTAGAGAGTTAAATTACATCACATACGGTAGGTGTAGAATACAAATTAGTTTTCCTGACCCGTAGTTCCCTGGGTCATGCAGAGTTACTGAGACAGTGATAGTGTACCCCATTGGCAGTGCAGCACGGCCCATTTGAGTTCCAGGGGTTCTTCCTTCGGTTCCACTTGGGTGCGTGCCTCTGAGTTCCGGCCGTTTCGCCTGGAGGTTCCAGTACAGGCGGTGTTACCACAGGGTTGGGCATGTCCGGTCTGAGTTCCGGCAGTGGCCACTGACAGTTCCAGGCGGAGACATCTTGCCAGGTGGCGCGCTGTTCCAGTGGGCCCCGGTCCAGCATCTGCAACTGGTCCTTGGTACTGTGTAAATGCCCTTAGTGAGTCTACTTCGTAAGTCCTGGGATTTCAGTTTAGCCTATAACTCGAAGTAGAGGGTAAGTATTGGTTGGTGCTCTCCCCGGAAAAGTGTGGGGGACTTAGCCAGTACACCACATACAGCTGCTAGCAGAGTTGCGCTGACTGGTCATTAGTTGTTGTAGGATCAAGGCACCTGTTGTTTAGCTAGTAGCATCTTGTGGGTTGTACACTATAGTCCCATGGTTAGTGTAGGTGGGAGGCTGTGTGTTGTCGTTGCAGGTGACGGAGGAACGTGAGGGAGCAGGAATCTGTAGTGGGAGCAACCCGGTAAGTATAGCTACTAGGTTTCCCTTCATCTGAGCGGGCCCTTGCCTATTGGCGAGTAGAGTATTTGGGCGGAACTGTTTCTAGTCCCAAGTATTTGTAGCGCCGGTTTCTGGCCCAGAGTAAAACGAGCTGTAGGCAGGCGGGGTAGAGTGAATGTCTCTGCCACTTTGTCGTGGTCTCGGTCATATTGTCACCTGGTGCAAGCAGATCCTCACTTTTGGTATCTCCCCCAGACCACAGTGCGGAAGGTCGTGCCAGAGAGAGGATGTAGAATTGATCCTCGGCTAGAACAGGTCACGGGCAGAGCGGTGTGCTTCATCGTGTTCCCTCGGGATCGGGTGAGTCATTGGGGTGTAGGGGAGGGGACTGTTGTCTGTGTGGCTTTCTCTCCTTTAGCACCCCTTACATTTGAATTGCTAACTAGAGGCTGTGAAAACTGCATGCAATCCACTGCTTAATAAATCTATCCCTAAGTTTCAATCAGGAACATCTCACACTTGTCAGTACAGTGGTTTGGGCAGCATGGTGGCTTAGCACCTCTGCCTCACAACACTGGGGTCATATCTGTGTGGATTTTGTATGTTCTCCCCATGTTTGCATGGGTTTCCTATGGGTGCTCTGGTTTCCTCCCACACTCCAAAATCATTCTAGTAGGTGTGTCTGCCTGCGTGTGTTAAGAAATTTAGAGTGTAAGCTCCAATGGGGCAGGAACTGATATGAGTGACAAATATCCTCTGTACAGTGCTGCGGAATTAGTTGCATTGTATAAATAAATGCTGATGATGATGATGGTGATAATGTGCTTATAGACATTATGGTCATCAAGTCCTGACATCACATAAGATTATGTTGTAAAGCCATACTAATGGATAATATGTATTACACTATTTTATTAACTAAATGATTTAAGTCCAAGTTGCCAAGATATTATACAAAGCAAGCAATCACGTTAGCTAATTATCTTTATCGTGGAGCAATGAATTGCACTCTGAATCACGGAACAATTTTAACATATTGCTTTCCATAGTTTTACATAAATATAAGAACCTTTTAAAACTAAAACACAATGGCATTACTCCTGTACAAGAACCAGTTACAGAAAAAATAATAAAAACGCATTCATCGCTCTGCATGAGCAACTCCGAACATCAGTTTAGGGGGAAAAATCTGGCAAGAACATATAACTGAAGGATGTCATCTAGCAAAGCAAGAGACCCCATCTGAAAGGCTTTCAGGAAATGTCTTCCTGTCACCTGCTTGTCGCATTGGGAAGAGGGATAGCCAGAGATTTAGAGAGATGGCGTAAATATACAGCCGATTCGGCATTACTATGCTGGTTATTGTTTGATAAGTGTTTGAGATGTCCGCTCATATTATGTCTCCACCTCTCCGGACAGAGAATTAAATGAATCTTTTTTATTTGAAGAGAGTAGGACGGGTGAGGCTTTAGGGATAATGAAGTTTTGTGATGGATGATTTTTTGAAGAGCAGAAGAAAAGAAGAAATGGTGGGCGCATTTATGAGAAGACAACGTAGGGATGATGTATATTTTTTTTGTCTTTTCTATAGTTTTTAGAGCATAATTCACTCACAGAAGTCAATGCCAGGAGCTAACAAACTTTCTTAATATATTATATGACATACATAAATATTACAACTTTAACAAACCATATAAACTATATAATCAAATATGTATAAACAAACCAGCAAATTATTTTAGGAAGTTCAATATCAACCACTTTAATGTGGTTGATGCAAACCTTGATTTATTATATAGATAGGTGGATAGGTATATATATATATATATATATATATATATATATATATATGTCTATATATATCTATATATATCTATATATATATATATATATCTATATATATATATATATATATATATATATATATATATATAAAAAAAATAGATAGATATAAATATATCAAAGAAAACACAGAGTTGCGCAGGGAGACCCAATTATACATTTATTATGATAACCATATAAGTATGTACAAAAGATACTTCTAAATAATAAAAAATAATAAATAAAAAACCACATATCATATTCACTATATCAGAAAAGCAGCAGCTGATAAAACGAATTTTTCCAAAATAGATAAGCAAAAGTGAATCATTGATTGCAAAATAAACCACATGAGCTTGTTTTGAATATATGATAAAGGATGTATGATTACACCTTTAAACAATAAAGAGATGCATCTAACTTGTGAAGTACATAAATTGGCGTTTTCTGATTAATTGCTGTTCCAAATAGAAAAGGTCAGTTATTAATTCAAAAGAACTTGCATATGGATAGAAAAAAATGTCCTTTAGAAACATATATCTCCAAATTGACTTGAGTATAGATCAAACCATGGTTTTAAACTGGAGTGTACACAAACGTCCCGTTAAATAGAGAGTTAGACTGTACTCCTTACTGCATTTGCGGGTTACATATACTGAGAGTAACAGATGATATGCTAAGCAGATATCTGAGATAGCAGACGAGATGAAAAACCAAATGGACTTCAAACCGCTTAGGTGGCTACTGTTTAACAAACCATATAAACTATATAATCAAATATGCATAAACAAAGCAGCAAATTATTTTAGGAAGTTCAATATCAACCACTTTAATGTGGTTGATGCAAACCTTGATTTATTATATAGATAGGTAGATAAGATAGGTATATATATATATATATATATATATATATATATATATATATATATCTATATCTATATATATATATATATATATATATATATATATATGTCTATATATATATCTATATATATATATATATATATATATATATATATATATATATATATATATGAGAAAGATAGATATAAATATATACATATATATATATTTATATATATAATGTAAATATCATTTAATAAAACTTTTTTGAATTAGTGTATTTAAACTGTATTATTGTTATTATTATTATATTACATTATTAATAGTAGTATTAGTAGTAGTAGCAGCTAGTGACATTCTATTTCAGATTAAATGTCAATATCAGACTTTTTATGCAACGTCATTAGCAGATGTTCACACAGACCTTACAGTACCAAGTGGAAAGGACCAAAATTTATATCACTTGTAAAGGACAGTGGCCTTGAACTGGAGAATCTTCATGGAGAGTTCGCCCCATAAATATATCAGGATGTGATTAAGTGTTCCATGTGGGACACACTCAGAGACCTTTCCTTCTCACTCTAAGCTGTTAGTTTTAAAAATTGTCCTTTTCATGAAGTGTGAAGCAAAATGCCACAAGGTTTAACTATCGTACTATCCAGTAAAAACAAGTACTATTCTATCTGTTGCACGTTGGAATTTTATTTTATTCTTTAATTCACAGAATCATCACACTGTAAGGGGTTTTCTTCTTGTTACTTGTTGGCTAGTTCCACACATTCCACACTTTTATTCTATCCTTGGGCTTCTGAAAAGTTTGCAACATACTGTTTGTATTTTACGCTTACTGCTATAATTTATCTCTTAAATTTGTAACATGGGTAGTATCAAGCTTATGTCCATGGATGTGAAAATGTGTCCATCACTAAGTAACCCATCTAGGGCCTGATTCATTAAGGAAAGAAAAGCAAAAAAAATGAGTAACTTTGAACCTTGGCAAAACCATGTTGCATTGGAGGGGGAGATAAATTTAAAATGCTAGGACAGATTTATAATTAGAGTAGAGCATGTCCTAGATAAACTTTTAATGCAAGTGTAAAAATAAAACTATCAAGTATTTGCGTCGTACATGAAAAAACAGCCAGTATTTTCCTTATGTGCCAAATAATAAACTCATTTGCAACCCTTGCATTGCTATATGGTTTTGCCAAATGTCAAAGTTACTATTTTTTTTACTTTCCTTTCCTTTCCTTAATGAATCAGGCCCACTGTGTTTCAATTGAGTATTGTGAAAACAATTATTCTTAATAGTAAGGACCATTAAATCTAATATACATGTTTATCCAAAACCAAAAGTAAAAATGTGACATTTAGAAATTAACATATAACGGCTCCCGTATGTTGATGTAAAATATTATTTATATATCTTATTTACGGTATGATATAAAAGATCGTGGTCTGTTAGGAATTTAAAATCTCACAATAGTGTCTTTCATTTGTATTATAGGCAGAAAGTGTGGTGTGCACAAGGAAAGTGTTTCCTCAACAATTACAGACTTTCCTTAAATAAACAGTGGTGGAACTACCATTGGTGCAGCAGGTGCGGTGCATCGGTGCACATGGAAATTATGGGGCCCGCTGCATGGGGAACTTGCAAGCTGTGGGCCACGTTTCCCTTCTCCCCGCCTCCCTGCACCGGGGCCCACAGCTCGCTAGTTTAGCTTTTGATTGTGAATGTTACTTAGAGATCTTTTTCATGTGCAATGACTTTCATTTCAGGTTTATACGTAGTTGACAATTTGTCCCACACAGGTAGTCGGAAAGAGTACAGTTTGCCGCACTGAATCCTGCTGAATTTAATGGAAAAAGAAAACATACCCATTTTTTCCCCATTATAATTCAATTAATTTACGGTGTTCAAGCGGATGTCCTAAAGTATATATTGTATATATTGCGTTTTTATACTGAACATACTTGTATGTTGTTTTATTGTGTGCTCTGTATGGCTTATGTGTGCAATATTTAGGCAATATACTCTAGCGGGTCTTATGCAGTTATTATTATCTTTAATCATCATCATCACCATTTATTTATATAGCGCCACTAATTCCGCAGCGCTGTACAGAGAACTCACTCACATCAGTTTCTGCCCCATTGGGGCTTACAGTCTAAATTCCCTAACACACACACACAGACTAGGGTCAATTTGTTAGCAGCCAATTAACCTACCAGTATGTTTTTGGAGTGTGGGAGGTAACCGGAGCACCCGGAGGAAACCCACTCAAACACGGTGAGAACATACAAAATCCACACAGATAAGTCCATGGTCGGGAATTGAACTCATGACCTCAGTGCTGTAAGGCAGAAGTGCTAACCACTTAGCCACCGTGCTGCCTTGTCTATACTGTCTATACTGTTGAGCAATTTAATGTATTGTGTTTTCAGTATAGAAAATCTGTGTAGTATAAACAACCAGACAAATGAATCGAGGGACAAGGCAAAAGTGCTAACCACTACGCCACCGTGCTGCCCAATCTTTAATTTAAAAGGTGCCACAAAAGGTTTGTAGCGCTGTACATGACATATACAGTAATACACAATAAACAGACAGCAATGATCTGTAACACATTACCTAATATGTAATACATTAAAAAAAATACAAAGATCAGACATACTGATTAAACAAAAAAATACACAGGTAACATGGTAATGCATATCAAATTATTTATGGGACAGTGAGTGCGAGTGATTGTAATGTCCAGCATGAAGCAGGACATTCTGGTAAGATGTTAGGCCAGTAGGAAGAATCCCTGGTTACAAAAGTGTTTTCCAAAGAAGGTTGTAAATGCCCATTTACATTCACCCATGCCTTTTGCTGCTGACATCACAATGGAAGAAGAGCTGCGGGCATCTGGAGCATGCTTAAAATCTCTTCTAATGCTAAAAGATTTACTCAGTTTTGGGAGTTGAGTGTTTCAGCAAATTCATACTCTCCCAGCTGTTCATTCGTAAATGTACTATTTTTCTGGAATGTAATCATTTTATTTTATAGGAAACTATTGCACAATATCTTTGTATTTTATTTTTGTTGTTTTGCATCTTAAGTATTGTGGATTCATTTTTCATATTAAACCACAATTTATAAGTTTATGTCTCTGTATTTACGTGTCCAACTAAACTTTGTCATAGTAACGCTACATTGCTGAAACAGAGGAGATCATTTAGGCTTTTGATAACTTTGATTAAAGTAAGTTGTGAGAGATTAGTTGAAATTAAACAGGGAGAAATAGAAGGCTTCCTGAGTAAGAGAGTCAGCTCCAGAACCAAACCTTGGTGGTGGCATGAACAGTAAAGCAAAAGGTAGTCTGTGATATTCTGTGACAAGGAGAGTTTTAATATTTTTTAAAAGGACCTGGTGGTTGTCTTTGATTAACCTTTGTCAAACACATGTCATGCAGGCTCAGGTGAGTGCTGGATTGGGACATTAACATAACTTTGCACAGTGAGACTGACATTGTCATATTCAGTGGTGTAAATACCATGGATGTTGGAACTGCAACTGTAATGGGGGCCTAGAAAGCTGATGTCTTTGTTATGGCTAAGGCTACCTAGTTAAACTTTTGAATAGATGGATAGAGGTCTTTACCTATAGCAGCCGCCTTTCCCGTGTAGAACTAGTAGTGTTTAAAGGTACTCAGATACCCTAGGACTTCACTGTAGCGTAATAAAAGTTTATCAATTGCACCAAAGTGGTGGGTAAACAGAATACAGGAGGCAAGTACCAGAGATAGTCCAAGGTCGTGGGTAGCGAACAGGATAAACAGGGGCAGGCCAGAAGTCTGGGCAGGTTGCAAGCCGGGTAATCCAATAGACAGGCAGAAGTCAGGGGCAATCACCATTCAAGCAAGGTCCAAAAAGAAGCCAAGAGTCACTACAGGAAACAGATCAGTGTGATCCTCTGCATAATGTTCTGCTAGGAAATCTTGGATCCTGGCATTCATGTGGGTGTTACTTTGACACAAACCACCTACCCAAATATTGTTGCAGAGCTAGTACACCCCTTCATGGCAATGGTATTCCCTGATGGTAGTGGCCTCTTTCAGCAGGATAATGCACCCTGTCACACTGCAAAAATTGTTCAGGAATGGCTTGAGGAACATGACAAAGAATTTAAAGTATTGAATTGGCCTCCAAATTCCCAAATTCTTTATCAAATAGGTTTTCAGTAGATATAACGGGGTGTACATCTACAAATCTGATAGGGATATGTGTACCTGTACATGAATATAAACCATCTGTCCACTTACAAATGTGTGGTCAACTATTCACTGAAGTTTCTGTGTTATCAGGTTAGTCAAGCTTATTCTTCTGGAAGTAGTTACAGCCAATTGCTCCTGTAATAATCATGCTAATACACTGCTGTAATAATCATATCACTATCATATAGCTATCATACACAGTGCTTATACTGTATATACAATATATGTATATTTTATATATACATACAATACATACATACATATGTACACACAGTAGTAGCTTTTGATGATGGGAAATGCCAGAGTGTGCTGATTGATGAAGTACTCGCATAGTGCTACAGCAATATTTCACATATCCATATGAGGCTGTAAAGGTTGGATGGGACATGTGTTAAATGAGATATTCCCAGTATACTGTTTTGGGAGATAAATGTACATTACAACTTTCACCAGGTGATGTGAAGTCCAGCTGTCTGGTTGCCATGGTTACCAGTTGTGACATTTAGCATTGTGACATCATCTCACCCAAATTATTAGCTATTTCTTCTGATCAGCTCTCTCAGTTACTTTCTCCTCAGTGAGGTGGCTTTGTCACTTTCTTATCATATATATTCTCCATTTAGTGAAGGATATATTGATTAAATATGTTCTGATGAAACTCAAAGGTCTCATCCATAATTGAGAATATCAAGAAAGAACAAAGCTGCAAATAGAAAGCTACAGACAACAGAAAATGAACTGGTGGAGGCTCTCAGGGATGTGGCTGGTCTGAACCCAACATTACAAGCAAGTAAGTTATAATTCTCTAACAATCTAGCAACATCATTGATTGATTTTGGAACAAAGCAAAAACAAAATAAAGCAAAATAATCATGCTGGATGTTTAAGGAGTGCAAAAACAATTTGTTGAAATACTGTTGAAAACTTGTCAACAAAAAACACCTTTTAGTAATAGCAACTATGGTTTTGTCCAAATATGTTGCTTCTTTACACAGCAGTAATAATAATCTTAAGAATAATAGTATGGTAATTATAAAGCAGTAATTATAAAGTACAATTAGTGACCTGTTAATAGGCATATAGTATTTACTTGCCGACTTCTGGCAAGGTCTGTCCAGGAGAGGGGCGTGTCTAGAGGGCGGGCGGAGGTGGAGCCCGGTCAAAGGTGTCATTTTGGCCCTGCCCCCGCGAAAATATGCTGTTTTGTAGCGGGGGCATTTTAGCCCCGCAATTGCAGGATGCGGGAGACTTGCCAGCTCTCACGGGAGTCCGTAAGACCAACCCGAATTTCGTGAGTCTCCGAGACATTCCGGGAGAGTTGGCAAGTATGATATAGTACTCATAGAGTAGCAGTTTCTAAGGAGTGTGCAAGCTGGCCACTCAGAAACTCCACGTGCTGGAGAGAGTCCACATAACAAATCACAACTTATGAAACGAAACATTTAATTTAGCAAAAGGTGTTTCCTTCTGTAAATGCAACTCTACTGGTTTCAGCTGTTTTCTATTTTATTTAGACAGTCTACTTCCAAAATCTAGGAACATAGCTAAACTGTCTTTGCTTTGGTACTGAATATAGAAATGAAAAGCAGTTATTCTAACTGCAGGCACTGACAAATTGTTAAACGGTTAACCTCTTAACGTGTCTTTGCATAGTGAGACAGACAGACATTGACATATCCAGTGGAGTAAATAAAATGGTTGTAGGAGCTGCAACTACAACAGGGGCAGGTAGGGCCACCAAAAGGAATTTTGGGCCCTGGAACAGCAACTTCTTGGGGCGCCTTCATAGATAGCTATGGCTGAGCTTCTGTAGCACCATGGACGGTGTGGTGGATGTGCCTTTTTGTGGCCATGCCTTACACATGAAAAACACTAGGCCACCTCTTGCAAATAAAGCCTGCATTTCATCTACAACATCATGCCACCCCCAGCCACATCATGCCCTCTCTAGCCCCATTATGCCCTCCCTAGCCACATCATGCCCTCCCTAGCCACATCATGACCTCCCTAGCCACATTATGACCTCCCCAGCCACATCATGACCTCCCTAGCCACATTATGACCTCCCCAGCCACATCATGCCCTCCCGAGCCACATCAGGCCCTCCCTAGCCACATCATGCCCTCCCCAGCCACATCATGCCCTCCCTAGCCACATCATGACCTCCACAGCCACATCATGCCCTCCCTAGCCACATCATGCCCTCCCCAGCCACATCATGCCCTCCCTAGCCACATCATGACCTCCACAGCCACATCATGCCCTCCCTAGCCACATCATGCCCTCCCCAACCACATCATGCCCTCCCTAGCCACATCATGCCACCCCAGCCACATCATGCCCTCTCTAGCCCCATCATGACCTCCCTAGCCACATCATGCCCTCCCTAGCCACATCATGACCTCCCTAGCCACATTATGACCTCCCCAGCCACATCATGCCCTCTCTAGCCACATCATGCCCTCTCTAGCCACATCATGCCCTCCACAGCTACATCATACCATCCCCAGCCACATCATGCCCTCCCTAGCCACATCATGCCCTCCACAGCCACATCATACCATCCCCAGCCACATCATGCCCTTCCTAGCCACATCATGCCCTCCACAGCAACATCATGACCTCCCTAGCCACATCATGACCTCCACAGCCACATCATGACATCCCCAGCCACATCATGCCCTCCCTAGCCACATCATGACCTCCACAGCCACATCATGCCATCCCCAACCACATCATGCCATCACCAGACACATCATGCCACCCCCAGCCATATAGCAACTCAATATAGTATATTTGACATCTGAATTAAATTGAAAGCACCAGTTTAACCCATACTGTACTCATGTACATCAGTCTTTACCTATACACTACATTTCATTTTTCGTTACCAGTATTGGTAATTCTACATATCCCAGTCTATGCCAAAATAATTCTGCAACTGTTTTCCAAACTGTACTAGTATAATTCATTCTGTACAAGTATAACTAATTATGTACAAGTATAATATATTATGCAACTTTATAACCTATTATAACCCATTCTCCGGCAGCATAACACATTCTGAGCCACTATTACACAATAACAGTATAGATAGTTTAAGCTGTTATTATGTCAATATAACTAAAGCAACTTATATTCTGTATTGTTAAGCCGTTCGACACCAGGTTAATATTTTTTACATCAATACAGCCAGTTTTGCAACATCAGTTCACTAATGGAGCCTCATGGTAGCATTCTACAGGGTGTCTATATCTCAGAGCTGTAAATACATACATAGCTATATGACCTACATCTGATACAGTCAGCAAAAACCATGGATATCTTTACCACTATTCTTACCAGTGTCTGATACATTCTCAGAAAAAGTGCAAATAAACATAAATTGCATCCCGTAGGTTACTTAGTATTTTAGGCGCATATAACTTAACATACAAGTGACTCGGAATAGCAAGCAAAATGCATACATTTTCTTTATATACACTAAAATCATATCCTACATTAAAAACGTCGAATAGACTTTAAATGTATCCTACGCAATGGAATAAATAAATAATAATTTTGAAAAAAAGTTGTGTGTGAGTCTAACCAGCCCTAGTTTTCCCAGTTTAGGAGTTTATGTTAAGTTAAACTCAAATTGCGTTCTTGGCATACGAGTATAATACACTTTTTTACATTTCAGCAAGCACACAAACCACTCATTTCAGAATTACTGCCTTGTGCGCTTGCCCGTAATTAAATAAGTGTATTATTTGCCAAGAACGTGATTTGCATTCAACTTAACATAAGCCCCTTAGGCTAATACTGGAGACATCAGGGAGGACAAAAAGTGTGTGTTCCTCCCGAATTTACTAGCACCAGCACTAGGCTTTTCAGTCAGGGCTGGTGGTACTACAGCAGGCAAGCACATAGTGTGCCAAAGAGTCAAACTATCCCTAGGTTTATCAGCATGGAGCTGGATTACCCAGGGGGATGGGGCCCACAGAAAACATGTGCGCTGCCCCAGGAATAACTGCACCAACGTTGAAAAGCACTACGGCTATTCCCTCATCCCTGGAGTGGTGTGTATTAATTGTCAAACAAATATACTTAATTAACCATTTTGTCTATGGTTCACTACAGGTCCCAGCAAACCCAGACTGCCATTAAGAATTTGATATGCTAGTGCTTTTAGTACTACAAATGCCAGCATACCCATGGCAGCCACGGTATGCTGCCACTTGGTGAATCACAATTCCCAGCATGTCTTGGCACCCAGGGCTTGCTGGCACCTGTAGTGCACCAGGGAAAAATGTCAATATGACACACACTGTTTTAAAAATAAATATATTTGAAATAAAACCACTCCCAACAACACCAGGGGCGGGCTGGCCCGGGGGGCAGGGGGGCCCCTCCCCCGGGACCAGCCACCTTCAATTGGCCGCGAATCCTAACGACCCGTCCCCCTCCCTCCCACTCTGTATGCTCGCGCGATGCACCTCTGGGTTACATCGGACGTGCACAGGTGCCGTCCCATCTGTGAAGAAACTGACAGCGCGGGGGATTGAGCCAGGTAAGTGCCGGGGGGTGTATTATATTAATATTGTGTGTGACAGTATTGTAAATTAATGTCTGTGTGAGAGGGGGCCACTATATGAATGTATTTGTGTGAGTGTGGAGGCCACTATATGAGTGTATTTGTGTGAGTGTGGTGGCCAGTATATGAGTGTATTTGTGTGAGTGTGGGGGCCAGTATATGAATGTATTTGTGTGTGTGTGGGGGGGGGGGGGCGGGCCAGTATATCAATGTATTTGTGTGTGTGTGTAGGGGGGGCAGTATATGAATGTATTTTGTGTGGGAATGACCAATCTAGGAATGTAGTGTGTGTGAGGGAGGGGGTCTTGTGTATATGTATGTATATATATATATATATATATATATATATATATATATATAAAATCAATATATATATCTCTATATCAATTTAATCGAGGAGTGCAGGTGGGGGATAAGTATTGGGTGCTATTTTATTTGTGTGGTGATGGTGGGACTATTTAATTTACTAGTGGGTCCAATGAATTTAAGATGGAGTAATTGCACTTTTAAGTTGCTGCTGGGGTGGTGAGCTATTAATTGCTTGTGGGGCTGTTTGGGTAGAATGAAGTCTATTACATGTGATTATGAATTATTTAAAGCTTGGGATTGTTTTGGGAAATGGTTATATTTGTTAACCGTAAATGCTATTTAAATTATTGCTGGGGCTATTTCGAGGGAGGGAAATAGGTTTATATATTAAATGTGTTTGCTATCTAATGTCAGGGTTGGTTGGAGGGAAAGAGATCTAGGGCCTGATTCACTAAGGATCTTAACTTAATTAACTTCTTATTTCAGTCTCCTGGACAAAACCATGTTACAATGCAAGGGGTGCAAATTAGTATTCTGTTTTGCACAGAAGTTAAATACTGACTGTTTTTTCATGTAGCACACAAATATCAACTTTAAATTTCAGTGTACAAATAAGCTATCAAGTATTTGTGTGCTACATGAAAAAACAGCCAGTATTTAACTTATGTGCAAAGCAGAATACTAATTTGCACCCCTTGCATTGTAACATGGTTTTGTCCAGGAGACTGAAATAAGAAGTTTATTAAGTTAAGATCCTTAGTGAATCAGGCCCCTATTTAGCAAATGTGAATATTATTATTATAATGTTGTGGCTGAAGGGAGGCATAATTATAAAATGTGGGTGCTATTGATTTAACACTGGAATTGGTTGGAGTTTTCTAAATGTTATGTACCCATTTTTTTTTCCGAATAAGGCCTCCAATATTCCAGGATCCAGACAACCAGCAAATGAGCTAAAGTAACCAGCAGCCACAAGTGGTGACAGTGACAAGAACAGGTAGGAGAGAGCAAGACAGTCTGCCAACTATCCTGAATCTCGTGGGACAGTCCCGAATTTGGGTGACTGTTTCGCTTAGAACAGTTGAGAGGTTTATCCCGCTTCACCGTGTATTACTCGTGAAGGCAGAACTGTGTGCACCGAATAGTAGTGCACACAGTATTGCCTGTGTATTTGTCTAAAATGACAACCATGCTACTTCATTGGGGGTTAACCTGTCTAAAGTGTGCAGGCCCCCCAGAGCCTTAATCCAGCTCTAGCTCTGGGCCTGGATATATATATATATATATATATATATATATATATATATATATTCAACACTAAAATAGCCTCTTTTTATATAGATAAATATATATTGTACTAAAAACCACCTTTTAAAGATGGGACACTACTTATGGGCCGACGCGGTGTGCTTGCCCCCCGGGCTAAAGTCTGCCAGCCCTCCCCTGAACAACACCCTCTTTTATTCTCTTTATTGCTCACCAAGATCTTTGTGAGAATCCCTGGCATTCTCTTTTCCTTTTATAGATCCAGGTCTTAGCAAAAAAAAAAAACATATTGGACAAATTGCTTGCTTAGAAATCCCATAGTAAATGAGCTCTTACTGGTTATGCAGTCATATTTATAACTGGGGGATTTCCCATGCTCTGAGTTCAGACAAAGTTATGTAATAAGTTCAAATAAGGTTATGTAATTAGTGAGGTGTATCGGAAGGGAGTCAATCATCACAGCGATCAGAAGTGTATTTGACTCTTTAATAGTTATCTTTTATGAAAATTTTTTTATAAAAATGTTTAAATAAATGTTAACATAAATATTAAAGATACAATCTGTAAAAACTAAATATATAAAACATGTATGTAGAAAAAGTTAATACAACAATTTTTGTGTAATTCTGAGATAAATTTTTTTCATTTCAACATGTGTATTTGATAAATACACATAGAGTATATTCATCAGTACAATAACTTCCTCTATGTGCTGCAGTAATGATGTTTTATCACATGTGTTACATTAAATGGCGGCATTCCTTCATTCTGGGATAACTGGTGGCTCTTTACTGGCTGAAATATATTGTAGTGACCAGTGTATTTTTAATGACCCCTTATACTAACTAATAAACATCAGGGGCCTAATGCATTAAGGCATATAAATGCTGATATATGCCGTATTTTGCGTAAAATCACGCTGCGCATGTCCAGAAATTAACCATATGACAGAGAAAGCAACAATGTCCAATTTATCTTCGAGTGCAAAGGACCCTTCCTACATCCTATGATTTCAGGGACGGAACCGGGAGGGGAATGGACGTATGCATGTATTCAATTTACAGTATGAGCATGTTAATCTCGAGCGCATGCAGCAGCGTCAGATTCCATCATTGGTCATTTTAAAGGTACATGTTTTTTTGTCGGAACACTTGCACCAGCTAAAGGTCTGGTGTAAGTACTGATTGCTAGTTATGACAGCTGTGTATGCATGCTAGAATGTGTGTTTGCAATCAGGAGCAACTGTAAAAATGCATTTTATGTATAGTAGACATTCATGGGCTGATCATTTCTGGTCCACATCACATACAGAGTTTATGGGAAGTGCTTGTTGCATCAACTAATTTGTTTCAATGGCAAATTTTCTGACCATTGTATGCATCAGCCTGCCAAGCAATAGACCAGCCTTGTCCTTGCCATATTGTTCTCTATCTTTCTGTACTCCTACCTAGCAAGTCCCTGGAACTTACCTTTGTATAGTTCTAGGGACCAGCTGATGAAAAGGTATGAAAGATTCTACTACAGGCCATTACATCAGCAAGGCCTGTTCTCTGTCACAATTATGGAGCTTGCTGGATGAAAAACAGACTCCAGTAGAATCACATCTCTTCTAGATCTATTCTACTGGTTTTAAGTAGATGCTTCAATAAAACTAGATGTTAAGAAATAGGAACTCTCCTATTTGTTTGATCTATCATCTGTGCAATTACTGCTACTGCTATGTGCAGGATCATTCCTGCAGTTCACTGATTCAGCTGGTTGCTAGGCAAATATTAACAAGCTTCATTCAGTTCTCAGTGTGGCAGCCTCAGATGTGCAATCACCTACCACACTCATGTAGCTAATCATCCTGCAGTTCTGATTGATGATGTTGCCTTTATAAACCTCTCCCTAGCAGCATACTAATGCTGGTGATAGTTCCTGCTTGACCTAGTGTGCCTTGTATCCTGACCTGTTCTGCTATTAGTGTTTAACACGGATTGTTTATAGGAATTACTGTCTTCTCCACTTCTGACTCTTTGCTAACCAGATTTGCTTTCATATTTCTACCTTCCCTGACCCCTGGCTTGTTTAAAGGATTCCACTGTCTTCTTTACTCCAGATTCCTGTCTGTCTCACTCTGGGTTCTGCCAAATACAATCTGCTTGCTCACTACCTGTTACCGTGAGCTGTCCACTCTATCAGACAAGTGCCAGACTACTCTTCATTAACTCTTGCCTGTCTGACTCAGAGTTCTGCTATTTACAGTCTGGATGCCCACTACCTGCTGCTGTGTGCTGTCCACTTCATCTTTCAAGTGCCAGACTACTCCACATTAACCCTTGCCTGTCTGTCTCAGAGTTCTGCGAATATATCCTGCTCATTATCTCCTATTGGTGTTTCCGTACTCGTACTATGCCCCTTCCCTCCTCCGTTTTGCCTCATCAAATATAAGGAGGTGCAAGTATAAATTTGCAAATAGACATAGGAGTATCCTCTTTTTGCGGGCATGAGCAGTAGAAATTGCTATAATTTATGCTAGGCAAACTGACATATGCCCAACTCATCATGAACTATATCTTTCCTTTATGTTGAGTATTTGGCAGAGTAGCAAACTAGCAGCTTCAGAAATGCTTGACTAACATAAACCTATAGAACTGATTTGTTTTTTTATTTTGCATAACCTAGCTGTACTCTCAACTTAAAATCCTTTCAAATTTAAAAAAAAAGGAATCCATTCCAGGCTACAAGTTGATTCCTGATTCAGTTAAGGCACTAAACATGACTTCTAGACTGTAAAACATTTCACAGGATCATCAAAGATTATTATTATTATTATTATTAATTTTTATTTATAAGGCGCCACTAGGTGTCCGTAGCGCCGTACAGGGACAGACAATGTTACAATACAAGGTGAGACAGCACAGTACAGTAAACAATAAGCACAGTAACTCGGTGAGCTCGAAGCACAGCTAGAGGGGCGGGGGAGGGGAGAGGGGAAGGTCATGCATACGGCTGAGCCCGAGAGGGAGGGCCCGGATGACAGGGAAACCGCCAGTGGGGAGAGGAAGGAGTGAGAGGGGAGAAGAGGGTCCTCGCGGAGGAGGGCTAGGTAGCTGGAGAGCCGAGTTAAGAGTGGTGAGGACAGGAGGAGAGACAACCCTGCTCAGAGAAGCATACAATCTAAGGGGTGGGGTAGACAGACAGAGAGACACAGGGGAGAGAGGGAGAGATAAGGATAAGGGAAGGGAAATGAAGGGGAAGAGGTAGAAGAAAAGGTAGTGTCACGGGCACTAGGAATCTTTACCCAGTATCACCCGCTGATGGTCTTATCAGAGCAGTAGAGTTGGTATATGATACTCTGATGGCAGGGTGATAATGGAACTGGAAACAGCAGATGGTTAGAGAATGCTCAGAAAGTCTATGACTAGCAGCACTGGTAAACAATAGGTAACTGAACACGAGGATCTGGATGGACAAGGACACGTGAGGGTAGTCAGTGGTCTGCGCACGGCAAGTTGTACCACTGCTATAGTGAGAAGAATGTCCAGGAGTAATAAGGAGGTGCAAGTCAGCGGTCTGCGTATAGCAAGTTGTACCGCTGTCTGTAGTGAAGGAATGGAATCCAGGTGAAGGTAACGGGGAAGTCAGTGGTCTGCGTGTAGCAAGTTGTACCACTGCTTATGTGAGAGGATATATGCAACTGGTGACACAGGGAAACAGGAATCAGTGGTTTGCCTCTAGCAAGTTCTACCACTGAATATATATGTGAGGAAGGACACGAGGAGATAAATGCTATGCAGAGTCTACACGGGTACACTGAACTTGATCCCACATTGAACTGCACACAATAATAATAATGAATGAACAGCACTGCACAGATAAACAAAGTCACTAGAATAGTCCAGCAAAAGGAAACACAGACAATAATAGCAATAGTCTCAGAGGATGGAAACTCCGGAGGAGAACAACTCAGTCCAGATGGATATGCAATACACCAGCACAGTCAATGAGAAGTATGCATACCGTGGTTCAGATGAGCAGGCTGTTAGAGATAGCTGCAGGGATACCTGAGCGGCAGGGAACTGACGAGATGAGAAGTCCTTGCAGAATGGAAGCGGCAGGTAGGTTCAGCGCACTGTAGGTAGGCCAGCAAGGACGACAAAATACTCAGGAAGCAGTAGTATATCGAATAGAACAGCAGGAGACTACGGGAGAACTGAAGCAATGTAGCAGAGCTGGAAGCCGAGGAGCGTAGACTCGATGCTTAACAGGCAAGTTGACACGAAAGGACACACTGTAGAAGCAGTAGGCAGCGGGTCAGCTGACGGCAGGTAGAATGCAGACTGGAGCGCTGAGATGAGCAGGACTCTGTAGACACGCTGAGGTAGCTAACAGGAATCAGCTGGAACAGTAGCGATGTAACACAGGAGAATTGGAGAGATCTGTAACTTGTAGACACACGGAGGCAGCGGATAGGAATCAGCTGCTGGAGTCACGATGAAACACAGGAGAGTTTGCAGTAATCCGTAACTGTAGATATACGGAGGCAGCGGATAGGAATCAGCTGCTGGAGTCACGATGAAACACAGGAGAGTTAGCAGTAATCTGTAACTGTAGATATACGGAGGCAGCAGATAGGAATCAGCTGCTGAAGTCACTAGGAACACGAGGAGTAGAAGTGGTCTGGAAACCACAAACGGCAAACAGGAATCAGCATAAGCTGAACACACGAGGAGGCACTGGAACACCTTCAGTGACTCAGGAGGAATGAGACTCCAAGATCAGGCAATGTGGTGTTGACCACAGGTGCTTAATATAGGGAGTGTTGCCTGATCAGCCAATTAAGTTAAAGGAACAGAACTGAAGGTTAAAAGGGACTGCACATGCGCAGTAACCATTATAATGGACGGACACGGTTCCTAGCTACCTTAGAAGTAGCACTCACAGTCCGGTGAGTGACAGTACCCCCCCTTTTAAAGGTGGGCACAGAACACCTGGAACCGGGTTTGTCCGGAAATTTGGTATAGAACTTTTTCAAGAGAGCTGGAGCGTTGAGATCTTCAGCTTTGATCCATGAACGCTCCTCAGGACCAAAGCCTTTCCAATGCACGAGGAAACGAAGAACTCCTCGCGAAATTTTAGCATCCAAAACCTGAGTAATCTCAAAGTCTTCCTCCTGATGAACTTGAAGTGGCCGAGGTGCTGAAGGAGGGACCGAGAAACGGTTGATGATGAGAGGTTTGAGCAAGGAAACATGGAAGGCGTTGGAAATACGAAGACTCTTGGGCGGTAAAAGTTTGAAGCAAACTGGATTTATAACTTGAATGATCCTATATGGACCAATAAAACGGGGGAACAAATTTCATGGATGGAACCTTCAAACGAATATTCTTAGTAGATAGCCACACCCGGTCTCCGACTTTCAATGGTGGAATAGCCCGTCTCTTTTTGTCCGCAAAAGACTTATATCTGGCAGATGTCTTCTTTAAACAGGTTTTTACCTGAGCCCAAATATTTTTGAAGGTTTGACACAAAGTCTCAACAGCAGGAACTTGGGTGGGCGGGAGGGCAGGAAATTCCGGGAAAGACGGATGGTGACCGTAAACAACAAAGAATGGAGTTTTAGATGATGACTCATGGTACTCATGTTGTGTGTATGTTCCTTGCAGGATAACCCCACCCTTTCAGCACCTGTTATGGCCTATAAATTGATTTGAGCAGCTTCCACTTTTGTACATGGTACATGTTGTTATGAGCGAATTCAGCCCAAGGAAGTAATTCTACCCAGTTGTCTTGATTGGCTGACGAGAACATCCTTAAGAAAGTCTCAAGATCTTAGTTGACTCTTTCAGTTTGTCCGTTCGATTGAGAATGGTAGGAAGATGAGAGTGCTAATCGTATGCCCATGGTCTTGCAAAGGGCCCGCCAGAATCTGGAAACGAATAGTACTCCTCTATCTGACACGATCTCGGACGGACATCCATGGATACGGAAAATTTCTCTAATGAAATGTTCAGCCAGGGTTGAAGAAGAAGGTAAACCAGACAAGGGAACGAAATGCGCCATCTTCGAAAATCTATCCACCACTACCCAAATGGTGTTGCAATTCTTACTAGGAGGAAGCTCAGTAACAAAGTCCATACTAATATGGGTCAAAGGCTTAGATGGAATGGGTAGTGGCTGAAGCAACCCCGCTGGAGTTCTGCGGGGGGTCTTGAACTGGGAGCATTAATCGCATGCCACGATAAACTCTTTGACATCTCTCCTCATAGAAGGCCACCAATAACTTCGAGAGAGGATTTCAAAGGTCTTGCGTTCACCAGCGTGTCCAGAGAAACGAGAAGAGTGAAACCATGAAAGGATTTTTTTCCTAAGAGCAGGAGGCACGAGGGTCTTCCCAAATGGTAGCACTTTAGTGGAAGAAGCAGCCAGAGAAACACATTTGGGGTCTAATATAAAGTGGCTAGGACTCTCTTCAACGTCTGAGGACGCCACAGAGGCTCGAGATAGAGCGTCTGCTTTTTTATTCTTTGCAGCTGGTTTGAAGGTTATGATTAGATCAAAACGGGAAAAGAAAAGAGACCATCTTGCCTGATGAGGATTTAAACATTGAGCAGACTGTAGGTATGACAAATATATATGATCCGTAAAAATTGTCACCGGATGACGAGCTCCCTCTAACAAATATCTCCACTCCTCCAATGCTACTTTAATAGCCAGCAACTCCTTGTCCCCGATGGTGTAATTCTTCTCCGCAGGCAGAAGACCCCGAGAGTAAAAGGCACAAGGATGGAATTTTTGTTGCTCCGATTTCTGGGAGAGAATGGCTCCTAAACCAACATTAGAGGCGTCTACTTCTAGGAAGAAGGGAAGCGTCACATCAGGCTGTCGAAGGATGGGAGCAGAGGAGAAGGACTCTTTAAGAAATTGAAAGGCTTGGAGAGCCTCAGATGACCATTGCTTAGTATTGGCCCCTTTGCGAGTTAGAGCCACAATGGGAGATGCAATTGAAGAGAAGTCTTGAATGAAGCGTCTATAGTAGTTGGCAAAGCCTAAAAAAAGCTGAATGGCACGAAGAGTAGTTGGCTGAGGCCAAAGTAACACAGCATTCATCTTTTCTGGATCCATTTGTAGACCAACTCCGGAAACAATATAACCCAAATATGGAATCTGGGGCAACTCAAATGAACATTTTTCTAATTTACAGAATAATGAATTTTTCCGGAGTCTGGAAAGAACTTCGGCCACTTGTTGGTGATGTGAAGGCAGGTCTTGGGAAAAGATGAGTATGTCGTCCAGATATACTACGACACATACATATAACAAGTCCCAAAAGATCTCGTCAATGAAGCCCTGGAAAACAGCAGGGGCATTACATAACCCGAAGGGCATTACTAAGTATTCATAATGCCCATCTCTGGTGTTAAAAGCTGTTTTCCATTCGTCACCGGACCTGATTCTAATCAAGTTGTAGGCACCACGAAGATCCAACTTAGTAAAAATCCGGGCTCCCTTGATCCGATCAAACAACTCAGTAATCAGAGGAATGGGATACCGATTTTTGATAGTGATAGCATTAAGTCCACGAAAATCTATGCAGGGGCGTAATGATCCATCTTTCTTCTTCACGAAGAAGAACCCAGCTCCAGCGGGAGAAGTAGAAGGTCGAATAAATCCTCGCTGGAGATTCTCTTGGATGTATTCAGCAGTAGCCTGAGTCTCAGGTAACGAAAGTGGATAAACACGACCCCTAGGTGGAGTCTTGCCAGGTAACAGGTCAATCGGACAATCCCATGAACGATGAGGGGGAAGACGTTCAGACTGAGCTTTATCAAAGACGCCGGCAAATGAAGCATACTGAGGAGGAAGTCCCGGTGAGGAAGGTGAAATGGAGGTTTGCTGTATTTTACGAGGAACAACACGAGAAAGACAATGTTGGTGACATTCAGGTCCCCAAGACGTAGCTTGAGGAGTGCGCCAGTCAATCTGGAGAGAATGACATTGAAGCCATGGAAGGCCTAAACCAATCGGACTTGTAGTAGCAGGAAGGATTAAAAACGAAATTTATTCTCGGTGTAGAACACCAATCTGAAGGGTCACTGAAGACGTACTTTGGGTGATGAGACCGTTGATAATACGTGATCCATCGATAGCAGTCACCGTAATAGGAGTCTTCAGGGTAATCACTGGTAGGGACCATTGATTTACAAGGGATTCAGAAATGAAATTTCCCGCAGCTCCTGAATCAATCAGAGCTTGGGACTCAAAAGACTTAGTAGCAAATGAAATGGTAACGTCAAATGCACAGATTTTTGATTTCGTAGAAGATGGAGAGGACTCCAGGGACCCTAACTTCACCTCTCCAGACCTAGTTAGGGCCTGGCATTTCCCGATTTTCTGGGGGCATGACTGGAGCATATGTGTGGCATCAGCACAATAGATACAAAGTCTATTCTTAGTTCTTCGATTCCTCTCTGCAGAGGTTAGTTTGGAACGTCCAATCTCCATCAGTATTACCGGAGGTGAAGCAGGACGAATTTGAGAAGTGGAACGAAGAGATGTTTTAGCTGAAGTAGTTCTCTCAGAGTCCCTCTCACGAAATCTGAGATCCACACGATGACAAAGAGAAATCAAATCTTCTAAAGACGTAGGGAGTTCTTGAGTAGTCAGTGCATCTTTAATTTTATCCGAGAGCCCCTGCCAGAAGGCGGCAATTAACGCTTCAGTGTTCCACTGAAGCTCAGAGGCTAATATCCTAAATTGAATGACGTACTGTCCTACTGTACGAGAACCCTGTCGTAAACGAAGAATGCTGGAGGCAGCGGAAATAACACGACCTGGTTCATCGAATACATTACGAAACATGGAAATAAATTTGGCACTATCCTGTAACAACGGATCATTTCTTTCCCACAGAGGGGAAGCCCATGCGAGAGCTTGTCCGGAGAATAATGAGATGAGATAGGCCACTCTGGAACGATGAGTAGAAAAGTTTTGAGGTTGGAGCTCAAAATGTACTGAGCATTGGTTGAGGAAACCTCTACATGTTTTGGGATCTCCATCATACTTTGACGGAGTTGGCAGGTGAAGCGTGGAAGCCGTAGACACCTGGGATGGCACTGGGGAAACGGAGGAAAGCACAGGAGCATCAACAGAAGCTGTAATATTCGGCCCAGACGTTCTTTGGGAGACTAACGTCTGGTAACATTGTAGTAATAGTTGTTGACGAACATCCTGTTGTTCCACACGGGTGACCAGATGCTGCAGCATCTCTTTAGCTGTGGGTTCCGAATCTGGGTCTGTCATGGCCTGATCTTACTGTCACGGGCACTAGGAGTCTTTACCCAGTATCACCCGCTGATGGTCTTATCAGAGCAGTAGAGTTGGTATATGATACTCTGATGGCAGGGTGATAATGGAACTGGAAACAGCAGATGGTTAGAGAATGCTCAGAAAGTCTATGACTAGCAGCACTGGTAAACAATAGGTAACTGAACACGAGGATCTGGATGGACAAGGACACGTGAGGGTAGTCAGTGGTCTGCGCATGGCAAGTTGTACCACTGCTATAGTGAGAAGAATGTCCAGGAGTAATAAGGAGGTGGAAGTCAGCGGTCTGCGTATAGCAAGTTGTACCGCTGTCTGTAGTGAAGGAATGGAATCCAGGTGAAGGTAACGGGGAAGTCAGTGGTCTGCGTGTAGCAAGTTGTACCACTGCTTATGTGAGAGGATATTCAACTGGCTCCTCTTGTGCCTGGTCTGTCAACCCTCCCTTAGGATGTAAGCTCGAATGAGCAGGGCCCTCTTCCCTCCTGTCTCCTTACCCGTTCTTCTGCTCCGTGTCTATTGCATCTGCCTGCCTGGAGTTTCTGAAGTATTGGTACTTTTTGTTTATTGTTCTGTACTGTTATACCCTGTATAGTCTACTGTTTGTACTATGTGCGGCGCTGCGGAAACCTTGTGGCGCCTAACAAATAAATGATAATAATAATAATAATAATAATAATATGTGAGGAAGGACACGAGGAGATAAATGCTATGCAGAGTCTACACGGGTACACTGAACTTGATCCCACGTTGAACTGCACACAATAATAATAATGAATGAACAGCACTGCACAGATAAACAAAGTCACTAGAATAGTCCAGCAAAAGGAAACACAGTCAATAATAGCAATAGTCTCAGAGGATGGAAACTCCGGAGGAGAACAACTCAGTCCAGATGGATATGCAATACACCAGCACAGTCAATGAGAAGTATGCATACCGTGGTTCAGATGAGCAGGCTGTTAGAGATAGCTGCAGGGATACCTGAGCGTCAGAGAACTGACGAGATGAGAAGTCCTTGCAGAATGGAAGCGGCAGGTAGGTGCAGCGCACTGTAGGTAGGCCAGCAAGGACGACAAAATACTCAGGAAGCAGTAGTATATCGAGTAGAACAGCAGGAGACCACGGGAGAACTGAAGCGATGTAGCAGAGCTGGAAGCCGAGGAGCGTAGACTCGATGCTTAACAGGCAAGTTGACACGAAAGGACACACTGTAGAAGCAGTAGGCAGCGGGTCAGCTGACGGCAGGTAGAATGCAGACTGGAGCGCTGAGACGAGCAGGACTCTGTATACACGCTGAGGTAGCTAACAGGAATCAGCTGGAACAGTAGCGATGTAACACAGGGGAGTTGGAGAGATCTATAACTTGTAGACACACGGAGGCAGCGGATAGGAATCAGCTGCTGGAGTCACGATGAAACACAGGAGGGTTTGCAGTAATCCGTAACTGTAGATATACGGAGGCAGCGGATAGGAATCAGCTGCTGGAGTCACGATGAAACACAGGAGAGTTAGCAGTAATCTGTAACTGTAGATATATACGGAGGCAGCGGATAAGAATCAGCTGCTGAAGTCACTAGGAACACGAGGAGTAGAAGTGGTCTGGAAACCACAAACGGCAAACAGGAATCAGCATAAGCTGAACACACGAGGAGGCACTGGAACACCTTCAGAGACTCATGAGGAAAGAGACTCCAAGATCAGGCAACGTGGTGTTGACCACAGGTGCTTAATATAGGGAGTGTTGCCTGATCAGCCAATTAAGTTAAAGGAACAGAACTGAAGGTTAAAAGGGACTGCACATGCGCAGTAACCATTATAATGGACGGACACGGTTCCTAGCTACCTTAGAAGTAGCACTCACAGTCCGGTGAGTGACAGGTAGGAAATTAAGTGGGAAACTGGAAGGTTTTAAGAAAAAGGTGGGTTTTTAGAGCCCGTTTGAAACTGGACAGATTAGGGGAAGTTCTAATAGAGGGAGGGAGCTTGTTCCAATGGAGGGGGGCAGCGCGGGCGAAGTCTTGGATACGCGCATGGGAGGAGGTGATCAGGGGGGAAGAGAGGCGACGGTCATTGGCAGATCGGAGAGGGCGGGATGGAGCATGAATAGAGAGGAGGGTGGAGATGTAGGGGTGGGTGGAGTTGGCGAGGGCCTTGTATGTAAGAGTGAGGAGCTTGAAGAGGATTCTGTAGGGGAAGGGGAGCCAATGAAGGGATAGGTAGAGGGGGAGACAGATGAGGAGCGGCGAGAAAGGAAGATAAGCCTAGCGGCCGCGTTGAGGACAGATCAAAGGGGAGCGATATGAGAGTGGGGGAGGCCAGTAAGGAGGAGGTTACAGTAGTCCAAGCGGGAGATGATCAGAGAGTGGATAAGGCATTTGGTGGCATCTTGGGAGAGGAAGGACCGGATGCAAGCGATGTTACGCAGCTGGAAGCGGCAGGATTTAGCGAGAGAGAGGATGTGGGGGCCAAAGGAGAGAGAGGAATCGAGGATGACACAGAGGCAGCGAAGTTGGGGGACAGGGGAGATAGAGGTGTTGTCGACAGTGATAGAGAGATCAGAAAGGGGGCGAGGTGTGAGAGGGAGGAAAGACTATGAGTTCAGTTTTGGCAAGGTTAAGTTTGAGGAATCGAGAGGACATCCAGGAGGAGATGGCAGAGAGGCAGACGGACACCCTAGAGAGGAGGAAGGGGGAGAGATCAGGAGAGGAGAGATGTAGTTGAGTGTCGTCAGCGTAGAGGTGGTAGTTGAGGCCGTAGGAGCTGATCAGTTCACCCAGGGAAGAGGTGTAGAGAGAGAAGAGTAAGGGTCCAAGGACAGAGCCCTGGGGGACTCCGACTGGAAGGGTGGACGGGGGGAGAGAGATCCAGACGTGGTGACAGAGAAGGATCGGTCAGCAAGGTAAGAGGTGAATCAGGACAAGACTGGGCCGGAGAGGCCAAAGGACTGGAGCGTGTGGAGGAGGAGGGGGTGGTCGACGGTGTCAAAGGCTGCAGAGAGATCAAGGAGGATGAGAAGGGAGAAGTGGCCCCTGGCTTTAGCAGAGAGGAGATCGTTGGTGACTTTAGCTAGGGCCGTTTCAGTGGAGTGCAGGGGGCGGAAGCCAGACTGGAGAGGATCAAGGAGGGAGTGTTCGGAAAGGTAGGAGGAGAGCCGGCTGCAGACGAGCCTCTCGAGAACTTTGGAGGCAAAGGGGAGAAGTGATATGGGGCGATAGTTAGAGGAAGAAGTCGGGTCAAGATGCGCATTTAGCCTTAATTCTTCCATTATAAATATATGAATGGGTTAAATGTATTTGAACATTACTTACATTCAGAATGGTGATTGAGTAAATTCAGAAACCCTTGTTTACATTGCGTGAAAGCACTCTATGATACACAGCCTTCCCAACATACCTGTATTCTTAACCGGCAGTTTGACATGTTACATCAGCAGCTTTATCTGAATGATGAAGACTGGTATTTTGTGTGCTGAGTATTAGAATGTTTCTTGTCTCCATACGTGTTAGGAAAGAATGACCAAATTACAATTATTCTGTACAATAAAAGTATTTTTATTTTTCCCTAATAAATACAATGACCGGAATAAAATGCTAGTTGGGTGGGATAAAATAATGCACAATAGTTTTCATATTGTCTTCTAGGGGCAGGAAAAAATACAAACTAATTATAAAATTCATTGTGGTTGGCATGTATACCTGTCACACATCGGCCCAGTGGACAGGTATCGGCTTTGTTACTCTCTCTCATAAGTGGTGACCCCGGTATCCTGAACTCAGTTTTGCTTTACAGTCTCCATCTGGTCTTCCGTTCTGCGCATGTGTCAGCTACCACTCTCTATTATGACCTCCTACCCGTTCCTATTGGCCCGACACTTTGGAGCGCTATTTAAACCTATTTCCTGCTATCTGATGCCTGTTTTTCGAATTAATCACTCTCATCAGGATTGGACTTCCTTCGTGTGACTTACCTGTTGCTGCTTCGCTTCTACTCCGGGTTCAGCTGTAGTTTCTCTCCGTTGCCTCTGCTGGAACATCCGCAGTACCTGTACTCCGCAGCCGTATCCAGTGTTCCCTGTTCGGCTTTACCGCTCCGACTTCAGTGCTTCATTATTGGAGCTCCAGCCTCATTAGGAACTCTCTTCACCTGCTGTTGCTCTGAGTTACCATCTAACGGATCAGCTAAGTTCTTCATCATTATTGTTTCTACTGAACTGTCGCTGTACCAGTAATTCAGCTGCTGTTGCTCTGAGTTACCATCTAATGGATCAGCTAAGTTCTTCATCATTATTGTTTCTTCTGAACTGTCTCTGTTCCAGTAATTCACCTGCTGTTGCTCTGAGTTACCATCATCATTATTGTTTCTACTGAACTGTCACTGTACCAGTAATTCCCTTGCTGTTGCTCTAAGTTACCATCTAACGGATCAGCTAAGTTCTTCATCATTATTGTTTCTAGTGAACTGTCGCTATACCTGTAATTCACCTGCCACTGCTCTAAGTTACCATCTAACGGATCAGCTAAGTTCTATCTCATTGTCTCAACCAAACTGCCACTGTACTAGTTATTCATCTACTATTGTTTTGAGTTACCTACTACGTATCAGCATGTTCCGCATCACTACTATTCAAGGAGAACGTCCTGATTTCCCATTGTTATTTTGCTTGTATCTCCCGGAGCAGTCCCGCTATCATCTCTGCCCAGCTGTATGATCTGACTTTGTCCTTGTTGGTGCCTTCATTGTTATTCTGCTCTACCATTGCTTTCCCTCTACAACAGGCTCTACCTACTGTTCTGCCACCACTCCTACTGGGAACCGCGACTTGCGGTAATAGGTGTTGCAAAGTCCATGCCTTCTCTTAGGGGTCAATGTTGAATACCACCTACCGTTAGACTCCGCGCCCCAGTTCGAGCATCAGTTATTGGCAGATACACAAGACTCACTAAATATTCACTAGATTTCGTGACAATACCAAGGCAAATTACACAAGGTGATCCCTCGATGCAATTATTTATTTGGGAATATTTGCAGTTTTTTCTTGTCCTGCCCATAACTGCATACATGTTGCAGACATTTATTTTATGTATTATGTATAATTATGTGCTGTTCACTTTTACTAATGTATATCTGCTATATAACTAGATTTAGTTTTGTAAGGACGAAAAAGTAGAATCAGTGACAATCGGCATCAATCCTCAACCATTATTTATATAGCGCCAGCAAATTTCGTAGCGCTTTACAAAGGCCTACATATTATTGCTTAAGATATCATTCTGTGAAAATGTTATTGAAATGGGCAAGTTACCTACACACAGTGGAGGCAATTTATAGGCTGATAACACAGCCCATATATTCAATAAGAGCTCAGCCCACATTAATATAACTACTATAATGAATTTATTAACCTATAAAATGGCTGTCTCCACCATGTGCAGGTGACCGATCCAGTGTGTGGATCAACCTTGCGACTCTCATGGGAAAAGTCTGAGAATAAAGGAAAAACTGTACCAATGTAATGCTGTTTTTCTAATCCAATGATATCCTAGAGACAAAATAGACGTGTTTTCTAAACTAATTATCCTAGATACAATATTATTATTTACGTGTTTCAGAGTAAAACTTACTCATAGCTGTAAAAGTTGAAATTGAGTCCATGTAAGGACCGACATGTTAATGGACACCCCATACTATAATCAATGTGTATTATACGCACAAATAATGAAACACACTGCTTTTAAATGACATATTTGGCTTCTTTATTGTGGATATATTTTACAGAAAGATGAAACCATGAGGACAATAAATTAGAATTGGAATTGTCTACAGTGGGAACAGCTGTTCCATAAAAATAAACTATTTATAAAGCGAATAACACAGAGATTGACAGTTGTGTCTGAATGATTGTACAGCCGGTTGGAGGATGCCATTGCTGGTATTACCGTATATGGGATGCACTGCTCCGCACAAGCTACAAATACAGTGCTCTGTGTATTATAGATCCAGAATGCTGCATTTTACAGGTCCAGTTACTCATACACACTTTTTCAAGTACAAAATGGTTCAGATGCATATTAATTGTTAGGAACCAGACATGGACTGCTCTGCACATAGATGACTCAAAGTGTTCTGCAGTAGTGAACTCAAAATCTACTGAACATCTAGAATATGATGTGCATGATACAGAATTATCAGACCGTAATCTGCAGTATAGAATAAGCAAAGAGAAGAAAAAAATAAAGGAGTTTTTCAATTTGAAGGTCTCCTGAAATCAATTAAACACTGCTTAGAAAAAATGTTTTCAACTGCTGAATGGTGGAGGATTTAAAATAAAACCCTTCTTTCATTCATTCAATCATAGACTTTGACTCATGAATGTTAAAAAGCAATGAGACGCTAGTGGCATTCCAGGTGAATGTCATGAAATGCTCTAGTAATGTCGAGTGATGAAAGATGCAGCAACAGCTGGTAAAACATCAGGGAAGATATAGCTCAGTAGCAGCTGGAGAGCCACAAGTGTCCCATTGCTGATGTAACCACCGAGTGTAACTACAAAAATGGCTCTTCTGGAAATCTGGATTCAACAGCCATCTTAACAGCCAAGGGGTAAATATATCAAGGTGCGATTTAAGTTTTTCAGTGATTTACTCGGGCGAGTTTAAAGTCGCTGATGTATGAAGATGCTAATTGATTACAAATTGACAGTAAAGTGATTTTAGCGCCGTGCCACGAATCGCCGTGCTGACATTTAGCCACTTTAACAATAGAAGTCACCATATGTCTGAAGCTGCGATTTTGCAAATTCGCCCGAGATTGCTGTGAAAATCAACAGGTTCAACACACTGCTTGGGATAGGTGAGATTGGCAAACACATCAGCTTTCCAATGCTGGTGCCAATGTTAACATAACAGGAAGCACAAGTTAAGTTTTAATTATGAGAGTAATCGAGATTTCTTATTTAAAGGGGCAAAAATTATTACTAATTATCTTACGGGGGCCAAAGTATTTTATGAATAAATTGATGGGCCAAATTTCATTAATGTAAAAAATTTGATTTTATTACATTATACATTATACTATGGCATACTATGCACATGGACACAAGTGCATGCTGCCACTTGTAATGGTGCCCCCCCATCTGGAAATATTAAGTGTTGCCACATCAGATAAAAAAATAATTACTGCCCCACTGTATGAAATAGTATGCCACTATAATACAATCAAATAAAAAAAATTCCCTTACATATAATCATTAATGAAATTTGGCCCAGTAATTTACTCGTAAAATACTTAAGATCATTATTTAATAAATTTTGCCCCTCTGAACAAGAAATCATGATTACCCTCATAATTAAAGCTTGTTTTGTTAAGATCGGCCATAAAGCTTTAACAGCATGCTTTTTTTTCCTGTTAAGTCTCGGGGAAGTCTCTGTGTCTGTTGAATCTCGGGCGAGTTAGACCAAACCTCCAGACATAAGTGTTTTAAAATCGACACACATCGCCGGAGTTCGGATTTTGGAATGTCAAAATCGCAGGTTAATGCATATGGCGACTTTGCACATAAAATTGCCAGTTATCTCGAACGGTTTGCAGCGATTTGAAATCCCTAAAAAAAAAATCACAGCTTGATACATTTACCCCCAAATGTATATCTAGATACAATGGAACAATACCTTATTTGAATGATACAACTGAGTAGGTCAACCTTAAATTAGCCAACAGATCTGTTAAATTTTGATACTGAAAGCTCATGAAAAATATTTTTTTTACTGATCTATCACAGAATCTGGATTGTATCCTAATAGGTTGTAAGATATAATAAACGTTTCATATGATCCAGTGCAAAAATAGGAATGTTGTACTGAGTCTACCTATAAAAAACAAGAAAAACATGTGAGAATGTAAAAATCCTATAAGGAATTCTGAACTAAGTCTATTTTGAATGCATCATTGAAAAACAGATGGGTTACATCACCGTGGGCTGCTCTTTGCTGGACCATAGCATCTTGCTCTCAAGCAGGATGTCTCAATAACTAACTCCCCATCATTGTGGTAGTTGTAGGTGGAGGAATAAATATAAAAAGGTATTATTTTGGCTTGCAAAAAATGTCTGGAAACCATAGGTTTCTAGGATGGTGTTAAAAGGTTAAACAGAATTATGCACCTATTAACATAGGAAATAAACTCAAGCTGAGAAGGATAAAATTGAACACAAAATCATTGCACCAATGTAGACAAATTAAATGAGTTTAAACAAAAAATCAGAAAGAACACTGACTTTAAAGAGCAGTGGTACTGTTTGCAAAAACAAAATGAGTGGTACCTCAGTCCACTGGTACCATTATGCCTAAAGTAAACCTTCCGAGCATATCAATTAAAAAAAACAACATAGGGTAGGTTGTGTCATCACGCGAATGTATTTTACTATTGTACTGTACATTTGCTAGCAGTGTTGCAAGCACATTACTGTATACATACAATTTTGTTCTTATTTTACAATTAAGAATGATTTTTTTCTGATGGCTGGTTGACTCTAAGCTTAAAAAAGAAAAAAGTGTGAGAGCATTGCCATCTGTATATCTGTTAACAAGCAGCCAGTAACAATAAAAAAAATACAACTAACACAGTGCAAAGTACATATGAGCAACACGGTAGCATCTCGTTCACTGAAAACACAAAGGTCTCATAATGTATTGATTTTCTGTTTCAGACAAGAAACTTTATGTAAATGGCGCATGAATGTTAACTACAAAAGTAGACTTTAGGCAGCCTATGCAGACTTGGAAATGGAAATTCCTTCTTTCTTGACAGTTTACTGAGCATCTCTGTGCACTTGCAGCTTCTCCAACAGACAACTACCCAACAAGTCTTTGCGTCTCCTGCATGCAAAACCTAACATACATACATACATACATACATATATATATATATATATATATATATATATATATATATATATATATTGGTTTTTATTTTTGGTTTAACCTTTAAATAAAACGCTCAAGGGAATGGAAATGCATAGACATACTCAGTGTAGCTTTTTGTTAACTGTAAGGAATTAAGGTACTTAAATATTAAATTCTTCTCTGTTCCCATTAATATATTTTTATTTAACTTTCCAGTCTTTTTCTTTTGAAAAGAGATGACCCCTCTCTAGGAGCAATGGTGTGGCCATTTTGAAATCCTCTTATTTGGCTATGTTGAATTCAGGCAGAGTGTCCCGTGCAGAATCCTTTGGGGGGATATGTAATGTCATTCACAGTTTGAAATACAAATACCCTGATGCATCACGTATTGACTATTAAGAATTGTGATTATTATATCTTTTTGACTTTTAAATGTCTTTAAAGTTAAATAGTCTTTGTAATGTTTGTGCACAGTTCCATGGTAAAAATAAATCAGGCCCTCTTTGCATGAAGCATTTCGATGAGAAGATTGTTGCATGGCACATCACCATTGAGATGTTTATAATAGAGATATTCTTCTGCTTGCAAACTTATAGCCCGGATTTCTGGTAGCCGTAGCAACAGCTGCCCAAATTTGTCTGTTTGCTGTGGGTAGTTACACAAGGTATAGTCCAGAAGAGCAGCATTGACTTGTTCCTGAACTCCCTCCACCAACTGGAAGTTCTCCAAGTTCTTCACATCTAAATCACAAATAGAAAAAGCATAAACTAGTAACACATTTCCATATCATTTGCATACATTAAGACCATGTTACATTACCATTGTATACACAGAGAAAAATAACTGAGAAACTGGTTGTCTAGAATAAAAAAAGACAATTTGATGTATGCTTTACTTTGGACATAAAACAAAGTTCACTAAAGAATATTATGCAAATTCATGTGTAATGTATTGTTCACTTTTTGGCTGGTTTGATCAACATCTATTGGACATTGATGTACTCTTATTTTAATCACCTAGCTAAGTTCTATCTTATTTAATAAACAATGTTACAATGTAAAAATCCTTTGGCATAATGTTATATTCAGTTGATATATGAGTAATAAGTTATTACACTCTGAACTTTCCCCTGATGTCATGTTATGAACAACTATTCTAAGTAACAGCAGTGGGTCATCTCACAGCTAAAATCTAACCGCAAATTATGTTCAAACAAGCTGTCAACACACATGGAAAAATCTGATTGTTGGGGTTATTTCTGAACAAGTGAATCTATTTGTCCCTCGATTTATTTGTCTGGTTGTTTATACTACACAGATTTTCTATACTGAAAACACAATACATTAAATTGCTCAACAGTATAGACAGTATAGACAAGGCAGCACGGTGGCTAAGTGGTTAGCACTTCTGCCTTACAGCACTGGGGTCATGATTTCAATTCCCAACCATGGCCCTATCTGTGTGGAGTTTGTATGTTCTCCCCGTTTTTGCGTGGGTTTCCTCCCACACTCCAAAAACATACTTGTAGGTTAATTGGCTGCTAACAAATTGACCCTAGTCTGTCTGTCTGTCTGTGTGTGTGTGTGTGTGTGTGTGTGTGTGTGTGTGTGTGTGTGTTAGGGAACTTAGGGGTATATTTAACAAAGTGTGATGGTGCACTAACGTGCACTTAACATACAATTCATGCCCCGATGTGTCCCCCGCATATTTATTAAAGATGCATCGCAGCAGATATCGTGGATATCTGCTGCTTTGCATTCTGCTTCGTTTTGGGGAGCAGTCACCATTCAATAGTATGGTGACTGCTCCCTTTTGCAATCTAACAAGTTCCGAAAAATAGTTTTTTTCGGGAACTTGTCTTGATAATGTACGCCAGCTGAAGCTGGCGTACATTATCATATATGAGAAATCTCAGTGCTGTCAGCTCTGCTCCGAAGAGCAGAGCTGAACAGCGCATGTGTGGAGGGATCATGTGATCCCTCCCTGTCAATCACAGCTCTCTCTCTGCAACGATAGTTGCAGAGACAGAGAGGGGATCTTTGTGCGCATGTCCAGTTCTTGGAACTGGACATGCGCAATTGAAGAATGAAGAGAAGACCCGGAGACAGCGCTTCCGAAGAGGGGGGTAAGTATGATTTTTTTACATCACAGAAACAGCAGTTTTTCGGAACTGCTATTTCTGTGCAGGGCTGTACATAAATGTGAGAAATAGTTCAATCCTTATCATTGCGATAAGGATTGAAAACTATTTTTCACTTTTTTGTTAATATTGATAAATGTGCCCCATAGACTGTAAGCCCCAATGGGGCAGGGACTGATGTGACCGAGTTCTCTGTACAGCGCTGTGGAATTAGTGGCGCTATATAAATAAATGGTAATAATAATAATAATAGACATATGCTCATGTTTATATGTTGATTTTTGTAAATGCTATTTGCAAATTAGTTATATTTCTTATTAGCGCTATTGTTTCATGTCTTTTGCAATTGTTTAATATGATTTTGTCCTTGCAATTTCATGGTGGTCATTTAATAATATGATTCAAAGATCAGTGGGATGCTGGAACCCATAACAACCAATCAGATATACGCTAATAGTAGTCTGTTGTTGTCACGTGAATGAAAGCTTATGTCTGATTGGTTGTTATGCTGGGTCTTGTCTTCAAGTCAGGACACTCAAAGTTTATACTGCAGTCAGATAATAATTGATAAACTTATTCACATCAAAAACAGAACTTTATAAAACCAACTGTATTAACTATTTATTTTGGACTATCTTACTGGATAGTAAAAACTTAAATGAAATGTAAAGTAGCCCAGGTATGTTTTCATTATGAACTCTTTATAAAACTTCAATCAAGCAGAATCAAGGATAAGTTAAATAGAACAAGGTCAAACCCTTTAATGACACAAAGGTTGTAGATTTTCTAAGCCAGAACATAATATATAGTCTCCTAATGAGTCTCCAGGGCCCGTACTATCTTTAAACCAGAGTACTGCACAATTCATATCACTTCGGATTAATTTTTCTGACCCAAGGTGAATTTAGAAACCAACCCGCAGCACCGTTAATTCTAATAAAATAAGACAAGAAGTCTTGTTCCTGTGAGACATTTTTCTAAATGATAGCAAAATCCTGGGACAGGCTGGGACTATGCTAATGAACCATCTGCTACACTCAGCTGGAGAGCAAAATCATCTTCAAAAGATGCCACCTCCTAAAATATATATCTCTGTGACTGATCATCGGTGGAAAATAGATGGACTGTTGGCCTTTAACCTTGCTGAAGATTCTCATGCATTTTTATTTTTATATCGAATAGACAATATATCCTCATCCGAGGTGAGTAGAGTGGAAGGTTAAAGTGTCACCCTCTCGCAGGACTATCGTGAATCAAGGACAGTATCATGTTTCATTCGTTAAATACAGTCGAGTGCCACCTTATCCAAAATAAAGCATTTACATTTTGTATACAAAGGTATTGCAAAGACTTTTCATTTAAGAATATTTCCTTTTAATTTATGTCACCCAGCTTTGTAGTGCAGTCATAAATTATCTTAGCTAGTTAAAAGAAATTCTAATCAATCATAAGTTTGAGAGATGAAGAGACGCAGCTGATCTGTTTAAATCTGGCTTATCTACTGATCAGGAACGTATCTAGAGGAATCCATGTGCCTCTTTATTTTTATACAGCATTTCTCATTTTATTTTTGAGAATCAAATTTTAATTACTGTAATGAGTTATCCTTTGTAAATTTACAAACAATTAATGTTCCTATGCATCTGAGATATGTTCTAGATGTGTCTCTGGTGCCACCAACAGCATGTACATGAAACTAATGTACGGAACCATATAAAAATCCCATTACCGAAAAAGTGCTCTGCCTAATTGGTTGTCTTCAGTGTCCAATTATTCTATCTTTATAGCCTATACTGCTTCTGATGGCAGTCAGTTCCTTGCATTGACCACCCTTTCAATTAGCTCACTTGCGTACATATACTTATGTAGTATAGTGTTACTAGTGACATTAAGTCAGCAGCCAGACATGTAGCAGCAGACAATATCATAGAGTGGTATATTTACCTAACTGTGCTTATCTGTTTTAAGAGTCAGTGTAATGCAACTCTAAATATGGGTGGATACAAGTTTGCAAACCTATGTGCAACTCTAAATCACCTCCTACAGGTAAATTTATCAAACTGCGGGTTTGAAAAAGTGGAGATGTTGCCTATAGCAGCCAATCAGATTCTAGCTGTCATTTTGTAGGATGTACTAAATAAATGATAACTAGAATCTGATTGGTTGCTATAGGGAACATCCTCACTTTGTCAAATCTGAAGTTTAGTAAATATACCCCTTAGAATTCTATTTATTCCAATTAATGTATTCTATGTAATTTATTCTAGACCCCTAGGGCTAGATTTACTAAGCTGCGGGTTTGAAAAAGTGGGGATGTTGCCTATAGCAACCAATCAGATTCTAGCTTTCATTTATTGAGTACTTTCTACAAAATGACAGCTAGAATCTGATTGGTTGAAATAGGCAACATCCCCACTTTTTCAATCCCGCAGTTTAGTAAATCTAGCCCCTAGTGTCTCTAAAATGAAATTATATAGTACACATTCACTTTGTGGTTCTCTTTATATACTTTGTATATCTTCATATAAGTTGATGACTTCATATAGTTCTACTAAGATTGCATGTTATAAACTTGTTGAATTAAACAATAAATATATACTAAACACCAAATATGCATTTCCATAAATTTTTCCCAGTCATTGTTGCAGAGGGAACCAACTTTTTGGACAGCAATAGCAAACAGCATTCGATCATAGACACTCAGGAGGTTAGTGCTTCCAAGTCAAACATGCTTTCAAAGTAAAATGCTTGCTTACAAATGAAAACTTTACAAAGTAACATCTTAAGCAGAAACAGCCCTTGGTCCCCCCTGTACAAGCACTGTCTAATCTATTCCGGTTTATTCACTCAGGGACTAATTACTTCATTTTTTTTACATGGAACAACCTCAGAATAAATGTGTATGTGGGGGGGGGGGGGGGGGGGGGTAGCCATATACACTATTCCATCTTTATTGAACAGTAGACCCTAAGGTCCTTTTGAATATATTACATGTAGGCAGACAGCAGTCATTCCCCGTTCACAAACCCTGGTTCTCCTGCATACATTATTGTAATCAAGCCTTCAGTCTGCTAATTAAGCAGCATCAGGGCACTGCTTAGGTTTTTTAATCGAGCAAAACAAATAGCGCTATTTAGCTGTGATGGTCGCCTCCTGATATCTGCTAATCAAGTAGATCATTAACCCTTTTACAATTATAAAACTAATGAATATGGCATTAAAAAGATCTCTGTATGAAGATTCATTGGACAGGAGAAGATCCTCATTAGACAGGAGGATAGCGTCATTGGACAGTTAATGTATAGGAATAGTGAGTACTTCTAACCAGTCTGCAACCCTCCCATATTAGAACAAAAAATCTTATTAAAAGTGTACTCACTTAAACCACACCTTACTTATTTATGGACAGCTTTATTATAGGTCAGAAGAAAGCTTCAAGGATTTAAACACAACCGCGCTCATTTGAAGCCAACATCATTCATCAGAAGGGCACCTCACTTGCTCTAATACATCCTTGCTCAAACCTGCGTTCTTCAGATTGAGGGCTTGTACACAAGGATGTTAAATAACAATGTTAAAGTGTAGACAAAACCTTGTACTTTGTCCTTCCTTTAACAGAGCGGTAAAATCGCATTCATTAATGCTTCTCAAAGCTTCCCTGCAGCATAGTGTACTATGTATTCAAATGAGCGTTCCCATGAAACGCTGTTGTATTTTACCAAGTATTAAAGCTGCAGGCAATGTCAACATTGACGCAAGTAAACGCTTGTCAGAAAGTGTGTGTGTTAGAGTACTTTATTTTTTTGAGCTTCGGCATCAAAAGCTTTGAAAACCCACATTAAGCACTTTAAAATAACGCCTTGTGTGTACCAAGCCTTACTGCTCTCTGTCTAGCTTCTGGGCATATTCCGATTTTCAACTAATTTAAAGAGGAAAGTTGCCCGAAGTAATAAGAGGTTGTTTACATTGTTAGAAGGAGATGCCAAGAGGGATGCTCAAATTTCTGGGAAGGAAACTCTTATTTGACTTGAATTGCATATGATCATTTGGTATTATAATATCAATCTTTTCATAATATTTATGGAATTTCATATATTAATTCTTTTCTATAGCACATATAATACAAATCAACTTCTTGCTTGAATGTAACTGCGTCAGTCTTACTTGCTTTCCCTACAAGGTGGTTTTAAAGATTTCCTCAAGTTCTGAATGGAAACCAGATGGAAGACTGCAGGTCTACTGATCACTATGCTGATTGCCCCTTGTTACTCACAAATAACTGAATGCATTGTTTTCTCACATTCAGTCAACTGCCTACATCAGTGTTGGCTAACCTGTGACACTCCAGGTCAACTTGTAGTTTCACAACACCTGGAGTGTCACAGGTTAGTCAACACTGGCCTACATTAACATAGCTGCAAGTTAACAACAAGCCTCAAACATTTTGTGTGTGCTTGCCTTTAATTTGTGTTCTGTATGGACTGTACTTGAATGCCCAATTTTTTTTTAGGATTTTCAAATTGGTTTACGTGCAGCTAATAATGCAGATTCATTTATACCATGAGCATGGACCACTGATGGGCAACCAGATACACTTCAGCGCAGGGCCGCGTCATGCCGGCCTCTAATCTTCATAGGCACACACATATACCCTTGGTCTCATTAATAAGTTAAAACAACACTTCAAAATCAACAAATTAAATCAAAGAGAGACATTTATCTGTAATAACCTATCAGCAGCTATTATGTTACAACGCAGTGATCGAAATTGAAATTTACAAGTGGCAGTATGGAAAATGTAAGTAAAAGGAAATTGATAGTTTTACAATCAAAGCAGTAGGAGAGGTGGCAGTATGGCATACCACCATATACCACCATATACCAGCATATACCACCATATACCAGCCCACTGTTGCAACCAATAACAAACAAATCTGACAATAAACCAGGAAGCAGTTGGGGCCCCAAGTTGAAGGTTTGGGGGCCACCTGTTGCCCACCACTGGCTAAGACTAAGCATACTGTATGTGATCTCATTGGAAGTAGTGGAACAGCAGTGGATACTTCAAAAATTGGTGTTAAAACCCAAAGTCTCCGTGTGGTGAGCGCTCCACTGCACCCACCGCACCTTACAAATCAGTTTGCCCTATTTCCAATTTTTAAAGATAATTTTAATATATCTCTATAAAATAAAGATTAATTTTAGCAATTTAGGTGCACAGAAGGTGGCATAATGATGATGCAACAAGTACAGAAGCAGGCATATGTGGTCTGATTAATCTTTAGACTTAAGCCCCATTGTTTGCCATTCCCTGCATGAAATTGCTCTGCACATGCTGAGAAACCGACTTTATGCCAGTGAACGCAATTGCATTCAATTCATGTCCAAACGCAAATGACCCTTCCAACTGCCTATGACTTGAAGGGGCGGAATGGGGGCACATAGGTAGTATATAGTAGATGCTGAGGTCGAGCGCATGCACATTCATCCAAGTTCTGGGCATCTCCTAGGTACGTGTATTTTAGCCGTATCACTTGCACTAACTACAGGTCAGGTGTAAGTGTAAATGATAGTGATTTGGACATGTATTCCTGCCAGAAGATGTGTTTGCAAGTAAGAAAAACTATAAATATGCATTTTATGTACAGTACACATGAAGAACATCCTGACATATCAATTTCAGATAAAAAAATAAAATAAAAATAGTTTTACATATTATGTTATTAATAATTATAATATTAATAGTTTGTAATTTAATTTTATAATATCCTATTTGGTGGATGCATTCTGGTGGGACTTGATATTGCACATATGTATATGCGTATCCTGCAGTCTGTTCTGTCTGTCTGCATACAGGAAGTAATGTATCAGGGGCAAACGCAGGATTCGAGGAGGGGGGTTTCCACGCCACAATACAAGTGGGCATGTCCAATATGTGTAGGGGCGTGGCTACAAACACACACTGTGTCAAACACACAGATATGTAAACTGTCCCATACACAGACACACAGGATCAAACACACAAACATGTAAGCTGTCACATACATACACACACACACACACATACATCATACTTGCCAACTCTCCCGGAATGTCCGGGAGACTCCCGCATTTTGCGAGAGTCTCCCGGACGAGTGTGGCAATCTCCCTGATAGGAAGTGGGCAGAATTCGGTTTAAACGCCACGATTCACACGGAATCGCGGCGCTTAGCCCCGCCTCCACTGTAAAATGCCGCGAATTGCGTCATTCTGTCACGGGGCGGGGCCAAAATGACGCGATTTCGGCACTCCGCCCCCTACACGCCCACGTCCCAGCTGGCATCTCCCGGAAAAAGAAATACAAATGTTGGCAAGTATGACATACATACATAAACACACACATACATAAACACACTGATATGTAAGCTGTCACATACACACACATACATACATACATAAACACACAGATATGTAAGCTGTCACATACACAAACCCATACATACATAAACACACACATACATAAACACACAGTATGAAACACACAGACATGTACACTGTCATATACACAGATAAGCACAGACACATTCAAACACACAGACATGTAAGCTGACATACACACACACACACACACACACACACTCCTGCATAGCACTGCTGTTCCTGCTGGCTGTGTGGGAGGAAGGGGCTCACACAGCAGGGGACTGACTGGGAGATGATTACAAGCTGCAAGCAGTAGTGGCTGGTCCTGGGAGAGGGACCAGCCGCTGTAAGCTTATGGCACCCCAGATAGGACAGGGGTTTCTGGGGACTAGGAAACCCCCCTGGGGACGCCCCTGTGTATAACCATAGCGTACTTATATCAATATTCAAATGGAAACATTTCTTGAGATCCACTTGTACTTGAATCCGGGCAAGGTTCATCCGATTTTTTAAAAAAACAAGTTGCAGTCACATTGTGTTCAAAGATCAATCAGGCCCATGATGTTCAAATAGGATAAAAAATATATTTTTTAGCCGCTCATTTGCAAATGATCCCTTTAAGTTCATTAATTTTAATCTCCACTAAAGAATAAAAAAAATGATCCAGATATTTAAAGAACCCTTTATTAGCCATACTGCAACCGTTTACTGCTACTGAGCTAACCTTTCCTTAAACCTTTGTACTGCTGTAGTTGTAACTCTTATTGTTTTGACATGTATCTTATAGTAATGCACCATCTTCTGCTATCTACACTTGCTATCTTATTGCTGTATATAAGTCTTGTATTGATCCAAGAAATTGTTCCATATTACATATGCTACTCTCTGTATAAATGTCTATTATCTATGTATAAATATTAAAATGGATGATCCTCACAATAAATACATTATAATGACACATTAAATACGCTAAAAATAAAATTTCATGGAGACGTTGTTAAAGCAAAAAACAAGAGTGCTCAATGTCAGAGAAATGCTGTATTCAAAGTGAACTAATGTTTTCATGTCAATTTAGTCACAAGAAGCAAACTTCTGTTGAAGTAGGGATTATATTTGATTTTTCCTTGGCCTAAAAGGCATTATCCAATGGCAATCACACTACTACAAGTAAACATACAAATAAATAAGGTTATCTGTGCAGCACAATCTTTGATCAGATTGTAGGTTTACTGAATATTTAAAGTACAATAGAAGTGAAATAAATTCTACTTAAAATAGGCTGTATATTTTCTTTAACTTTTACTTGTTCAGTAATACATACAAAAATGATTCTTATAAAGTCCGACTCATTCTCATGCCTATCTGCAAACATTTCAATCAATTTACATATCATTTAGGCTGACAATCATGTCCATTAATACAGAGGAATTAAATGACCAGTCCTAGAACAGAAAATCTTTACAGTGAGATTTTACTCAATGTCCCTGACGAGTTTCTCTCTCATTGGACCTCATTTAGAGTCGGACGCAAAGTCCGTTTAAGAAGTGTAGGAGTGGGAGTGTGCTACAGCTTGGTAGGGTATCACGAGTGGCAAGCAACTCCAGTTGCATCCCACTCTTAATACCCTACCAAGCTGCTAACGCTTGCGCCACCTAATTCCTGCCACACAGCTTTAGCCCTGTTTTGATGTGTGTTGCGTCTGCGCCTCACTGCGACTAGGATATATTTACATGGTCACACCTTCACAAATCCGTGTTCCTCCCATTCTCTCGTAGTGAGTCGTAAGCTGTCGCAAGTGTTAATTGTGTACAAGATGCAGGCGGATTTGGTGCTTTCTGCACATGCGTGGTAGTGTTTTTTTGCTGGATGCGCCTAAAACGGACTTTGCATCCGACTCTAAATGAGGTCCATTGTCTCATACTTAAAAAGTTTAACCACTGAGCCAATCTCTATTTGCGATGAGTTTACAACATACATACAGGATATCTGTCTATCAAAAGAGGTCAAGAATATAATCATATATCCAACCATTGTATTATTATATATTGACCATCAGGTATTTTTACATTATTGAGCAAAATGTTAAGTTTTTGCTGCAAACATTTGTATAAATGCCAGTGCAATGGCACTTGCAATGGGTACCAGGGTAGTTATAATTATTTATTAACATTATAACTGAGCGCTGTAAATGAGAGTGTGTAGAAACACAGGTAGTTAGCAAAGCATGTTTATTACATATTTGCCTTCTAAGGACAATAGTTGTAATTTGTACCACTTTCATAATTGAGCCTTGTTAAATATATACTGCAATGTCCAGTAAACTTTAGGACACGATTATAAAGGGTTAATGAGTATGCTGGGATTAAACTGGTAGAAACAAAATGATCAATTAATATAGTTGTCGTGGACTAACAAGGTCACTTCCTTGCCGTCTGTATCAATAATGCCCTAATATCATTACACAGAATAATCCATCCATTAACATGAGTACTGTATTCCACGTTTGATAGACAGCAAATCCATAGTGCAGCCAGGGAGGCTTCGCATCTCGGAGACACAGTGCTGACTGAAGACTTTCTGCTCTGCTTTTAACTCACTTTGATTGCTGTGTCCCAGGGCAGCCCAAGGCGAGTGCATAAAACCCAGTGTCTGGATCCCCCATCCACAATATACTGGCAATATATAGTATGTCTGTCTAACTATCACATAAGTGTAGATACTTTATTTCAGAGATAATGCCCACACCCTCCTTGTCACAATGGATGGCAATAAATAACAGTTATTGCATATTTTTACCTCAGGGAAACAACAGCAAGGACAAGTGTTTGGTGATAAAGGCTGGTCAGGGGCTATTTTAATTATCACTGTTTGAATTTGAGTTTCAGCCGTGTACCCTAAAGCTTTCAGTCTAATTAGGACATAGAGAGGTACATTTTTTACCTCACTCTGCCCTCAGTCAAATATTGGCACCCAATGGATATCTTATCATTTGAAATTCATCCACAAAGTAGTCAGTATGTTTTATATTTTAGATATCAACTTTTATACCAACAATTTCAACACATACACTCACACACACATATCCACTCAGTCGCTCTAGACAGATTTATAAAGCACTGATACAAATTACACAACTATCATACCCAAGTGCTGGAAGCTTGCGATATCAAATTATAGACACTAAAAAATAGTATTGAGGATGGGATAAAATGCATGGTAGAGCCAAACATATTTAAGGTCATCCCAGACAATAAATCTATATTACAATACATTTACTTTACAATCAGTAGTCAGTTTTTTAGGTGTATGTTATTATGGTTCATAATTGAATTGAAAGAATATGTTTGTTAATGTTTCCAGTACAACCTAAGTATACATACAAAATTGGGGAACTGTGTAAAATCAACATGCGTTAGGCTATTGTTTTGTGCTGATGTTTTAATGAGATTTATTTTGATTTAAAGAGATAAAACTTATCAAAGTGATTTAGTATGCAAATAATAGGAAGTTCTAAAGCTGAATGTCGTACGCACAAGATTTCTGCTAGAGGAACATGACAGATCACGCCGCTACGTCTAAATAAGAAAGGGACACACGCAGACATTTTTTACCGAAAGTGAAATAACAGCGATTAATCGTGTGGCCATCGCAAGTCCTGGCTGAATCCGCTTGCCGACACTAAATGAAAAGTATCTATTGATTTTTCCACCGCTGCCTGTAAGTGTTACATCAATAGTAAAGGAAAGCAAAATGTTTCACCGTGTAAAGGAGAGACCCTGGATTAGTTGGAGTTTCCGACATTAAGTTACGGAAGGTGATGGATGAGAGGCATAGCAAAACTACTGACGGAAGAGGGAATGACAGAGAAAAGGAGGAGAGAAGAAATTGCAGGAAGTCAAAAAATGAAAGGGGAAGTAACTAGATGAAAGGTGAATGAAAGGTAGATGGACAAAAAAACAAATCTGTATAGCCTGAAACATAAAAAACTGCATAAACTATAATGAAATAGAAAAATATATTAATATACAATTACAGAGTAGAGGTTTGAACCAAAAACATAAGTTCTGTTAATCCTCTGTAACAAGTGACCTAGAGAACAATCCTACTGAGGCAGTAGTCAGGGCCACCACCAAGGGGGTACAGAGAGTACAACAGTGTGGGATCGAGACCAGCCCTTGGCCCAGTGGCAAAACTACCATTGGTGCAGCAGGTGCGGTGTACCGGGACTTTGGAGATAATGCAGCCCACTGCACGGGGAACTAGCGAGCTGTGGGCCCCGGTTCCCTCCTCCACGCTTCCCTGCACCGTGGCCTATAGCTCGCTAGTTCTGCCTCTGCCTTGACCCACACAGATTTATTAGGGATGGGGACCTCTGCAGTAAATTAAGGGACATGGAGGGCCCCCTTTCTGGGCAGCAGCTGCTCCTGAAATGTGAGAGAGGGTGAGGCCAAATTAAGAAATGTAGACAGTGGGCGCCCTTGTAGACATGACGTACGCCTTCACCCCCAGATATTATTAGGGACAAATAGACAGTCATTTATGATGGAGCAGCAAAATGAAAATGTCTCTTTATCCTCTTTCATGATGTCATGTGCAAGACTTTGTTTATCTACACTGAACATTACTCCTGTACACTGGACATCGTGTGCCAAGATGGATACGATTGCAGATATGCATATTAGTGCTCCAGGTGATGAATGGATCAAGGTGTTGTGAATGCACAAAAATTAGATTCCAATTGTACAAACAAGATACTTAAATGATCTAGAATGGGCAAACTTAAAGGCATAGACTACTTTGCATGCTTGTGGAAAGCTTTAGCACATTTTGTATCAAAATGTTTATACAATTTCACTTACAGAACCCCCTAAACTAATGGCACATTTTTTACCTATTACAGCAGTGGGCAGGGCCACGATGGCGCGTGAATCATGTCCTAAGCCCTGACCCCCGCAACTTAATCAGTGAAGCCGACAGGAACGGGAGGTTTCCTTGCTCTACCGGGAGTCCAGAAGTTCGGGAGTCTCCCAACCATTCCGGGAGAGTAGGCAACTATGAATAAGCCCCACCCCAGTCCATACCCAAACTATGCCCAGGTAGGGCAAACTTCACCCACAAATGGGCATATTTGTTCCCACCAGTTTTCCCATTAAGCCTCAACCCATTGTCAGGCTGCAAAATGGTACGTCCCGCCGAAATAGGGACAGTTGGAAGGTATGCATAAGTCATCCTGTTACCCTGAGTTGGGCCTACCAAGCTGTACTCAGGGCCAAGCATAAGAGTACCCTTGTTTTTCTGCACAAGAATATCTGTGGAAAACAAATGTATTTATGTATGTTTCAGCATAAATATACATTTAATGAAAACATTTTACCTATCCTGTAAAATAAACTTTCTGTCTTAAAGGAAAGAGCTAAATATAGAAATATGTTGGCCCTACAAGATGGTAGAGCATAGTTGCCTACTCTCCTGGAATGTCCTGGAGACTCCTGAATTTTTCAGAGTTCTCCCAGATTCCCGGGACTCCCGGGATAGCAGGGCAACCTCCCAGGTCCAGCTCATATTGTTGGTGAAGTGGGTGGGGGTGGGGCTAAATGAGGCATCCTGGCCTGCCCCCACCCACTGATAGACGGAAATTGACAAAGATTAGCAGGGGGCGTGACCTAATGACCCGATTCGCATGACCACGCCCCCACGATGGAACCCCCTCGCAGACAGCTGTCTGCAAAAGTTGGTAAGTATGTGGTAGAGTATAGAAATGAGCGAAACTGTGGAAACGTTTCTTACAATAAATAGAGCTGAGATGGTAATACTCAATTTATTTTGCTGTGTGGTGTGGTTCCGGTAGGAATTGGAACACTTAATCCCAAATTCCAAACGGGAAAAACATGCACACATTTGTGGTCAAACGCAGAACTAGGCTTATATTTTGCGGAACAATTTTGAAAATGACGAAATGTAAATCAATATTAACTGTGTGCCAGAAACATGATATAGCAGGAAATCTAATTCACGGTGCCAACATTTCTTAATGGTATCTACTCCCCTAAAATGTTTTCTTTTACATTCTATTTTAACTACTTTACTGCCAGATCATCCCAACAAAAATAAGAAGATAAATCATTGCACCTTGCATTTGAACTCTGTAATGTACTGTAGCCCAGCTCTATTCTCCCTCTCACTAGAGGGTAAACAAATTAGATGCAATCAAAATATTTTATTAAGCTATTTAAAAATACTCAGCACTCTCCATATATTTTACATTATTTTTCCATCCTGCTAAACAAATAACTATTGATTGGACATAAAACCTTTAGACTGACTTATGATCAATGATCTGCTTCAGTCACGAAAATGAAAAAAATACTTATTACATTCAGTTTAATAAAGATGCAACTCAGGCAGAAGAGATTTTAACCCCCTACAGTATCCATTGGCTGATCAATGCAACTCACAAGAACAACTATTAATGCAACATATCTTCGTAGTCTACCCTAAGATATCCTCTGTCGCCGTATCACACTAAAGAATAAACTTTTATTCCTTTATGCACAAAGACAGGAACACGGAATCTTCCTGTTATCGCTTTCCCCTATTTCATCACACTAGGCGTTTGTGGCACCCTTTGTAACAAGGAGCTGTTCAGTTTCATTAGCTTTTTGTCACATCAGGCAACTACAAGATGAAAATCCAATCCAATTCAATTAACTGGTGGGAAAGATGCCACTGTGATTTATTTTTTATTAATATGTATGTGGGTGCGTGACATATAATTTATTGAAAGATTACTCTGTAAGTATTAGAAATGCAGAAAATAGCAGTCACTAAGAGCCAGTATGAGGCCATGGGTATTAGCGACAGTAGGTTGACTGGATGCCTATACTACTGGTATAATGCCACAAGTTATCATTCAGACTGGCTTTTGATAAGTGACAAATCAATAGTTCCCAGATAATTATTTGTTCATTGATAAACTCTTTAGAATCCTATCAATCCCTGATCTAAGAGAGGGTCTCAGGTATATCAATAAGTTCATTTCAAAAGTTGCTAAAATCTACAAAAGTACACAAATAAATACTCATTATAGGCATTAAATGTGTAGTCATTTTATGTATTATGCACGGTGCATCCAGAGATTATTTCTGTACCAATTTCCATAATAAAACTGAAATAGTATTAAAACAAGAGTTGTAGGTCCCTATGTCAGCTGACTTAAACTTTACCATTGTGGCTACTGCTTCCTCTATGGGGAATTGCTGGATCTCAGAGCTAATTCTGCAGGACGCAACGCTTACACACACTATGTAACCTATATGAAAGCATTTGGTCTACAGCCTGGTGCTTATTTGGTTACAGAACTCCCATGTCATTTCGAATACCCGTATAATCTACAATAGGGAGTGCACTGTCTCATATATTTTTTGATAATTACGTTTTTCATTTTTTGCTAATGCTTAATTTGCACTGACAACAGATTACACATTGAAATATAAATTAGGCAGATTAACCAGCTATTGCTTTCTGCTCACAAAGGTGATTTTTTTGGTAATCACACGTTGCAAAGCATTTGTGCTACAAAATTGAATCTTAATACATAAGTGATGTTAAAATATTAATAATACCTGTATAAGCAATGAGTTTTTATGCAATCCCTTATAAACAGTGAGTTCTGATGCCATCACTTATAATCGGCGAGTTCTAATGTCATCGCTTATAATCTGTGAGTTCATCACTTCGGTGTTCATTATGAAACTTGAGTATTGTAAGGAATAACACACGAACTATGGTAATTTTTTATGTAAATTAGAAGTTACCTTGGAGATCCACAACCTGCAGCTTTGTGTATTTATAGGGTCACAAAACTCTTTACATTTATAGTATCTTTATCATATACATTATCTCATGTATACTGTCCTGTTGCTACTAATAATGAGAAATCACACTCAAATTTTTTTTTCCAAATGTAAATGTATTGTCTTCCAACACTGCAACACTCTGCAACATCTTACTCTGCCTCTCAAAATAAGAGCAAGTTACAAAGTCGATCGTGTGACCGCTTCTGCACTTCCTTTGAATTCTCAGTAATTTTTTCACACTGCCGTAAAGATACACCTGGCTGCATATTGATCTGACTGTTGCATGGTTAAGTCGTCGGTATGAATAACATGCAAATTACTCTACACATTATTTTTCAGATCTAACAACTTGAAGCTGCTACAAAAAGTGCCTTAATTAACTTGTCCATTAAGGTTGATAGTTCCAACACCTACCGAGACTGAAGAGCACCAGGAATTTCAGACACACAAACTCTCTAAGGTCGAATTGCAGTGATCGCAGTTTGGCCACTAGATCCTGTGCATGGCTCATGAGGTTGTTTAATGTGGTACCAGCCTGTGTGACAATGACAGAGTAATCCACCTGAAAGAGGAAATGCATAGTTCAGTGAACATGAGTGGGAGGAATTAAAATCAGCAATTACATTGAGCAATAGGTCCTAGAAGGTGTCGGCATAAGGAGCCACTGTAAAAATAAAGTACAGGGAATCCTCACATGGCATACTGATAGGAGAATTCACATACAAACTAGTGAGCGTCAATAAGCAAATTTTTAAGCGTAGCAAAAAAAAAAAAAGCAGGCAAGCATTATGTTTATGGCTGTATAAACATAAGTATTGCGTCTGATGAGCTGGATTCAAAATGATTAATAATAAAGCAATAGAATATGTATGGACGTACTTATATACACAGTAGTGTTTCTGGAGTGCCTTCATGTTTATAAAATATTTAGATACGTTACAGGCATGAACATCACAGAGACCACTCTTTCATGTTGTGCACACTTAGTATGGAGCAATCTGAACATATTTATAGTTGAACTGTATAGAAGAAAAGCTGGATTTCTGGTGCTATAAAGTGATTTATGTAGGAGGAACACAGAGAAATATAATGAAATACACATTATTCAAAAATTATATATATATATATAGAGAGAGAGAGAGAGAGAGAGATGTTAATTGACTGACTTAAACAAGAGAACTATTTCACTTATCTGTCAGAGACATATCAAAATAATTTTGCAATCAGGGTCTTTGTATGAGTGGAGCACGTGGATGATACAATCAATATGATCTCACATGTAATAACGGATGTACAAAAACAACATCTGTGTGATCCCTGTTTATATATAGTATAGTATAGACGTATGTAGAAATTATTTTAGCAGTAAAGGATCTGTTATTGTATTTAATACAACAATACATTAAGAGGTTGATGTAGAGTTGGTCGCAAAATTGGAGAAAATTACTTTAAACAAAAGGAGCACCGAGTAACATACTTCCACCCATATACAGAGCCGTACCAAGCTCATAATGTGTCTGTCTCCACATCAGTAGAATATGTGCCTGGTTTACAACAAGTTATCATCAACAGTGAGTATTTGCACTTGCCCTATAGCAGGTGTAAAAAATACGCCTCCTAACTAGGCATGTGCACCGGCCACTTTTGGTGTCTCGTGTTTTGTGTTTTGGATTCGGATTTGCTTGAGGTTTTGGGTTCGGATTTGTTTTGCAAAACACCTGACGAAAGGTTTTGGTTCGGATTCAAGGTTTTGGATTCGGATTTATTTTGAAAAAAACATAAAAAGTGCTAAAAACCAGTTTTGTGTTTTTTTTTCACTCCTACGCTATTATTAACCTCAATAACATTCAATAACAATCATTTCCACTAATTTCCAGTCTATTCTGAACACCTTACAATATTGTTTTAAGGCCAAAAGGTTGCACCGAGGTATGCCAAAAAAAGAGGAACAAGATGGAATTGTTTTGGGCCCTCCCTCCCACCCCTCGCGAGATTCGACGCGAGACTTGGACGACAGAGCCTCGTTTTCATTTTTTTGCCTGCCGGAAATATCCGAACAGTGCTCGGATCCCGTTCGGATCCGCACTGTTCGGGTGGGCTCGGATTAGCGGAATCCGAGCACGCTCATCTCTACTCCTAACGTACCAGGCAAATATTCCTTTACTGTGTTTGGGCAACGTTAAAAACATCCCTTCTCTACCCCAACCTGTGTCAGGCCCTAAATATTTTAATATACTGTAGCTGTTATTTTTCTAATGAGTAAGTCAGAATTGAATGACCAATGTAAAAGTACATCACCTGCTATTTTTATTGAATTCACAGAATTCCTTGGTGATTTATAATGTTCTTATAATCTGCAGCAGGGGTTAACTATCCCGTATATTATAACTGTATCTATTACGCTTACCTCTTTATTTGTACTAAATGAGCAATTTAAACTCAACTTGTTTTACTTATGTAATTTTAGACAGACATATTTTTCTCCTTAATTACTCAGGAGAGTCCATGCAAGCAAAACTAACAAGCACAAACAATCAGTGCGTTTAATATCTGCAAGCACAGCAATATATTCTGGGTATCTCTCTCCCTCTCCGTCTCTTACCTGTCACTCAGTCAGACCAAGGTAGATGAATTTTTTATATGTATTGATGGGAAATTTCCATAATTATGTACGCCAGCCTCTCCCACAGCTTGAGTGGGGGCTGTCTGGAGATTTTCTTGCAAGAATTTGCAATTAAAAACAAGGGCCAATCTAATTAATAGTTCTATTTTTATTTTTATATTCTGAAAATGTGAGACTTGGAGAAGTTGAACTTTGTGACCTTAAGAGATTCAGGTATGGTTGATATGGTTCAGGATGATGATATAAAATTATCATCCCAAAATGCTAATAAGAAAATGAAAACTAACATAGGTAAATACACATCCATCCATCCTCATTCACTCACTCATATCTTTTGGGTCACTAATTCTTTGTGCTGCTAGTCTCTTAGATAAATGTGCTTGTTATTCATATATACAAGCACATTAACCCTATCACTTTTCTCTAATACAGAATTGACTCCTACTCACAATGTATGTCTGAACTGGTTAACTTTGTTCTTCCATTGAGCCAGCCCTTTAACTCATAAAAACTGGCTGCTGCGCTGTGTTTTTGTTGAGTTGACTCAAACAAATGAAATTTAGATCAGTTTGCTTCCATATGGGATTGACCTTTAACCCTGTAGACATGACACTGTTGTCATGTCTGATTGACCCTTTACCTCATTATATATGTTACAGTAATGTAATCACTTTTCAGTTGGACCCCCCCTTTAAGCCTATAAACACGTCAAAGTCATAAGGTCACCCTAAGTTCTGCCTGTGAAATGTAAGCATGAAAACAGGTGACAAGTTCAGTGTGTCGGTGACAGCTGTGACAATGTGCACCTGTTGTGATGCTGTATAACTGTGTCCAGGAATAGCCGTGGCAAGTTAGTGCTTATCATTGTAACTGAATTCTGTTGTGTGTGTGCAAGTATTGGCTCTCATCTGTGTCACTAAATGTACGCGCCAATGTATATTTTTGAATGTTCACTTGACCATGAGGTTGTGCTGTTCCCTTGTTATTTTCTAAAGATAAATTAAATATATATATATATATAGAATGATCACACTGTGAAATGGATTCAGGTTAGCATACACTGCATGCATTCCTGGTTTGAAATTATTTTTTGCTTACATGTGCTGCTACATTATGTATATATAGTTATAGACAAGTCAGTAGCGAGGACAGCAACACCCAGCCTGGATGTCTTCTAGATATTCTAATTGTCCATAAAGGAAACAGCTGAGTGACACTGCGGTAAAACATGAAAGAGGCTATGTGATAACTGGGTGCATTTAGTATAAGTAAGCTGTAACTCATATAAACCAGACATTTTCATTGGCTTCAGGGTGTACACCCAGTTAGATCCGGTTGTTCAGCCTAATGGGGAACGTCTGGATCTGTGTTCAATGTTTCCAAACATATGATAGGTCAGAAGGTACAGATCTTGATTGTTCAGTGACCAGGTATAACTGCGTCATGCAGTGCACACACATACATGTTATAGTCAGTGGTTGATCATATTTAGCACCCAAATGATCAAAATCTACTTGATCTGAACTGGACACTGATCGATCTGCTTGTTTGTTTTGCCCAAACCCACACAACGACATAGGAGCCCACTAAGATGGAAATGACTAAACTTAAGAACTTGCACTACACTTACCAAAACTAATACCAAATTGGCAAATCTCTCAACATTTAAAAAATTAAACAAATTATCAATGCCTGGAGAATCCCTGCCATTACTTTCTCCCTAGGTGCCGAGGAAACTTTCGATCATATAATATGATGTTTTAGGTATAATCTTTACCAAAATTTGGCATCTCTGGAAACTTTCTCACAGGTATCCGAGCTCTATATTCCCATCTCTCCGCAAGAGTCATGGTCAACGGCATTGCCTCCGATACCATCAGCATTCACAATGGTACATGCTAAGACTGCACCCTCTATCCTCTGATCTTTGCCCTAGTTATAGTGCCCCTGATGGTGACCATCAGAGCCTGCCCAGACATAAGGGGTGTGCCAACGGTGGACTTCGAGAGCAAGTTATCACTTTTTGCAGATGACGTCCTCTTTTCTCTTCAACAGCCTAGAACAGGCATGGCTAACCTGTGGCACTCTAGGTGTTGTGAAACTGCAAGCCCCAGCATGCTTTGCCAATATATAGTAGCTTATTGCTTGAAGGGTATGCTGGGAATTCTAGTTTCACAACACCTGGAGTGTCACAGGTTAGGCAAGCCTGGCCTAGAACATCCCTCTCCAACCTGTGCAAGATTCTGGCTCTTTACTGCAGCCTCTTGTGCTACAAAAGTAATGTTTCAAAGTCTATTGCTATGCTGCTCTACTTTCCTAGCCAAGATGGTCAGCTTCTCAATTCCCAATTCAACTTTCAATGGCACAAAAGGAAGATCAAGTACTTTGGCTTGTTTATCACCAACTCCTATGGATCTCTGTACCAGGAGAACTATCCAGGACTTTTTGCCAAAATTAAGAGTTGTTCTCTTAAGGCTCCCACATCATTTCGTGGCTGGGCTGGGTCATTGCCATAAAGATGAATATCCTCCCCAAACTCCTTTATTATTTCCAAACTCTGCCCACCAGGGTTCCTCTATGGAACTGGCCTCCATCCAAAAATGCATGGGGAAGTTTGTGTGAAATGGCAGGTCTCCCAGGATTAAATTGACCTGTTTGAAAAAGCTCACTAAATGCGAGGATAGATGTTTTTCACGTTTTCCAGATCTTATGCTATACTACTGGGTGGCACACTTGAGCCAAGTTGTGGCCTCATCCACCTCCCTATCCTCTCTGTCTTGGGTAGACATCAAGACTAATTATCTCTCACTGTTCTCCCTCTCCTGCATTTGGGGTCTGCATACATGAACTAGATCCACTCTAGTCTATTCATCTCCCATCCTGAGTTTCGACTAAGTAGTGGGAGATCTGTAGACGCACCTGAACATTTACCCATTCTCCCCCCATATTCTACCTCTCTGGGGAAACGCAGACTTCCTTCCTGGCCTCTTTATCCTTCTCTCGTAAATGGTTTGCTTCGGGTGTCCAGTTCATGGGTGACCTATTTCACCAGGGAGCCCTTTCAACCCTAGCTGAGCAACAAACCAAATTGCCAGAACTTTGCCCTCAATTATTCAAATATTTTTAACTTATACATTTTATCAGGTCTCTTCGGACGTCCCTCCTCCCCGCCTATTTCCCCATTCGAGCAGTTGTGTACTTCCTCACCTCTTTGACAGGGCATGATCTCCTCCCCATACAGTATGCTTGACTCCCAACAATAGGCATGAGAGGGAATGGGAGAGGGACCTGGCCCACACTGAGCCCATGCCACCAGAAGAGGACTATTTGTAAATTATCATAGAAAAGGTGGCCCAGCTTCATCTCCACACTGATTAAGGAAAATGCCCATAACATTTATTATATGTGGTTCTACCTCCCCTCCCCAATAAACTTGCCAAATGTATCCTTCTAGCTCTTGTTGGCATGCTTGTGGTAAGTTAGGCTCTGTTATACATATCTGTTGGTCATATCCGAAAAAATTCCTCCTTCTGGGACTGGGTCAGGTCCTCTCTTCACTCCTCCTGTGTCTCGTTTGCAAGGGCCCCTGGACCTTTCTCCTCTGTTTGCCATGCCCAGATGCTGAAGTACTCTGCAGAGTTGGTGCCCCATACTTTTGCTGCTACTTGCTGCCTAATTTTCAAGTCAAGGAAACAGAGTGACCTGCACCACCTTTCCGCTTTGATGTCCTATATTTGGTTCATTGCTCGGATGGAAAACACTACCCTTCACTTACATGACAAAGATGATAAATTCCACCAAATTTGGGCACCCTGGCCTTTCCTCTAATTCTTTTCTTCCCCCCATATCTCTTTCATATTACATCTGCCTCCTACCCTAGGTCCGGACTCGTCCTACCCCACTCTGCCAGTTGCGCCCTTTACCTAACATATCTCTTTTTTCTGTCTTTTCTTGAGGATTTGCTCTTTACCCGTGACTACCAGACTCCTCCTTTTTCCCCCTCCCTTCTCCGTCCTACAAAATTGAAAATATTGACAATAACGTGTGTGGTATTTTGTCTTCAGACATGATTCTGAATTCCTACTTTGCATATTGTATTTCCAAGTGGATTGTCTACTTTTTGGGCTTTTGGTCTTCTTTGTTTATCTTTATATACCCTATGATGTGGTCTTGCTTCCTGGCCATATCCCCTTCCAAAATTGTGCATATGACCAGATGAAAATGGGACAGTTGGGTTGTCTATAGATTAAAACACACTTGTGCAACCTGCAACATTATATTAAATACATATAATAAAAATGATTGTATAAACTAATAGACGGGATTAACCTCAAAGTAAGACTTCAGAACGTAATTAATGCACTGCTCCATTGATTTTCTGCTAAAAATCTATTTATTCCACTCTAGGTCATTAAAAGGTTTCTAAGAATTTGTCCAAAGCACAGACAAAATATGTCAAAAAAAAAGTTCAAAACCTGAAAGCAGAGTATAGTTTAGCTGTTTTTTTCTAAGTGCTACCAATGTGTGTCCATCAGATATGAGTTGTAAACAATAGGTATTATTGAAGTAGTAGAAAAAAACAACAAAGTGTGCTCTGTTCTAGTAGTTGAATTATCAGTTGGGTGATACAACTAACTATTAATTTCAATAGCCAACACTTACCTGTTGTCCTGTTACCAGAAGTATAGAACCTTCCTTTCCGTGTAGAACTTGCCGGAATATATGATCCAGAATTAGCAACTCGCTCCAACAATTTTGCAAAAGCTTCATCTGATCATCTACCTGTTTGTCAAAGATAATGTGATAGTGTTAAATATACTTATATTTTTTTATACTTAACATACTCACAAAGTCTCCTTAACTAATACAGTATAATCTAAAAATAAAACCATTACACTACAACAAATACGGTGCTTAGGGTTTTAATACTAGCATCTGAAATTGGGGTGTGTCCTACAGATCTCAAGGAGTGTATCCCAATCTCAGCAAATTAGTCAGTCCCAGTCTCCACTTTGATTGACTGTCTCCTTAATTCTAAATTCATTTTTCCCTTTGTATTAAAATAAGTTTTACTAACACAGACTTTTTTTTAATGTAAACTATGCACTCTACAGCTAAAATGTAATGCAGAATATAGGTCTAAGTGAGATTCTGGAAAATGCAACTGTGTAATAAACAATATACAGCTAAAGTAAAGTCAACAATGTTCGAAAAAGTACTGTATACACTTCTGAGCAAGGATCATAGGGCCTGAGTCATTAAGGAGAGTAAGACATAAAAAAGGAGTAACTTTGTATCTGGGCAAAACCATGTTGCATTGGAGGGGGAGGTAAATGTAAAATGTGGGGACAGATTTATAGTTGGAGTAGGGCATGTCCTAGATCAACTTTAAATTTCAGTGTACAAATAAAGCTATTAAGTATTTGTGTGCTAGATGAAAAAACAGCCAGTATTTAACTTATGTGCAAAATAATAAACTGATTTGCACCCCTTGCATCATAACATGGTTTGTCTCAAAGAACATTTACTCCTTTTTTTTTTGCCTTAATGACTCAGGCCCATAGTGTCTAAGTTTCCCTAAGATGATTCTAGGCTATTGTCACTGGAAATTAGTAACATGGAATTATTATTTCCTTAGAAATTCCCTTAAATTTCTAATGCACTGGATCGACCAAATTAGCAGGAAGAAAATCATATAAATAGTCACAGAATTTTTCTTATCTAAAGAGGAAGCTGTGTGACTTGTGCAGAAAGGGGTGTAACTAGAACTTTAAAGGCCCAGGGCAAGAAAGATAATGAACACCCCCTTAGCTTCAAGTATAACCAAATTAGCTTAAAAAAAATGCCTTTCACTGTGCCCCCTCTACAGCTTTATGCCTTTGGCGGTTGCCCCTTTTCACACAGCCCTAGGTGCAGATGAAGCACAGGCAGATTCTTTATCATTTTGTCTATTCTGTTTTTTGATTAAGGGTTTACAAGTGCACACCAATAAAAATGATAGAAGCATGTGTTCATTAACTTGTATAAGTGACACACAAATGAACCATTACAGATAAATGTAGGGTCCTCTGTGAACTACAGTTTAATGCACTAAGTTCAGCCCAGCAGGCTAGAGATATCTGTTCTGAAGAGTTTTCAATAATGGACAAGACATATAATATGGAAAGAAAAACACTGGAGTAAATACATAGAGGTGAAGTTGTGCACCTTACATGAAATCTACTGAACTGATTCCTGAAAATAGTGAGCTAGCTCTTGGTTAATGGGAAGGATAATAGATGGTCAAATGGGGAGTATAGATGCTTGAAAATTTCAAACTGGTTCGAAATTCAATCAGATTTCATAATTTCAATGGCCACGATCATGTTCTCAGTACAAGTGTCAATCAATCTGTGGTTCAACATTTGCAACTCATACCTGTATTTCATGCTCATAGTTTGCCTAACATATTACAGTTTTGCATTTTTCATGTTAAAATTGATGTTTTTAAATATTTTTATTTGAAAAAAACTTTAATATTTTTAATTCAATTAAATATTAAATTAAATTAAATAAGCATTTTAAGATGTTTTCCATGTTTTCAAGTCAAACTGTGAAACTCACCATTAAAAATTGTTAAACTGTATTCATTTAACTAGAAACATGCTAATGCTTAAGCGTATTGGTTCAAACATATTCAACTTTCTCTAATTCAGCTCAATTTTTTTTAATGGACAAAAATTCAAGAAATTCGGGCAATTATTTAAAATTTTACTGATTCAACAAACCAGTTTGAAACAATATGCCTACGGTTCAGTCATCTCTAATAAAGAGCAAGATATATTACAAGGTACGTATGTGTAATGGAAAAAAAAGTGTACTACTTGTCAAGTTAAGGTTAATGCAAACACAGTAGTCATACAGAAACTGGGCAGCAGGAACAGTAAATTACATTCATCATCATCATCATCAGCAGCAGCTATTTTTATATAGCACCACTAATTCCGCAGTGCTGTACAGAGAACGCACTCACATCGGACCTTGCCCCATTGGAGCTAATAGTCTAAATTCCCTAACACACACAGACAGACTAAGGTCAATTTGATAGCAGCCAATTAACCTACTAGCATGTTTTTGGAGTGTGGGAGGAAACCGGAGCATGCAGAGGGAACCCACGCAAACACAGGGAGAACATACAAACTCCACACAGATAAAGCCACGGTTGAAAACTGAACATGACCCGAGTGCTGTGAGGCAGAAGTGCTAACCACTAAGCCACCATGCTGCCCATTTTTTTATGGCATTATATTAATCATCTATTATGATACTTTACAATTTGACCTATTTTAAATGGAACACAGTGGTAAGCTACTGTTTTCTCCTTTATTTTCCAATTGCAGTAATGTAGAATCAATCAAGTTATTGGCTTTCTACAACAAGATGCATGCACTATTTACAGGCCATTTGGTCTTAATCACAGTGTCTGTGTGAACCAAACACTACTTTTGCACAGGGTTAGATAATTTTTAGCAACGTGAGAAAATTGTATAAAGAGCTTGTCTGAATGAGCCCGAGGTATTTTGTTTATAAGACCTAATTACCTTTGTCTAGGCTCGTTTAATTAGAAAATCAATGGCAAAATTGGGAACAAACCATTGAGTATAAGGTGAAATAGAATATGTTACATAGGTCTCGTATCACGTATGTAACCGTTGTGTGCGGACGTATGTGAACCACCATCTGTCCTCTCCCACAATTACATAATCAGCTTGGCCAAACCATAGGACACCTGTGCTTATCGTCACATGAAAGGATTGTCTGGTTTTTCTGATAGGACATTTTTGCCATTTGGCAGGAAAGGGGTTAAAGAATTGTTCACCCCAGGTGTGTTATTCTCTGGGAACCAGAGTTGGTCTCTTCACAGTCCAGGAATATATATATGTATATCCCATTAATTATAGGATGGAGGCAGAATTATCTTGGCTCGTAAAGACATGAGAATTCTTAATATTGATGCCGGGCATAAGAATGACAGTTATACAGGAGTAGTATTGTTAGAGGGGTGAGTGTTCTCAGGGGCAGCTTTGTTAATGATTAAAGACTTCCTGTTTTCATGAAAGAGAAAAAACTTCAGTAAACACGCAAGAAAAATGCATTGTCAAATACCAGCTCTGTTCTCATCAAATGCCAGGCATTAATAATCATTTAAGCAGAAAAGGCGTGTGAATTTACACCTCCTCAACATAACTGCAGTGAGTTGTGGAGTTGCAGACTAGCTTCCCACCTGGTGATCACATCAAGGTAATTCAGCTGTGAATAGGAGAACCTGTGTATGAAAGACTGGTCCTGGATCAATCTGGAACTGACCATTCATAACTGACAGATTCAGCCGCACAAGTGAACCTCATCTGTATCCACACTGCAAAATTTGCCAGTAAATGGACATAACTATTTAATCATTAAACTTGTTTTCCATCTTGAAAGGTATTTTGCAATGTTTTTCTAACTTACACATTAAATCATTTTTCATTTTTATCCGGTGGATTTGAAAAAGCCTTTGTTTAATCACACATTAGAAATCATATCCTTTTATTTTATTGGAATTACAGAAGTTCTAATGTTAGGTGGCAGATTTATCAGAGAGCACAAGAGCTTTTATTATTTTAACCCTATATGGTTACCACCAGCGTAACACTGCTATCTCCAGCCATAATCTTACTGGTAGTGAGATTTGTCTGTTTAAGTATCCTGGCCATACCTGTACCACCACCTATTCTGTCATTGTCTTCTCAGGAGAGAGATAACATATTTTTTAAAGAAATGCTTAATCCTTTGAATAATACATTGTTTTAATGCTTCAAGGGTATAATTTTCTTTTTTACAATGTTGAACTGAAATTCAAAATCTGGGCTTTCAGTTCCGCTGTGTATGCCTGCAAACCTGCTCTAGCATGCGTGCACTTGCGGTAAGGTAACCCTTGTCACTCCATGCAGTATAAATGTTGTTTTGTCACAGGGGGCGTGGCCAAAATGATGCGATTCACCACTAATCACGTCATTTAGGCTAGGCGGTTGGGGGATGCTCTCCCGGGAGTCCGTGACAACAACTCAAATTTCGTGAGTCTCCCGGACATTGCGGGAGAGTTGGCAAGTATGGTTTTAAGTTGTGGTGAGAATAAAAAGTGCAAAGTGGCCAAGATCTGCAGGTGTACAGATAAACTGTACTAGACTTGTCAGTTGTTTTATATGAAACTTATTTGCAACATTCACAAATATAGGTCATTTACTGCAATGCTAGTCTGGTGAAGTGCATTTTTTAGATAAAAGAAATAAAAAAATGCATCAAAACCTTTTAAGAATTCATAGAACATAATAACAGATTATGTAAATACAAAAAAGGGTAACAGCATACTTGCCACTCCCGTAATTCGGGTCGGTCTCACGGACTCCCGGGAGAGCTGGCAAATATTCAGCATCCCGCTACTGCCGTCCCAAAATGAGGCGATTCGCGGTGAATCGCGTAATTTTGGCCCCAACCCCGCGACAAAATGTCATTTACATCATGGGGAGGGGCCAACATGACGTGATTGGCCGCGCCCCGTCCCCTCCCGCCCTTCCATCACGCACCTCTCTTGGAAAGAACTTGCCCAAAGTATGGGTAACAGGTGAATGTAGTCATCCTGTGTGAGCCACTGACTGACAGGACTTTCTGTCATGACTAATCATTTTATCAAAATGATTATTTTGGGGGCCCTATGAAAATGTTGTCAATTTGGGTTCAATTTGCAAATTGTTAGAAATAAAACGTCATCACACATATGGCTAGCTTTAGATTTGTGACACCCTGCTGCTTTACAACTTCATGGTCTTCCAACCAACCCTGTCACAAGGAAGTACTCTAGCCATGTTCAGCTGTTTGATAGCCAATCTAACTGTTTGTGAGAGAAAAACACATTTTCTACTCAATGTTATGTGTCACAACGATAGCATTTAATACCCTCTAAAAGTCTTCTAAAATGCATGTGTGGCACTGCCCTTAGGAGTCATACACTTATTATTCTTGATGCTGAGTAAAATCAGGGATCTTCCGGGGTGAGAGACCAATTCATCAGAAGTTACTGCTTGCTAATACCAAGCATTCATTAATTATTATGGTAATATGCAATAACTAGGAATCTTTGCACTCTGTACACTGAGTTCTCCTAAATTGTCACTGTGTACCTTAAACCAAGGTCATAATAATTATGGTACAATATAATTGTAAAAGTACTATAGGAGTGCCACTATGCAGTAGTCTATATACACAGATAAAGAGATACAGAGAATGACATATTTACATTGATTTTCTGTTCTTTTTTTTTAATCCTGCCACCTCCTCTACCTGGTGTTTTTTTCCCAAGGTGATATTGCCTTTATCTTAAATTTGTATTGACTCCGCCTTGGGCTCCTGCCCCTGCTGTTTACTCTTTGTTACACCTCTGGTGGTCATATGATCACTTGATGGCAGTTATATTGCAATGTATAAGTGATATTTAGCTTTAGCTCAGTAGAGGAGACAATATCATGATTCCCCACCACATTAGTAAATGTAGCTATAAAATCAACTAGGGGTATTAATTCACAGTAATTTAGCCTATATATTGTACCACTCATTTATAGACAAATGTAGTGAAATATATCAGGAACAAGTGCATGTTTTGCGGCTCACATGTGGAAGATACTGGCTATGGGCCTCATTTAAAGTCGGACGCAAAGTCCATTTCAAGTTTCCTGCAGTTCCATCTGCTTTTCATACGTAGTGTACACTGCGACAGCTTGTGTCTCAGTACTAGGGGAAGGGTGGAACATGGAGCTATGTAGGCATGAATAATTCAGATACTATGGGCGTCTACCCGCAAAAACTACCCTAGTCGGATCAAGACGCAAGCGGAACACACGTCAAAACAAGACTGAAAAAGTGCAGCAGGAATTAAGTGGCATTAGTAGTTAGCTAGCTGCAGGAACTGGTCGCAGCTTGGTAAGGTATTACGAGTGGGACGCAACTGGGGTTTCATGCCATTTGTAATACCCGACCAAGCTGCGGCACACTCCCACTCCTACTCTTTCATTTAAATCTTAGGCACACATTGCGTCCGACACTATATGTAGAAACTGGTCTATGTAATACAAAAGCGAGGACGTGACAGAGAATGTAGATGGCTGTAGTCATGTGATATTGTGTGATGAGGATACAATTATAAGGTCACATTACAGAAACATCACTTATTTAAAAGTAACGCATTTTTCTGCCATTATAATCTATGTTGGTTCCCCTGACACATGCTGAATGTGTGTAATTTTGCAGCTCATGTGACACCACCCCAACCTTCGTTCAGATGAGCGTGTTTGCAGAATTTGCTCACGCCGCATTCCAATGGGGTAAGGTTTGAGCAATGCTCTGAAAATCACGCATGCATCTTGCTCATTGATCCTGGTGCTTGCCAGGCCCAGCGCTCCCATTAGGCAAGGCTAGGCAGTTGCCTAAGGCGCCGGGCTCTGGAGGGCGCCACAGAATGAAAATTACTTTAAAACTGTGCAGCGACCACTGACCATACCTTTCACGGTCGCCGCACAGCATTCAGATACATCCACGGGGAGGGGGGAAGAGGATATTGCTCACCACCGCCGCCTCTCTGCTCTGTCTCCTCCCCTCCACTCACTGACTGTCGGGCCGTGACATTATCATCACGGCCCGACAGTGTCAGTGAGTGGAGGGGAGCAGACAGAGCAGAGAGGCGGCGGTGTTGAGGCAAGGTAAGGAAAGACGTGGGGAGGAGGGAGCCGATTTTCAAAGTGTTGCTGCGGCGGAAGGGGGCGCCGATTTTTGCGCGGGGGGGCGCCGATTTTGACAAAGTGCCTAGGGCACCATGGACCCTAGCACCGGCCCTGGTGCTTGCACAAGCTTGTGGCTGACACGGAAGGTAGTATAATACATTCCTTGACCTGGAAAATTATGTATGCCTGAGTTCCCCATATTTTGCTTTGACCCCCATCTTGACCTCCATTTCTCTGAACAGCAGAGACATACAGATGCTGGGATCAATTGTGTCTCTATGATTTCAGAATGGTTTGGAAAACGGAGAAAACAAATTCTGTATACACACTTGTTTGAATGCTGAGCGGGTATTTTAAAATTTGTATACAATTTGTCCACTAGGGCAGTCTTCTCCTAATTATGTTAATAAATTAAATATTCAGAGAAATAAGTGCCCATGTGTTCAACACATAAAGAAAAATATATTGAAAATAGGATTTACTTCTATACAGGGTGCAGAGGTGTAGCCAGGATAATGTTAAGTGGTTATAACAATACAGTACTGTGGTGCAGTTATAATAACATGAAGATATACTAATAATGGAGTAATCCTGTAGCAGTGATTTTATAGCCGTCAACATAATGCAATGGCATACCTACCAACTCCCCACTTTACTTCTCAATTGTCCCTCATTTAGGTCTTATAGTCTAATGGTTAAACCATTCCTCTTTTTGCAATTCCAAATATTGATAGATAAGCAATTAGGTGCTTTGCTGTTTTAGCACATACTTGCCAACTTTCAGCAACTGTATTCCGGGAGAGGGGCTTGTCTAGAGGGCGGGGCGCATCATTTTGGCCACTCCCCATGACGGAAATGCCATTTTGTTGCGTTATTTAGGCTAGGCAGTTTCGGGATGCGGGAGACTTGGACTCCCGGGAGTCCGTGAGACCAACCCGAATTTCGGGAATCTCCCGGACATTCAGGCAGAGTTGGCAAGTATGATTTAGCATTGACACAGTGATCATAAAACTGTATTGACCAGTTGCAGTTATAATACAAAGGTTGATATAGCAGTGATCTGGGCCTGATTATCCAATAGGCTGACTAGGCTGCAGCCTAGGGTGCAAGGTTTTTTTTTTGCGGGGTGGGGATGGGCAAGATTTTGGGGGTACATAACTGTGACAAGAAGAGTTAAAAACTGAATTTAGTTTTAAAATGTAAGAAAATAAACATGAAAACATGAATGAAATTAATTAAGGTTTTAATCTTGACATATGACGTACTTTTCGTGTCATCCCCCCTGAACCCTCCCTTTCCTTCTCCTCTTTTGAAGCCCACTCTATCCGTCTCTTCTACCCCATCCACCTCCGTGTCACTGTCATCTGCCGCCCCCCTGGTCCCACCTCCCTCTTCATCGACAACTGCCACCTGGCTTCCTCACCACCTCTCCTCTGACCTCCCCTCCATCATCCTCGGCGACTTTAACTTCCCTATCGACAATCCCACTGACCCTGCGTCCATTAAACTGCTCACCCTCTCCTCCTCCCTTGGCCTCACACAATGGACCTCCTCTTCTACCCACCACCTTGGTCACTCCCTCGACCTAGTCTTCTCCTTCCTCTGTAATCTCTCTGACTTCTGCATCTCTCCCTTTCCTCTATCCGACCACCACCTTCTCTCATTCTCTCTCTCCTGCTCTCCCGCTCCCCTCCCCATGCCCACTCCTACTCACTCCAGGCGCAACCTTAACGCTCTCGATCCTGCTACTCTGTCCTCTACTCTTGACACTCTCCTTTCTCCCCTTTCCTCCCAGGCCTGCCCCAACCTGGCGATCTCCTTCTACAACCACACCCTCACCTCTGCTCTTGATGTCATCGCCCCGGCCCACTCTGTCAAACCCCGTTGCTCCAAACCCCAACCTTGGCACTCCAAATTCACCCACTTCCTCCAAAAATGCTCCCCTACGGCTGAACGACACTGGAGAAAATCCCGCTCCCTGGCTGATTTTCTCCACTTCAAGTTCATCCTCTCTTCCTATAGCTCCGCTCTCTCTCTCGCCAAACAATCTTTCTTTAAATCCCTTATCTCCTCCCAGTCCTCCAATCCCCGCCACCTCTTCGCCACCTTCAACACCCTCCTGTCCCCCCGCCCCTCCTTTCCCTTCCTCCCTGACCGCCACTGACTTTGCCTCCTTCTTCTCCTCTAAAATCGAGGCCATCTGACTCAATCTCCTCCTCCCCTCCCCCGCCTGCCCCCCCCCACCCTCCCTCCCTCTCCCTCTAGCCACCACTCCCTCTTCTCCTTCCGCCCCACTACGGGAGAAGAAGTCCACTCTCTCATTTCATCTTCTCCTCCGTCTTCATGTCCCCTGGACCCCATCCCCTCCCACCTCCTTCGCTCCCTTTCCCCCGCCACCTGCTCCCACCTCCCCCAAGGCTCTGTTCTCGGACCCCTACTGTTCTCTCTTTACACCTCTTCCCTGGGTGAACTTATCAGCTCCTTTGGTCTCAAGTACCACCTTTATGCGGATGACACCCAACTCTACCTTTCCTCTCCCCATCTCTCTCCCTCCCCCCTCTCCAGGGTGTCCGCCTGCCTCTCCGCCATCTCCTCCTGGATGTCCTCTAGATTCCTCAAACTTAATCTCGCTAAAACCGAACTTATTGTCTTTCCCCCCGCTCATTCCCCCTCCCCTTCCGACCTTTCTATCACCGTTCTCAACTCCTCTATTTCCCCTGTACCTCAACTTTGCTGCCTCGGCGTCACCCTTGACTCCTCTCTCTCCTTTGCCCCTCATATTCTCTCTCTCGCTAAATTCTGCCGCTTCCAGCTGCGCAACATCGCACGCATTCGGCCCTTCCTCTCCCAAGATGCCACTAAAGCTCTTGTCCACTCTCTTATTATCCCCCGCTTGGACTACTGTAACCTCCTCCTTACTGGCCTCCCCCGCTCTCATCTCGCTCCCCTTTGCTCTGTACTCAATGCTGCCGATCGGTTCATTTTCCTTTCTCGCCGCTCCTCTTCTGTCTCCCCCCTCTACCAATCCCTCCACTGGCTCCCCATCCCCTACAGAATCATGTTCAAGCTCTTCACTCTTACTTTCAAGGCCCTCTCCAACTCCACTGCTCCCTACATCTCCAACATAATCTCCATTCACGCTCCATCCCGCCCTTTGTGCTCGGCTAACGACCGCCGCCTCTCTTCCCCCCTGGTTACATCCTCCCATGCTCGCATCCAAGACTTCTCCCGCGCTGCCCCCCTCCACTGGAACCAGCTCCCCCGCTCCATCAGAACTTCCCCAACTTGTCCAGCTTCAAATGGGCCTTAAAAACCCACCTCTTCCTTAAAGCCCTCCAGTCCCCCACCTAATTGACCTCCTCCCAGTCTCCCCCTACCCCCTCCCACTCCTGCCCTCCCTCCTGTCCCCCTCTTACCTCCCTCCTTTTTTTTTTCCTTTTCCCCCCTCTCCATATCTGCCTCTGTTCTCCCCATTCCCTCCTCCTACCATTGCATCTCTGTCCATCCTACCCTCCCCTTAGATTGTACGCTCCTTCGAGCAGGGCCTCCTCTCCTTCTGTTCTCCACCACCTTAACTCTGCTCTTCAGCTCCTTGTCTCTTCCACGAGGTCCTCCTGCCCTTCTACTCCTCTCTCTACCCCGCTTGGGGCTCTCACCTCTCATCTAGCTGTACATTGAGCTCTTTGTTAACTGTACCGTGCTGTCTCACCCTGTATCGTGTTTCTGTCTGTCCCTGTACGGCGCTACGAATAGCTAGTGGCGCCCTATAAATAAATAAATAAATAATAATAATAATAATAATAATAATAATAATTAACATGGTAAAGGCTGAAAAAAATTGAGTTATCCTCACTCGCGGGCACTTAGGAGAGACAAGGATGGCGACAGGCGCAGGTCCTACATCCATCCTTCCCCCTTCCACCTCAGTAGTGCTCATTTATTTTTATTATGCAGGTCTGATTTTAATAAAAACAAAAAGAGTGACAAAGATTGCTGTGACCCATTTACAAACATACTTGCCAACTTTCCCGGAATGTCCGGAAATTCGGGTCAGTCTCACGGACTCCCGGGAGAGCTGGCAAATCTCCCGCATCCCGCACCTGGCACCCTAAAATGACGCGATTCGCGGAGAATCGCCTCTTTTTGGCCAAAATGACACAATCGGCCATGCCCTGTCCTCCAGGCACGCCCCTCTCCCGGACAAAGCAAGGAGAAAGTAGGTAAGTATGTTTAAAAAGCCAAGTGAAGCTGAGTTTCATACACAAGCAAATGTATACATTGGTGTGTGCAGGTGGGGGGGTTTAAGCTTGTTTTGTACCTTTAGCCTGTCATGGAAGGTGACGGGGCGCCACGAGCCTATTAGCCTAGGGCAGCCTGAACCCTTTAATCAGGTCCGAGCAGTGATTAGTTGTACAGATATACAGTTGTGAGGCTACAGCAGAGAGAGTGATTATATAGCTGTGTGCAATGTAGTGATTATATAGTTGTTTTATTGCAGCACTTGTGTAGTGACTATATATATATTGCAGCCACAGTGATATAGTTGTGGTATTGTGATTATATATTAGTGTGAATAATGCAGTGATTCTACAGCTGAGCAGCATTATTTGCCTGATAACAGTATAGCACAGTAAGTTGATAGATGAGATGTAATGAGATTATAGCAATGGTGTTGAAGGGATATAGCAGATTCTTCCTGTATACAGCAAAGTTTCCTTCCTGTGTTATGGGATCAGAGGCAAAAGAATTTTCATCCTAACACATTTATGCCCCAGATCACACACTTGTCCATGGTTAACAAGAGGAAGAAGATGGAGGAAGCTGCTGCTTATAGCAAAGCCCAAGAGAGTTTATACTTTGGCTGCTTAGAGCTATGAGGCACAGTGTCTGCCCCCACAAACTATCAAACAGTGACATTTTCAAGACAATAGTCAGTATTTTATCCTATATACAGATTAAGGATGTCATTTACTTAAGATTTTAAAATATGAATAACTTGCAAAACAAACGAAACCGAAGAACTAAATGAAAATAAATGACAGACATGAGGATGTGACAGATGACACGTGTGCAGATAAAATTGAAGGGAATCACCTTGAACTGTCAGCAAAGTTTTCAAGAGGACAGAAAAACCACTAAAGAAGCGTATTAATCCCAATTACACCTAATTAAGAAAGGAAATGGCACTGCTACTTTGTTTATAATATTGATCCATTAGCAAGCTGAGAAGGATTGCCCATTTGCAGTGTCAGATCTGCACTGGCCGTATTCTGACCTACCTTCTACTGCTATAACTCCCTGCTTCTTATTTCATGCCCAGCGAACTGAATCGCAGTAACCGCCAATATTAGACCCACAATAGATCAGGATACCATGTCACCCACTCTGTCTTTTACGATGTTCGGGGTCAGAAATTCATCCACCCCATATTGCACACGCCAATCAATCTAGGACAATATAGACCAATGGATGTGAGATCAATAACCTGAAGCAATGAAATTGATCTGGCACCATATAAGAACTGCAAGAAGGACTTCATTACTGTGACCTTTGACCTCTTTCTCTCCACTCCAACCTCATTTCCAAATCTTACAAATATAACACTTTTTTTTTTTTTAAATTATGACACATATAGATCTGTTTCATCATACATCCTCAGGCATAGCTACAGGGCATACTTTAAATGCTGAATAAAATTATGATTATCAATTATAAATATTATTAGAAAATGGTATTTTGGTATTCAGTTCTGATTGCAGCCTGATAAATTTACTGAAAAATAAAAAACAAGGTTTGGCAAACATTTGCTCTTGAAAAGGGTTTCAGACGCCATTATGATTCCTCTCGTATTTGCCATGGCACGCCTGTGGGTATTTTGGCAGTTCAAAGCATGACAACTGATTTTCTAAAATGAAATTTGTCTCTGTCTAAGCTTGCAAATAGTCCACTTAAATTCCTCTATGTAACAGTAATAAGTAGCATGTGCTAATAATTCGGTCTGTTTAAATATTAACGAATAAAACAAATTATTAAGAAAAAAAATGCTAACATTTGAAGAATTTAAATTGTAGCTGTTGCAGTTTAGAAGCAATTCATTTCACTCTATTCCAAAATGTCTGTCATTTTTGTGTTTATAATGGAACTGCTATATTTACGAACATGTACAGGTACTTTCAGTCCTAGAAGTGAAGAAGGGGTGTCCCGGTGGCATTCTCTAGCCCTCAGCATGCCGGTTTTTGTAAACAAAGGTTATTTGCACCACAGTTGTAAATTGAACTGTATTCTCTTTCCATTAAGTGCTAAATATTACATAAAACAAAACAAAGATTTACTTAAAAGAAAGCTGCTATTTGTCCCATAGGACACAATCCGTGATATAAGATCTATGAGAATTTAAAATGTTCAGATGCTTTGAGAAGACTGATTCTGCCTAGTTCACACCGCTGTAATCCCTAATCTCCCCCCCCCCACCCCCCACTAGAATAAATTAAAAAAGCTTTTCTGTTAACCTCTAGATACATTTTCCTTATATATATTACTAATAAATTAAAACAGCTTGGAGACTGAAAGACTGCTTCAACAGCCTTGCTAGGAAATAATTATAAGCGTCTCAATGTCCAATCAATTATTCAGACAAATATTAGGTAGCTATTATGTATATAAAGAGCAGTTTAGAGTTGTCTGGAATGGAAATATTTGAGAAAGTACAGTCTAATACACTGTAATAAAACGGTGATGATGCAGACATTAGAGATATTGTACTAACATTAATTGTAGGTAAAATTTGCACTGAATGATAGCAACCAAATAGAAATGAGCTTTTATTTGTCTAGCCTTACTTAGACAATAGAAGCAAGCGTCTGATTGGCTGCAATGGTTATAAGTGTCACACTTACATATAATCTTATTTACATGCATATGTTCAGTCGGACTGATCTTAAGATGCGTCCAACTCAAAAACAGTAGCCCAATTGTGCCCAGACATATGTCAGGCATTAATAGGGTGTATACTAACATCCTACAATACTGTAGAGATAGCATGGAGATGAGGCTTGATAATGTAAGTAGTAAATGTTAAAGTCAAATTACCATATTTGTACACAATATAATAATATATTGAAGTGACACAAGAGATAATATAGTTTTGACAGTTATTACTAAAGGCTAAACACATTTTCAACACATTTTCAATACAAAATGTAACTAACTACAAACACAAATATAAAACACAACAAATACAATTAAATACAACTATACATTGTTTTCCCCTTTAAAAAATAAATGCAAATCTTTCATGTAGTAGAATTAGAAATGTCAAATAATTAACGAGAATAGACGGCTACAACTTCATATAATATAGGCTCAACACTAACATATGATGTGCTGTGAGCTGAACGGGCCAATACACAAGCAGACCAGCATAGGGACACATGTAAGCCTGTCAGGAGAGGTATCTCTCGCACTTGCTAGAGGACAGGTGCAAATACATGCTGACGATGGTTACCATCGCTAGCCGATTGGCTGATTGCAGATTCACCACTGAAGCTGATAGGTGCTTTCCTCACTGATTGTGCATATATAGAATTTTTGGGGGGGCGTAGCTTAAAAAAAAGTTTTTGGGCTTCATTCGTAAGTGAAAACTAAAACAAATGTTAATAGACTTTTCTTGTGCTTGTGGCCTAGCTGAGTGTCTGCATGCATATATATGCCTGATGTAGATCTGGCCTCATCTTGAGATGTCTACAGTTCAGCATCTGGCTGTAAATACATCATGTTTACAGGGTGGCTATTAAGAACGCAAATTACGTCCAAAATACCTCCAACTCTGCATCAAACCCATACTGTAAGTTATTATTAAGCCTCTTAAGTAAGAAAAAGAATCAAAGGTGGTCACCGAAACTAAATAAATCTTTGCCCAACAATTAACCCAAAACATTTCAAATTATTAAGCAATGCAACCACAGCTAATTGATTGATGATAGCTTAAAAAAAATAGTTTAAACAATATAAAAAAACAAAAACTGAAGCAGACGGATTAATAGAAAAGTAATAATTTAATAAATAATCCTATTCTTTTATGTATATCCTTCTGCTTTCGCCACCGCAAGATGTTGATAGCGATAGGACAGCGCCAATCCCAGAACATTATTCTGACAATAGAAATGCCTCTCTGACAATTGTCAATCTATTAGTAACAACCAAACAGAAATGTCATACACTTACCTACATTCACTGCTTACTGTAATGGGACCTCCATCACATGAAATAGATGTTATAATATTGTTGATCAAGATCTTATCTATGGAGTCTATGGCTCTTAGAACACAGTCCTGCAGTCTCAAGAATGTTATTTATTGATTTCACTATCTTTTTAATTCATACTTGCCTACTTTTCCGAGCTCCTGGAGATGAGGGGCGAAGCTCCATAAAGTCAGGTTAGGTGGGACTTAATTGTGTGATTCGTGCCATCCTGCTCTGCCCACTGCGGCACTTGTGTTATCATGCTCCATCTACACCCATGGTGGCCAGAGAGTGAGAAATGCAATTGTCAGACTCTCTCAGGAACCTGGGAGACCACCTACCATTTTGTGAGTCTCCAGGACATTGTGGGAGAGTCGGCAAAGGTGCTTTAATTGGATTCACCTTTTTAAAGCTACAACAATCTTTAGCGGAGATGAGTGAAACTGCAGTGACATTTGGGAGACTCGAGTTCCAGGTGGAACAAGTTTTGCAGAGATGCAATGTTTCCACTATACAATCTTAAGTTTCGGTTTTGCTTCACCATTCTGAACTGTATTTGTAAATTCTCATTTAGTTGAATGAAAAGAACTATGACAATGACAGTCAATGGATTCTGCTGTGTGGTGTGGCTGGGTGAGACTGAACTCTTAAGGACAAATTTTGCCAATAAAACATGGAAAATTTTACGGCCAGCTATGGAATGTGGAGAACATTTTCTGGAACAGTTTTGACATGTGTGCTAATTTTTAAGCAAAAAGGTAGATGTTCAAATACATTGTAAATTGTTTTGCTTTTTTGCTGAAGGAAAATCATTCACTTTACTGATTTTTAAAAGTATACAGCACTGTACAAATAGTATTTGTCATTCACATCAATCACACATCTGGAGCATACAGTTGAAATTCCCTAACACACACACACACACACACACACACACACACACACACTAAGATCCACTTTAGCCAGCAGCCAATTAACTCACAAGAACGTTTTGAGTGTGGGAGGAAACTGGAGCACCCGGAGGAAACCCACGCAAACATGGGGAGAACATACAAACTCTACACAGATAAGGCCATAGTTAGGAATCAAACTCATGACCCCAGGGCTGTGAAGAAGCAACGCTGCCCATTCACGAAAAACAAATTAATTGATAGATTCTATTCTCATGATTATTGGAACCACAAAATGTTTACATTCACTCTATATGTGGCAGATTCATTTTATTGTTACATGGATGCAAGCTGAAAACAATATAACATTTGTGCAATGAAAATATTTTAAATTCTCCGTTCAGTGCTGAGCCTCAATAATATTCAGGTGCATCAGCATCACAGGCTCACAGTCACAGCCGATTGCCCAGGAGGCCTCTCTGTGACTGAGCTATTCAAATCAAAGAAGCAGAGCTCCTGTCGTTCTACCCCAGTCCCGGAACAGCGAGCTGCCCAGAAGGTCAAGAAAAGTGCTGAGGGAGAAGGGACCCTGCCCCCTGTAATTCAGCAGGCCACAGGCCACTGTTAATTACTTGTAACGATTCATTTGTGGTTAAAACATACAGGAATGTGTGCAGCAATAATATATTATTTACATACTGTAAACATTTATCATGCTAATTATTATTTTAGTAGGTGTTGGGTCCATGGGTGAGAAGGTGACGCAGACAAAATGGATTCGGGGAGCCAAAAAAAACAAGTCAATATGGCTGTATAAAGTATTTGTCATTCAGAAAAGCTTTACGGAAGTGTTCATTTTTTTTTAGGTACTTTTAACTTTTTATCTGTGCAATCTGTCTTCTTTGCCACTAATATTTTATGCAACGGGAGGGACCGACTGAGTATCTCCATCCCTCGCCCCTCTTCACTGCAGCTGTAGGGAAAGGAGTAAGCATCTTTAAACAACTACCATATATATTTTAACACGCAAACATTTAGGGGTAGATTTATCAAATATTCTAAAGAGGAAAAGTGGAGGTGTTGCCCATAGCAACCAAACAGATTCTCGCTATCATTTTCTGGGCTATCCTAACTAGATAAATGATAGCTAGTATCTGATTGGTTGCTATGTTGTTGTGAAGACACTGGCGTGTTTCTATATGGGGCGGAGTAAGTCAAATTTAAATATTAAACTTTAGTAAATCTGTAGTTAGTGTTACTTTCTGTACTCGCGGATAGTACTGACCAAGCTATTCCCGAAGTCGTATCCATTCAGACCCCCCAGAACTAGGGGCCTGATTCATTAAGGATCTTAACTTAAGAAACTTCTTATTTCAGTCTCCTGGACAAAACCATGTTACAATGCAAGGGGTGCAAATTAGTATTCTGTTTTGCACATAAGTTAAATACTGACTGTTTTTTCATGTAGCACACAAATATCAACTTTATATTTCAGTGTACAAATAAGCTATCAAGTATTTGTGTGCTACATGAAAAAAACAGTCAGTATTTAACTTATGTGCAAAACAGAATACTAGTTTGCACCCCTTGCATGCTAACATGGTTTTGTCCAGGAGACTGAAATAAAATGCCTCTTCATTTAAGATCCTTAATGAATCAGGCCCTAGGAGATTTTAGGGGCCGAAATAAAATTGTGGCACTACAACCCCCAAAGCTTCTATTTTAGGAAATGATCATCTTAATTTGCATTACAGAGAACTAATGCAGTCACTAGTAGAAACTCCAGCTAAAACATGAAGACAAATTATAGAAAACACTTTAAACTATTTTTACTATACAATAAACCAGATTGGCTGGCTATAGCACAAATAAATTGGTGAAATGTATCTAACCTCAGTTTTCATAAAGCAATAGTATCCAGAATACATTATAAACAAATCTCATATATCCAGACTGGAAACGAGAGAATAGAGAAGTCCCCTGCTGCCACCCAGTGACACCGACCTGACCCCCACCAAGTCAGAATTTAATTAAGGGTTCTTATTAAGAGCAGCCGAGAAGAAACTAATGAGTGTTTTTACAGAGCTAATTACACCCAGCCAGAGCAGTAAGAATGAATGATTAATATTAACTTGGGATTAAGGAGGGAAGTACACTGTACACATCATGTACCACACTCACCAGGGCACAGTGCTTTATAGCCTGATCGCATGCTGCTAGTACTCAAGAGCATTGTAGCTTAGACACAGGGGAAGAAAGAAATTGCAATATGTAATATTATTGGAAATTTGTTTTTACATTAGTAGCTTTTAATATTATAGTCATAACCAATAAATATTAGGCAAGCAGAGAATAAGCAAATATACTTTAATAATAGCATTCCAAATAATCCATCATCATTTTAGATACTAAAATAGGTGAGAGGGAAAGAGTATTCCCTTAGATTAAACACATGTGGGCAGACTCAATCCATCACGGTAAGTGGAACTTTATACTCAAATGCTCAATGTTTCACTTAACGAGCATAAAATGTTTAACCCATTTCAATAGAGATGCCTGTCCACTGAACCTTGCGTGAAAAGTTTGGGGTATGGTGAGCTGGAAAGTTGGCAGTGAAACTGAAAGTTTTGCATGTGACTTTGAGCAGGACTGATTCCCTATCTGTTTTTTGCTAAAGTAGAGAGAAACTGCTACCAGCCATTGTGGAACTACATATTCCAGCATGCGCTAAACACCCATTGACGGGAAGGGCATCCCGGTGCACACAGTAAAAAATGCATAAAATATTTCTTCATTTGTTGTAATCTAATTTTCCTGACTTTGTAACCTGGGAGACAAAACCCCCTGATAAAAGGCAACACAACTGCTTGGTATGAATGCTGTTGCTAATGACTGTGACCTGAATTAACCGGGACATCCCTTAGCTACTAGCCATTCACAAGTGGCCAGTATAGGAAATCACTTGTGATTGGCTGAATGGCTAATGGGATTCATTTGTCTCTCAAGGTCACAGTCATTTAATGGCAGGCACTCATAGCAAGTAGATTCATTGGCTTTTATGAGGTTTTTTTCTTATTGGATTTCAAACACAGGAACATTTCCCATTAGATTACAAAAATAGGAGCATTTCCCATTCATTTACAAAAACAGAAGAACAAAGAAATTTTGTTTTATAATAACGTGGTAAACAAATGTCTGGAAAGTTTTTTATTTAAAAAATGATGTCTGTGTTTGTTTTTATTGTTTTTACTATTTTGGTATAATGGAAAGGAGTCTTATGGACCTTGGCCCATGATTTTTGTGGGAATTTTGGTTTACTAGCAAAGCTTTTCCCATTCATTTCAATGGACCATTCATTTTAATAGACCATTCATTTCAATGGACCATTCATTTCAACTGGGTATCCACACACTGCCTGACCACACATGCTAAGAAGAGGACTCCTGCTCTGCTTTATTGAGAATATAGCGGGATCCAAGATGTGAGAATGCCCCCTGATGTTCTGTTCTGCCCCTGTATCATAAGAGCCATCTGGATGGAGGTTGGGGTGTAACAAGAGCACTCCTATAATATATGTGCACAAATACACACCTCCTTCCTCTTTTAATAAGCAATTTTTTTAAAAAGATTTTAATTTGGACTAAAGTTATATACAGGCTAAGCTAGACAGAATAAGGTGCCGATTGATGAAGACATTTTGATCTATTATTTCTGCAATTCACCCAAAATAATATTGCTAAGGTAACTGAGTGATACTCAGTTGCCTCAATGATGTTTAAGGGTTAACTTACCACTTTGCCAGTCCAGATTCTGCAAATATGTACAGATATGCAGCGATACTTATTAAATAAGCTTCACCATCCAAATGCACGCGGATGCAATTGTCATCAATGTTATCACCAGGGGTAGCACTTTCATGTGTTGGGCAAAACTAATTTATGTTTTTGCCGGCAAGAGGTCTTTTTGCCCATTGATAAATCAGCCCTGAGAGTTAAGATACAGAATTGAGTCCTCCAACAATACAGTAGTATTTTTGAAGGAAAGTGAAGCTCATGAAAACTGATGTGGGAAGATTGTGGTGTCAAATGCACTTTTATATAAAACAAAGTTCATATATTCAGCTTATGCCAAAGTGCATTAAAACCTGCCGGCATAAACTGATTAGGATACATTTTTCCCCATTCCCCCCCCCCCCATATAATCACTTGATCTTCTACTACAGTGAACCAGTCTTTAAGGTAAAGAGCACATCTGTCATAGTTAGATTTCTATGATTTGACAGCTGCACTATGTTGAAATATGACCCCATTAGTTTGGGTGATTTAAAATAGTCTTTTGTCTAACCAACCAGCTTTCTGTGCTCTTTGAGCACTTCATAAGCTCGTAGTGTGTACTAGGAAGCCAAAAGTTGCACATGTTCCAATATTGCGAGCTTGACACACGTCACTGTGAATAATGGGCCCGATTCATCAAGGAATGAATCTGACGTTTTGGTACGCAAAATTAATCTGTGCATGCCCAAAATCGCAGCAACGTTCACTTCATCTTCGTACATAAAATACACTTACTACATCCTATGATTTCTGAGAGGGACAGGGACGGGGAAGGGGCATGCAAGGCAATGTACAGCAAGGGTCGTGCCAAACTTCAGCATACGCAGCTACGTCCGATTAAAGCATTGTTCATCTGAAATGTACATGATTTTCTGCGGTATCTCTTGCTCCAGCTACAGGGCTCAGGGGGAAAAAAAAAATGTTTTTGCTTTAAATTGTTTTCTTATTAATTCTTATATTGTTAACAAATGACATTAATTGAATTAATTGAATAGGGCTTTTTTTGTGCTTTTGTTTTGCAAATATATATTCCACATGGATATTGGAAGTATCTTGCATAATAGAGCAGACCTGCACACGAATTCATCAGCGCACATATTGTCAGATCCGTTCCTTGTTGAATTCGGGAGTACGCAGAGCTGACTTATGTACATTTTAAAACAAGCACACGCTGCGCTCAGTATGCGTGCCTTGATGAATCAGGCCCAATATCTTTACTTTATCTGACCTTTACCCGTTGCTTAATCAAACATAAGAACATTCTTTACCACAATGACTGGAAAATCTTCTTTCTGTATGTTAACTGAGCAAAGAATTGGAGTCTAAGGAGGATACATAACACTCCAGTAGACAGTGCTGTTATGGCACATAAAGTGTTAATGTTGTCTCTGTTGGACTTTGCATCTATAAAGTCAGACACACATCTAGGAAAGAATCCTAATAATGAGACTCTAGTAACTTAATTCTGCTCTACACTGACTGTCAAATACCAGGCACTCACAAAGCAAACTTGAGACATCTTACTGTCACGCTGCTACAAAAGAAGTTGTAAACTATTGTTAACATACATACGCAGGCTCATGTGCTGCAATGTTATTTATATTGATGCTATTGGCACCACCAGCAAAATCAGTATATTGCAAAAGTTCACTTTGATTATCAGAATTGCTATATGGCACTTTGCTGACAGACTGAAATACAATGTGTCCACTGTCTACATGAAGCCACTACTGTACAGTACATCTGGTATAGTACAGATGGGCAACCTATAGCACTCCATATGAACTTTTCCCATGATGCCACTGGCTGGTTGTGCATCATGGAATTTGTAGTTGTAGAGCACAAGTGAGTGAAGCTCAGTGGCGAACGCAGGGGGGGTTTCTGAGTCTCTAGAAACCCCCCCCCCCCTGCGCTAACTAAGTGGCCACTATCCTATACAGCAGCCGCGGCGATGTCAAAGAAGCGTCCTCGGCGGTGCTGTATTGTATACAGCACCGCCGCAGACGCTTCTTAGACAGCGCCGCGGCTGCTGTATAGGACAGCGCTGGCGAAACAGAGCTCTCTCTCGTTTTTTTTTGTTTCGTTTTTTTTTGGGTCGGCGGGGAGAAACCCCCCCCCCCCCCGACAATCCTCCGTGCGCCCCTGAAGCTGTCAATGTATGTTGCATTTAAAAAGATTACTGCCATAACAAAGGGAACGCATCACATGATATTTTCAGTTCCCAACTGTATGATGGACACTAGAAGTCACGTAGGTTTATTTTGAACAACTATTCTCAGAATGTGACATAACTAATAGTAACTATGAATAATATTAACTCAGAAATTCGAACTGCATATTTTCTTCCTGAAATTACAGCAATCATACCGTACACCATAATCAGCACTTATGAAAGCCTTACAATTACTATATATTCTATAACATGCATGTGAAGAGCAAGATTATGATCATACAAAATAAATTATTCAACATTTGCATTGACACTTACAAAGATAGTACATAACCTCATGTTACATGGTTAAATGGAGGCACCTAGAGGGAATGAACACACAAGAGGTAATGAACTTCCAAAATGTGGTTTTAATTCTTGGGGCACCTCACAGCCATATTTATCATTGGTGTGCCCTTAGTGACAGACCAGGGGGTATAGTTACTAAACTGTGGGTTTGAATAAGTGGAGATGTTCCCTATAGTAACCAATCAGATTCTAGCTTTTATTTATTTAGTACATTCTACAAAATGACACCTAGAATCTGATTGGTTGCTATAGGCAACATCTCCACTTTTTCAAACTCACAGTTTAGCAAATATACTGCCAGGAGTCTACAAAGTAGTACCCAGCTGTTACTAAAGTGTCTGATGAATACAAAGCTATTGATCTATACACGGAAATGTAGAACAAATACACGGCTGATCAGAGTCCGCAGACATGTGTCTGTTTTCTTAGTGACAAAATGTCTTGAAAATAAAATAAAAATACAGCAGAGGTTCCACATCACTGTATGTTCATTATCTAAGATTGTATCTTCACAAGACCAAAGGGGTCACCTAAGAATATTTGTTCGCCTTGTTGATAATCTGGCTATGATTTTATATAAATATATTTTTTCTGCACCTGTGACCCAAATGGTTAAAGGAAAAGGCGATAGAAACTTAGATAGCTCAGCACAATTTTTATGAGTTGCAGGAAGGGGCAGTAGAGAAAAACTCACACTCCATAACAGATTGCGGACACAGGATCATCTATCAGGACAGCAGCGCAGCCAGTTTCGGACGGCTCTGCTCAAATGAAATAATATATCTTTGAAAAGCAATGCCGGCTTTAGGATGTGCCCCCATATATCAAGAAAGTGGATACGCTCCAGGTCCATTAACACTTCACCTGGTATCCCCTAGTAGTCCTTCAGAGGACGACCCTGCCCTTGTCCTCTTGTTCGCTGCTCATCTACTGAGGATGTAGAACATGGGGAGGGCTCTGAGATAATTCAAAAGCAATGAAGCAGGGAAGCTTGTGACAGGTTTAAGCTTCTAGAGCTGTGACTATGCAGAAGGATAACCTCTAATGGAAAAAGACAGCATCCAGCAACAGCAGCCAGTGTGTAGAACTATATTACTCCATGTCTACCAGAAGGAAAAATAATTCACAATACATGAATAGCCACCTGTGAAATCCGGTACCAATATATTATACAATTAAATGTCATAATCCTCAGGCATGCATATATAGTTTTAAAGGTGCTTAATGGCTAATACAAAAAGCAAGGAACAATACATGCCCATAAAATATTGCCAATAAAATATTACCACCAAATAAAATATTTTACCAACGTGACCCCTCCCCCTATCCTAAGTACTGGTACCTGCTCTATGCAGCCAAGTTTCTGCTTTGGTGAGCTTTATTGAGCACCAGGAAAGATGACTGCATGTACCAGCCCCAGAGGCACATTAGTAAAATATAAGTGATAGTGGCGCTATAATATGATATAATATAATATGATAGTGGCGCTATAAGCTGACAGCTGCTTTTCATTTTTACAACAATTATTTTTGCTTTCCAAATGCTCAGTCTTGATCTGAAATCAGGTTAATAGGTAGCATTATTTAGGTACTTGTAAGGCTTAATAGATAATATAAACATTTCATAATGATTTTCACAGAGCTGTGTAAGTGTTAACAGTGCATTTATATAACTATTTAAACTATTTATATAACTATTTAAACCAGAGCCGCTATGTTTAATATGACTGAATGTGGGAAGGAAGTGGCGCTAAACCAATAGTAATCTACAAATTTCCTATCTTGAGGAAGGGTTGGGGCACAATTCTGTAGGCTAGTAATTATATTCACAACAAGTCCCAACCATAACACTTGCATCAACTTAAATTATTATATGGAGGTATAAAAATGGACGAGGTTGTGTTAAATCCTTCGATTAAGAGCAGTGAGAACATTTTATGCTTCTCAATGGGGTGAAATATTTATTTACAAAAGAACAATCTGGCACAAACAACTGTTTACATACATAGTATAAGTCCCAACTATAGCATAATAAACAACCACGGCTTATTGTTCTACTATGTGGAACAGGATGGTGGTTTATAGATAAAAAATAACGGTCTTGAATCATTAAGGAGAGCAAATCATAAAAAATTAGTAACTTTGCACCTGGGCAAAACCATGTTGCATTGGAGGGGGGAGATAAATTTAAAATATGGGGACAAATTTATAGTTGGGGTAGGACATGTCCTAGATCACCCTTAAATTTCAGTGTAAAAATAAAGCTATCAAGTATGTGTGTGCGAGATAAAAAAAACAACCAGTATTTTTAACTTATGTGCAAAATAAGGAACTAATTTGCACCCCTTGCATTGTAACATGGTTTGTCCCGGAGAACATTTACTCTTTTTTTTGCCTTAATTTCCTTAATGACTCAGACCCTACATAACTAATAATAACAACAGCTGCATGTGAATAGTATCAATATGTCTCAATCTTCACAGTATATAGGACACTCACTTTAATAATGACAATAATGATAAGGAGCAATGCCTGAATTAAGCAGACTCCATAGAAGAAAATAACAAACTAGCATACAAAACCAAAGTCTCTAGTCCCCCCAAATATGCCAGATATGTTTGTAGTGATGTGACATCCTCACACAAGTTGTTTCACACAACTGATGTCTTAGTGGGACTGCTGCATTGTTAGGTTTATTTTGGTCCTGAGGTCTGATAAGATTAGAAGGGTGATGTGAATACTACAAAGTTTCCTTGAATCACTAGGGTTGAAACATCATCTGCACTCAGTGCCAAGAGCTGCTGTAACAATAGCTGTGTCTGTGGCACCATCGGCTAAATAGATATTTTTTTTGAGGTAATCAACCCTTTCATTACTTATCACGTTTCGTGATGTAGATTGGTGTTTAGGCACTTTCCTATTCTATGTTTATTTTTAATAATTTTGATATCTCTAAATTGCGCAAAGCACAATGGAGACAGTTATGAAAACTGATCTACAGGTAAGTGTGTAGAGAAGGTGCTGATGTCGATCGAATCAGATTTTAACTTACAGTTTTCTAGAAAATGAAAGCAAATGTCAGATACTGTGATGGGTGGGGGTTGATAAATATAGATTTCAGGAGGTTTTGATGGTGCTTTAACTGATATAGTCACAGGCCGGCTTCATGATGAATATCATAATACGAGACATAGGTGATGTGCAAGACTTTTGTAGAAAGACTGTAGACTTGCACACAGTAATTCCATTTAAATCATACTTAGTTACTCTCCCGGAATTTCAGGGAGGCTCCCAAATTCCAGAGAGTCCTCCCTGACTCCAGAAAGAGTAGGTAAACCTCCCTAATCCTAAAAAATGCCATAATTGCATAGTGGGGGGGGGGGGGGGGGGGGTGGGACTTAATAGTGTCATGAATCCCCACCACCCCGCTATTCAATGGCATGAATTTCGGCATTTTATAGTGGAGCGGAGCACCCTCCTACCCCTGTCACATGACCTGTCCTCTAGGATCTCCCGTAGGACAGAGTCACAAAGTTGGCAAATATGATTTAAATGTGTCAGAGAAAAATGCTAACATTGTGGCTAATTTAGAAGTGAAGGTACTTGAGCCCAAACGTATGTGGAAGATGAATGTAAGAACAAGCACATTTACGTGCACATATTCAGACAAGATGTGTCCAGCTGTAAAACAGTACAATTAGCACCAGACATTTGTCAAGCATATTAGTATGTATACTTATGCTCCACAATAGCACAGATATAACAGAGAGATGTGGCTCCACAGTATTAGTAGTAATTGCTATTACCCTATTTGTTCGCAATATAATAACATAATTAAATGTCATATACACACAAGAATACTGTCTTGACAGTTAAATGAAATGTTATTAAACACAAATGAACTGAAATTAAATAGAAGCATCTGCTATTTTTCTCTTTAAAAATCAAATGTTTTTCCTCTTTCCTGTAGTAGTCCAAATGGAAATATCAATTAAATGCTGCAAATAGACAACCACGACTTAATAAATACAGCAGTAATGCTAATGTTTTAAGTGCTCTCAGCAGGAGGCTGGTGCTGATCCTCGTCATCGCGTATTATTGCACCTGTCCTCCAGCACTCGCAAAGGATATGCCATCTGTGGATGCGTCCACATCTAATTGTGTCGCAAATACATGAACACACCTGTACTGTATAGAGCCTACGCCTGCCCTGAACCTGCGTGTTTTGTAGTGCTAGGCATATAATAATACTGTAACGAATAGCCATACTGTGTAAACTCTTTTAGAGATTAATATGGAAATACAGCCCCTACACTACGTCTAATTATTTGCAAGATACACTTTATAGTGCCCCACATACCTTTCTGCAGATTCTTCATATTTGGTGGGCAGAATGCAAGCAGTCCACTGTCCACGCCAGGACGCCAATGTTGGGTCACAAATCAAACATCATCACGTTTGAATTGAGCAGCGGAAAAAGCTCAGTTTAAACCACTGCAGTCAATCTGATAGTGCAAATGTGTGGGCAAGGTGAAGACTGAAAATAGCTGGTTCACCAAAGATAAAGATTCTGACTGTTGGAGAGGTAAGTGCAAGATATACTCTGATAAAGACTGTATCTAGCAAGCAATTAGACATAGGATAGGGGTTATACTTGCAAAATAGACCCAAAGTGTATATTGTATATTAATTTTAGATTGTTGTAACTGAAATGAAAATGGAAACTGTATTTTTGTTTTTTGTTTGCATTGAACAGAAAATAACTGCTTAAAAATCACTTTTTTTAAAAAAATCATTGGCATTTGTCCAACAGGATTGCCGTTGACATTGGCAATAAATCATTGTTATCATTGACAGTTGTTCCTTTCTAGCACCAGCATTTTGGAGCCTTTAATAAAACTTCATCAGCCATAAAGAACAGTTTTAGACTAATACGCTGAGTAGATTCTTAATAAGGGAAACTAAATGTTACTCTCCCTAGATGTTTTGGTAGACAAAGAGGATGAAGGAGTTAAACATATTTGCAAGACATAATAGCTATTCTCGGCAAAGCATTTTGTAAGGAGGGACAGACCCATTAGACTTTTCACTGCCATTAAAACATTTTAGTCATAGGGGGACTGACCACTTAAATATGTCACTGCCCGTGAAATGAAGTCAATATAATGATATACTTAGTGTAGTTGAAACAAGACAGCGGTTGCATTTTGTTAACATACTTCCGTTAAAAATATTTTGCTGAACTAATATATCAAAAGAAGCTAAAAGATCTTTAATTTCATATTCCCACATTAAAGACAACTTGTGAGAGGAGGATGCTGAATGAAAAGTACATTTTAACACCAAAATGGGATTTCAATAGAATGTGAAAATATTGATATGTGTTCAGACACTTGTTTGGTATCAATCAATGACACTTTTCAAAAATTATTTAAAATGTCTAATATTACACAAGGTGTAGGTGATCGTTTTTCTGATCATAGTCGATCAATTCACTGGAAACTAGTGATATCACTGGGGCATATGGTGTCACATGAAGTGACAGGATGCATTCACAAGAATATTGGTCCAGCACACAAAATGGCTGCCTCCATCATATATAAGGGGTACACATTAGGGGCCTGTAGAGTCGGACGCAAGTCCAGCTGAACAGTACAAAAAGCACTTTTAGCCAAGGATCTGTCCCAGTTTGCACTCAGATTGAAACAGATCTCCCAGTTGCTCCTCTCTACACTTAGAGAGGTGGAACGAGAGAGGTAGTGGGCGAGCCTAGCAATGTAAAGACGTGTCCATACTCTTTACACGCTTATACTGAGTTGAAAGCAGCCACAGATAGGTCTCTAGAAGACGTATCTTTTGTGAGTACTTTCAACTGGTGCAACAGACATTGCTGTATTAAAAAAAGAATTAAAAAAAGATAAAAAAAAAAAAAAAGGAGTGCATCCCCTCCCAAACAGCATAACTAACCCTAGTGCTGTTTATTTATTCAGTAATCTGCCTTACAGGGCTGTTGTGACTGATACACTTAAGTGAATCATGCACACCGACCCATAAAGCTAGGTACACACTACAGGGTTTTTGTCCAATAATCGGCTCAACCAGCCGACATACGACCGCTCGTTAAAAAATCGGGTAAGTGTGTGTAGTGACACGATGGTCGAAAGTCTGCCCAAATGGACGATTGTTGCCTCATTTGGTTGGTCATACCGTTAAATATTTGCATTCCAATCTCGTTTCCGTTGTGTAGTGTGTATAAACTTCCGACCGATCCACAACAGTGAGTATGAAATTACAATCATTGCTCACGACAACATGGCTGTAAAAAGTTGCTAAAGGGACAGCTGCTCTTTCCTTTATCGTCTAAAACAAGGCTAGTGTGTATGCAGTCCATGGACCGAGCGATCGGACCATCGATCGCATGTAAAATCGATCGGTATAAAAAGTTGGTGGGAAATTCTGTAGTGTGTACCCAGCTTAAGGCAGATATCGAGATGAGGTTGTGCAATTTGCATAGTATTCTGAGTTTCACGGATCTAAAGATATGTTTGACTTGGAATACTGTGTAAATAATGGGATGCAATTTATACTTACATGTTAAGTGTAAATTGCCTCTGACTCTACATAAGGCCTTAAGTATGTACACTATTACTACTCCTCACCTTTTAATAGTTCCCCCAATCTTGCTAGATGATACCCTTATTAATACATAGCCACACTACAGTAAAATACAAGAAAAGTGTTATAATTATAACCTCACCACAACAACTATTCGGAAAATGGTTAAACAAGACCAGGCCAGGCACCAAATAGAACCAAGAGTGTATTGCAACCATGAAAACATACTATAATTAACAGAGCATGATTTGAATTGTATTCTGTATTTATTTGAGCCATAAAAGGCAACTTGCCAAAAAGAAAGAGCACTAAAAACTTGGAGAGAAAGTTGGAAGCAATCCCTGTGCTGTAAAAGTTAGCATAAACAAATAAACGATGAGGATGATGATGATGATGATGAAGATAGACAAAAGTTTCAGCTAAGCTTCTAAGCTACTGAGGAACCTAGTTTGTTTTATACAATATATACCAATAAAGTAAGGTTTTTTTCATCAGATTTTTTTAAAGGCAACATACAAATATTATGCCTATGGCACAGTACATACATGTATTTGTTATGTTTTTATTTTGTTTTGCAAGACAACACATTTATATTTTTGGGTTTTGTTGACTGATGCAAACATCATTTTTCATGTTCCTATCCACTGCTTTTCGCTCCTAAACACCTGAAGATAATGTCCATATAGATCTAGCATTATAGTGAGCTATTGTTTTGAGAGTTACTAACTTGACAGGTGTGATCTTAGAGTTTTCTATTCGATGTGCCATGAATCTTGATTGATGTGTCTAGTATAACGTAACCTGTCAATACATTCAAGGACTAAAGTTTCCCTTCACCCACGGTCAGGCGAACGTTTTAAAATGCTGAAATATTTTGACCAAGAAACCGCAGTGTTCTAAAGTGATGATAAGCTTAGTCAGTGTATAAGTGACTATAGTCACACAATAGCAAATTTCGCTGTGAAAGAACAGAACATGCCATTGCAACACCACGGCTTTCTGGTCAGAAAATCACAGCATTCGAAATCGTTCATCAGATACTGACCAATGGGTTAGAGTAACGTCATACTGGACTACAAAACACTAGCTCTTAGTTGCTAAGTAAATGTAGCGTTGCATTCATTTTCCTCCAATTATCATCTATTTAGGTTCTGGGCTCCTCGCTGTTGCACGAGTGTTAAGCAGATCCATGTAATCATTTTACAGTTCTACATAGACAATAACAGGGAAATAAAAGCAGAGATTAAAATGAGCTGTATAACAACTAGCATTTTGTAGTGTGACATTATCCTAAGGTATATCCATATTCTAATAATAATAATAAGTAGTTATATTCTTCATGCAACATATTCGTGAGAAAATGCAATGTTACCTTGTAGTTACTGTACCGGAGACAGTGAGAGTTACAATGAGAAATGAGACCAGGATATAATACACAATGCGTTATGTGTTGGCTAACAGTGTTACAATGTAATAACAGATGTCAGGGGAAAATGGAACCACCACATGTTCAAAGCCTTCGCTTCAACTATTGTTTAAAACTCACAATATTTGGTCCATTGTTCAATAAATGATTAATGAAAAAAATCCATGACCCTTCTGTAAAGACATTATTAACCCTGCATTAGCTGATTATTAAAGAACCACCCGACCAAAATACAGCTTGCCTTATATAAAAGAACTATTAGCATTCACAAACATATACGGAAATGTCTCCTGTACAAAAAGGGCTACTGTAGAAAAATAGAAAAACTAAATAGGTTTATAATAGCAAAATAATATATATAAAGGATACAGTAATTGGACCTTACTATAGGTTCGTAGTCTCACAAAATAACTGGCATTATTTGGCTGTAATAATGGCCTTTAAGACCACTGAAGGACTCTGTACAGCTGATAACAGAGAGCAAACGCATGCACTCCACTGTACAGCAAATGTAAGTCAAATACTGTGTAGTGTGAAATATATCAATTCTCGTCAGGTTGTCAGAACATTAGCATGTATATTTAGAACACTAGAAGATGCTTTCCTGACAAAGACAAAAGAGAGTGCATAAGGTGATTTATTAACCATTATACATATCCGCTTGGATTATCAAGAAATATATTAACACATCTCATACATTAAATGTGTTTATCATTGTTATAATCAATGTTGAATGATGACCAAGTACGCTATTTCCCGCTTATATACCACTGCTACCCTCTCCACCCTTTTTTCTGTAGCCCATGAGTTCTTTGAAAATTTAGTTAAAAAAACAAAGCTAGATTGTAGTTGTTTTAGGCTGAGTACACACTACAGGGTTTTCTGCCGATTATTGGCCGATCACACAATAAACGCCCGTTCGCCCCGATATCGTATTAGTATGTACACTACAACGATGAACGATTATTGTTCCAAAGCACATTGTATCGTTTCATTTGATTTTTAAACCAAACTAAAACTCTTGTTCAACAGTGAAACGATGTTGTTTCAATTCTGCAGTGTGTTGTGTATCCACTCGCAACCAGCAGTGTCCATAGATCTCTATGGAGTCTGCAGAGTCACAATCTTTTCAGTCGATGCTTATGACAGATGAAGAGCACAGATCTGAAGGTAAATCGTGTAAAACATACATAGTGTGTACACACTTTAAGGCGAATAATGTTAAGCCCATTTAAAAGGGCAATATATTGGGCCATTAGAAAATGGGAGAAGTTAGTTACTAACAAAGTGCAAATGTGCAGTAAGCCATTTAGCTGTCACTGTCTAACAATAGGGACCTACTGGCCTTTTTATGAAAATGGTAAACCTATTAAACTTACACACTAACCACTTTTTTAAAGAGCGGATTTAATGGTTCCTTTGATTTTAACATATTGTTAGAGAGTTAATCCTGTATGTTATTTTTTGTAATTAGTGCTTGTTATGTCCAGCTCTAGTAATGCATGTGTATTTATCTAATAAAACGTTGACACGCTTGATCTATGAGATCCTGTTATTTTGCAAAGCTCCTGATTCAGTGAATAAGAACCTCCTGGTACACTGATGTGGCAGTATTACTGGGATCATCCCCTTGCTGTTGGAGCAGCTGTTCCCATTTAATCTTTCACTGACATTCAGCGCACCCTGCCCAGGGACTTCTAACTAACTTGCCCTAGATTGATCAAAGCTATTTATTTATTGCTTGTTATAAATTATTGTACATTTGCATTTTTTTCATGTTAGTAGTAAATTACCTCCGTTGTGTTACGTTTGGCTGTTCTGAGGAAAGCAAAGATTTTCTCATACCTGAGCGATGCATTGTACAAAAGTTATTGCTTGGTGGAATCAAGTTGACTGAGGTAGAGCTCTCTTGGTCCCTATAGGTGCAACTTCACTTAACATCACCAGTTAAACTAATACAAATAAATAGATAGAATGAGATCATATCTAATGCATACTTGCAAACTCTGCCGGAATGTCCGGGAGACTCCCGAAATTCGGGTCGGTCTCACAGACTCCCGGGAGTGCTGGCAAATCTCCCGCATCACACAATTGCGTGGCTAAAATGATGCGATTCGCGGTGAGTCACGTCATTTTGGTCCCACCCCCTGCGACAAAACGACATATTTGTGGCCTCTAGACACGCCCCTCTCCCGGATACAACTTGCCAAAAGTAGGCAAGTATGATCTAATGTGAACATGTAGCGCAGAGCAAAAGCAGATGACATTTTAGCACCTATGCTCACAAAGATGGAGGCTGTGCAGACATGCAAAATGTTCACTGGGAAAAAGGCCTTGTTGGAATGTTCCGTAGCTATGACTAAGTAGGGGTATTTGTACACCTAGCACATTGCAAAAACAAAGTATTGGGTTTAGGAGACTCTTGTTTACATGAGCATGAAAGGAGTTGACTGGGAGGGCTTGCTCTACCTTTATGTGGACTTGTGAGCGATTTAGAACATAAACGGCCTGGATTTTAGCAACAGCTTGTACACACCCCTGATAGTGGCTTTTATGGAGAAATGACTCAGTAGGTGTAGTGGACGTAGTAGTGGAGAGCGGAACATGAAGCAGCCAGGCCTGCGCTAAAGTGCCTGAGTATGGAGTACGAGATGGAATTAGAACGCAGTCAGGACACAAAGTAAGTGATTGTATGTGCAGGTATGTTTAATGGGAATGGAGCAAGGGCGTAACCATTATATGGATAGTGGGTACAGGTGCTATGGGGCCAGCAGCTGAGGGTATCCGCCTTTCCTGTCAAAACAAATGTGTATAGGTGACTTGGGGTCCTTACAAAATATATTACTGCCCAGAGCACTAGGAGGTATATTTAATCTGTCACCGCTGCAGGCTCTGAGGCATTCCCAGTTACTTTGGTAAAGTGGGCTTCCCTTTTAAAGTTGTTGGCTATTAACATTGTTCCCTGCTTTTTAAAAATCAACAAAATGGTCCTAATTTCAGTGTAGGGCACTGATGTACAATATGTGACCTACAAAGCCATTTTTTTAAGCATGCACGAAAAATACTGGGAGGCCTGTAATATTTTGTCCATGGCCCTGTATCTGTTCCGCTCTATACTGTGTCTACCACCCCTTCCCCTGCAGCCTTAGTGACTGATCATTTATCAGTGAGGTCAATTTGGCAGTGAATCAGAATGAATGAGCCATAATAATAATAATTATAATAATAATAATATGTTAGACGCAGACATGTTATTTCTAAGTGCAGGTTAAGAATCAAATTAGAGGTTTTTTTGAAAAATGTAAGTTTTTTCTAGTGCGTTCGGGGGAACCCATGTTTTTTGTTCCCTCAATTTTACTAACCATTTTTTACATTGCTAGGCTCGACCACTATCTCCCCAGTTCCGCCTCTCAAAGCGTAGAGAGAAAATCTGTCTCAGTTTGAGTGCAAATTAAGACGGATCCTTGGCTACTGCATGCGCAATAGCCAAAAGTGCTTTTTGCATTTACGAATTGGGCTTGCATTCAACTCTACATGAGTCCCTTTGGGGCGTATTCAATTGTTCCTCCGGCCGCCGGAAAAACGAGCGCGTTAAAACTATTACTGTTTATACGGTAATATTGCGCATAAATACCGTTCATAAGGTAATTTACTCGCTGAATTTCAGCTCGCAGTTTAGGGAGCTGCGAACTGAAATTCAGCGAGCAATTACCGTATAAACGGTAATAGTTTTTACGTGCTCGTTTTTCCGGCGGCCGGAGGAACAATTGAATACGCCCCATTGTGTCTAGACCAAGCTCATAAACATTTGTATTGTTAGGAAACTATTATTCATGATAAACACTGTAAGAAGGGCTTCTTCAGGTGTAGAAATAAGATTATGAGACAAAAACTTTACCAAATAGTAAACATTGCAGTCAGACTTATTGACAACTACTAGGAGTCTTATAAAATCTTGCAACAATAATTTTATTACACACTCAACTGCTAATAATTACATTAGACAAATACAAAGAGAAAATAAACAAAATTAAACAATAGGGTTTGTGTGTCTAAGATAGAGCTTTACTATGGTTGTTATCAATAATGATTTCTAGATAAATAGGATTTACAAAGGCAAAACAATCCTGGAAAATCAGGGACTTTCAGGATCCCCACACATACATTAATGTTGGACATTGGTACTGCTGGTGATAACAAAAGGTGCAAAAACTCATAACGACCAATCAGGCATTTGTCTTTGTTGTTAACATGGAATAGTTCAATCAATCCAAATTTATTAGTAAGTAGTATAAATCTATGAAGTGGACCTGACACCTACCTGTCACAGTGGAGGCAGCCAATAAGAATATAAGTCTTCGCCTCATGAATATCAGTCAGACATAGCCTCAGTGATGTCACTGATTCCTAGCCCTTTGATAGGCTGCATTCTTGTACAGCCCACAATAAGCATGCCTCCACTGTGTGTACATGACAACTTTGAAATTTGGTTTGCAAAAAGAAAGACTAAAAGTTTAACATATTTTTTAAAAGTTGATTAGGTTACATATTATTGTACTTGACATTTACATACCACCCAACATTTTACTCCCAGGCATCGGGACAGGGAACGTGGCCATGTAAAACACTAGGATGCCCCTTAGACACCTCCCTTCTAAATACTGCAACATGTTACGCTGCACATTCCCACCCGGGGGACAAACATAACCCTGGGCGAGACAGAGCCCTAACATCAGGACTGTTGGCGGGCATGCATTTATTGTCACCATGCTTAGGACAGATCTCTATTGCATTTTCAATTTCCCCCTCCGATAAGTGTTAACATTTAGCACACAAGCTAAGATCAGACACTGAAAATGGACCCAACATAAAAGTGAAGGGGATACTAGGAATTTGGTCAGGAACATTGACAGACAAACCTGGGACAGTCACTGTAAATTAGGGATTGTTGGTAACAATATGGTTTAAGCTGTTTTGTGGAGTGCCGGAAAAAAAACAATATTGTGTCATACATTGTAGCAAAAGGTAAACAAATGCCCTTTCTATGCATTGTTAATATACAGTATTTGATGCACACTTTCTAAAAATGTAAGCATTACAACTGCAGGATTACACCCTTTATTTCATCCCCATGTCTAAAGTGTAAGAGTTGCAAGTGCTATTTTGGCTTACAGATGATAGTAGATGCTAAGTAACATTTCAAGGAATGATTTTTTTTTAGATTGTACATTGTGGATACGTAACATTTTATATCTTATATATACATACTCCATTATATAATCTGCACATCTACTACATTGTGGTATTAAGAGGAACGGACATGTTGCTGCTATTTCTGCAATTAGTGAGCATAGTAGACTAAAGCCCCTATTGTTAAATTGAGAAATCCTTAAAAATAACCCTTGCCCCTTTGAACGTTCTCAGTGATATGGAAACACTATCTGAATAATATTCATGGCTATCTATTATCCCATTTCTATATTTATCCCTCCTTTTGTTCCTACTTGGCTCAAATTACTGGAAGTGCTAAATATAAAAAGGAGCAGGGGGGACGGGAGGGAGCAGAGCACGTTATTCATTATATTTCCTCTGTTTATTATGCAAATCCAAATCCATAAACTTTTCTCTTTTGGGTTTATTTAAAGTTAGAATGGTTTTAAATAGAGTATAATGGCTTACTTCCATGGAACAGGAGTATTTTCTTAATGTAGTCCCATTACATTTATAATAATATTTCATAAAACGATTAAGACCAGTGACCCATTATTAAAGTGAACCTGTCATCATGAATGGAAAATTTTCTAACTCAACTGAGCATTAAAACTTACTGACACCATAGCCACCATTTCTTTTTATAGAAACAACTGTTTCTTTTGTATTTGATTTTGTCGGTCAATCTCATTTGAAGCCAGTAAGGGTCATTTACGCAAGTACCAATCATGCACCACTTGCAAGGCTATATGTGCAAAGGCACCCATTTATTTTAGCAAGCGTATGGATTTTCAGACCAAGGCAGCATATGCGGTGGATGTTAAATTCAGCATTTTCTCATGGTAAATGCTTGGCGGATCTGGGGACTTTCCATTCTATGTCTGGAGTAATCTCATGAATGTGGCTTGTTATGCACCCACGTGCAAAAAAGAGATTTCGGGCTATATTTACTAAACTGCAGGTTTGAAAATGTGGAGATGTTGCCTATAGCAACCAATCAGATTCTAGCTGTCATTTTGTAGAATGTACTAAATAAATGACAACTAGAATCTGATTGGCAACATCTCCACTTTTATAAACCCTCAGTTTAGTAAATCTAGCCCTTCTTCTTGCTGGTTGAGATTATCTAAATGAGATTGAAAAATATTTAGTGGGGGGCTGTACAGCATTTTATGCACCCCACAAAAGGACTAGAATTTTCCACATCCTCAGAGATAGTGGAAATTTAGGTCTTTGGTCTAAACTACAGGAAGTCTTTTGCAACTTCCAGGCTCATTTTTTTATAGGGCAAAGCACATGTATAAGCGTATTACAACCAATATGAAAACCTTTTAAGTGACACATATAAGAAAGGCAGGTGGTGGCCCTCAAGTGGCAGATGGATAAAAAATTTAAGTGATGTTTCATCATTCCAACAATTTGCAGTCTGTAGACCTGCAAAGTATACGCTGAATCATTTCCTGGTGGCAGTTCAGAAAAGTATGTAGGGGGTGCGTCTAAGACTATGATAAGCAAGGCTTTGCACTTTTATAAATGGCCTTAAATGCCTCTGCAATAATAGCTAGCTTAAGAAGCCATTCAAACAGTATAAAAATAAAAGCTGGCTTTTGCAAAGACGTATTATTTTTATACTTGGTATATTTTACCAGCTGAAAGATGCTATATTGATATTTTCTTAAAAGCTGCAATATTATTAAAAGGTTTTACTAAAGTACCCGCCCCCTAGCCAGAGCCCCTGACCAGCTCTGCATGCCCATTTTTCTCCTCATTGCTTTCGCAAGTGGGAATGGTCCTTCTCTTCACACACCCTCCACCTCCATTTAGTTGGTGAACAATTGATTTGCTGGTCCTGTATTACTTGCAGTCGTTTTGGTAATGCAGCTTTAATGGAACAATTCCTAAAAGTAGCAATATTTTCTAATCACAGTGACATAGTAGTGATATAGTATTAACCCTTTTAGCCATACTGGCCCACTCTCCCGAAATTTTTGTGAGACTCCCGAATTCTGGGTACGTAGCAAAGTGTGCAGTACGGGGACCTCAATTTGTGTTATTTTGCCCTCTTCCCCCCCCCCCCCAGAATGCGATGACGCAATCACAGATGACGCGATTCGCAGTGCCACGCCCCCTCCCCCTTCACACTAGCCACCTGACCTCCCTTCTGGGATCTCCTAGAGGGGAGAGTCAGAAAGTTGGCAACTATGGTTTTACTTCATACACAGCAGGTTACTGCTCCTAAAGGGCTGTTCAGTAAAATTCAGGTCATGCTAAGGATGAGTATGGTGTGCAGCAGTTTCCACCTGCAAGACGGAAACCTCTCAAATCTATCCTACATTACTTTACCTAGTATCAGGCCAGTTTCACATAGGGATTGTACACACAACCACATTTTTAAAGTGTCCAACTTCCGTTTCCAATGTAATTAAAATACAGGTAATTGGCTTCAGCAGCACAATTAATGTTTTTCAATTGTGTAATGTAAATATGTAATAAATATATATTCTTTACTGCATTACTGTGCTTGACAATTCTAGGACATGGCAAGCTCTATCTTGATCCATCAAAACATCGTTTACAAACGTATAGGGGTCTAGTGCACCAAATGTCAAGTGCATGGTTATCTGGCCACAAAATTTCTCCTACTCTCATGAAAAATAAACAACCAAGTCCTGAAAAGAAAGCCATTATAAGCAAATGAAAAACGTTTTAAAATGTATACACAAATTCATGAATTTACAACATAGACTCCCATATGTATGTCCATTTGTATTTCCTCCTGCTGACTAGAAGAGAGGGAAGCCTATTAACTAGTGACAGTACGGGGGTCAATAGGAAGTGGTAGATAGCACTGTGAACATGCTGTAGAGGTGACAGAAAGGTGAATGACCCCCTGTATTTGTGAAGCGGATGTCATCGAAGAGAGAGGTAATGCACCAGTATAAAAAGCTATTGTATTTCCGGAGGTCTTATACCTTTAAGTGAAACACGCCATTAATACTCCTCAAACCTTCAATGCAGAGGACAAGTAGCTGGAAAATGACTGCTGTTCTTACTAACTGGCAAGGAAGATGTACATTACAGTTGCTTGCACAATAGGACCACTGCTGTGGCTGCTGTGTGCGATCAGTAATTGAAAGAACAGACCTGAACGTTCCTTTCATTAAGCCCGTTAGACACATTTCCTGCTTTTATAACTTAAAAAAAACTAAGACACTTCTAGCTGCCTAATTATAAGTGACTTGTTAGCCTAAATAATTAAACATCCTTGCAGAGCTGCTGTGGAAAATTCTGACCCTGTGGGTCAATCGTGTGTATTTTCAATAACTGTGATGAGTTTTTAATTGAACTCTACAAGACTGTGATATACATACGTATAGGATTTGGTTGAAACAAGATCAGCAGAATTCATTGCAGTTATACTTTATGGGCCTGACGCAATTTACACTGAAATCGTATCCTGTTATTTACACAGTACTTAGAGGGGCACAGATATTTAGAGCCGTGTCACTTAGGATACTGTGCAAATTGCACACACACGCCTCTCTATCTGCCTTATGGGCTGACGTGCAAGTCATCATGCACAGCGCCCTGTAAAGCAGATGATTAAATAAATTATAAAAATGTAAAAAAAAAAAATGTTTACAAGGGGATCCACACTTTTTTTTTAAAATTTAATTTGGTTTTAATTTGGTTTTTAATACATCAAGATCTCTTGCACCAGCTGAAAGCACCCGCAAAAGAATTATCTGCGGCTGCTTTCAACTCAAAATAGCATGTAAAGTGCGTGAACATGCCTTTACATTGCTAGGCTCGCCCACTACCTCCCCCTGTTCCGCCTCTCTAAGCGCAGAAAGTTGCAACGGGGTGATCCATCTCAGCCGCAGTGCAAACTGAGACGGATCTTTGGCCAAAAGTGTTTTTTGCGCTGAACAAAAGGACTTGCGTCCGACTCTAAATCAGGCCCTATGTCTTAATGGCAAGTACATTTCTACTGACCACATAATAGTTTGCTGGGGACAGAGGGCCTGATTTTGAGCTAGGAGCAAAGCAAAGAAAAGGAGCAAATTTGCACCGGGACAACCATGTTATAATGCAAGGGGTACAAAGTGACTTATTTTTGTGCACACAAGGAAAATACTGGCTGTTTTTTCATGTAGCACACACATACTTGATAGCTTTATTTTTACACTGAAATTAAAGTTGACCTATGACATGCTTTACAATTCCCCAATTGTAAAGCGCTACGGAATATGTTGGCGCTATATAAATAAATGATGATGATGATGCTCTATCGCAACTATAAATCTGTCCCTACATTTTAAATTTACCTCCCCCTCTAATGCAACTTGGTTTTGCCAAGGTGCAAAGTTACTCCTTTTCTTTGCTTTGCTCCCAACTCAAAATCAGGGTCATAGTGTATTTGTTTGATACGACCAAATTAAATTAACTTTTGAACATCAGTCAAAAGCTTGAACAAAAAAGTTAAAAGAAGAAAATATTGCTACTTATCCTCAATCTCACCTATCTATCTATCTATCTATCTATCTATCTATCTATCTATATATCTATCTATCTCATACTTGCCAACTCTCCCGGAATGTCCGGGAGACTCCCGCATTTCGTGAGAGTCTCACAGACTCCCGGGAGAATGTGGCAATCTCCCGGATCTGCCCCCCTCCTAGTGAAGTGGGCAGAATTAGGTCCAAAACGCTGCGATTCTTGGTGAATCGCGGCGTTTTGGACCTAAAAATTACGCGTATTTTGGAGCCCTGCCCCCCATCACGCCCATCTCCCCCGGCTGGCTCCCGGAATCCAACTTTCAAAAGTTGGTAAGTATGATCTATCTATCTATATGTATGTCTGTCTATCTATCTCATTACATAAGTGTATTTGAATTCTTTTTATAATGAAATATTTTTCATGTAGGTGGAAAACTAACGTGTTAATATACCACAGTTTACAACTTGGCAACATGTAAGCAATATAAATTCACAGAATATATTATTACTTGTAGTTCACACTACATTTTAGTCAGTTACTCTATTGGTATTCTATACACCTACCAAAATAACCTAATAAGGTTTTACATGCCAGGGATGTGTTCAGTTTTGAGTAAAAAAAAAACCACACAAAATAAATATATTAAATAATGACTAGTTACTAGATGTAGTTTACCAGCTAGCAAGATTGACTGCATAGTAAAAATCAGGCCATCTATACACCAGCTACAGATCGGTCCTACCTTTAGCTCTCTGAAGAATATGCTACTCCTCGCCCACTCAACGATGGAAAACAACGTCTGGTCGGCCATTTTGCACATGAGTCCAAATGTGTTGAGTTTATCATGTTTGCTCCTGTTTGCCTGCTCCTGCTGTAAATAAGACATGATCTTGCTTTGGACTTGAGGCTCATCTGGCTCACATTTCAAGAGTTCCACTATAAGGTGCGGGATGTTGGAAGGGGAGCTGGACTGATAACTGTCCATGTAAGAGTATCCCATTATAGACTCTGGAGAACTGGTGTAAGGGTCCGGGTACTCCGATTTGATAGCACGGCTGGGGAAATGGCCATAGGCCTGGTAACCTTGTAGGCTGCCGTGAGGTGGCATAGCCATACTGATGGGTGATGTCACAAAGGGGCTTCTGTCATAGTCTGTTGGGGGAAGGGCGGCATGGTTTAGAGGTAGACCCTTGGATGCTGAGTGAATGTTTTGGATAGCAGAAGAAATGGTCAGATCGGTGGGAATGGCTTGGATGACCTGACTCATAGCTTCTAGTTTAAGTCCATTTGCTCGAATTAAAGCTTTTTTTTGTTGCTTGAGAGCACGATCCCGTTTGTACATTGGCCCAAATTTGTTCCTCCCTCCACGCATCCGGTCTGCCCTCACAGCTGTTGAACAAGGAAAGTCTTTCATTAACACTTTACGATTTTGATGACTTTCAATAGAACTCATTCTATATAATAATATTAATAGCAATTGTTTTTTATCACTGACACTGTCATAAAGTACTACATTTACACTTATACCATCAAAAAAGAAATGAAAAGTTAATTAAGTCATTTATTCATCAGTATTAGTGCTAAATGTATAGCAATTCATGTATTATAAGGAATGATATATCCCCCAGTATTGATTACAGTATATATGACTAATATAGCCCCTGCTGTAAATTATAAAGCTATTATGAGTCACTGAGGAGTTATGTGACTATATATTGGGCACTGAACATTGGGATTACTTCTAGTTTTCCTTTATTTTACAGAAGGTATTTTGTTGCCAAATGTTCTTAATGCATACTGATATCATATATCACCATGTACACCTTATAATTAACAGGAGTTTGTAAATATATTAGCATCACTTATAACATATTTTATGTATTATAATGTATTTCACATAGTCACTGAGGAGTTCTTTGACTTATAATGTACATTTTAGTTTGTGCCCTATATTATTATTTTCTTTTTCTGTCCTTACATTAACAATAGTTTTCCATTGTTTTTCATTTCATGGATGCTTTCTTTAATGCAATGGGGGTACTCATAAATACATCCTAAAATGGAACTGTAATTTTGTCAGCTCACCACTTTCTCAAAGCAGGAAAACAATTTTTATTTTATTTTTACTAAAGCTTCTGAAAAGCAAAGTCTTCAGTTTTAGAAATAATTACAAAGAAATGTGGTTCAGCTGCTGCCAGGGGGGGGATTTTAATGGGGTTAGTCACAGCGGTGAGTTTCATTGTGGTGCCAGTTTAATGGCATCGCGAGTGACACTGACTGAGCCTACATTGGCCAGTGGCTCTTATGCAAAGGAGTGATTACAGCACCATTAAAAATGCATGGGGATCTCCGATACACATCTAGCATAAAGACTTCTGCAATTAATGAATCTGAGTAATTTATAGACTACAATTTAAGTTTAATGGGGCTATTAGCAAAGTATACACTGCGGTGTCATTATATGGAGCATGAGTTACAGAGGACAGTTACTTTAAAATAACTGTACATCCTATGGCAATGCTGTAAGAATTATTAAGATGTAACAAAAGAGAGAGATCAGGAGCATTAATGTGCGTGTTATTACTATATGTATAAGCTGTAAATAATATCTGTATAAACTGATTTCTGATATCATTGCTTATAAATCAGTGAGTTCTGTTGTAATCACTTCAGTGTTTTTTAGGCAAACTTGTGTATTATATAAAATATAGCATACTCTATTGGAAATAATTACTGACATTAAGGGGCATATTCAATTACAATTCCGGTCCGCAGGATTGCGCCCGAACGGGCTGCGAACTTAATCCACGGTACCGCAATAATGTGGTTTTTTTGTTCGCAGCCCATAGGGTTGCGTACGAAAATCTGCGTTATTGCGGTACCGTATTACCGACAATAGTGCGCACTTTCCACGGTAACGCGTGTTACCGCAGACCGGAATCCTAAGTGAATATGCCCCTAGAAGTTACTCCTATGACCTGTGTAAGAAAGCAGTTGGTCTACAGCCTTGTGCTATTATATGATCATAGAACCCCCTCACTGATATCTATGTAATGTAAAATACGGAGTGTATATATATATATATATATATATATATATAAATATACATATATATATATATATATTTCTAAAAATCTAAATATATATAATATATATATATATATATATATATATATATATAAATATATATATATTATATACACACACACACACACATTTATATTTTTAAAATTGAACATGTGAAAAAATGTTTTGTTTTGGGTTTTTCTCAAATAATTCGAAATTCCTTCAATAATTAGACACAGAGAAAGATTTTTTTTTTTCGAAGGGAAAAAACAAAGTTCTTAAGGAAAAACCAGTACGCTCTCACATTTCCCCTGTCTGCCACGTTTATTTTTCTTTTCAGGCGTTCTATATACTACACTTTCCACATCTGGAAACCTATAAAAGTGTCCTTTTTATTTTTTAAGTGAAAAAAGTTTGACGTCCCAAATGAACAGATCAGTTGCAGAGTGATAATCAAAAAATGTATTTGTGGTTTGCTTGACCTGGGTCTCCTTTCTTTCTTAAACTGTTTTTTGCCAAAGGAAATGCCGTCTTCAATGACATAAAGGGTTTAGTATTAGTAAAAGACATTTCTTATATTCTTATTGCAGTAGATTTTCACTCATTATAACAGATTTATCATACTTTGCATAATATAACATTCCATTATAATTCATAAAACCACCTTTGGACAATGATGTATAATAAAATAATTGTGTTATTGAGTTAAATAATATACCTGAAATTACTGAATTATATTTATTCAGCTAAATCTATCCAGAATACTATTTGTTCAATCCTTTAGAGAAATAATCTAGTGGCAGTGGTTGCAACCTCCTAGGTAACTGTAAAGTTCTATGTGGATTGCTGGATGAATGCATAAACATTGGGGCTTATTTAGTTTTTTTCATTAAACGCCCGTTTTCGAGGAACCGACGCACATTTAAGTAATGTACAAATTTATTAACAGTGCATTGTAGCAGATATCTACGATATCTGCTGCTTTGCATTTTTTTTTCGAACTCCAGTGCAGTCCCCATAGATGACATGCATACATTACAGTATGTGTAATTTTTCAGCTCTGCTCCCATTGCGGTAGTGGGATCTTCAGATCCCTCACCGCATCTTCCTGCTCTACCCTCCAGTCACTGTCGCAAAGCTGGGCACTTTGGAATAGTGATCATAGAGGACATAGAACACAGGTCTTCGCAGTTTTTCTTGACTACTGTTCCTGTTGAAGTTTTTTACTAAATATGCACAATATTTCAATCTTTATCTTTGCGATGAGGATTGAAATACATTGTGTACACAATACGGTGGGCAATAAATAGGGGCTATTGTAAGTAATGTAAAAAAAACTCAGTTAACAGGTTATAGCTTAACTGGGATTTTTATTCTATATTAGATTAACTTTGAGCACTATCTAGGAATTGTAGTATGACTATAGATGTCACACCACATTTAATTACTTAATCTTTACTCTTTGATAAAGCTGCAGTGAAAATTCAAGTCAAAGTGAACCTGCTAGTGTTCTGAGGAATGTATTTTTGCATAGTGCTTTTCGCACTTCCCATATGGAAAAAGGGAAGTTTCCCTGTGCTCCTTCTGCCTGGGAACAAGCATAGAAAAAGAGAAGGCACTTTATGCGACTCGTGGGTCAGCCATCATACAACGTTATGCTTGTTCGTGGGTGGCTTCCTTTACACAAGAAGGTGCTGTAGGAAGGTAATCGCTTGGGTGTCACTGTCCTACTCTCAGGCCGAATCAGGGTATTTTTTATACAGCACATGATGCTTTTCTATTTTCTCTCTCTCGAAACATAGAGAAATTCAAACTCATTTCTGTGTCTATAAAACAATAATCACAATCCAACACCATCTCTGCAAATAGCATGTTATTTAAGGAATGTAATACTCAGGAATTATATATTTTGGAAAAAAAATATGTTTTTCCGAATTTGCTTTGCCAAATAAAAAAAGGACATTCAAATATTTAAAGAGAGGTTTTATTTAAGCATTATATCCAATGAATGCCATAGTACTCTTTTAACTTTTTATTCTAATGTCGGTTAGGTGGCAATGTTCCATTGCGTTCTATGATTCATAAACAGAGAACGGACCACAACGGGTCCAGGAGGTGATATTATCCATGTAGTACAGTCCTTATCAGATTTCAACATAAGATTGACTAATATATGTTACCATATGTTAGATGGAATATAGAGTGCATGCGTATATATATATATTTTCTTAATGTATTTCCGCACATACCTTCTCAGCTGTGCTTCCTGGTTTTATTATCTTACCTTCCAATTTCATCCCCACACTCAAACACTTCTGGAACCTGCAGTACGGACATCTCTTCCTCTGGGTCTTATCAATCTGACAGGTCTGGTTTTCAATACAAGTGTATCTCTTATTGTTCTGAACTGTCCGCTTGAAAAAACCCTGGAGGGGCAGAAGAGAGACAGAATAATCAGCAGATACACAGGAAGGATGCAGCATTCCTCGGCCTTCTTCTTTTTTTTTAGAATGTTAAAACTGGACATTTCCACACAATTACCAAACTATAATTCTAGCACTGGTCTAATTACACTGGTCTCTTATACAATAAGAAAAATGTAGAATTAAAGTACAGATTATCCCCCAGTGATAATATTTTGTGACATTCATAATCATATTTTCAGAACCTAAAATATTTAAAATTACAGACATTTCTCTTTTCTTTAGTATAAAACAACTGTATTCACTTGTCAATATTCTCAGTCTCAGCACAATAGGAGAGCTACTTTTTAGGAAGCAGCTTACACTGCACAAGCAAAAAAATAGCACTTGCAGAATAGTTATGGTAAATACACCACAAGGAATAATCATGTACAATGTCAATTTTAAATACGGTCAATAATTATTGGTGCTTAAATTATTACTTTTAAACATCTAAGCAAGAATACTGGGAGCTGTACAAAATTATATTACTTATCTTATTTTTTTACTGGCAAAAAATAATGATTTTAGGGGGAATATTCTACAATAGTGTTAAAATATAAAAAAAATGAAAATTGCTTATACACTTGAAAAATTGTTATTAACACTGCATAAAAAGTTTTCCAAGATATGTTTGAAAAGTATATAGTCAGTTATGAAGTCATGTGCAGCTATCACTTAAAGCACTGCTTATTAACATGTCACTTATATAATGGCCAGTTGGATTGCCTATATGATTTGTCCTATTTTAAAGAGTTAACAGCAGATTATACTTGGCAGACAAAACAACTCTCAATGGTTCTGATTTGTATAGTTGTTGAAGTATATTACACACATTTGTGAACAATGTCTACAATACGCATATATATGGACACCGAATGCTTACAGTATAAGTTTTAAGAAAATTATACTTTTGTGCATTTGTGTGTGTAAATATATTGTACAATCGGAATGGAGAAAAAGTACATAATTACTGCTGTTCACTGACGATGTCGTACACACAGACATAATAGCCACGTTTTTTCCCCATAAAATGATGAGGAGCTCTTGCTAAACAATTTAACGAGGAGGGGACATCATGTCAGGAAAGAGAGGGATCATGTTTAAATGGAACTAGTGTATTTTAGGTATTGTGCGCCAAATTATATTCCAGCACTTCAGGTAACATAATTATAACCAGATAAAACACGTCTATCCGCACCTTGCAACTCTCGCAGGTCAGCAGTCCATAGTGGTATCCAGAAACCTTGTCCCCACAGACCGGACACAGCTCCTCGAGGTCATCATCGTAAGAGTAGCCCATCATTTTAAACTGAGATACTGAATGAAGATAAAGGCACAACACTTAGTACTTATTCTACAGCATGAATTGAAATGACAGATGAACAAAAAATTGCTCAATTAGGTAGTCCGTCCGTACCCCCACTAACTGTATAATTTTTTTCAGTATTACAGTAGCTATATGTTAAATTAAATTATGTAATTCTTATATATCATATATTACTGTGTGTCTATAACAGTAGTTTCACAGAGCTAGAAAATTGTGCACAGACATCTGTGACGGTCACTAAAATTTTACTGCTGGCAAAAAATGTATAGTGCATAGCGTTTACACCACACCAGTTGTTCCTAACAAACAAGGTGGCCCCTAAGCGCGTCCAACAAAAATGTTGATGAACTTATCCATCAACAGATTAATGTTAATAAAGTTAACTTCCCACCCCTACTTTGCTATTGTTATTTGTTGTTGCACTGAATAACTAGAGTCTAATGTGTTATATATCTCCTAAATCAGATTATCCTTTATATGCAGTGTACAATATATACTGTACGATGTGTTACTAGATCATAATGAAACAAACAAAAAATCTTGGACGTGCATGTGCAAAATTATATATTTTTTAGTATATTTATTACTGGTAACATCATAATTAAAAGGCAGTGTAATTACAACAACAGAATAAATAAAAGTTGCTTGTATTATTGAGACTCTGTAATATGTCTATTAATTGCGTAGCCTGGTTCCTTCTACTTGTTAAGCATGCTATAGTTTAGGAATATGTGTGCCTATGAAAAATCAATAGTTTGAGAGATTGAGAATTTACTACCGGCCATTTATTCCAAATGTTAACAGCAAACAGATTGGAAAAAGGCCCTTAAATCAGACTGCTTGCTTAATAATAATAAAAAGTTTCTTTTGTGTTAATATTCAGTTTCACGACTTCAGTTTCGATGAATAAGAGATAATTAGAGAACTGATGATACACAGTCATTGGCATATAAACTCTTACTCCATATATATATGTACATAATGTACACACACGTGCACACACACTATGTGTGTGTGTGTGTGTGTGTGATATATATATATATATATATATATATATATATATATATATGGCTGTATATCTATGTCTATATATATATATATATATATATATATATATATATATATTAGAATTAATATTATTGAAATCGGAATTTTCTGTTTTCATATAATTCATGCTACATGATAATTATATGTTTGGATAAATCTAGGAAAATATAATCAGAAAACATAACTTAAAGAAATGGAACAAATGCAAAGTATTGCAGGTAATGCATTATTTTAAGAGCATTTGTGAACCCTAGTCATGTGTATTACACATATATTTATATGAAGAGAGTAGAATAAACACGCAGAGGCATTATAGACTGGTACATATATGTGTAGGCAAAAAAGAAAAGACTTAGCTAACGGTCAAATTATTGTGTCTAGTCTTTAGCAATATTTGTCGTTTGTGTTTATAAAGAGAAGCATCAATTAATGAACTGCAAATCGAACATATTTCTGCTTCCCTAAAAAAATATATTCTATTGAATAGTTTTCCTCCAGTACATTAACAGCCTATTTACTTCCATATGAGCTTGATGTGGAAAATCATTTAAAAGGTCTGATAGCTGTGCAGGTGTAGGCATTAGTATATTCATAAGAGATGTCTGAAAATAAAGTTACATGTTACTCACACAAAAAAATTGTGAATGGTCCATTTTTATAAACAAGTCCTTAAATATTATTTCACCTCATTTCCACCTGCTGGCTATATAATATGCAGCACCGTAAAATATACTATTGAACAATTTGCAAATTATGTATTTAGGTACAAGCATCAAAGAGTATTGTTAATAATTTTGGGAAATATTTTTTTAAATATTTCATCTCTATGTTTCAACATCTGATGAGATGAAAATTCATTTCAAATACTTACAATTTAGGAATTCTCAATGACCATAATAACCTATAACTATCATCCCATAACACATTTACACTATGAACCATAATTATCAAATGTGCCATTATCTAATTTAGATTGCAAGCTTTTTGCAACAAAAAAGCCCTCTTTATAAATGTGTTATCATAAATGTAGCACACACAAAGGATTGCAATATTCTGGAGACAAGCAAAAACTAAACTAAAAACCCTTCTATGTTGGCTCATAAAAAAATGAATATATACAAAGGAAATAAATTTGCATATATGTACAAGGTACACTGCCATCCTGTATTCTAGTCATACAATATAAACTATTTTTATTGCTTGTGGTGTATATAATATATAGTACACATATTTACATTGTTATGAATTTTGTTTAAAAAATGTTTTTGTTTCCTCTGCATAAGAAATTGGATTTCTCTTTAACAACTCAACTTGCAAAAGACTAAATTAAAATACAATGGTAAAACATGTGTTACAATACATAATGCAACAGGATATCCATAGGCAATAGATGAAGGACAATATTTTGTTTTTGAACTAAATGTTAGTATATAGTTTTCTTGCAAAAAAATGAAATATGTGAAATATAAAGAAAATCAACTCAAAACGAACTCCACCCCCCATCTCTTTCTTTCGTTATGAAGTTTTAAATATATGCTGTAATTTTAAATCTAATGGATTGCCTGCATTACACTGGTTTTACAAGTCAACTCGAATTAGGCAGATATGCACATTCCAATTTAGTGTATACATAACCTTTGTTATTTTACATTCTGCACAAAGTCGCCTCCAATTACACATTGGATTTTACAAAATACTCTACAAAGTATTTCCAAATCAGAATGACTGTTACGGTAACATTTTTTAACTATCCATTCTGTGATAATCACAAAAGTTTAGCATTCCATAATAAAGTCCAGGTTTCAATTTCATAATTCACTGATATTTCTAAATACTATTTGAAAAAACAGAATTAGATATATTTATTTCTATTTAGAAATCAAAGCTACAGAAAACACGTGGAAATTTCAAAACCTCTCTTCAATGAATCAACACGAAACTATTAGTCTAACATATCATCTACATAATCCATACAGCTTTTAAATCGTCAATTAAATATAATTGTGGCTATAAGGTAGAAGATAGATAGATATAGATAGATAGATAGATAGATAGATAGATAGATAGATAGATAGATAGATAGATAGATAGATAGATAGAAGATGCACATATCAATTATTTAAGATGTTATGCAAAATTTGTGACATATTAAAATATTATTTTTTATGGAATACTCTGATGAACTGGAAGAGAGGGACAGTTTAATATTAATATAATAAACAATTAGGCATAGAAAACACAAACATATATTAAAGGTTTCGCCAGAATTTTGAACGCTGCAATAGTAGGCAAAAGGTATCAGGAGATTGGCTTTGAAATCAAGCTCCGATAATAAAACTATAGTAAATAACGGGACAAAGTACCCACTCAGCACTGTCACTGTAAGATCTCCCACATGTACACCCGAATAATGCAATTATTGTGATTTTCTTATGTGAGTCTTGTTTCAAGCGTATATTATACGTCTTATGCTCATCAGCACGCATTATCGACTCGACTAATTAGTTCAATAAACTCCCCTTCCCAAAATCTGTAACCTATATGCAGTATATATCCTTGTGTAGCTGTCATGAGAGCGATTACCCCGATGTGGTCAACTGTATTCTCTCCTAATATACTGTCACAATCCTATACTGGGATATCCTGTATGCATACTGTCATATCCCCATATGAAGGAAGCGAGGAAGGGTAAAACTGATACAGTAATGTGTGTTATGTGCCCTACGCTATATAGAGTTTTACAGCAGCCATTTGGACATTTGTCAACACACAAACGTTTATAGCTATACAAAATACACCTTACACACATATGTTGCGTATCTTCTATAGGTATGTAGAGATAGATAAATAGATAGATAGATATGTATAGATGTAGATAGATAAACACACACATATGCACAAATATGTGTGTATACAGTGTAAATAAAAATATTAACTCTAAGTTCTATGCAGCAATTTAGCGCTACGTGCCCATATCCGTCCAGTAAAACATAGCGCACTGTATACTACTAAAATACAGCACAAGTAAACATAAAGCGGTTTAATCACAAAACAAAGAGTTACAAGAATACATACAGAGGAGCAGGGCTCATACATGACGGGCACTTACCTTGCATGTTCTCCGGCATCTGCCCCTGCTCCCCGTGTGACCGGGACAGTCCTAGAGCTTCGGACTCCACTTTGGGCAGCATGGCTCGGGCAGGAAGAGGCTCCCAGGGACCTCCACCTGAGGCACACAGAAGGACCAGGGTCAGACCCCAGCACTAAGGGGAACAGGGGGACCTACTGGTGCGGGAAGACCGAGGTTCTCCTATGGAAATGAGACTATGGTGGATAATATAACCTCTTTATGAAATAGGAGTGGTAGGAGGTATCTCCAGAGGTAGCATGTGGTACACTAGTGTGGCGCAAAGTGCCGCTCGAAGAGTTGTTGTGGCACTGGGTCTTCAGGGCGAAGTGATACCCTTCTGGGGTGGGCAGCTCTCTGGTCAGGCTGATGGACACAAGGGGTGGGATGCGGGGCTCTCATGGAATAGAAATACTCTGTACCAATGTATGGTTGGGTCAGGTGGACAGGGCAAAGGAAATCTGGTAGAGCTGTCACCTTTCAAGTGTGTACGAAGAAGGATAGGACCACCTCCTGGCTCCCCGCCCAAGCTCTCTCTGATCCAGCCTGCCAGTCTGTGCTCTCTCCTCTGATCTCTGTCACTCTGTGAAGCGCTGTGGGCTGGATCTCCACCACTTCCCTCTCATCCAACCGCTCTCCTCTCTCATAGCCACTCCTCCCCTCCTCACTTGTCTTGTGTTGTGTCTACCCCTCTCTTTAAGTGTTGAGTTGTGAACTTCATGCTTCTCTTGGCTGCTGTGTTTACTCATAGCACTGCTAGACACTCACCGGGAGGGGGTGACCAGCTCAGAAAGGGGGGGAGGTTGACATCACCTACACAGCCAGCGAATCAGAGGCATCATGCACTATTGCATGATGTGTAGTTGTAGGCTTTTTATCTCATTTCACCACATTTAGCGATTGTTTCCAAACTCTCTTTCGTGAGTTAAATGGACATGTGCTGGTGCTGAAAGACCACCCTTGTTTGCCTTTATAATAGATATGACATATTTTGCTAGTGAGACTCAGACACCCAAACAACGTGCACTGTCACTGATAGATAATTCACCTGATATTCAGGAGTCAGCTAGTCCCCTGGAACAGGTTATTGTTTTGCATTTCGGTGTATAAGTAGCAAATCCCTTAGGTAGTTTGTTAAACATTTACTGAGACATCTTTTACAACTTTCTGTGCACTGAAACCTATTTATGTCTAAATCATATATGTCAACCACATCACTCTGTAAACTCACTCTCTCTAGCACCAAGAAGACACCATCCTCTTGTATTGTAACGCCCCTCACTATGCATTAAATATTACATTGTTGCATATATTACATGTTACATTTTAGTTTCTATTTAATGTATTATTTTACGAATTACTACATTCGAGATTGAAATGTTTAAGTAAACCATACTTACAGGTAAGTTATAACAGTGCAGGTATCAGTACATGGCCTTGATTGTAAATACGCCATGCAATAATTATTGTTTTTGTCATTTCTCACTCTGAACTCACTATACTAAGCGTTGTATTTTTTTCCCCCTCAATAACATCTGTATAATGTACAGAATATAATTAAATAATTGAAAGGGATGACCTGTAGACGACCTGCAATTATTACTACACCTATTCAATGCACTAATGTGTATCTTAAATAGCAAATGATCAATTAGCTCGTCTCTTCAACATAGTTTAACCGTATGCATTATTTTAGTTCATTACAACTATATGAAATGAATAAAAAATGTAAAACATTTGGAATTGTTTGCGATTTCCAGGTTTTAAAGTTTGTTATAAGAAATTAGGATGGCCATCCGTTTCATTTATACATGCTAGAAATGAGGTTCAAATATGTGCTTTTAAATTCACGTATTTGGACGGTATGCAATCAATATTTGTCAGTAGATTTTGCACGTATGCTTAACTGCTACATCCCGCTGCTCTCTGCAAAAATATACACATATTCAGTGTTATAATTGTGTACATGCTAAAGTGTAGAAGTCAGAAGTTTCGCAAAGTTTTTATTCCCCTCTGTGCAAATAAGCTCTCTTTACACAATGTAACATCACAGTTTAATTAAAAATTAACCTTATCACCATGTAACTGCTGAAGTCAAGAGGTTGTGCAAACAGATATTTTATTTCCAAGAGCATTCCAGGGAAAAAAGAAAAACTAACTTTTCCCAACCACTAAATATTATTTTCTCAGTCAAATAATTCGTAAGCTAATAGCGCAAAATCGATCTATTTAATGCAGGGCAGTATTGCAAACACTAAGAAAATGTGGTATTGAATATCAAATTATCATAAATATATATAGACTATAGTCTGTATATATATATATATATATATATATATATATATATATATATATATATATAATCTTTATGTTGTGTGGGCATCATAAAGATCTATATGATACCTTATGAAAGTTTAACTTGTCTGTTTATTTAAGGGTGCTAAATTAGCCCCTAATCAGCAGAGTATTCCACAATACCCTAATTAAGAAGAACACATTAACTCGCCCTATTGTGTTGTTCAAACTTTACAAGTTATATAAGTGTTTTTGTAGTACTAATCTAAAGGGATTCGTTCCCAAATCCCCTGAAATCTACTTTGCAATAGAGTCTAGCAGTCTGAGTTTTTACAACAGTTTACATTTTCTATTATCTGAAGACCTGTGTTTTGTAGTGTTAAATCTCTTAAAGATTGTACCTAGAATAGCCCAATTTTTTATAGCCCTATAGCCTATAAACATACATTTCGTTAGAACATAATAAAAAAATATATATAAATACATGTCGTTTACTAGATGCATATATAGGATAGAGTATAAAAAAAACTTATGCCATAAAATATGATTTTACATTTGCTTTTGAAGCTAGAACCTACAATTAGTAATTCTATGCAATACAGAATCATCTACTAAAATGTATGAACGTGAAATGCCTTTCATTTTGTATATATAGATAATTTACATGAAGGTAGGTAAATAAATCATAGCAGGTTTATTTAAAAATCCCAAGAGAATCTTATGCTGATTTCACGCGACATAGCAAAGTGATTCATTCTTTCAGTTTACAGGCATTAAACTGCCAGCCAAACCCACTTTACTATACTTCAAGAATTCGAAATTACATTTTGTCCACTGCAAACGTTGACACATATCATAAAGATTTTTGTTTTATTGCGCTACGGACAGTTTTATAGAAGTAAGTAAACTCTGAAACAAAGTATTACAATACGAATGAGGAAATCTATAACACATACACATACATACAACCACATACACACACACACACACACACACACACACACACACACACACACATATATAGATTTTTTTTGTATTCCAAATTAATAATGAAAATGTAGTATTCTACCTTATACATTCGTTGTATACATTTTTATTACTCATCTGCTTAGTATACAAATACCTTTTTTTTCTTAGTATTATTAACACGTGCTGCTATTCTGCAGTGACATCTAGGCTTAAAAGGCAAAATATTGTCCGTTTGAAGCTGAACCGACAATGGCTTAACTACAGTACAAGTGACAATGGCAATATACAGCGCGTGTTAAATCTACTATTTTCACATTTTAGTGCTCTATTTGTATTGAATGTTAGCCACGATTAAAAGGCTCGTGCGAGCTAAAGTAATGCTTTACAGCAACTGTTAAACACATACATTATTGTAAAGTGTAAAACACACAAACTGAACTCAACAAGCTTAGGTATAGTATATTAGACAAATTCCTTTTCTTACAGTAATATAGAGCAGAGTACGATCCAGTAGCTTTAAAAGAACGCATGTAAAAAGCTATGTCTATTTAGATACACTTGGTTGGAATGTGTTTAGTGCTCTATTATATATATATGTGTCCAGCAATTTACAAGTACTGTATTATAAGCGATAATATAAAAAGAGCCAGGGGTGGTGAGATGATGAGAGAGCCTGAGGCACCTGTCTCAGGTATCAGGTAATGGTGGGCAATAAAACAAAACAATATATATTTGTTGCTCCCATAGTCTTATATATATTTTTATATAATCTACTGTGCTGGTAGATACTGTAATGATTGAAGTGCACAAGTAGAGCAGTGTTTCTTAAACCTGGTGCTTAGGACCCCTAACAGTGCATGTTTTCCTTATCTACTTGCTTTAGCACATGTGTATTCAGTATTGACACATTGTAACAGATCCACAGGTGGTATAATTATTTCCCTTGTCACCTGGAAAACCTGCACTGTTAAAGGTCAGGAGGATTTGGTTTGGGAAACACTAATCTAGTGGATTTGATAGGTAGAACATCTGAAAAGGGAAGCAAAATAGACTATATTATATAACATTTGCTTTTTTTAATGAACATTGTGAGGCTCATTTAGAGTAAGATGCAAGTTACACTGAAATCACAAGTGTAAATTGCATCCCGTAAGTACACAGTACTTAGAGTGGCAGGATCTTTAGATCCGTGTGACTTAGAATACTGAAAATTGCTCAAACGCGCATCTTTATCTGCGTTATGAGCCGGCGTGCAAGTGTACCATGCACAACGCCCTGTAAAGCAGATAATTAAATAACAAACAAAAATGTAAAAGAAAATAAAAAAAATATTCTTTCCCCCCCCCAAACAGCACAAGGGTTGGTTATACTGTTTGGGAGGGGGTGCATGCCCTTTTTTTTTATTCGTTTTTACTTTGTTTTTTAATACATCAAGGTCTCTTGCACCAGATGAATGCACCCGCTACTGATACATCTCCTAGAGATCTATTTGTGGTTGCTTTCAACGAAAAATAGCACTACCTCCCCCCGTTCCACCTCTCTAAGCGCAGAGAGGTGCAGCAGGGAGTGCAAACTGAGGATCTTTGGCCAAAAGTGCTTTTTGCACTGAAAAAAAGGACTTGCATCCGACTCTAAATGAGGGTATGTATATATATCTATATCTATATATATATATATATATATATATATATATATGTTTTTATTGTGGCTGACCCGCAACAATATCATTGGTGGCAGATGGTGAAGGGGTACCAGGGGGGGAATTTCAGGGAAGGGCCCTGATGCCTATATATGTATATCCTAGTTTTAATGAAAAACAAATTACAATCCCTCGACCTCTCAGCGGCCTTTGACACCGTTGACCACCCCCTCCTGCTTCACACCCTTCAGTCCATTGGCCTCTCCGGTACCGTCCTCTCCTGGTTCACCTCTTACCTTGCCGACCGTTCCTTCTCTGTTTCCACCTCTGATTCTCTCTCCCCTTCTTCCTCCCTTCCAGTCGAGGTCCCTCAGGGCTCTGTCCTTGGACCCTTACTATTCTCACTATACACCTCTTCTCTGGGTGCACTCATCAGCTCCTTCGGCCTCAAGTACCACCTTTATGCTGATGACACTCAACTCTACCTTTCCTCTCCTGATCTCTCTCCCTCCCTTCTTTCCAGGGTATCCGCATGCCTCTCTGCCATCTCCTCCTGGATGTCCTCTAGATTTCTTAAACTCAATCTTGCTAAAACTGAACTCATTGTCTTTCCTTCCTCTCGTACCGCCTTCCCCTCTGACCTCTCCATCACTGTTAAAAACTCATCTATCTCCCCTGTTCCCCAACTCCGCTGCCTAGGTGTCATCCTCGACTCCTCTCTCTCCTTTGCCCCTCACATTCACTCTCTCGCCAAATCCTGCCGTTTCAAGCTTCGCAACATTGCCCGCATTCAGCCCTTCCTCTCCCAGGATGCCACCAAATCTCTCGTCCACTCTCTGATTATCTCCCGCTTGGACTACTGCAACCTTCTCCTTATCGGCCTCCCCCTCTCTCATCTCGCTCCACTTAGATCTGTACTTAACGCCACTGCTAGGCTTATTTTCCTCTCTCGCCGTTCCACCTCTGTATCCCCACTCTACCAAGCCCTTCACTGGCTCCCCTTCCCCTACAGAATCCTTTTCAAGCTCCTCACTCTGACTTACAAGGCCCTCGCCAACTCCACTGCTCCCTACATCTCTAACCTTATCTCTATTCACACTCCCTCCCGCTCACTGCGATCGTCCAACGATCGTCGCCTCTCTTCCCCTCTGATTACCTCCTCTCACGCACGTATCCAAGACTTCTCCCGCGGCGCTCCCCTCCATTGGAACAAGCTCCCCCGCTCCATCAGAACTTCCCCTAATCTGTCCTCTTTCAAACGAACATTAAAAACCCACCTTTTCCTTAAAGCCTTCCAGTCTCATGCCTAAACTCCCACCGGTCGGCTACCTCTCTTTCTCATCCCTTCTTCCCTTCTCCCCCTTCCTCCCGTCTCTCCGTCTCATCCATGTGTCTGTCTGTCTTCCCCTCCCTTTAGATTGTTTGCTCCTTTGAGCAGGGCTCTCCTACCTTCTGTTTCCATCACTTTTAACTGCGCTCTCCAGCTACTCAGCTCACCTCCTCTCAGTCCCTCTGCCCTCTGTCTCCTCTCGCTTCTCTCCGCTCCCCTCAGTGACTCTCAACCTGTCATCCGTGCCCACCCTCTTGGGCCATAGTTACCTGCCTGTACTCACTTTTCCCCTCCCTCCCTCTCTTTCATGCTGTGCCTGAGCCCCCAGAGTTATAGTGATTACTGTTACTTGTACTGTGCTGTTTCACCTTGTACTGTGCCATTGTTTGTCCTTGTATGGCGCTACGGTTACTTTGTGGCGCCCTATAAATAAAAATTAATAATAATAATAATAATAATCCCCAAAGGCTATAAGAGGTTACACATATAGTCCCAGAGTGCACCTAGCTCAGCCCTAACATATATCACTGACACCAATCCTATGGAGTGAAATCTACCTTAAAGAGGGCCTCTTAGATTTGACATTTTTTAAAAAAATCACAATTAAAATATACTAGACCTTGCCACTTACGTTTGAATTTTTTAGCTGGTCAGAAGTTGCTTTTTTTTGCAAGCACCCACATTTATAGTATGAGCTGGTATATACAGTAAGCACAAGCTAACAGCTACACAATCATCAGCACTGATGTTGTTACAATGCAGCACACAATCAATGCAGCCACCAAGCTGACTTCAGTGCACTGATAATTAAGAATCAGAATTTCATGCACAAATATGGAAATGGCAGATAGAAAGTATTCAAACCCTTGATGGGAGGGTTCTAAAACTGTGCCCAAAATGACAACATGATAAAGTATAAATCTGCTGAAACAGTTTGCAGAGTAAAACAAACATTAAAAACAACTTCACTCAAAGCTGAGTTTTTCCTAATTTGAGCATTGCACCCTGGCCGGTCTCCCCTGTCACACAGCCCTAGTTATGGCTCTGGCCAGACATGTTGCAGATAATCATTTTCCCCATCTTTCCCCCCCCTCCCCCCCCCCCCCCCCCTCCACACACACACACACACACACACACACACACACACACACTCTCGGGAGAAATGCTATACAGTTAACATGGCAAAAGCAACCGATGGTCATGTGAATGCTTTGTGGCAGCACAAACATTTTTCTATCAGTCATGTAGGACAGTATTGGCAGAGTCAGTGATTTTCACCTCTGTATGTCCCTGCATTGTGCATTTTCTGTCATTATATTTTGGTGTCCATATGGAAGGTGTAATGCCTAGCTAGTATAAATAAATACACAGACACACTGAACTGGATAAGCAGCACAACTTGCTTAGGTTTTGCTCTAATACATACACCTAGATCATCCACCCACCACACATCAAGGTGCACGCCTACTATCTGCTGCTGAGAGATGCCTCCACAAACCAGAACAGTCTGCAGAGGCACAAAAGTACAAAAGTGCAAAAGTCACGTCAAAGTCAAATCTTTGCAGTTTTACTCTGAAGTTTCTTTTTGACATTGGAGGAAGTGCGCTTAAAAATGCGCTTCTCTTCTGAAGTGCGCCAGAAAGGAGTAAAATGAATAACATTGAAAGTATAGGATGAGGCCCAAATATCCACAGCTGGTCTAAAATTCGAATGTGTTTGAATAGTGAAAAAAGCTGTGCGCCATTCCACAAAATATGAAACCTCCTTTAACAAGCTCCCTCTCCACCCCTTTATCTTATCTTAATACTTTTTCTTTGAAAATCAAAAAAATGTTTTTCACTGTTCCGCAAAACTAGATGCTCTAGCGTGCCTTCTGTGCACTTAGCAAGGCAAGCCCCCTATCTGCCCAACTTCTACTGCTCCTCTGCAAATGCTGCCATCTTGCTATGCAAATCATGACCTCCAATACTTTGGTGGAAATATAAGTGTATTAGCACAAATTAAGGAGCGTGATGTCACAATAGAGGACAACTGGACCTGTAAAGCAAACATTTTCAACTATTAATGGCAATAAAAGAAATGTTTCAGTCTCGCTCTGACTTAGCAGAAATTGTGGTATAGTACTTCATACGGTCCATCACAAGTAGCAGAAGCATAATATCCAACAGCATGTAGCCAATGACTAAACAGCTGTTAAAATGGGTGAAAAAGTATAAAAATCAAAGTTGAACAATATGATTTTATTGTTTGTACTGTTCAGCCATTGCTATCCCCATTCAGATAAAGCTGCTATGATCACATAACTTATTTGTGCAATCACCATTCTGCACAAAGCATACAAGCACCGGTAGCCAATCATAGAGATGAGTGATAATTCAATTGTCTGTGTACAAGTTCATAGCTGAGCTTTAGAGATTTGTCTCTGAGAATGATTGTCCAAGGATATGTCTCTAATTCTCAAAACTGACAGGTACAGTTTCCATAGTTCTGTATGTAAGATGTAACATTCCATCATTCAATCCCTATTCGAGTCAATGGAATGCTGGTCACAATGTTGCATCTGTGCTCAATCTGGCCACACGTGCGGGGGGCTGAATTACACACATGAGGTCATTCAAGTGCAGCTCTCAATGTTTGTAATACAATTTTAACATGCACTTACTTTGCGGGTCACTAAATGACCACACACATGCACTGATCATTTGCCAATATCATCCCTCACAACTGTCCTGATTTAGGTGGGACCAAGTCTGGCTGGGCTGGTCCCATAGTGGGCTATCTTGGGCTGGGTCACTAGGCTACATGCATTTATTTTACTTTAAAATGTTCCTAATAGACTGAGTCTCACCCACCTCACATGGTTAAAATGAGCCAGCCCTCCCCTTGATCAGACAGTCCAGGCTCAATGGTTCAGTCCCGCCATACGGACTGGAACAGCTTTGTTTGGCAGGTGGGAAATTTGGGAGGTACGTGTACGTGCATGGTAAAGCACTGGTGAGCAGGTGCCACAAAAGGTGTTTGGAGGGGAAGGGAGTAAGGGGTAACCTAGCATTTCAAAAGTGCTAGGCACGCCCCAATCTTGACTTGTCCACATCCCCATTGTGACATGGCCACAGCCCGCCTCTCGTTGCTGGAGAGACTAATGTTGAGAGGTATGAAACATTTGCTATACACTCTGCCTGAATGGATTTTATTCTTCCCAACTTGAACAAACTTTATTGGGTCAGAAACAATACAATGTTCAGCAAATTTGGTAATTAACTTAAATGAATAAATCTGACCAGTTTGCAAATATTTTGCTATCATAACACAGAGTTTCACTTCAGGATTAAACATATCAGCCCTGAGTAAGGAGATGTGACAGATAATATGCTGCACAGATCTAGTTAAGTATGTGGGTAGATAAGCTATATAAGATTTTTATTAATGTCATGTAGGGGGTTTGCTTCTTGCAATGTATAAGGCTGAGGCATTGGGGATACACAATCATACCATAGCAATGGCTTAAATATAGCTGGAATACTCGGAAACTGCCTGATTCTATAATGCAGGCCAACATTACCGATTGGAAAATCGGCACATATTCGTCAAACCTCCATGATCCAACCAGTCCAGAACAAGGATAGCAGTATTCATTTTCCATGGCTGGAGTGATTTTGTTTCTGTTGAGCAAACACCTAATGCCATTTGACTACAGTGCTGGCCAGTCACTTTGTGCAATTGCTATGTGAAATATTGAATAATCTTACAGTTATGTAGAACCACTTTTGAATCTGCATGTGTTACAGGTATTCACTATATGGGATGTATTGGTGAAGTGAGTTTACTGCAACATAATTGTCCAAGTCTGCACTGGTCTTGATTAAAAAAGGTTATCACAACTCAAGCTTATCTCAAAAGTATCATTATATTCCAGGTTGAGTTTTTGAGATAAAAATCAGTGCTTAAGGTTTCAAGTACAATAGACTTCAAGTAAAAACAATCCCAAGTGATAGTACAAGTGATAATGATACAAGATCTAACTTTTAAGTACACAAATACACAATCGCACATTGATACATCCAGACAGTGTACATCTAGGCAATAAAGCAGTGGAAATATCTGCATAGGTTTAGTAACAAGGAAAGCTTATTGTAACCTCCCTCCATTGTAGAACAGGACTGCTACCGAGTTGTCAGAGTTGTCAGAAAACCATGATTGACAGCCAGGAGAGGATATGTGTCTGAGACAGGTAGAACAAGTTGGGAGATACAAATGCCTGTTCTGGAGTTGTGTAGGGAAAGCGCCTCTCATTGGACAGAAGCCATAGCCAATCCAAACAGGTGTACTTGAATATGGTAAGAGTTTGACACCACCTGCTAGAGTGCTTAGTAATCAGAATAAATGGAGCAGACAATGCTGTCTCGATGAGAAGAAGTTCCCAGATAAGGCTGCAAAATTCAACCAAACCTCCAAAAAATCCAGCACAGTGTTCAGAGGCGGATTGGAAACTTAAAATGGCACCTGAAAAATTCTGAAAGTGGTTTATTGCTGGTGGAAATAAGTAAATTGCAGGAGGGGACAAAACAAAAGTAGGCAGGGTTAGCTCACCATTAACTCTAGCCACATTGGTGGTAGGCCAAACAATACTATGAGAGTTCATGTATTACAACTATACAACACAGAGGGCATTCTTGTGTCTATTATATAACCACCATAACAATACAGAGAACAGAAACCCCTTCACCCTCATAATCAAACCCATTATCATAACTTACTCCCTTATTTTCTATTATTTGGACATCAACAAAGAAAATTAAATTTCGGAAAAAAAAATATCCAATGGCTGTGGACCGCCCGCAAAGCCAGAACTGAAAGTAGAGACCATTAGCTTAGAAGTGTCTGGCTCAATGTACCCAAAGTAGAGATGCCTAAAGACAGTTGTGCTGCATGTGTGCAGAATAAGACCAAATTATAATAATAAAAAAAATAATTCCTTTAATATATTTAATATTTGATTACTATTTAGTTTTGTGATAGTTTCTCCTTTAAGAACTAAATGCATACAGCACTTCTTGGTTTCTTTGCAGGAAGTGCTTTGCAAAATATATCCGTATCTATCAGTTAATTAAAACAGGGCAATGTTCTGTAGATTTCTCAAAAGATTAATAATAATGAATAATAACAATTGGTGAAATTAGTACAAATCATGGAGGTGATAAAAACTCTGGGCCTGATGTATAATCGTACGCAAGTCCAACTGAACAGTGCAAAAATCACTTTTAGTCAAGGATCCATCCCAGTTTGCATTCAGACTGAGACGGATGGCCCTCTTGCACCTCTCTGCGCTTAGAGAGTTGGAACGGGGAGGTTAGTGGGTGAGCCTAGCAATATAAAGGCGTGTTCACGCATATATATGCTATTCTGAGTTGAAAGCAGCCGCAATAATCTCTAGGAGATTATTAAATATAAAAACAAAGGTTAACCAATACTAGTACTGTTTGGTGGGGAGGGCACGATTTTTTTTTACATTCATTTACTTATTCAGCTTTGCAGTGCAGCTGTGAGTGGTACACGTAAGTGTATCATACACACCGGCCCATAAAGCAGATAAAAAGGTGTGTTTGTGCAATTTGAATAGTATTCTTAGTTGCACAGATCTAAATATCCGTTTGACTTGACTGTTTAAATTACTCTACTCTACATCATGCCCTTCTGTGTCTGTATTTTTGCCCCTTACACGATATAGGTCAGTGGTGGAAGTGGAGGTGTATCCGGTGGTAAGGCATTTCGACACTTCTACTACTGACTTCATTGTAAAACTATCAAATTCCATTCACTCGCATTTTCCATACTGCAACTTCTAAATTTGCATACCACTACTTCTAATTTTGCATTTCCACCAATGAGATAAATTGTATCTATATTATATGCAGGGTAAGGTTCTTTTACTTTCTCTTACTGTGGCATGTATTTCCTTTAATATTGTGCACTTTTCTCTTGTCTGTAGCTTGTAAATGTATAAAGTGCTCTGTACACTGTTGGTGCTATACAAATATACTATACTATTTGAAGCTGAGAACCGTCTTGTGCCATGGCTCTCAGCATTTTCAGTATATAATAAGCTCTTCTACTTCTGCACATGCCCACAAAGCACTAATTACATTTGCGGCCATATGTAGTCACATCTTGAGCTTCCGGACTCTTGCAGACCCTAACGATGGAAGAGGTGGAATGGGGAATGAAGGGAGCATGTGAGGATGTGTTGGAGCAAATGCAATTAATGTAGACTGAACTCAGATGTCTATGCGCATGTCAGGAGTGGGGAAACTTACAGGTGCTCGATCACTAGTGTAAGTTCCGACCTGATAATGATGACCATCAGCTGAGCCATGTTGAGCCAGATGTGTTTGGCTTAACATACCCATGTAAGATGTATTCTTTTTTTGGGATGCAATTTCCATCTGCGCTTTAGACGGAAGTTGCGTCCAACTCTACATGGGGCCCATTGTCTTTTCTCCAGCTTGTAGAGAGGCAAAGTTGTTTATGTACATTGCCCTTGAATATGACACAAATTGGGTGATAAACAAACCAGTTTATTTCTAAGCTTCAAATTTAGGTACATTTTAAAGGCAGAAATGAAAACAGTTCAACGCTGCCCAAGCACACGGATAGGGAATGGAGACCGCTTACATTTTAAATATGATAGGCATTGTACTGTAATTAGGGAAGTCATTTGGGATTCATACCGTGCATCTCAGTCTGTGGCAGTTGTTGCATATTGTGCTACCAGATCAACTGTGAATTCCTTTTTTCCCTGAAGGAAGAGTAGTTTAATTGGTTCCTGCATGAAGCCAGGGTAAGAGACTTTGGGAGTGAGAGTGCATTTCATTGCATTTTGTCCATTGTAACATCCTCCAGTGTCCTTGCTCACACTTTGATATGACAAATTGCTGCAAAATTAAGCAGGAACCCTTCTTCACAGCAGAACAAGCTGTTTCTTCATCATTCCGCGGGATGCTATTTTTTCTATTATAGTCTATGAATATAGCTGGGATAACATCAGTCAGCTACGAGATAGGGCTCAACCACGCTAAGACTAACACCCAAGTCGAAATCCCAATAGCGCAATGTGCAAAATTGTAGCCATTTTTTTTTTTGGTTAAAAAAAGCATCGAAATTTAGAACAAGCTGAATATTATCCAAATAGTTTAGGAAACTCGGCTCATCTGTACTAAGGGCCTGATGCTGAGTTAGGAGAAAAGTAAAAACAAGGAGCAAATTTGCACCTGGACAAACCATGCTGCAAAGCAAAGGGAACAAATTGATTTCTTTTTTGCATTCAAGGACAATACTGGCTGTTTCTTCTCTCTTACTTTCTCTCTCATCTGCAGAGATCCTGATGTCACCATATTTGTGTTTACTGACATTGATAACATTGTTATTGGTGGAAATATCTTTTAAAAATTACAGTACACTGCTACTCTACCTCTCTAACAAAGTACACTTTCACTAGACATAAATATCTAAACGTGCATCAGACAAGTTTGGCTCAACAGATAATGGACTACCTAGGCTATGCTTGCAAATTACTCTACACACAATTTCTGGCAGATATGGATCACCAATGGAAAACTACAGTGTCATTTCCAGATGTCGCATCTCACAATGAGATTAGACACTAAAACAATTGACTGTGTAAATGGAAACATAGACACATACATTGGCACTATGTGGAGTTTATATATTTGCAGAACAGCCAGGAATTAATATAGTTTGCATGTCCCTCTAATGAGAGGCATGCAAAATATGCATCAAAGTTGGAAACTCCAGAGTAGAAGGTATGCCAACAGAAATATTGGACTATTGTGATTTAAAATGTTTTGTTTGAATCGTCTTATTGTATGTTCAAAGACTGGAGAAAATAAAGCAACATGGAATTATAGAATTTTTTTTATCAACAAAAGGACACCAGTGATAAAAACAGACACTGGGGGGTAAATGTATCAAGCTGAGAGTTTTTCGATGGGTTTGAAAAACCGATCAGATTCTAGCTATCATTTATTTAGTACATTCTACAAAATGATAGCTAGAAACTGATTGGTTGCTATAGGCAACATCTCCACTTCCAAACTCGCCGGAAAACCCTCATCTTGATACATTTACCCCTGGGTCTGATTTTGAGTTAAAAGCAAAGCAAAGAAAAGGAGCAAATTTGCACCTCGGCAAAATCATGTTGTATTAAAGAGGGAGGTAAATTTAAAATGGAGAGACAGATTTATAGTTGGGATACGACATGTCATACATAGATCAGCTTTAATTTCAGTGGTAAAATAAAGCTATCAAGAATTTGTGTGCTACATAAGAAAACAGCCAGTATTTTCCTTTTGTACAAATAAATAAATAAATCAATTTGTACCCTGTGCATTGTAACATAGTTTGTACATGTGCAAATTTGCTTCTTTTTTTTGCTTTGCTCATAACTCAAAATCAGGTCCACAGTCTTATTGAAAGGCACATTTTAAATTAGTAGCAAAATATCTAAAATCTACTATGTATCCTGAAATAAATCAACATCCTATATGATATATAAGTATTAAGCTATTGGAATATAATTATGTAAAATGAGTAGACATTTAGAGCCAGATGCTGAGTTAGAAGCAAGCAAAAATGGGAGTACATTTGCTCCTGGACAAACTATGCTGTGATGCAAAGGGTGCAAATGAATTAATTTATTAATTTATTTGCACGCAAGGAAAATACTGTCTGCTTTTTCATGTAGCACACAAATACTTCATAGCTTTAATTTTACACTGAAATTTAAAGTTTATCTAGGACATGCCTTATCCCAAATATAAATCAGTCCTCATATTTTAAAGTTACCCCCCCTGCATTGCAACATGGTTTTGTCAAGGTGTGATTTTTTTTTATTTTATTTTACTGTGCCCCTACCTCAACATAAGGCCCTATAAATCCAATATACCCCTGTCTACTAATGAAATGACAAAAAAAAGGCCATGTAATTTATGTATTTTGAGAAATTGACATTGACAGCCATGGAAACAAATTGAAGACAAGGTGAAAAATAATCTAGATATAAGATATACACTGCAACCATTGTCATTATTACTAAGCACGTCAGAGAAACCATTGTGCAAAAACAAAAAAAATCTGTTGTGTGCCACTGTTGTGAAAACAAGAACTGCCTCTGCGGGCAACTAGACAAAATGTTATGAGCAATTGAAGAATACTGATACAGTTTTGTGAGAGCTTTGATCACGACTGAAATGAATGGAAATATTGTAGTTATTTCAGAATGTAAAGAAACTACATACATGTTAAGTGACTGGGAAAAGTATTGAACCTTTGATGCTTGTGTCAATGAAACTGTAAGTGTTACATTTGTAGACTATATAATATATGAAGTTATTCTAAGATTGTAGCTTCCCTTGTATGTTGCAATTTTCCCTAGGAACTATCTCTATGTTGAAACCTGTAAATATCTGTAAAGGAAAAATCAATCAATTGTTTGAAAAAAAAGATGCTTCTCCTTTACTGGAAATGTATATTTTGTATACCTTCATTTTACATATTTTACCATACCTTAATAGATAATATAAAATGTTTAAATAGTTTACTGTCTACATGTTTGTTTTAATACGAGTGGACGTTAGTATTTTACTTGTATAACTGGTGGTTGCATTCACATGCAGAACAACAGTCCACCTAGATGATAATAACCAGACACAAATGGTGTCCACATTTTCCTAACAATGGATGATTGCAATAACATGTGAATGATGCAACTGATTTTAGCTTTGCTCCACAATTTGTATCATGCTCTCTCTTTTTTCTGCTGCCTTAAAGGGATATCAAGTACCGCTTATCGAAGGTAAATAAGGCAAGAGGGCATTAACTGAGTGTGTACATAAATAGCTATACAAAAGTCAATACTGATATAGAAAGTAAAAAATGTACAGTGTCATTGCTCCAATTCCGTGTGGGTCCCATACATTAAACAATAACAAAATAAAGGATTAAATTAAGCACATTAACTACAAAACAGTTCAAATTACAGCCAACCCTATTCAATATTTTGGCCAATGTTGCTTTTATAAAACAATATAACCAGCTTAATCCTTGATTAAAATTGATATGATGGTCCCCATTAAAACATGATATAAACTACAGCAGTGTCACTGCCACAGACATTCTGAAACACAGAGCTAATAAGAAATTAGTCACAGTTTAGTGCTCAAGACTCTACATTCATTTCCTTTCGTCTGCCGGGACAAGATTATAATTAGTGGGCAACTATTAATAAATATGTACTTTTGTAAGGCTTGTCTTGCCTCCTGAGAGATACTTTGTGCTACGTCTCAGAATTATGATCAAAGGAGAAAGCAATATGGCACCTTCCGCTTAATAAAAGTAAATCTGCAGTGGAATGATCACCTCTACTTAGAATACGTAAGTTATGCCAATGTATAATAAAAAATGATATAAAATTATTGTGAGAATCCACCCAGTCTCTAAATAAGGTATTTTTCTCTAGAGCTGGATGGACCAGCTGTTTTGACTTATTTGCAAACTTGCTTAATGGCTGAAATTATCTTTCTCTATTACTTTCTGCATCATAAGAAAAGCAAAGCAGACAAGACCGACAGCTATTTATTAAGGAGGAATTCAGCATAAAAACTTATTTCTAAGGGGTTAATATATAGACTTCCTCTTCTGGATTGCATCGGTTGTAAAACACCATCATTTTAAACATGGTGGTAGCAATTTCTGGGGTGTGACCTTACTTTCAAATTCACACTTAGATGACATCTCTGTGTGGCACAAAATGAGTCTGGAATCATTACCTAATTAACAGTGTAAATGAATGGAAACAGTTAAAGTGACCCAAAGAGACACAGTCCAGACCCTAACGTTTACGCTTCCAGTTCTATCATCCACACAGTGGGTGTCATATATGATCTACAATGCTATAGGAATGTATTTGCTGTTGATAGAGGTTACTGCAGCTTTAGAGAATATAGAAGAACACTGGAAAAGAAAAATGTTATTTAAAAATGTCTGCTGCATCCTCTGGGGTACACCCCCTGTCCATCTGTTTGGAGAGTGCAGTGGTTTAATTGGGGTGGGAGTGCCCTGCTGATCAGTTCCAGTCATTACTCTGATATCCCTGTACCCTTATTGAAAGTGACAGAAGGAGAACTGAGAAAACATCTGCATTAAATCTGAATGAAATTCAGGAACAATTTAAAGGGCTTTCATTGTCTTGTATGACATCACCTGGTCTTTGTTACTCCTCCTATTGCTCCTTTAAACTCCTCCTGCTGGTCCTGATAATGGCACTTTCTTTTTGCATAATCCTGTACATTCATTCTGTGAAACATCTTGCATTCCCTATAATGTGTTCTATTTTGTATGAGTCATACTTATGTTCCTATACACGTTAACTGCAAATCTTTATGTTATATAAACTATGGTGAACATTTAGTTATATACTTATGTCTTCATATTTGCATTCACACTTTATATAGTTCACCATTTTCCATATCAGTGCATCTCAACACTATTGCATGCATTGCTTGTGTCAAGTATAACAAAAACTACAACAAAAAGAACAAATCTGCTTCTCATCTCATAATACAAAAATATTTTTTACTTAAAACGATCATTTTGGCCCAACACACTTTTTAAGTTAAAAGGTGTATCCTATATCTAAGGACCCAAAATGTAACTTATTGCCAGAGCGTCACTCTATCTGTATGTAATAGTGACAGGGCTCATGTCAGCTAAGACACTGAGTCAGACAAATTCCTCCTGCCATCTGTGGGTCGCTTTCAGAAATTCCAGAGTATGCACTCACCCTGTGTGTTATATCCGTGTTTCACAGAATCCTGTATGATGACACTTTCATGCCTTGCAGCCATGATCAAATCCAAATCCAATATATTGTCCACGTCCTTGAAAACTGCATCGATTTTTGATAACGTGCGACTTGTAAAACTATTCTGGTGTGGCCTTAGATTGGGATGGAGTATGAGATACTCCAGGGAAAGTTACAGTTTTACAAATCTGATGCCTAGTATAGAAAGAGTTATTTCTCAGTCTGGACTCTGTACTCTTCTAAGCATTACTAACCTGTTGTAAACTATCCGTCCCATTTGGAGATGGGATGTAATGAGAGGGATTATGAGACTCCATTGGTGGTTTGAGGTCACATGCTACTTGGTAATGTGATAAGAGAACCCAGGTTGTAAAGTGACAGGAGAGCAGATAAGAAGTTCTGTTAGATAGAGATAAACAAATCATTAACTTTGCAGCAGAAAGGTAGAGTGGAGAGAGCTGTTATAAAGGTATATATGTTGAGCGCCAATGCACTGTTCTTCTAGTAGTATTTTGAAAGGGGGTTTCTGGTTCTTGATTTTTTGGGTATACACCCTTCTTAGCCAACACATAATTCTTGATCCCCAAGAATATTCTAAGCTAGATTTGCTCAACTTTAATTTATGTTTGCAAGTAATAGTATGTTGCTTTCTCCCAATATGTGAACTAAAAGTCCAGTAATGTAATAGGGGAAACCGAAACAGTTGTCTCCCACAGCATGTTTTAGGGGCCGCAGAATTAAGGGTAATAATTAAAGATGATGATGATGATCATGATGATGATCTAAGGAATGTAAATTTTCTTCCAGCAAAAGTCTAAATGAGTGTTATTTATTTGTTGGTAGAGCAAATAATGCTCACAAGTATAATATTTGTTCATTTGTAACATGTGCACAACTCATATAGAAATGTGTATGGTATTTTTGTATAGCAATGGGCCCATGATATCTTGTGTTGGGGAAGTAGAAACATACACAATTTGACACAAATGTGTACAATCACAATTCCCTCCTCCCCCAATATAATAAACTAAATAGAGGCCAGGGTGAGAATGTAGAACGGAGTACCCTTCAATGATAGAATGAGCATTACAACATGCAACATTTACCTACTGACATAACCGGCAATGGTATCATTTCATTTTGGTATTTAGCGGACACTTTGATTTTTGTTTATGTTTTTTTAAATGTGTGGTAGTGTAATGGGATAATGTAACAAAACAAAGAGGTGGTTCTCCTTGTTTTATTGGTTTAGAGTCACTGTGTAAGTATGTCCTTTGTGTGTCTACACAACAGTCTCAAGTGCTGATATCTCTTGCATTATTCAATATACTGGCAAGGTACACTCTCTTACCTATAGACAAGACACTCAGCTAATTAGTTACTATACAAGTACCTATTGTTTGTCATAGTGAAAAGTGGCAATACCTGGAGACATGCTGTGAAAATGAGGCATACATAGAGTTCTTGTGATAAACTCCATGCTTTGTTTAATCATTACTGTCTGTATGGACAATATATTTAGCACAACATAGAGATTAATTGCTCTCTTTGCAGTGGTGGAAATACTGACACTGGAGGTGATGCAGCAGCTACAGGGCTCTGAGGTGAGAGGGGCCATAGCTACCGCACATCCAGTTCCACAACACCCTATTGTGCAATACAAGGAAATGTCTGAGGCAAGTTAAAACTTCATAACATTTTACAACCGTTTTAGGTGTCCGGAACCATCTTTTTTCTCTCCCTCTCTCTCCTTATCCCCCACTTCCACTTTTTCATTCTCTTTTTTCCCCATCTCTTCCTTTAATATTGTTAAATTTCTGATTTTACACTATCTATTTACCTCTAGGAACAAGGGACATGTTTTTCTCTTTTCAAATTGGTTGTACCACTATGACACATTTATCCATTTGACTTCTGTTCTTCTTATACTACCGTAGCTGTTTTTGTTACTTTTAGGTAAAGGCAGTGGTGGAAGTGGTCAGGTATACGGTGGTATGTCATACTGCCACGTCTCCTACTGCTTTGATTGAAAAACTATGAAATTTCATTCACTTACATTCCCATTACATTTTCCATACCGCCACTTCTAAATTTCCACTTCAACCACTGGGTAAAGGACCAGTAATCCTAAATTAAAAATATTTTGCCTTGAAATGCACCCTTTCTTTAATGTCCTCCCTGCCTCCTACACCCCTGACAGCTTCAGCAGTCAGAGGCCTTGCAGGACTAAAATTTTCGCTCATAGTCATCTCCATATTTGGCTGATCAACCATGCAAGCTTACACACCCACAGCTACCAGCCTTGATTGCCTGCCCCTCTTCCAATGTCACTCCACAGGGGCGTGATAGGGAGCTAGACATTTGTGGGATAGTATTATGGAGTTCTGCCTTAATATTAGAGCATCCACACACTTTACAAACTGTGCAGCTTTTATAATTTGACTGAAGAACAAAATAGTGATAACTGTGATGAACAGGTAACAATGCATGTTCTGTGTCCATTTAGTGTTTGTTAACCTTCATAAGCATCTGTCTTGCAACAAGAGTGGATACTAAACTGCTGTGAATATGTACCTTCCAACCTTCCACAACAAAAATCAAAAATGTATACTTTTAAATGTATTATTATTATTATGATCATTTATTTGTTAGGTGCCACAAGGTATCTGCAGCGCCGCACACAGTACTAACAGTAGACAATACAGGGTGAAACCATACAGAACAATGAACAAAAAGTACCAATACTTCAGAAACTCCGGCCAGTCATATGCAGTAAAAACGGAGCGGAAGAACAGGTATGGAGACAGGAGCGGAGGGGGCCCTGCTCATACGAGCTTACATCCTAAGGGAGGGTAAACAGACCAGGCACAAGAGGAGCCAGTTGAGGCAAGGGGAGAGAAGGGAGGACGAGCAAAGGGAGGAGATGGGGGTTAAGTAGATGGTTGGTAGGCTTTGAGGAAGAGGTGAGTTTTGAGTGCACGTTTGAAGGAGCACAGAGTAGGAGAGAGACGGATGGAACGAGGGAGGTCGTTCCAGAGAAGGGGGGCTGCACGGGAAAAGTCTTGGATTCTGGAGTGGGAAGAGGTGATAAGGGTGGAGGAGAGGCGGCGGTCGTTGCCCGAGCGCAGGGAGCGGGCAGGAGTGTGAATGGAGAGGAGGTTAGAGATGTAAAATGTAGAAGAAAGATTACAACAATAGCATCCAATCTAAGTTTAATTAGAAATAAAAATTATACTATTTCATGATAGTGTCCCTTTAAACCATCATCATCATCATTGTTTATTTGTAAGGTGCCACAGCCCTGCATAATCAGCATTACCAATCATACAAAATACAATTAAACACAAATCATAGGAGGCAGACAAAAGAGGGGCAGGCAAGAGACAGAAGATAGAGTGACCTGCTCTAGAGAGCTTACAATCTAAAATTACAATGAATTACAATATATTTGCAGCTTGAAGTTGCCCTGTTAAAGATCTTATTGAACTAAGCCAGTGTTGGCTAACCTGTGACACTTCAGGGGCTAAATGTATCAAGGTGAGAGTTTTCCGGCGTTTTTGAAAAGTGGAGATGTTGCCTATAGCAACCAATCAGATTCTAGCTATCATTTTGTAGAATGTACTAAATAAATGATAGCTAGAATCTGATTGGTTTTTCAAACCCGCCGGAAAACTCTCAGCTTGATACATTTAGCCCCAGGTGTTGTGAAACTACAAATCCCAGCATGCTTTGCCAATATATAGCAGCTTATTGCTGGAAGAGTATGCTGGGACGTGTAGTTTCACAAAACCTGGAGTGTCACAGGTTAGCCAACACTGGACTAAGCAGTAATGGCAAATGTGTAATTGTTTGCTATGGAGTATAGCCCATTTCAACCTATATTATAATTAATTCTCTTTGTCATTGAGTTATGAATCCACCAAGCCAGTGTTGTCCAAGTTTATGATGGGGCACAATTGTATGATAGATATGTATCCTTAAGCTGGATGCAAGAAACAATGTCATCCAACCTGCAAGTTGAATGGCCTCACTCTATATCATAAACTGAATCTGGTTTTTATAAATATGTAAGTGCAGTTGCGGTTTCCCTTCCAGTTAGCTTATACATGGAGCTCTTTCAGGTCTACAATCAAAAAAATGTTGCCTTTGAATCCTTTCTAGGAAATCAGCAACATATTGCTTAGCTCCCAGGAGCCAACCTTCACCTGACCACAACTAATAAACCCATATTGTTGGGGACTTATATATAATACATTGCATGCACCAGTTTATTCTCTTCTCCTATATTTAAATCCTTTTTTCTTCCCATCTTGTCAATGTGCAAGTTTACTTTGGCTCCCATCTCTTTCCCCTTTCACACCAGGCGAATGATTTCATAGACTTAAAATTACCAAGTAGTTGTAAACATACTTGATTCTGAGGTGGAGGAGGAATGGGGAGTTGAGGGTGAGGAGGAGGACGAGCCCCGCATTATACTGTTTGGCCCACATCTTGAACTTATTTCCCCTTACAAGTGGTGAGCTGTAGGAGTTGATATGAAGTGATGCAGAACTGTGTTCTATTGAGTGGTAATGGGTGGTCCAAGACCTGACGTTTATACGTCCACTGATCCAAGCCTTTGAATTAGATGTCAATCTACGTGAATCCCTTATATCCCAAAGGAGATGTCACATAGAAAATAAATTGGGTACAATAATCCACAATGCTAAAGTCATTCACATCAGTCTCTATCCCAGTCTAATTTCTCTGCCACGGATATAGACAATTTATTCAGAATTCAATTAACCCACCAAAATGTATTTTTAGTAAAAAAAAAATGCCAGGATGAGAAATTTAGAGGGAATTTGGATTAAGAAAACACAGAATCGTATGCCTTTTTTTAAATTTAAAATTGTGTGAGAAATCCGTTCTAAATACAGCATGCGAAAGGTGCAATGATTAAATGCATCAATGATCTTTTTTTTAATGCTCTTTTTGAGTTTTCCCTTAAAAAATATCCGTACACATGAGTTCATCTTGAAGTTCCGAAACTACCGAAGGATTTCAACTGAAGAAATAAAGAAGGCAATTTTAGATGTCAGTTTGAAAAAATGCATTATTGTTTTTTAAGTGAGTCCAATAAAAATGTATCCCATGTAACTCACTTGTTAAAGTCTGACTTTTAACAGATATTTATATTTTGCATTCCCTTGTCATCATCCTGAAAGAATATGAAAATGAGAGTTGCCAGACACAGTTCCATTAATTTATAACAGACGTTGCTCTGATTCAGAAACGTGCTGGATTAGAGCCTCTGGGAATTCTCCTGCCCTCCTTCTAACACCTATGATTTGCCATTCACCAGTCAGACTCGCTTATTGACATTTTAAAGAAATATTATACTAACGAGTTCTACAGATCCTTTGAAGCTTTATCTGGATGGCTTATTTCGTTTAGAAAGTTTAAGCATGCTATTTTGTCGTGTGTGAAAAATCACAGGTTTTTTTTTTCTCTAGCAGGTAAATGAGGAGAAACGGTGATATGACAAATAACAGGTGCTGTTTACCGGAAGTTTGGAAATGTGGGACGATTTCATATGTGTGAGGGTTCTTTATAAATTTAGCATTGAAAGTTTATATATTTCCCTCAACCTAAAAAAAAGTTCCAAAATATAGAAGTGATTTTACATTAGAAAATAGTCTATAAAGAAAATTTTAATTTTAACATTTTTTTTTTACTTCTCTAAAACTGTTCATAAATGTGACTTTTTGCGTATTTCACCAAAAAAATGTATAGAAGAAAATCTTCACTTTATATACATCTAGCAAAAAGGGCTACACGGTGATGATTGGTGTTTATTTTTACCCATATTGTCATAACCTTCATAGACTTTATAGGGTGACATGTTCAAATAAATGGACAACACTGATCTACAAGAAGAAAATATTCAGGTTGATTAACCCACAATGTCCATTCTGTGTGTTGATCTGGTGAAACAAATATGCATTTAAAGACACTCTAACCTCAGTCATTTCAGTAATTGTACTTCATACCCAGGGTTTGCAAATAATATGCATACATTACTTTTATGTTGTTTGTCCCTGTTATGTGGGAGTAATGTATACACCATTTTTGTTCTCTGATATTTTTGGACCTGACACCGTCCCCAATTATTTTAGACATGCCCTTGACATGAGGACATGCCTACAGGCAGGGGCAGGTTTGACTAGGAGTTAGGGTGGCATATGGTCCTTGAGGCCAGTTCTATAGTAGACTGCCCCGACCAGCCTTAGGCTTTGGTAAATCAAGCTGCCACTGCTGAAAAAGCACAGACCTTTTATCTTCCATTTGCCTTTAAAAGCCATCGCCCCTTTAAATTAGAGATGGGCGGGTCCGGTTCTCCGAGAACCGAACCCACCCGAACTTTGGGTATCCGAGTACCGAGCTGAGCAGCTCGGTACTCTCCCGCCCATTCCGAATCCAAATCGAGGCCGAACGTCATTGTGACGTCGTCGGGGCTCGGTTCTCGCGATACTTCAACTTTATAAATACACGCCTCCACAGCAATCCATCGCCATTTGACAGAGGGAGAGAGCAGGGTGTAGTCATAGGCTAATTAGAGCAGGGACAGAGAATACAATATTGTTCTTGCAATTGCTCTAACCAAAATCGCTAGTGCAGAGAGGAGGATAGAGGTTTATTATTTTTTCTTCATATTTGGCACTCCCCAGCGCTTTTGGGGTGTCCCCCATAATTGTGCATAAATATTTCTGGCTGTCAAAAGTCATATCTGTCAGCAGTATCTACTAAATAATTTTTAGCACTCCTCAGTGCTTTTGGGGTGTCCTCCCTAATTGTGCATTAATATTTCTGGCTGTCAAAAGTCATATCTGTCAGCAGTATCTACTAAATAATTTTTAGCACTCCTCAGTGCTTTTGGGGTGTCCTCCCTAATTGTGCATTAATATTTCTGGCTGTCAAAAGTCATATCTGTCAGCAGTATCTACTAAATAATTTTTAGCACTCCTCAGTGCTTTTGGGGTGTCCTCCCTAATTGTGCATTAATATTTCTGGCTGTCAAAAGTCATATCTGTCAGCAGTATCTACTAAATAATTTTAAGCACTCCTCAGTGCTTTTGGGGTGTCCTCCCTAATTGTGCATTAATATTTCTGGCTGTCAAAAGTCATATCTGTCAGCAGTATCTACTAAATAATTTTTAGCACTCCTCAGTGCTTTTGGGGTGTCCTCCCTAATGTGCATTAATATTTCTGGCTGTCAAAAGTCATATCTGTCAGCAGTATCTACTAAATAATTTTTAGCACTCCTCAGTGCTTTTGGGGTGTCCTCCCTAATTGTGCATTAATATTTCTGGCTGTCAAAAGTCATAACTGTCAGCAGTATCTACTAAATAATTTTTAGCACTCCTCAGTGCTTTTGGGGTGTCCTCCCTAATTGTGCATTAATATTTCTGGCTGTCAAAAGTCATATCTGTCAGCAGTATCTACTAAATAATTTTTAGCACTCCTCAGTGCTTTTGGGGTGTCCTCCCTAATTGTGCATTAATATTTCTGGCTGTCAAAAGTCATATCTGTCAGCAGTATCTACTAAATAATTTTTAGCACTCCTCAGTGCTTTTGGGGTGTCCTCCCTAATTGTGCATTAATATTTCTGGCTGTCAAAAGTCATATCTGTCAGCAGTATCTACTAAATAATTTTTAGCACTCCTCAGTGCTTTTGGGGTGTCCTCCCTAATTGTGCATTAATATTTCTGGCTGTCAAAAGTCATATCTGTCAGCAGTATCTACTAAATAATTTTTAGCACTCCCCAGTGGTTTGCGCTCAGAATGGATTCAAAGCAGTCCACATATGATCTGAATGAGCAACCAGGTTCTGTCACCAGTCCTGATGTTAGTGTTCCCAGTACGTCATCTGGCCAAGGCGATGTCAAACAACAGAGTGTTTTCAAATTAGTGCAAAAAACAAAAACCAAAAAAATTTTTACTGTATTGAAGCGAAAAAGAAGTGTAACTGAGCAAAAGTTAAGTGACGATAAAAAAAAAATTGCAAGCATGCCATTCTACACACGCAGTGGCAAAGAGAGAATGAGGCCTTCACCTTTGGCTATTAGTGGCAGATCCCAAAAAGTTACCCAGCCTACAATTGGTGCACAACTACTGTTACGCGTCAAAGCCGAGCTGCAAGATAACAGTGAGGCATTACAGGAGAATATTTGCTCTGATTCACAAATGACAACAATCCCTGTGGAGAGTCCATCCAACAGTGGGATGTCTAATCGTGAGCATTCTGCTGATGTGTGCCTTAATAGCCCGAGTGTAGCCGGTGATACCCAAATTGAGGATGCCACTTTGGAATTAGAAGAGGATGAGGGGGAGATATGTGTAGGCGACGAGGGCGCTAATGATGATGTTGATGATTATGATGCAGACAGATACCAAATTGCCTTTCTCAATTTCTATTTATATTCTAGATTATATAACGGCTGAATAGTTTTCTTTTTTACTCCTAGTGGAGAGAGGATCTGATGCAGACAGATACCAAACTGCCTTTGTCCATTTCAATTTATATTGTACAGTATATAACGGCTGAATTTATTAGTATTTTACACAAGTGGAGGGGGGCCTAGAGAGACAGAAACCAAACTGGCTTTCTCCATGTCAATTAATATTGTACAGTCTATAATGGCTGAATTTTTTGGTATTTTATACAAGTGGAGGGGGGCCTTGAGAGACAGAAACCAAACTGGCTTTTTCCATTTCTTTACATATTTAACTATAAGTGTAGGGTGTAATATACATTCAAAGACGATGGCTGCATTGCCAATATGCATAGATGGAGAGGAAGACAATCTGTTTTGTGTGTAGAATAGGCCTACCAACGAAGAATTAAACTGTTTTTTTGGATGATTTATTACCTCAACAATTAGATTACTTGTCTCTAAAACAGTTGGAGCACTAAATTGGGTTAATTTAGGCCCAAAAACATGGATTTTCCAAAAAAATAGCAAAACAAAACCAAACAAAACCAAAACCAAAACCAAAACACGCAATGGCAGTTTTGCAAAACCAAAACCGAAACCAAAACACGACGGTAATCCAGATCCAAAACCGAATCCAAAACCAAAACACGGGGGTCAGTGACCATCTCTACTTTAAATTTAAGCTGCAAAGACGCCGATATCCCGCGAGAGGAAAAAACCGGACTTTGATACATTTACCCCCAGATGTCAAAATGTTGTGCTGAGTCATCTGCATCACCAATGGGTGTCTAAGATTTTTACAAAGCACACAACAGTATATAGCACATGTAGGTAACATTGGCACACAGCGGTAGCTGAAAGGAAAAGGGGTGCAAAAATTGTCCTTGGGCCCTTTTACCCACCCTTATGTTGGATCTTAAAAAGGACATGCACACTTTAACAAACCAACCACTTCAGCGACAAGGATTGCCACTTTTGAGGTTTGTTTGGGCCCCCACAAAACAAGCTAACAATGGGTTTAAGGCACTTAAGGTAACAGTGCTGTTAACTCTACTGTGGCAAGATGTTGTTGTCAATATCCTCAGCCTCATCCTCACCCTCATCATTTTGTACATCATCCTCACACATTATTAATTCAGCACCACTGGAATCCACCATTACAGAAGTCTAAGTATTTTGATGTAATTGCCGGGAAAGGCCTCCTCGTGGAAATTGAAGTTCATTTTTATGAATATCATATTTTCCACATTTTAAGTCAGTAGCCTCCTACGCAGATTGCTGACAAGGTTCGCGGCTGTGCTGAAAACTCTTTCCGAGTACACACTGGAGGGTGGGCAGCTTAGGCAGTGCAAAGCGAGTTGGTACATGGGTCTCTAAATTCCCTTTTTTCCCTCCCAGTATGTACAGTGACTGTCTGATGTGTCTATTTCTATGCTGTCATGAAAATAATCCTCTACCATCCTTTGGATGTTGATAGTAGGATCAGGTGGAGTTATGGCAGAGGTGTCACATTTTTTGGTCAATTCTTTTAGACCAGACCAGATGTCAAAATGCTGTGCTGAGTCATCTGCATCATCCCTGGGTCTCTTGGGAATGCTAAGTTTTTTCCTAGCAGCAGTTGAGTGAGAAACTGAAGGAGAAGACGCCGCTCTGTCACGTAACACTTGAGCTGTCACCTTGCTCACCAGGAGCTCCTTGCATCTCTACAGATCTGGGTCAGTTGGAAACAAAGAGAAGATATAGCTCTTAATCCGAGGATCAAGCACAGTCGCCAAAATGTAGTGATCCGATTTCAAGATTTTGATAACTCTTGGTTATCAAAATCTTAAGAGTTATCAAAATCTTGAAATCTTGAAATCGGATATGTGGTTAAGTGTACAGTGGGTAGAATGGCATTTTGTAGCCCAAAAATTACATTTTTATGATCCTCCTGCTAGAGGTGAGGAATAACTTTTCTAGTAAAATGGTGTCATGATGGAATTTGGTAACGGGAACACAAGACCTCAAGTAAATGTCTAAAACCAGCTGCATTAATAGGGGGATATTGGACAAAAGATCTAATACTAGCACAGTTGCTATGGCGTATGTGATCCGCATTGTGACTGGGTGACAGCTTTCATACATGCTTCCTCTTGCAAAGTCAATTGTTGTAAACTACTAATAGACTTCTACTTGGTCTGCTTCTTGGTTAAAGATTCACCCCCAGCAGCAGCAGCAGTGGGTATAATGCTCAAGAATTCTTCTGAGGAATCTTGGATAGTGGAGGGGTCTTAGCAACTTGGATGCAGGACTAACTCCGATCGCTACTGAGGATTTTGATGAGGACAGTGTTGTGGATGTAGATTGCAGGTGATGGAATCTAGCTGAGAGAATGGACCTAGCTAAACTCGCTTCAAATGGCGTAACATGGATGAGGTTCCTAGATGGTTAAGGTCCTTACCTCTACTGACTGTGGCTTTACAAACACTACAAATGGCTAGACAGCTGTTGTCAGGATTTGGGTAAAAATAATTCCGCACATAAGAGGTAGATTTTTTAGTCTTATGCCCAGGCATGATAATGACCTTCTTCTTATCATGTGCAAGAAGTGCTTCCAATGCTGCAGTACTTACCCAAACAACATCAGGTTCATTAACATCCTCATTAGTGCCCTTGTCAGCTACACAAATATCCCGCTCATCCTGTTGCAATTCCAAAGTGGCATCCTTAATTTGTGTATCACCAGCTGCACTTGGGCTGTTCATGCCCACATCTGCAGAAATGCTGAAATGGGCTTTCTTTATAGGTACACTATCAGACAGGTGAGGCTTACACATAGCATTCGTGGATAGACTCTCCTCAGGGATTTGTGTCATTTCTGAATCTGAACATACATTTTCCTCTAATGTTTTACTGTTTTCCTCCAGCTCGGCTTTTACACATAAAAGTATTTGGACACCACTTTTGGAGTCTGAATAACAAGGTCTTGCTTGGTCATGACTGACCTTATAAGAAGATGCCTCAGTGACATTTGCAGAACTAGCATTCATAGAGAAAGGCGAAGGCCTCATTCTTTCCTTGCCACTGTGTGTGTAGAATAGCATGTTGGCAATTTTTTTTTTTGCAGATAACTTTGCCTGGATTACAGGTCTTTGTTTCTTGACCAAGGTAAAAGGTGTTTTTTTAAATTTTTGTTTCCCTGACTTAAAAACACTATGCACTTTAACATAGGCTTTAGCAGATGACTAAGAAGGATTACTATCATCATGACTGGTGCCAGCAGCTGTTTGGTGCTCCTGGTCTTCTGTGCACTGCTGTGAATCCATTTTGATAACACAGTACAATGTGACTGCAGATTAAGAACATCACTGCCAGACCAATTATTTCTATTTCAGCAATGACAATTAGCAATGGAGCAATGGAGCTCTCTTCTTTGTGTTTTACCTATATAACACAGTACAATGTGACTGCAGATTTAGAAGGCCATGCCTGCCAACCCTTTTATTTCTATTTCAGCAATGACAATTAGCAATGGAGCTCTCCTCTTTGTGTTTTACCTACATAACACAGTACAGTGTGACTGCAGATTTAGAAGATCAAGCCTACCAGCCCTATTATTTCTATTTCAGCAATGACAATTAGCAATGGAGCAATGGAGCTCTCCTGAATGTCACTGGAGACTTTAAAGAACACTGCTACCCCTCCTCTTTATTTTCTACCTATGATGCTGCCCAACTGCACTAGAGACTGCCAAGAACTGTGCTACCCCTTCTGTGTCCCTCTGTGAAATGGCGTATATATCTTTTATATATATATATATATATATATACATATATATATACATATATATATATATATATATATATATATATATATAAATATATATAGAGTCAGCCGTCAAGCATCAGCCGCCCAAGAAGGAGAAGAATCTGAGCACCAAATGACAGATGATCTGATTAGCATGTGCCCAGTGGCCCTCAGAGAGACGGGACCCCGGCGTATGCCCCCCCCCTTTATTCCGGCCCTGGGGTCTCTGCATTAAATGTACATGCTGTTAATTTGTTGTTGAGGCTGGTTGAGGGGAAATAGGCCTATTTATTAAATGTAATTACTATTAATTTGATATCAGTGATGGTTGAGGCAAAATAGGATTATTTATTACTTATGAATGCTATTTAATGTGAGGGTTGTTTTGTGGTTGGGGGTGGGGGGCTAATTTAGTAAATGGAAATACTATCAATTTAATGCTGGAATGTCTGGTTGCAAGGAGCACTAGGGTGCGCACTTGTTGTGTGAAGGGTGCTCCTGGTGGCCTAAGCTGAATGCAAAGGCAGTCCTTGCTGCCCCGGCTAGCCAGAGGGTACAGGTAGACTGTACCAGAAGACCTCCCCCTTGAATACATAGGTGTTTAACACAGTCATGATGTAGAGTGGACACTAGTGTCTGTATGGTGGAGAGCGAAATAAATTTGAGTGCCAGGCAATCTCAGTTCAAAACATGAAATCCAGCACAGAAAAACATAAGAGTTGCAAGAATATTCACAATTTAAACACCTTTTCCTGCAGCACATTTTATTCAGCAGAGGTTATTTGCTATCTTCTCACATCACACTCTTGCACAGTACTTATAAACTCACATCAGGTTACATACCAGCCACTGCTGGTGGGTAATTCCACAGTCACAGACCACAGGTGCATCACACAGGTGCTTCATGATATTTATCCAGTCATAGGCATGCAGATGGACAATTACAGCTCTCCAGGACCTCCATCACACTCTCCAGGGACTTCCCTGCATGCAGTCTCCAACCTCCATACTAACAGCACTTCCCAATTAGTTGCGCTGCACCGACCCAACCCACCCTTCCATTATGGGGATCTTTCCAAGGGGACTACTCCAGGGGGTACTTGGTGGAAGGTATTTTCAAAATCTCACTGCCTTTCTCCCTGTATTGCCAACCTGTGTCTGCTGTGGTGATGTTACATCTGGAGTACCCCTGAAGGTGTGAATCCCCCTGCTGGTTCTCTTATGCTGTGGCCCTTCAGTAGCTGATGTGGCTCTTTCCATCTCTCTGATTAATTTGGCCCCTCATGGCAGCCACTTTCAATATGTTGGGGCCACTCCAAGCTTCAGGAAGTACATACTTACCTTCCCAGGTCTTGGCTTAACAATGCCCGTTCCACAACGATTCCCGGGGATACCAGTGTCTTTATAGACTCTAGTCCCCAACGTGAGGCTCACTTAGTCAGCAGTAGCGTATACGTGCCATGTGGCTAAGTTCCGCTTGCTGCCGGTGGCGTGGCTTACTGTGTCACCTGCGCCATGTTAGGTGTGAAACTAGCCTCATTAAACTAAACAGCCCCCTGGTGACCTCGCCTGCCATCACCAGGTGGTGGGGGTCTAATGATGTAACGCTCTATATGTTACAGTTGCTCCGATTTTCAGGAGGTGAATAGTATCTAGATAAGCAGCAACTAAGCTTAAGATATCAGCAGCAATATGTAATCAAAGCTGCAAGAAAAGGTAGTAGAGGTCAGCACAGCCTGCCGACTGTCCAGATTCTGGTGGGACAGTCCCGATATTGGGGACTGTTCTGAGCTGTCAGAACCTTGTCTGTACTAAGGAACAGTCGTTAGGTTTGTTGAACTTCCTGCTACTCTGCCCATGAATGGATAGATTGTATTGGGCCTGGCCTTACTTAAATTGAACAAGTACCAAATATACACAATATATCCACATTTTTCTACATACTCAGGTACGTCAATGGCCTCTTTTTTCACACAACAACCAGTTTGATTGAAATTTATGTTTTCTCAGGTTGTTTACTTACCTCTCCTTGGGGGACTCTAAGTGTAAACTGGGTTTTAATATCAAATATTGTTTTCCTCTAGCCATCCTCCCAGTTCCAGGCACGGCACCCTTGCAGCAATCTAGTCAATGATCCTAGCAAATGATTAAAGAACATTACGTCCATGGTGGCTCCAACAGAGTTTCACTTGGCCCTCTGGAAAAGCTATAATTCCCCAATACTACTGCTTTGTCCACAGACAACACAAAATTGATGTTGATTGAATTTGATCTTCACTGTTTCAGATATAGACTGAGGAGAATTCCTTGATGGTACATTCTTGATATTCATCCCAGTACAAGTCTTGAGCAGACCTGAGCTTACATTGAATGGAGAAGAGAAACATGATTTTACAGATGCAACTTTAATCTTATGCCCCATTAGACTGTCAGTGGAATACTAAGACGAGTCAACTGACATATGCACTCAAGCTGAAGAAACATGGTGTAAGCCTGTTGCTATATACATAGCAAGGTGGATAGAGGAGCCACACTAAAACCTCAGTGAAATTCATCCTTTTACATAATTTTAGCCTTTTACTGGGCCTGATTTTTCAAGGAACACACATTGAGCTCAATATGCGTTTGTTTCAGAACGCACGTAATTGGGTATGCCCACGCCTGAATTCAACAAGGAGCGGATCTGAACAATACGGGTGTAGGTCTGCTCTGCTCTATTACACAGGACACTGCAGGATACGTCCAATACCTATGTGGAATATAAATTCTCAAAAGAACATGCAGAAAAAAAAAATATTGAATCAATGTCAACTGTTAATAATATATGCATTAATGACAAAACATTAAAAATTAAGAAAACATTTTGCAATTATTAGGATGTTATGAATGTCTCCCTGAAATCATGGGCTGTAGTAAGTGTCCTTTACATTCACAGATGGTATGTACATGGCTTCAAACTGCAGCGTATGGTCCGGTTCTGGGATGGTACATACAAATATCTTCTCTTGATGAATCAGGCCCATTATGTCTGGGTTGCTTTTCACATACATCATCTATAGTATGCATGTAGTATGTACATGTGTATATACATATTATAAAATAAAATAAAACAAAGACTGGGAGCACTTCCATGGTGCAGAATCACTGTTTTATTATATAAAACTTTAAAATGGGCACGTACCAGATTTAGATTTAGATTGCTGAAGACACTGCCAAGACTGTTTATCCATCCTGACAAGTAAATAAACGTCAACGTGGTTCAGCAGAAACCTGTGTGAGGAGTCATCTGTTTGCACGCTTTTCACAAGTGGTGTCATCGTGGGATGTGCAAAAGACAGTTAGATCATTGCTGTCCCCCAAGTCAACAAATCCAGGGTGGTGAGTTATGAAAAACCTCCTGACTACAATGTTTGTTTGCTGCATGCAAAAGGTGTTGCAATCTCTGAACACAAAAGCAAATGCATAAAGTTTTTATTTTGTGTTGCTTGCAAGTACTGCAAAAACCTGCTTATTTCAAATGTTTGTTTGCAAATGTGTAAAACTATTTACTACAAAATCTTTGCTGCAAATGTGACGAATTTATAGGTGACACAAACCTTAATCACAAAGCAAATGTGTAAAACTGTTTATTACAAAATCTTTGCTGCAAATGTGTGGAGTTTATAGGTGATTCAAACCTTAACCACAAAGCAGGTGTTTGAAATTGATTGATGGTTGTTTGTTGTGAACTACAAGTGACATACAGCCTTTCCGACAAACAAATCTGTTTAATTTATGCTTAGGGAAGCAAAGTTTAATTTTCCTTCCCACCAAAATAGCAATATTGAGGAACTCTTGAGGGCTTTGGTGCATGTGACCACTAGGCAGCAGGAACAGCAGGGGGCATTACTAGCTGTAGCTGCTACACAACAAGCGCAGCATGCCCTAATACTACAGGTTGCAGAGGCCCAGATAGAGAATACCAAGCTCTTGCGTAAAGATGTAGCACAAGTTAGGCAGGTGCATGATGTGTTTGAGGTGCCTGTCTTGCAGAAAATGACCGCCTCAGATGATGTGGAGGCATATCTCTTAGCCTTTGAGAAAGTCGCCACGAGACTAAAATGGCTGCCAGGGACCTGGGCGGAGAAGCTGGTGCTATATTTGAGCGGTGAAACTCAGCGTGCTTATGTTGATTTATCTGATGAGCAGGCTGCTATCAGGAAGTAAAGGTTGAAATCTTGGCCCTGATAGGTGTGACTTGAGCGGGGAGAGCTCAGTGCTACCATGACTGGCGTTATCTTCCAGTCCGCTCGCAGATGGCTAATCTCTCTAAAGTGATAAAGAGTTGGTTGTAGCTAAATACCAATACACCTGGCTGCATGGTTGAGATACTGGCAATTGAGTATTGTGTCCGTGGGATGGAAAGGAATTTGCAGAGATGGGTGCTACAAGCGGATCCACAGTCTTATGAGGAACTTGCTATGGCGATAGACCATTACTCAGCACTGTAACGCATGTCTAAGGCTCCAGAGGAGAATCCAAACCAATTGTTCAAGCCAAAGTGAACACCACGGCTGGCAGGGCCAGTAAGACAAGTTTCTCCACCTGTTTGTTTTGAATGTAATGTAATGAACCTGGGCACTTCCGTGCTGAATGTACAAAGCAACAGGAACCAATGTACTGTACTATGGCTTGACGGAGGTCAGCCTGTCCTAGTTGTTGCACTATGTCTCCGTCCATGGGGAGTCCTTCATCATTCTGAATGCCTGTCCTGGTGAATAGATGTGCTGTTTCGGCCCTACTGGATTCGGGAAGCGAGTTGACATTAGTTTCCAGCTCTTTGGTTCCAAAAGAGGTGTCTGTAAGGTTATCTAAAGTGAAGGTGATGTGCATTCATAGAGCTATTGCGGAATACAAGCAGACTCTAATTCCAATTACCCTAAAAGGCCAAAGGGTTGAGGTAGTGGCTACTATAACTACCTTATCCCTTTATCCTGGGGCGAAACTTTTCCATGTTTCAAGAGGTTCTTAGTGACTGATCCGGCTGGACATATCAGCAATTGACACACCAACCGAAAGTCCAATCTTAATGGAACCTGTCCAACTATCACTGGGCCCGGGAAAAGAGACTACAGAACTGTCACCTATGGATGCTGAATACAGGTCCATGACCACAACTCTTCCCAAGTCTCACCCAAGGAAACAAAAGAGGAAATTGAGCCAATCATTTACCTGTGACACTGTCATGGAGACTTTGGGTTCAGCAGAGGAAGCTGAGAAATAGTTCTCAGTTCCAAGACTCATTTCATTGCAGGACTTTGCCAGGGTTCAACATAATGATGCTAACCTAGAAACTGCATTTAGATCTGTGGTAAAAGTTAATGATGTGGTGAAAGCTGCCAGGCCAGCAGAATGTGTACCGTATTTCTTTATTAAAGGGGATTTGTTGTATAGGGTGGGGGCTATTCAGGGAAGGTACACGTGCCTTTAATATTGGAAACCGCACACACACATCTTTGTGGGGGTCCTTTTAGGAGATAAGACTCGGGAAAGAGTTTTACTGTGCTGTTACTGGCCAGGAATAGATATGGCTGTAAAAAGCTATTGCTTATCTTGCCCAGAATGTAAAAATACCTCTCCAAAACCTGACTACAGGGCCCCATTCTTGTATAGAAAGATGAGATATAGAGTCTGCCAGTCGGTTAAGTCAAGAACGACAAGTTAAACATGTCGCTTTACTAAAAACCTGGCATGAGGAGACCCCACTGAGAGGGCATAGACTAGGACCTAAACTTAAAATTGCGGATGCCCACTTCCATAAAAATGCACCTCCCGTAGTATCCACTTCACTGGGGTTGATGAAGCCAAAGAGACAGGTGTATGAAAAAGAGGGCAGTTTTGCGCTCCCCGCATAGTCTGCTTCGTGCAGCTGGATAAAGCTAAGGGGAGGGGTATGTGGCAATTGGGACACTCTGCCACTTTCTAGTGGAGGAAAGAGTTTTGCTTTCCTTGGGAAACCACATCCTATAGGTGCAGAGAGGGTTAAATCTACACACACACACACACACACACACACACACACACACACACACACACACACACACACACACACACACACACACACACACACACCACAGCAGAGCAGGTGGAGCACCTGGGTCTGCTCCATGCAATCAAGGAATCAGCTAGAGCAGTGCCTCCGGGGAGGAGGCATAAATAGCTATCTTGTGTTGTGGGTTGGAGACTGAAGCCGACAAGTGGCCAGTTGGGGACCTAACTGTGATAGCCAGAGTTTAGGGCTATGGGATTATGTTTATTTCTATGAATGTTTCATTAGATTGCTGAAGACACTGCCAACTGTTTATCCATCCTGACAAGTAAATAAATGTCAACGTGGTTCATCAGAAACCTGTGTGAGGAGCCATCTGTTTGCACGCTTTTCACAATTATATATATATATATATATATATATATATACCTATCTATCTATCCACCTACCTATCTATCTATCTATCTATCTACCAATATATATATATGTATATATATATATATATATATATATATATATATATATATATATTAACATATATATTGCCCTCATTGCCCTTTTTATTAGGTGCACCTGCTTGTTGATACAATATGTAATTAGCCAGTACGATGACAGTACCTCAGTGCATACGAACATGATCAAGAGGTTCGGTTGTTGTTCAGAATAGATAAGAAATGTGATCCATGTTACTTTGACCATAGAATGATTGTTTCAAGCACCAGCATACCCATGGCTGCCAGGACATGCTGGCAATTGGGGAACCATAAGTGCCAACATGCTCTGTCACACAGGGCCCGTTAGGACTTGTAGTACACCAGGGAGAATGTTAAATAAAATACACATACAAGTTTAAAAATAATTTTCTTTGAAATAAAGACAGCCCAACACATCCCTCATTCACCCTTTTCATTTCTCACCTAGATTAAGGCTCTTCATCTATTATAAATCCAGGGATCCTTGGCTTCTCAAAATAAAAAACCCTCATAAGTGACGCAATGCTAGCTCCTAAGAGCTCCTGTCACAGATAAGCTCTTAGGGCTAAATTTACTAAGCTGCGGGTTTGAAAAAGTGGGGATGTTGCCTATAGCAACCAATCACATTCTAGCTGTCATTTTGTAGAAGGTACTAAATAAATGAAAGCTAGAATCTGATTGGTTGCTATAGGCAACATCCCCACTTTTTCAAACCCGCAGCTTAGTAAATCTAGCCCTTACCGTCAGTTCAGTCATATATATTACATGGGGATTTCCCATGGCCTGATCTTAAGCCACTCAAGCAGTCTTGTAAGCCAGACAAAGAGGTGTGTCTTAAGTAGGGATGTGCACCGGCGACTTTTGAGGTCTCGTGTTTTGTGTTTTGGATCCGGATTTTCGTTATTTTTGAGGTTCGGATTTGTCTCGCAAAACACTTGACGAAAGGTCTCGGTTCGGATTTAAGGTATTGGATTCGGATTTTTTTTGAAAAAAACATAAAAAGTTTAAAAATCAAGTTTTTGGGCTTATTTTCACTCCTAGGCTATTATTAACCTCAATAACATTCAATAACAAGCATTTCCACTAATTTACAGTGTATTCTGAACACCTCACAATATAGTTATTAGTCCAAAACGTTGCAACAAGGTATCTTTCTGGACTGCGTAGAGGAGTGGGTCACCACAATATATATTAAAAACCCTGAACTTTTATGATTCGCACCAATAATTGTACCTGGACTGCGTAGAGGAGTGGGTCACCACAATATATTAAAAACCCTGAACTTTTATGAATCGCACCAATAAATGTACCTGGACTGCGTAGAGGAGTGGGTCACCACAATATATATAATAAGAAAACCATCAACTGGTTTGATTCGCACCAATAAATGTACCTGGACTGCGTAGAGGAGTGGGTCACCACAATATATTAAAAACCCTGAACTTTTATGAATCGCACCAATAAATGTACCTGGACTGCGTAGAGGAGTGGGTCACCACAATATATATAATAAGAAAACCATCAACTTGTTTGATTCGCACCAATAAATGTACCTGGACTGCGTAGAGGAGTGGGTCACCACAATATCTTAAAAACCCTGAACTTTTATGAATCGCACCAATAAATGTACCTGGACTGCGTAGAGGAGTGGGTCACCACAATATATATAATAAGAAAACCATCAACTTGTTTGATTCGCACCAATAAATGTACCTGGACTGCGTAGAGGAGTGGGTCACCACAATATATTAAAAACCCTGAACTTTTATGAATCGCACCAATAAATGTACCTGGACTGCGTAGAGGAGTGGGTCACCACAATATATATAATAAGAAAACCATCAACTGGTTTGATTCGCACCAATAAATGTACCTGGACTGCGTAGAGGAGTGGGTCACCACAATATATTAAAAACCCTGAACTTTTATGAATCGCACCAATAAATGTACCTGGACTGCGTAGAGGAGTGGGTCACCACAATATATATAATAAGAAAACCATCAACTTGTTTGATTCGCACCAATAAATGTACCTGGACTGCGTAGAGGAGTGGGTCACCACAATATCTTAAAAACCCTGAACTTTTATGAATCGCACCAATAAATGTACCTGGACTGCGTAGAGGAGTGGGTCACCACAATATATATAATAAGAAAACCATCAACTTGTTTGATTCGCACCAATAAATGTACCTGGACTGCGTAGAGGAGTGGGTCACCACAATATATTAAAAACCCTGAACTTTTATGAATCGCACCAATAAATGTACCTGGACTGCGTAGAGGAGTGGGTCACCACAATATCTTAAAAACCCTGAACTTTTATGAATCGCACCAATAAATGTACCTGGACTGCGTAGAGGAGTGGGTCACCACAATATATATAATAAGAAAACCATCAACTTGTTTGATTCGCACCAATAAATGTACCTGGACTGCGTAGAGGAGTGGGTCACCACAATATATATAATAAGAAAACCATCAACTTGTTTGATTCGCACCAATAAATGTACCTGGACTGCGTAGAGGAGTGGGCACTGGGCACCACAATAAAATATATAAAAAACCTTCAACAGGTCTGCATTACACTACACATACGGCTGCTCCTCCATCCTCTCCATCATATACATGTTGGAGTTTTAGCATGTGACAACCTCTTGTTTTTGATAATGTCAGTGCATTTTGAATATTTTTCAATTTGCCCCACACCACTGAATGTACTTTATCTATGATACGCATCTATCTATCTTGACTGCGTAGTGTGGTGGCCCCGGTACACAATTTGGTACCGGGGCCACAATAAAATAAATACACCCTCCACGTGTCAGAATTCCACCAAACAAGTATCTGGACTGCGTAGTGGGGTGGCCCCGGTACCCAACTTGATACCGGGGCCACAATAAAATAAATACACCCTCCACGTGTCAGAATTCCACCAAACAAGTATCTGGACTGCGTAGTGGGGTGGCCCCGGTACCCAACTTGATACCGGGGCCACAATAAAATAAATACACCCTCCACGTGTCAGAATTCCACCAAACAAGTATCTGGACTGCGTAGTGGGGTGGCCCCGGTACCCAACTTGATACCGGGGCCACAATAAAATAAATACACCCTCCACGTGTCAGAATTCCACCAAACAAGTATCTGGACTGCGTAGTGGGGTGGCCCCGGTACCCAACTTGATACCGGGGCCACAATAAAATAAATACACCCTCCACGTGTCAGAATTCCACCAAACAAGTATCTGGACTGCGTAGTGGGGTGGCCCCGGTACCCAACTTGATACCGGGGCCACAATAAAATAAATACACCCTCCACGTGTCAGAATTCCACCAAACAAGTATCTGGACTGCGTAGTGGGGTGGCCCCGGTACCCAACTTGATACCGGGGCCACAATACCTCCTCCAAACATGCTACAGACAATTCGTCATTGAGATCCCATTAAGTATGTTAAAGACAGACAGGGTCCAAGTGTTATTAGTTGACTTTGTAAAGAAAAAAACTGTCCCTGTTGCACATAGTCGTGCAATGAAGACTTACTTTTTCATTTAAAGGCACGATCTTTCAAGTGTAGTGTTTGTAAGTCTAAGTCATATTATACTTTTGGTAAAATTGGTTTTTTTGGTTCCTCTTTATGTTAATTAATTAGTAATAGAATTAAAGTAGGAAATAGAATTAAATAGAATTAAAGTAGGAAATAGAGTGGTATAGAGTTGTAGTGTGGTATAGATAGAGTGGTCCACACAATATAATAATAAAACCCTCAACTGGTCTGAATTCCACCAAACAAGTATCTTGACTGCGTAGTGTGGTGGCCCCGGTACACAATTTGGTACCGAGGCCACAATATAATTAAAAAACCCTCCACGTGTCGGAATTCCACCAAACAAGTATCTGGACTGCATAGTGGGGTGGCCCCGGTACCCAATTTGATACCGGGGCCACAATACCTCCTCAAAACATGCTCCAGACAATTCGTCATTGACAGACCCCAGACAGACAGGGTCGTAGTGTTATTGTTTGACTTTGTAAACCCAAAAAAATGTCCCTGTTGCACTTGCACATAGTCGTGCAATCAAGACTGACTTTTTCATTTAAAGGCACGATCTTTCAAGTGTCAGAAAGAGAGAGAAGACACAGGAGAGGAGAGTTGTAGCTGGGGACCTGGGGTGGAAGCTCCCAGGCTCCCCCAGCATTGCCTGGAAGTCTGAGCGTGGTGACTGAGCCAGGGCAAGGAATGTGTGCCCTGGATGAGGGGGAGAACTCCATGCCACTATAGTGAACCCAAGAGAGAGGGGGACACTGCACATGGAAGAGGCCCTGGAGTGAGGGCTGCTACAAGAGGCATGGTAGCTGTAGTGTCAGATCCTGAGGCTGAGAGTACACAGAGTGACGTGTCAGAGCACAGGAGACATTATCCCCGCAGAGGAGGGATGAGCTGCAGTTGAGAGGTCTGCTGTTGAAATAGGACATGCACACTTTAACAAACCAATCATTTCAGCGACAGGGCCTACCAAACAACTTTGACTGAAATGATTGGTTTGTTTGGGCCCCCACACCAAAAAAGCTATTCATCTCTCCCTGTACAGACTAAACAGGCTCTACTGAGGCAAGATGTCGTCCTCATCCTCAACCTCTGATTCCTCTCCCCCTACAGTGTCTACTTCCTCCTCATCACACATTATCAATTCGTCCCCGCTGGACTCCACAACCACAGGTCCCTCTGTAGTATCTGGAGGGCAGTGCTGTACTTCATTGAGGAATTGATTATTCATTTTTATAAACATCATTTTTTCAACGTTGTGAGGAAGCAACCTCCTTCGCCGCTCACTGACCAGGTTCCCCGCTGCACTAAAAACTCTTTCCGAGTACACACTGGAGGGGGGACAACTCAGGTAAAATAGAGCCAGTTTGTACAGGGGCTTCCAAACTGCCTTTTTTTCCTGCCAGTAACAATATGGACTGTCTGACATGTCTACTTGGATGGTGTCAGCAAAGTAATCATCCACAATTTTTTCTATTGTGACAGCATCCAATGCAGCGAGAGTAGACATGTCTGCAATGGTTGGCAGGTCCTTCAGTCCGGACCAGATGTTATCAGCATCCCCGCCAGTGCCTCTTTTGGGAAAACTGAGCTTTTTCCTCGCAGCCATAGATGTGGAAGAAAATGAGGGTGGAGCTGTTGGCATGTCACGGTCCTCTTCAGAGGACAATCTCCTGACCAGCAGGTCTTTGCACCGCTGTAGATTTGTGTCCGCCGGAAACAGAGACACAACATACGCTTTAAACCGAGGATCGAGCACGGTGGCCAGAATGTATTCCTCTGACTTTAAAAGAGTGACCACCCTCGGATCCTGGCAAAGCGTACGAAGGGCTACATCCACAAGAGCTACATGCTTGCTGTAATCGCAATGGCTTACCAGCTCCTCCCTCACTTTCTCCAGCTGCTTCTGCAACAGCCTGATCAGGGGAATGACCTGACTCAAGCTGGCAGTGTCGGAACTGACTTCTCGTGTGGCAAGTTCAAATGGCTGCAGAACCTTGCACAACACGGAAATCAGTCTCCACTGCGCTTGACTCAGGCGCATCCCCACTCCTTTGCCTATGTCGTAGGTGGCTGTGTAGGCCTGAATGGCCTTTTGCTGCTCCTCCATCCTCTGCAGCATATAGAGGGTGGAGTTCCAGCGCGTCACAACCTCTTGTTTGAGGTGATGGCAGGGCAGGTTCAAGCTTTTCTGATGTGCCTCTAGTCTGCGGTAGGCACTGGCTGAATGCCGAAAGTGTCCAGCAATTTTGCGGGCCACCGCAAGCATCTCCTGCACACCCCTGTCACTCTTGAGGTAATGCTGCACCACCAAATTAATGGTGTGGGCAAAACATGGGACGTGCTGGAAATTGCCCATATTTAATGCCCGCACAATGTTACTGGCATTGTCTGACACCACAAATCCCCATGAGAGTCTAAGTGGGGTAAGCCACTGGGAGATAATTTCCCTCATTTTCTCTAATATGTTGGCAGCGTTGTGCCTCTTATTAAAGCCTGTAATGCACAATGTTGCCTGCCTTTGCATGAGCAGCCATTTTGTAGATGCTGCTACTGATGCAGCTGTTGCTGTTGCTGCGGAAGGGGATGCATCTACCCAGTGGGCTGTCACAGTCATATAGTCCTTCGTTTGCCCAGAACCACTTGTCCACATGTCCGTGGTTAAGTGGACAGTGGGTACAACCGCATTTTTAAGAGCACTGAGGACACTTGATCGTACTTCTCTGTACATTTTTGGTATCGCCTGCCTAGTGAAGTGGAATCTCGAGGGGATTTGGTACCGGGGACACAATACCTCCATCAACCCTCTAAATCCCACTCCACTGATGGCGGACACCGGGCGCACGTCTAACACCAACATTGCAGTTACAGCCGCAGTTATACGCTTTGCAATAGGGTGACTACTATCGTATTTGGTGGTCATGGCAAACGACTGTTGGACGGTCAATTGTTTGGTGAAAGACTTAGCGGTCTTACGACTTCCCCTCTGGGAAGATGACCGACTAACAGCAGCAACAGCAGCAGTGGCAGTAGTAGGCGTACCGCTGCAGGATTCCTCGGATGAATCCCGTATTGAGGAGGACTCAGTCTGGCTGGTGACTTGGGCTGCAGGACTGAATCTGATGGAGATTGTGGAGGAAGTTGACGAGGAGGGTGTTGCTGGTGTGTATCCAACTGGACCACGGGATTTAGGTGTCCCTGTACCGATGAGGGTCCTAGCCCCAGTTCCTGAACTAACCACTGAACTATGAAGGTTATTCAGGTGACGTATAAGGGAGGATGTTCCTAGGTGGGCAAGATCCTTACCCCTGCTTATTTGAGCTTTACATAAGCTACATATTGCCATACATTGGTTGTCTGGATTTGGATAAAAATAACTCCAGACCGAAGAGGTGCATTTTTTGGTCTTCTGACCAGGCATGACGATGGGCTTTTTCATCCCATGGACATCAGCTGTTTCCCCCCCTGGTGCCTCATTTACAATAACCACATCACCATCCTCATCATCAAGTTCCTCCACAGCGCCAGCTACATCATCAATAGCCTCCTCCCGAGCCACCTCTTCCCGTACAGTGATGGGAAGGTCAGGCTTGACAACCACCAACACGCTTGGACTCGCCTTGGGGATTTGTGATAATTTCTCTTTAGAAGGCAGAGTTGTTTGCTGTTTTGTTGCTGACAGCATAACTCTCTTCAATTTTTTGTAGGGGGGGGGAGGAGGAGGAGGGCTAAGATCCGTGGGTGAAGCTGAACCACTAGTCATGAACACGGGCCAGGGCCTAAGCCGTTCCTTGCCACTCCGTGTCGTAAATGGCATATTGGCAACTTTACGTTTCTCCTCAGATGATTTTAAGTTTCTCTTTTTGCTACTTTTTCTTAACTTGGGCTTTTTGGATTTTACATGCCCGGTACTACGAGATTGGGCATCGGGCTTGGAAGACGACGTTGATGGCATTTCATCGTCTATGTCATGACTAGTGGCAGCAGCTTCAGCATTAGGAGGAAGTGGGTCTTGATCTTTCCCTACTTTATCCTCCAAATTTTTGGTCTCCATTATATGTAGCACAAGATACTGCAGAATGTGTGAACTTGGTAATATTGCAGTACCAATGGACTTATAATGCTGGATTGGTTTTGCAAATTTGGTTATAATTATTATATATATTTTTTTTTTTTTAAATTTTTTATTTTTTTTTACTTTTTTTTTATTTTTTACAAACTTGGGAATAATGGGGAAATAACTATGCCCTTAGAAGCACAGAGCACAGGACACAGCACCACTGGACTGAACAGGACACGGCACAGGACCCAGCAGCACTACGGAACTCAGCAGGACAGAGCACAGGACACAGCACCACTGGACTGATACTGCAGAATGTGTAAACTTTGTAATATTGCAGTACCACTGGACTTTTACTGCTGAATGTGTGAACTTGGTAATATTGCAGTACCAATGGACTTATAATGCTGGATTGGTTTTGCAAATTTGGTTATAATTATTATATATATTTTTTTTTTTTTTAATTTTTTATTTTTTTTTACTTTTTTTTTATTTTTTACAAACTTGGGAATAATGGGGAAATAACTATGCCCTTAGAAGCACAGAGCACAGGACACAGCACCACTGGACTGAACAGGACACGGCACAGGACCCAGCAGCACTACGGAACTCAGCAGGACAGAGCACAGGACACAGCACCACTGGACTGATACTGCAGAATGTGTAAACTTTGTAATATTGCAGTACCACTGGACTTTTACTGCTGAATGTGTGAACTTGGTAATATTGCAGTACCAATGGACTTATAATGCTGGATTGGTTTTGCAAATTTGGTTATAATTATTATATATTTTTTTTTTTTTTTAATTTTTTTATTTTTTTTTACTTTTTTTTTATTTTTTACAAACTTGGGAATAATGGGGAAATAACTATGCCCTTAGAAGCACAGAGCACAGGACACAGCACCACTGGACTGAACAGGACACGGCACAGGACCCAGCAGCACTACGGAACTCAGCAGGACAGAGCACAGGACACAGCACCACTGGACTGATACTGCAGAATGTGTAAACTTTGTAATATTGCAGTACCACTGGACTTTTACTGCTGAATGTGTGAACTTGGTAATATTGCAGTACCAATGGGCTTATACTGCAGGATTGGTTGTGAAAATTTTGTGGTAATTAAAAAATATTAAAGTAGTTTTTGGTATTTTATAAAAAAAACTTTTTTTTATTTTTTTAAACACAGGGGAATATTGGGGAAATAACTATGCCCTTAGAAGCACAGAGCACAGGACACAGCACCACTGGACTGAACAGGACACAGCACAGGACCCAGCAGCACCACTGACCTCAGAAGGACAGAGCACAGCACACAGCACCACTGGACTGATACTGCAGAACACAGCACAGCACAGCACAGCACAGCACTAAACAGCACAGCACTAAACAGCACAGAACTAAACAGCACAGAACTAAACAGCACAGAACTAAACAGCACAGAGGACCACCTAACACACCCTCCCTCTACCCTGATCAATGCCCGAGTGAAGATGGCGGCGACTAGCGGGGAATTTATAGGATCCGAGTATCGCGAGATCCGACAACGGGATTATGAGTCAGAGCCTCAGTTTCACTTTTGAATTTGGCGCCAATACCCGGATCTGTCTCGGATCCGACTCGGATCCGCAACGTTCGGGTGGGCTCGGATTTCAGAAATCCGAGCGCGCTCATCCCTAGTCTTAAGAAGTTTGTGCAATTCGCACAGTATTCCGAGTCTCATGGCTCTATAGATATGTCTAACTCTACATTAGGCCCATAGACTGCTAATGCTGCCTGGCACATAAAGAATACTGATGTAATTATATCATATCAATTATACCATTTCTGTGAAAATAGTCACTCTTACCTCTCATTCCTCCACCCCTTCACTGCAGATCATAACTTCTTGTTCTAGCATTCAACACTGCATTTCTGAGTTTACATGTGCTATAAAATGTTATTTATAGATGTAGATTTGAATGTCTTTTTTGCTGTAGATCTGGTTTACAGTTTACCGTTGTACATTTTTGTTTGTTCATGTGTTTAAGTGAACACATGAATAAATGAAACACTATACATATAAAACAACACATTTTAGTATACTTAACCCTTACATGATATTTATATGAGCTGCTGCCTGATCTTGGAAATAGAATACAGTGGTGGATTTGAACAACTATTAACACACTTTAGAAACTGTTAGCCTTACAATAGCCACACATTTTAAGATCCAAGTATTTGGACAAATTGTTGATCTTCTACACCTGTTGCTAAATTGTACAGTTCTAGCAGTTCAATTTTCCCATAGAGCCAGTTGACTACATAACAGGTAACAATCACCATCGCCATCCAACTACCTTATCAGCCGCTAGAGGGAATCCAATAAATCCTTAGCCCCCTGTTTGGTGGTTGATTTCTAGACAGTTATAGGTCTAGCTAAAGTGACAAGTGTGTGGCTGTGAATAATCCTGTGTGGGTAAATACAAGCAAAGCAGAACAATTGAGGGATATTCACAATAATATCTAAAGAGTTCTATCCAACACACAATACATCTATAGCTCTGGACTAGGGGTCGTAATAGTTTATGGAGAAATGACTATATTTTTTTATGTTTGCTTATATATGCCCATATTATATGTATACTACTGTTTCTTTAAAAATAGAATTTGTCCACACCAATTCAATAGGATTTGATATATAGGGTTTTAAAACAGTTTTGTAATATCTTTTTTACAATTGTATTATGTCTCACTTGTAGTGTGTGTGCTGTAGTAATATGGATTTTCATTGTTAATACCTACATATATTTAATTATAAATATTGAATATATATTCTTGTGAAAGTTTATGTGGAAACCATTGCATGCAACCTGGATAGCATAGCGTCTACAGAAGGATCAATGAGCATTATAATAAACTGTAGGAAAAAAACTCATTCTAGAAATATATTAGTACATGGGAACACTTTCAAATTAAATGAGTGGAAGAATAGCAGAGTAGTTACTAAGCTGGAGAGTTTCTGAAGAAGTGATGAAAGATCTTCTATTGAAATGTCTTCAGCCTCAATCAAATGAGAGAGTGTAGAAGAGAGATGGTTGGTAACTTCACTCCTGGTGGGACCACACAGTGGTCTGCAACCTGAGAGAGCCAAAGGCACCCAAGGGACTTCTCCCTTGTTCTGTATTTTGACTCTTTGAAGTGGAACATAGGAGCCGATAGTTAATGACTGAAATAAAAGATGGCTTATCTGCTCCTCTGTCCAGCAAAAGGTGAAACACTAAACCTATGGTTATGTTTGTGCTACATTCCCATTGTTACCAGTTTATAGGTGGGAACACATATGAAATGGGTCAACAATAGACATCTTTATATGTTAGTTTACATTTAGATATCTTTGAAACCACAGGGGTCTGTTTTACCTGTCTAATCAAGAGGGCTTCCCAGATATAGTGCTATTTATTACATTTACTATCACAGATCTTTTCATATGCACCTGCATATTTTGCTTCTTGTCTATCTTGCACACCTCACTACACAGGTAACTGCAGCATGACGTTGTAGACACTTTATAATGAATATCTTCTCATCCTCGTGTCCTGCAATATAGTTCTGCACCTGTAAACATCACTACAGTGTTAACACCAAGCAGAGCAATGTTCGTTTCCTTTAGTATAGCTGTATTACAATACTAAAACTTCAATTCATGCAGTTAATGGAAAAGGTTAATTCAAAAGGTCCTATGCTTCCAGTTTTTAAAGTAATAATGAAATACGGGCAGTGTTAGTAATAGTTTGCAGTTATACTGTGTTATCAGGTGCATATGTGCAATGTATATGAAATTCACCATGGCTAGTGTTGAGATAATGAATGGCTAAATAATAGAGATATATCTCAGGAAAGGGAGGAAAGATTGATTTCAGCAGTAATTGCAACTGTACATCAACCAGCAAGTGAACAGGTAAGTATAACTCTTAATAGTCCTGATTTTCAGACTGGGTGTGACTTCATGAGAATGTGGGTGTGGTTAAGCATATCTGGGTGTGGTTAAAACAGATTCGGGGTGGTTTGGGTGGATCATGGGAGGGGCTTTTTCTGTCCAAAGTTTGCTTTTTAAAATGTACATTAAGGTTTCACTTGCAACTTTTTGTTTGTATACTGAATGAATGATTAGGAGAACATACACCATTGTGGGGCAATACGGTACAGAATCTCCGCTCATTTTCCCTTGCAGCTCTATGGGACACCAGGAAAAATGAGCGGAGATTTTAGTAAAAGTATATGCAGTGTGTCTCTGCGGACTGTCCCGCATCACCCTGTGGCTAAATGAATCTGCCCCGATTTTGTTGTAAAAGGCAACATAACAGCAGGAATAGTTTGGGCCATTTGCATTTTGACAAATCTAGCCCAGAATTTATTTAAATTAAAAGTCTTTCACTTATATGTGTGTATAACACACACACACACAAACACACATACACATACAGACACATACAGACACACACACATACACATTCATACAGACACACACACATACATACAGACACACACAGAAACAAACACAAACACACACACATACAGACACACATACATACAGACACACACACACATATAGACACACACACAAACACATACAGGCACACACACACACGCACATACACAAACACATACAGACACACACACAAACACATACAGACACACACATACATAGACACACACATACATCAAAAACAATTATCAGTTTGAAAGGGCTAATTCAGGTTATCATTTCACTATCTTTAGTGTTTAATTTAAACACAATTCAACAAGAAAGCAGCAATTTGAGAATCTGAACCGATGAAAGATAGGTGAACAGTCTGTTTAATTATTAGTGCCATAAAGACAAAGTCATATTTACCTCGCTCTAATAGAGCTTTGTGAGAGATTATCTGAGTTTCCAGATGCTGCATTCCCACAGGGAACTGTCTGTAAAGTGTACAGGCCGTGTTAACTCCCAGGTATGGTCACAGCAATACACTACTGCCTGCTCAATCCATCCTTCTCTTCAGCCAATTTCAGCTTGCATTACTTTTAATATAAAGCCCAGATATGTGTAAGGATTAACTCTGCTTAAACAATCTATTATTCCCAAACATAGAACATCAGAAGAGTAATAGAAAAAAAACATGTTTTGTGCAAACAAATTGAAGCCTAGCATATGTCTAGAACTTTAGTACAGTTTATTGCATGCCTCAAAGCATTCTCTTTTGGAACATTTGGACAAATTAAGCCACACCTGATTTTCTTAACCACAAACCAATCCACCCATGACATGTCGGTCTCCATGTGCCATGCCACATTTCTGTCAAGGCCAGGTCCCTTTAAGTTAAGAACAGTTTTGGATGTATGGTTACTGTAGGTTATGTATTATTATATTGTGGTTTTTGTCCTCTTCGAAGCCACATACTGTAAATCAAATTCAAAATCCCAGTGATTGACCGATTGATCCATAAGTAGCGAAATTTTTGCCCAGTATTTTGTTGGGTGTGGTATACAGAGACATCATTTTCTTTTCTTGTATTTTAAAACACAGAGGTAATGTTTACGGGGCCCATGAGCGATTAACAAATGTCAGATCATTCACATGTGGTAAAAGATCATTTTAAATAATTTCTTGTAAAATGTTCTCAGTTTATATTTTAAACTCACCCCAAAGAATGCAAAAGAGACTTCATAGTTCTCCATAACTCTTCATAGCCTGAGGTGGGTCTAGATATTCTGCAATCTGTGGAGGAAAGTGAAATGGAGTCCTTATCATCACTTATACAAAATATATAAGCATTGATACCTGGGTAGTGTGCCCTATAAAAGATAAATATTGTCACTTCAATCATTGTTATAACCATCAGAAATATTAAACCCACTAATTCAGAGTAAAAGAATCAGAAAAAAAGTTGTATTCATTAATGAATTCAATGCATTCTGTTTGTTGGTTACAAAAACGTGTTATCTAGGACAGCTGTGTTACATTTCCTTATTAAAGGCACTCCCTTCTTTTGTAACGGTAACACAGTGATTAACATCATTGCCTCACAGCGATGGGGTCATGGGTTCAACTGGAACCAGGGCCCAATATGTGTGGAGTTTGTATATTCTTCCTGTGTGCTTGCATGATTATCCTCTGGGTGCCCCCGTTTCCTCCCACACTCTAAAGACATACTGGTTGTTTCATTGGCTTCTGACAAAAATAACCATAGAGTATGTGACTGTGGGATTGGGAATATAGATTGTAAACTGGTGTAGGGACTAATGTGAATGATTAAACATTCTGTGTAAAGCACTACATAGATATAATATCAGTGTTATATAAGTAACTGTAATAATAAACGTCTACAACAATGATCTAATATTATCAATGAGGAGTTTACACGAGCCTAGACAATCTCAAAATCAGGGAGTATATTTACTAAACTGCGGACTTGATAAAGTGGAGATGTTGTCTATTGCAACCAATCAGATTCTAGCTATTATTTACTTAGTACATTCTACAAAATGATAGCTAGAATCTGAATGGTTGCTATAGGCACACAACAGGTGAAAGTTTGAAGTTGGGAAATCTGATTGTCAGTTATTAATAACTGTCTTGTAAGGTGTATAGACATGATAGTAAGTTATGAAGTTTGCATAGTACATGATACTGTGAGAAAACATATCTAACAAGTTGATTCTAGCTATTGCCAGAGTTTGACAAATTATAAAATAAATAAAAAAAAAAAGCACACAGCTGGGCTAATACTGCACTGACCAATGAGAAGGAAAACCTTTCTTAGCAGCTGGGATACTTAGCCGATTGCAAGACTGAATGGAAAAACTAAAACTAATTTTCACTGATAGCATCAGAAAGGTGCCAGCTGTTAATAGGAACAAAATGAGGTGGCCTGGATAATACAGGGCGAGTGAACATACAGTAGAAGACAATGGTGAACAACCGAGGGGAAAAAAAGAGTTTATGTTCTGCTGATTTTAATTTCGCCAAGTAGTGGATCTTAACATATATCTTTGGCAGCTAAGTAGTATTTCAGTTCGTAGCTAGAAATGCAACATTTGAATAAATTAATAAAATAAGCTAAAATAATTAAAAGAACATCTAAATCCTAATTTTAAAGAAGAGGGGGGATGCGTGGTACCCCAGAGGAGTCCCCAAGTAGAAGCCACCTGTTAAGATTTTCATATGATTTGCATGTGATCGCTTTCCTATTTTTCCCAGCCTGGTACATTCATACGCATGCTGTTCTCATTTGTCTTAGTTGCTTTCTGGACATCAGAGTATAGTCAACGGATCACTTACTGTTGGAGCTATGCCATCTCTCTAATCCTACTTGGGGTCTCTCTGAGGTAGTTCCTCACCTGTCCAGTTTCTTATTGCTGGTGCATTTACACAATAGCTTCCTGGTCCTTTATCTTCCTCTCCAGTTGGTTCCTGGCTCTGCATTAAGTTCACTTTTGGCTCTTGAACCCTGGCTCTACATTATGGTGACTTCTATCATCTGAAATGTGACTGTATTATGGTGACTTGTGAATCCTGATCCCTGGTTCTGAATTAAGGTGACTTCTGGCTCTTAACCCTTGGTTCTGCATCTCCATTGGTATGGGTCCCTGATTCTGGCTTTTGATTATGGTGATTTAAGGTCGCAGACTACTTGACTTGGTTTACAAATACCTCCTTCATCTGCAGCATGTTACTCACTCTACTACAGTTACATACTAGAGTACTTACCTTCAGTTCAGACTTTCTTTCATTCACATTGAGCGGCTCTGGGCCTTTCTCAGTAGTGCCACTTTCTTTATAAGCACTCAGCTGCTTTTGGACTGTGTTACCATCATCTTGTCTGTATACCTGCCTTACGTGATCATCATTTATACCAGAGACTGTTTGCTATTGTGAATCAGTCTCAGAGTTCTTCTGCATTACCAGTGTGTCAGTGACCCTTCTGCATTACCAGTGACTGTCTGATGTCAGAGATTTTCTTGTACACCATGTATCTCCATATTAGTCTGCATATTCCTGTTTCCTTTTTGGCACTGTGTTGCTGTTGTGCTTCAGGTAGTATTCTGAGTACTATTATTAATAGTTCAGTAGAAGGGGGGGGGGGTGTTGGAGATCCCCAAACAGCCCCCAGATTTTAGACCTTGTCACCATATGTGGGAGATGATTATGAAGGTACAGTAGTGCGGAGCATTAAGAACAGTTACACATGTACAGTCCTGAAATTGTAGGGAGGAAATCCTTTGAGTAAAGAATGCTGTGTAGAGTGGTGTGACTGTAGTGGGAGAGTCCCTGGATATTGGGAAGAATGTAAGGGGAGCAGCCTGAATGACCCTCTCTGTGTGACTGAGAGAGAGAGAATCCCTGGGTATGGGGGATAACTATAAGTGCAACAGCAGGAGAAGAGCCCGTTTGAAAAGTGGCCCCATTACCATGAGGGGGGCCCACTGTGTATAGGCATCGTGTCTACATGGAGTGGAGGATTCTTTTTTTTAGGGGATGACTGCTAGCTGTAACATAAGAGCTGTATGGAACTACTGCTTTTAGTAAAACTACTGGTATGTAATTTGCCAAATACATTGCTGTAACAAGAACTGTGCAAGAGGAGAAGGAGTTTGTGTGAAGTACATAGCATGTAATATCCGCTAAAGTATTGTGCTGGAGGCATTTGGAGAAATGTGCGTGTAAACATTATGATAAGGGCTGAAGGAGTTGGTATTTATGTTCACGATCCCTTGCAACTGTTAAGCTTTATTGGGTAGGAGGAGAAGTGTAAATATTTTTTTTTTTCTATAATGAGATGATTTGGTGCCCAACAATCTATTTGCACTTCACCACCTCTAATATCTACTCCACACAAATTGTGTTAAACACCTGTGAATTCAGGGGGCCCTCTGGTCGCAGATGCCATACCCATGTCATAGCTGGAGCATAAGAGAAGAGAGAAACAGCTAGGGGGGTAACACACTACATCCTTGTGTTTAAGTTAAAAAGAACACATATTGTGTCCCTGAAAAACTATTTTTTAATCCTAAAAAATATAAATAGTAATATATTTTCTAGGGAAACCCAGAGGTAACTGCCTTAAATTAAACTGAAAAGTAATGAATAAATTACTTTGTTAATAGAATTCAATAACTTTTTTTATACACAACATTACATATAGAGTATAATGAATAAATAACTATATTATAAATCACTATATTAAAAGTACTAAAGATTTTTTTTTAACAAATTGAGGGTAAGCGAATAATGAAATAACACAGCAGTCAGTGATTGAGGTCCCTGCAAGACGCTCTGATATATGTGGCTGCAAATAGCTGTCATAGTTTCCAGACCACCCAGCAGGTCACATGTTCCAGGTCGCCCAGCAGGGCTGCAAATAACTGTCACAGTTTCAAGGCCACCCAGGAGGTCACATGTTCCAGGTCACCCAGCAGGGGCACAGGGAGAGCTCATTAACTGTCACAGTTTCCAGAGCAAATAACAGGTGCACAGGTGTATTGCCACCCATGCACCTGTGGACAGTGATAATGGATAGCTGTAAGTGGCGGGTGGACTATAAAATTTTGCGAAATAACTATGAAACGATGTAACTGTTTACAACACCAATATTTTTTTGCAAATCTACAGACCAAGACCTTTAATTTGGTATATGATGCCCTGCTCAGACATTGGCATCATAAAAATGAGTGTCTCATAATAGTCGTACTTATGCTATTAATATATAGATAACAGTAATGCAAAGATGCAAGAGGCTAATAACTTTCTCCAGCAGCGTGTATATCTCCTGAGAGGTTAACGTGCCCCACCCCCTTAATCCGTCTCTGTAGAATGGGGAGGGAGCAAAGGGGACCTCTGAGAATCTCTTCTGGATGCCTGCTGTAATACACAAACTTGCTATCTCCCACAGAGATATGTTTATCTAAAAAACAGGCAACATGTCCATTAATTCTGAAAGTTCAGATGGCCTTGGTGGAACACTGGGCAAAATAGTTTTATATTAGAAGAAGTTAGTCATGTGTCCATGTATTACACTAAATACAGTTACTCACTCATCACTCTAATACCAATATCACTGTGGCATTATTGGTAGATTGGAGAATATCATATGTATCCATAAGTTCACAGGTGCCCTAAACAAATACATTTTACTTTAAGTGGGGTGTCCCGCTGATATTCTGCGTTACAGCCTTAACCTTCTAAGCCCAGTGACTTCTTGAATAATTTTAATAAACCTCTAAATATTAAATATTAAAATAAATCTTTAAATTAAATAGTTCAGTCATAGTTGTATAGTTAACAAAGTTGAAAAAAGCCACAGGTCTATGTTATGTAAATTCTTCTTGTGTTGATCCAGATCAATGCAAAACAAAAACCCCAGTGTGACAGTTGTCAATGTGGCCTCATAGGAATTACATAGATTGCTTCCTGACCCCCATATTGTCCTCTACTAATTATAATTGCTGTCACCATACTTACAATAAAGGAGCTATGCTAATGGTGAAACCTTCTTTCTTCCATTTGCCATAGATGACCTCTTGTCTAATGTGTGATCCTTGCTTTAAAAAGTATGATAGACAAGTCATATGAATTAGGTCATCTTTAAGGTGCCTTTTTTCCAAGGTAAAAACAACTAACAGTAGTTGCCCTCCTTTGGACCATCTCAACTCAAACGTCTACCCTTACCACTCATTGTGAAAGTTTCACCTTCTTAATTGCCACATGTAATAAAGGCAGGACCAATTACCTCTTGCTCTCATTATTAATTTAAGCCATACATGGGTCAAAACAGTGTAGTATTTTAGGTTAAACCTGAAAGTTTATTTTATTGAAAGATGTACCTCTAGAACGAAGAGACATCTTCTTAGAGAAGAGGGTAATAAGGAGTCTGCAGTATGCATTGTATTTAGTTTGTAAATGACCTTCATAAAATAATTCAATTACTTAATTGGTAGATAAACAGGTTAATAATGTCCAGAAATTGGACTAGAAAAAGGAATTATAGGGATATATAATTATAGTCTTATAATATATAAAATATAGTCTTGTAGGGATATTTCCTGCGTCTACACAACTCCGGTGCAAGATCTACATTTGCCATGTAAATATTACCTTGTGCATATCCGCTTTAAGAGTCAGTGTAATGCAACTCTAAATATGGGTGGATACAAGTTGGCAAACCTATGTGCAACTCTAAATCACCTCCTAGGGGTAAATTTATCAAACTGCGGGTTTGAAAAAGTGGAGATGTTGCCGATAGCAACCGATCAGATTCTTGTTGTCATTTTGTAGAATGTGCTAAACAAATGATAAGTAAAATCTGATTGGTTGCAATAGGCAACATCTCCACTTTTTTTAAACCGGTAGCTTGATAAATTTACCCCCTCGTCTGCATTCAGTAATCAGTGGTTCTCTATGTGTAGGATAAATGTTGTGAATTTGGGAGTGTAAAATAAGATGTAGTTGTGAATAAACAGGAAAGGCAGCCAGCATCGAAATAATAAGTAAAAAATTATTATAGAGATAAAGGAAAAACACTTAAATGCAAAATTCATATTGAAGAATGAAAATTAATACAATTGTGCTTTATTCAAAATTGCTAAATTTCCAATGTATTTGGGACGTTTGCGTGCGCCACATTATTTATATGAAATAGACTTGTCTGGAGTGTATGGTCCTATTATTATATTAACTTTTGTAATAGCACAGTGTCATAGCAGTAACTTTCCTTTCATTGTGCACTTATCACAGTAATTAAGAACACACATTGAACTCTGTTAATAACAGGTATCCACTTGGAACATTTCTAACCCGCACCTTGTGTTGGTCCTGTTAGCAGGGACTGGCTGGTCTGGGTGGCAGGGGGGCATCTGCACCTCAGGCTGGTCCCATAGTGGGTAACCTTGGGCTGGGTCACTGGACTATCTGCATTTTTTTCTTTTAAAATGTTCCTAATAGGCTGCTGAGCCGTGTCTCGCCCTCTTGGGCTAATATTTGCCAGTCAGCCAGTTTACTTTTTTAATGTTGCTTTTTATCAAATAACCTGCTTTAGCTTGCTATGTATATGTAACTTGTCTAAAGATGAGTCAATGTATGGCCATGTTGATCAATAAATACACGTAATAAAAAATATCACACCTTTTCATCTCTTTATCTCTTTATCTCCTTTCAAAATTCTTGCTAAGCAAAATAAAATCTAGATTTGCACTGCTCTAGATAACTTGGTTCACCAGTGTGCCTTCTAAATACTTTGCATGGATCGTCCTCACTCCCATTGGTTGACACAAATTTCTGCTCCCCCATGAATGCTGTTATCTTGCTTTGAAAAGCTATGCATGACAGCACAGTACCACAAAAGAGAATTTTACACAGTACATTTTCTCTTTTGAGCTTCTTAAATGAGGGTCTGTAATGTTGCATCTTAATATGCACTCTATGTAACAGCATAGCTCTCCCAGAGTGTCCAGGAGACTCCCGAATTTCTGTGAGTTGTCCCGGACTCTTGAGAGAGCAGGGAAACCTCCCCGGATCCTGCCGAGCTCGTTGGTGAAGTGGGTGGGGGCGGGGCTTAATGACGCAATTCACGCGTCATTGTGTGAATCAAGCAGAAGTGGTGATCAAATAGGGGGCAGGGCCAAAATGATGCAATTTCATCAGGCCCTGCCCGCACATGCCCACTTTGTTTCCCACTCACTGCTTGCAGTCACCACTGGAGTTTCAGAACATCAATTTTTATTTCTTTGAAATGCCTATATAACAACAGAACAATGTTGTAGAATACATACCTGCTTTATCTTAGCACAGGCCTGGCCAACCTGGCATTCTTTGCCAGTAGATAGTCAGCTGATGGCTGGCAAGGTATGCTGAGACTTGTAGTTTCACAACACCTGGAGAGCCGCAGGTTGGCCAGGCCTGCCCTAGCAGCTTAAAGAGATAACAATGATACAGAAACATCTTCTATTTCGACTCCATGTTCATCAGATGAGGAGCACTCTGAAGTATGGGCATAAATCACATACGGGCATAAAACAACTCTGTTAATCAGCACTGCCACTATGGTTTCTGCATAGCAGACACAAGAGAGGTTAAAAGGTTAGCTTGGTTTGGGCAGTGCTTCAAAGCAATAAACCTTATCATAGCAAATAAAATAAAACCTACTAATGATGTTTAACTAGATTTCTTCTAGTCTTGGCAATTCTTCTTTTTCTGTAAAAACAAAGTTTACCTTCCCTTTTGAAAATTCACTCCTTCAACATTCCTAATACCTGGGACCTTTGGAAGTGGGAGAAAGTCTCTATCTGCAGTTGCACTGTCTTTACATAAAGAATATCTATACAATCTTAATTACAATCTAATGCAATCATATGATGCTTTTTTTGAGCAACAATGATTTAGGGATTATTGCTACAGTCTCTATCAACTTCAATCTATATGTAGATGTAAAAGATTACATGAACAAGTGACATATTTGATATGTGGGTCATCCATGAGAAGGGAAGTCGTGCTCCTCGTGCAAAGGTTTATTGCTGTGTGTGTACACATAGCTGTTGTTGTATTGTTTCGGTTGGTATGCTTATGTGTTGTAAGTCTCCATTTCTAGACTTCACGGTGCCCTGGATGAATCCTTAAAAAGGTACTGAAGTATTTCTCAAGTCTGAGCATCTTAATGTATATAATTAATGTTCCCTGATCGTCCAGGGTGTTCCTTTCAAGTGGGGGGATGGGGTAGGATTGAACAACCTGTAGGCAATCTGATCCTCTCCACCTGTGATAATGATAATGAGAACAGGGCTGCACATGATAGTGTCACTGTCATGATATGAGTAGGGGAATGGAAGCAGGTGGAAACCCAGTTTAAAGAGCAGAATTCCCCAAGTACCGAAGATCTTTATGAAACTGTTGCAGGAAAACTGTGGTGTGAGACATATGGATAAAGCTGACAAATTCAGCATTCATCTTGCTAATATGGATCAACTGCACATTGCTACCTTTCTTTTCAGGGTAAGCTCTTATTCAGTGTATAGTGACACCAGCCCAGTACCATTTTTAATTATTATTTTCCTTAAAACCTATCCTCAAATTAATTGTACCACTTAGATTTCTTGGATGGGACTCTGGTGATTCAGTCACAGGATACTCATCCACAACGACAATAGAGCTGACAGCTGAGAGACGTTCAAAACCAGAAATTGCTGTTTGATGTTTCCAAACTGATTGCCGATGGCTTTTTCCAATCAGCTCCGAAATAAGAAATTGGATAGTGCTGTTTGTATTTAAACTTCTCTTGATGTCAACCTCTGAATCTAAACAGTTGCAGTTATAAACAGGAAAAGCCTACCAAGAAAAAAATATTTAAAATAAAAAATTAATGTTGATACTTAAATTAAAATTTTAATTCTCAGTTTAACTTAACTGTAACAAAAATGTTTAAATTGTGAACAAAAATTTAATTTTTATTTTACATCACAATGCAGAAATGTAAATGTTTAAGATGGAGCACGGATTACATGTCAAATACATGTACACTTGACTTCCATAGTCAGTGTAGGACTGGCACACTGGGATAATCCCATCTGCTACACTCTCCCTTCCTTGGCTCCAGACACCCCATTTACCACACCCCACTTTTTTTGCTGCCACACTGATCGCTGATGCCAGTCACTCCATGCTGGCACTGGCCCCGACAACACATTTTTTCTCCCTTCTGCCAACCATCTCCTGCTACTGCACATCACCTGCTACCATTCTCCCCTATTAGGCTCCAGACTGACCTAGCTGCACCACTTTTATAGCTGCACTGGAAAAGAGGGATGACAGAAGGGAAATGACAGAAGATGCAGAGGGGAAAAGAAATAGGTTACTTTGATCTAGATAAGTGCATGTAAATATATGTATATATTTATATATCAACCACAACATTGAAACCACCTGCTTAATATTGTGTAGGCCCCCATCGTGCTACTAAAACAGCTCTGACCCATCGAGGCATGGACTCCACAAGACCTCTGAAGGTGTTCTTTGGTATCTGGAGCGAAGACATTATCAGCAGATCATTTAAGTCCTGTAAGTTGCAAGGTGGGTCCTCCATGGCTCAGACTTGTTTTTTCAGCACATCCCACAGATGCTCGATCAAATTGAGATCTGGGGAATTTGGAGGCCAAGTCAACACCTTGAACTCTTCATGTCCGCAAACCATTTCTGAACAACTTTTGCAGTGTGGCAGAGAGCATTATTCTGCTGAAGGAGGCCGCTGCTATCAGGGAATACAATTTCCATGAAGGGGCTTACTTAATTTGCAACAATGTTTAGGTAGGTGGTACGTGTCAATGTAACATCTACATGAATGCCAGGACCCAAGGTTTTACAGCAGAAAATTGCCCAGAGCATCAGATTGTCCCCACCGGCTTGCCTTCTTTCCATAGTGCACGAGCATCCGGCTATCCACATGATGTAAACCAAAACATGATTCATCAGACTAGGCCACCTTCTTCCATTGCTCCATGGTCCAGTTTTGGTGCTCATGTGCCCATTGTAGGTGCTTTTGGCTATGGACAGGGGTCACTATGGACACTCTGACTGGTCTGTGGCTATGTAGCCCCATACTCAGCAAGCTGCAATGCACTGTGTGTTCTACCATAGCCAGCATTAACTTTGTCAGAATTTTGTGCTACAATAGCTCTTCTGTGGGAATGGACCAGACGGGCTAGCCTTCGCGCCCCACGTGCATCAATGAGCCTTGGGCACCCCTGAACCTGTCGCTGGTTCACCAGTTGTCCTTCCTTTTATCAATTTTGGTAGGAACTAATCACTGCATACCAGAAACACCCCACAAAACCTGCCGTTTTTGAGCCAGTCATCTAGCCAGCACAATTTGGCCCTTCTCAAAGTTACTCAAATCCTTTTTCCTGCTTCCAACACATCAATTTTGAGAACTGACTATTTACTTTTTGCCTGATATATCCCACCCATTGACAGATGCCATTGTAACAAGATAATCAATGTTATTCACTTGACTTGTCAGTGGTTTTAATGTTGTGGCACACACTGATACTAGGTGGTATGCATACTAGAGGGTTGGAGTCCCAATCGGACCTCCTATTGGTATACACTTGGCTGAACTTAGACCCAGGGAGACTGTTCTTGGCTTTCCGCTGGATAGAATTGGATGATATTTAATATAAAAATAAAAACTACACTGGGCGGCCACCTCATGGATGTGTTATAAGAGCTGCTAAGCTGCTAATTATTTTTTAAAGGTTGACAGTTACATCCAACTAATTGATTATTTAATAACTTGAAGATATTTCAACTCAGACAACGCTAGTATGAAAATAAAATGAAGTAACTATAGTAAACATAGAGAAAGAAGGGGTAAGAAGGGGGTGGATGAGAACAAAGGTGTGTGTGTGTATATGTGTATGTGTATGTGTGTGTGTGTATGTGTGTGTGTGTGATACTACAGGATATATGACCAAATACATTTACTCTATCATGAAGGTAGTATGTAATGTTTTCCATAGAGGCTATATGCCAGACTAGAGTTTTAAGGGCTAACATTGAGGGTTTTTTTCAGTTTTTGACTTTAAGGCTTTTGGCAGGTGCTAGAATATGGGATGTCAGTTTTGTTAGAGTGGTTACTTAAATACTGGTCAGGGTAACACAGAAGTAAGGTCCAGGAATCTTTATGTACGGGAACTTCAAGCATTCAATCTAGCAAATTTATTTTATTATATTCTATTGTTCTTCACATTCTTTGTTTTGGATTGTAATATTTGATTTTTTAATTATGTTGCAATATTATTTTATAGAAACTAAATAAAAGTATTTAATATTTTCAAGTATTGTGGAGTACACAATACATAGATAGCTAATTATTTCAGGTCTACCATATGTGGAGAAAAGTACCTCTGTGATCACAGTTCCTCCAGCATTTAGGGTCAGAATGTCTTGTTTAATCTATCTGGGGTATAGTACTATCTGTAATATATTTATAGGACTTTTATTTTAATAGGGTGCAGATGGAACTCTTAACTCTGCCATCTATTGCCTCCTCCCATCTATCATCATCTGGAGGGTAACCCAGATCTTCCATTCTCTCTTGTGGTTACTTTGCAATAAAGTAAGGGAATAAAGTAATAACACAATAGTATTGAAATCGTGTTTTTGTGTGTGGGGGATCTGAGAAAGATTTGTTGAAATGGTAGTACATCTCTTAAAGATTCTTATGGTGGGAGAGCAGCTAGGAATACTTAAGTTGGATGTATTAAAAAGTGTAAAGTGTCATTTCAGGAAATGACTGTTGGTCCTGTCGCTGTTGCACCTCCTGCAACAACAGTAGTTCCATTATTGCTTCTACCATGTTACATAAAAAATAAATGAGTAATTAAACAAGTAATCAGCATTATAAGCAATACCAATACCTATTTTTAAATGCTGGCTAACTAGTTGCATAGGTGCAAAATTCAAGCCACAGCTAAGGACATGTGGAAGCACTGGTGCCAACTGTTTAATAGGTATCAGAGGCTTTCTAGTTAGGAATTCTGGCAGGGTTGCTGTGTGTTCAGGTCATGACCACAAAGTGTAGCCAATTCGCATTTTGCCATGTACAATAGAACTGTATAATAAGATACAGTTTTGGCTGTTATGTTCCCTTTAACAATCTCTATACATTACATTGCATTATAGTTACACTTAGGAGTAGAACAAGTAATACAAATCAGCAGGACTGAGTCCATATCCGTAAGATGACAGATAATTGACATACCTTCTTCAGTCCCAAGTGCATTTTCAAAAACACAAATAAAGATAATGATAAAAGGAGGGTCGGTTAGAGTATATAGCAAGAGCCAGAGATTTATGGCGAATGAAAAGCTGATTAGATATCTTTCCCAGCTGGGTCTCAGTAGGACGATGACAGGATGACATCAAGTTATTAAGAGCGATCAGATTTATGAGAGAAATGGAAAGGAACTTTGCTTTTTCCTGTTTTTTCTAAACCTGGTATAGATAATAGGATTCTTGAAAAAGACGTAGACCAGTTGTGAATGTTTAGTCAAGGCTAAAGCTTAGACATTTGTTTTAGCAAATATTTGAGAATTGGTGACCTTCTACTTGTCAGGCAAATTATTTCTATTATATTACATCTTGGCATTTCTAGAAATACATCACAAAACAATACAGATTTTGGGGACATGTTTCTTAAAAAAAACCAAAAACAAACCTAATCTATTTACTTGATCAGTGCAAAACAAGTAAAACTAAACAACTTAAAGGATGACCAAAAATGAAAATTTTCAGATATGAAACATAAATGTAAAATACATTGTTCAATATTAATCTGATGTTTATTCCACTGCGGCTTTGTTAAAAGTAAAGTATAATCTCCATACTCCAATACAGAGAGTAACATCTACTGGTCGGACCGGATCTAGGTCATAAAGCTGATACTGAATTACTGTGACATCACTACTATTGTCCCTGATCCTGGGCATAAATCGACCAATCCACGCTGTGCATTTATTCGAGTCTGCTTGTCACTCACTGTCTGCTTGTTTAGTTAGAAAAGCACCTCCCTCCTGCTAACATGCTGCAGAGAAGAGAAAGAGAACAAGGAGGACATATTTAGATCATTATGCACACTCCAGTTTTTCATGTATATTATTCGGCTCAGTAATATACAGCCTTTGATATATATTAATCATAAATAGTGGATTTAATTGAAAAGGCAATAGCAGTTTTATTAGAGCAAAATAATATTTTTTTCAATTTTATCTTTGTTTAAGCTCTTGTTGACAACAGTAGACCTACTCACAGCTGGTGACTCTATAACTCTGTGGCGATGTGTTTTACATACATGTTGTCAGCTCCTTGCATTTAAAGCAAATGCAGTGTGCTGAATCCAAAAGTGCATAGCACTTCCACATTCAGTGGTGCTGAAAGCCAGTTAACCTTTCAATGTGACATCACAAGGAATTCTCTGTGAAGTGGACGTCCGAATGTCACCGCTCTGTCACTAAAACTAATAGATTCAGTGATACCTGGATCTAATAGCAGCTTACATGAAAGCTACCAATTAAGTCTGCATATCACCTGATCTAATAGCATGCAACCTACCCGATCTAAACGTAAAACTAAATCTAAACGTTTAGAAGTTATAAAAATAAAAGTAAAAAGTGTAAAAAAATACAGACTTAAACTTCCTTTGCATGTTCTGACTTACTGTTACTGTAATTGAATAAATAAATAACCACAAGGACACCAGTGTAAATCTTGCAAAAGGTCACAGTTTTTATTTAAACAAAAATGGTGGCGGAGAGAGCAATGCGAGTCAGCTAACAATAGCATTACCAAACAGTGGGAGGTCGAATTGCTATTACACCACTGGTCCCAGGATATAATCCTTTATGATGTTACGGCTTCCTAGTGACTGTCATTAGCATTTAGAACTAGCAGGAAAGGTCTTCACCTATGACAGCCGCCTTTCCCGTAGACCTAGACACACTCACAGGTTGGAGTTGGAGTCAGAGGATGCCTGCAGGACTTTACTCAATGTAGTAAAAGCTTATTAGCAGGAACCGGTAGCACAGAGATAGGAGAAATGGGGCCAATAGCATGCCCCCCACGTCCACTCAGGAGGCAGCAATAATTTAATTACAGCAGTGCGCCCCAGTTGCCTGTTACTAGCCAGGATGCAGCAGAAGTATGAGGTGCCCTGTTTGGCCTGGTGTCAGAGTAAGTAAAACCCTTCTTGGGGACCGCCTCTGCTGCAAGTCTTGGGCCATCCTCTTTACACAGGGCAGGGGAGGGCTGGCAAATTTTAACTAGGGGCGGCAAGATTCGACTCAGCAGCCTATTTTAAAGCGAACAAATATAGGTGGCCCAGTGACCCAGTCCAAGGTAGCCCACTATGGAACCAGCCCAGGGGGCACATGCTCCCCTGTCCCCCAGCCTGCCCCTGATCCGGGGTTAGACGAAGCTTCCCCCGGGAGAATGCTTTTTCATCCCTCCCTCCCAATAAATATTTATAAGCATATAAGTAAAACAAGGTAGGCAAGCCCTTCTCTTGGCTACCGATGAATGCTCTTGCAATGTTTTGTGTGCCGAATCTTTGAATTTTTGTAGCATGGACGCAGGTCACCTCCGTCTACTTATTTTACAAAATGTCTAACTTGATTAATTCACACCACTGTCTATCCTATGACCTCTGCCTGTTAGTTTGATAACAACCATGCTCCCCTGGCTGCCTGTTACTAGACGGGACGAAGTGGCAGTGTGACGCATCCTGGTTTCCCTGGCGTCAGAGTGGACACTCCTTCTTGGGGACCGCCTCTGCTTCAAATCTCGGGCAGTTCCCTTTACCCCAGAATTGGACAACCCTTCCCCCCGGGGGAATGATTTTTCAGGCCTCCATCCCCATAAATATATACAAGTCCAAATGGTTTGATTCAGAAGGACAGAATTACAGCACATATCTACCTCACTCCAAGGACATTGTCATCTTGAATTCCACCATTTAACATTGTGCCTCTCATCATCTTTTAAATATTTGCTAATGCCTCTGTCCGTAGTTGTCCACTGTCATCTTAATAAAGGCTTTTGTAAGTCTGCCATTAATGCATTTGCTTTCTTCAATTCTAAAAATAATTAACCATACTTTATGGTTCTCTAACTCCATCACATAGCATAAATCATCAGCCATCATATCTACTTGTATACATGTATTTTTGCCAGGGCCAAAATCTGTCCTCTTAATTTCTCAGAATGTGGACTTTCAATGGCATTGTCAAGACATGTTTTGGACAACCAAATATGCATTAATGTGAGTAATATACATACTTACATGTGTGGGAAGTGCAACTTTTGGCCTTACTTAACTAATAGAACATATAAATATTATTTATACATTCCATATTTATATACATGGGTCTTGGGAACCACCTCCGCTGCAAGTCTCGGGCAGTCCCCTTTACCCCAGAATTGGATGAAGTTTCCCCCAGGGAAATGATATTTTAGCTCACCCTCCCCATAAATATATCTGAGTACCCTGGTTTGATTCAGAAGGGCAGTATTGTAGCACAGAGCATATAAGTTAAACAAGGTAAGGAAAGCCCTGCTTTTGGCAACCGATGAATACTCTGCATTGTATTATATTGTATGTGTAGTCTTTGAAGGCTTTAAGTATGGCTGCAATCCACCTTTGACTCTCATCATTCTCATTTATTTATATAGCGGCAAGGTAAGGAAAGCCCTGCTCTTGGTAACCGATAAATACTCTTGCAATGTATTGTATTGTGTGCGTAGTTATTGAAAGATGTTAGTATGGCTACAAGCCACCTTCGTTTCTCAGCATCCTCATTTATTTATATAGTGACAGCAAATTAGATAGCTCTTTACAATTGGCTATCTACTTGTCTAAATATCTATTGATGCCTCTATCCATCTAATGACATCTGGTTTTTGCTGCCTCTTCACTTTCCATGATGCATGCTGTGTAATGTTCCAAATTTAATGTGTGCATAGTGTTTCAACATTTCTATCTCTTGCACCTTACACTAATTTTTTTGTTGTTTAACTTGCTTGGTTGCTGGCATGGCAGGTAACATTTTTTTTGCAGCCTCTGCAATGTTCTACATTCGGTCACTGAATGTCAAAAATGCCCAGAAAAAACTCTCACACACAAGCACCCTTTTTTATCTATAGATTTGACTGAATGACTCTTTCAGAATTAACAAGTATTGAAAAATAGAGAAGATTAAAATATAATATATATAGTGAATTTTTGGGGTGTTCAGCTGCGAGCTGACCCTTACACACAGACACTCTTTTTTTAATATGGATATCACTGAATGACCCTTTTAAAATGGCCAAGTATTGAAAAATAGAAAAATAGAAAAGATTAGAATATATAGCATTTTTTGGGGTATGCAGCTATGTTCTGACCCTCCTACACAAACACCCTTTTTTTAAATATAGATTTCACTGAATAACCCCTTCAAAATGGACAAGTATTGAAAAATAGAAAAGATTAGAATATAATAATATATAGTGTTTTTTGTAGGTGTGTAGCTGCTGATGAAACTCACCCACAAACACTTTTTTTTAATATGGATGTTATTGAATGAGCCTTTCAAAACTGACAAGTATTGCAAAATAGAAAAGATTAGAATATAATATTATAGCCTTTGTTTGGGGTGTGCTACTGCTGCTGAATCTCTCACGCAAATTCCCATTTATTCAAAATTATTTCACTTGTCACTGCCCCACACAAGAATAATTTCATTAAAAAAACTTTCAATTTTAAAAGAAGTAAATCTATTTGTTTTTTGGATTCTGCTGCTACTAGTGAAACAGCAGACTGTTTTTCTCCAAGAATAAAAATATACTTCTTAGTTCAAAATTATATCTATCTAACTCAGTCTCTATATACTGTCTAGTACTATTATATATTTGCAATGCATTAAAATCAACCAGTAGCAACAAGTCTCTGTAAAGTCTATTTAAGGTTGAAATTAAAAGCAACTGATCATCAAACTATTCTAGCTGACTATTCTCTACTGAACTGCTTTACAATAATGACAGGATTCTATTGCTTTCCTATGTCCCTCGTTCATCCTAAATGCTATTTTCTGAGTAGAGCACCGCAGCTAATCTCCTCCCTACACACTATCTGTTCTAAAATAGCACTTGAGAAAATGAGGGAAGACTATATATACAAAGATGGCGATCCAAAACTCGTGAGAGTTTTGCAAAATATTTTCCCCCTGAAAATGACGTTCTGCCTCGTTTTAGGATCCGAGTTTGGTGGGAGAAACCGAGTCATGACTAGGTTTCACTCGGATCCCCAATGTCGGTTCTTGTCGTATTTCACATAATCCGAACCGTTCATCTCTAATATAAACATATATATAAAAATATATACATACATATAATATATATATTGTGTTAAGCAAGTATTTATGTGTTTCCTTGCAAGTGCTTTCACCAGGTCTATACTCTGTGACATATGTGTTTTTGTGAAATATTATTTCACAGGATTTTAAAGATGTTGGATTTTAGAAATAAAAAAGGTTAAAGAATTGTCAGGTGCACTGAAGCTCTCAAATGTAACTAGTAGAGGATATCGTGGAACCTAAATTAAAACTTAACTTTTATTGTTTATAGTAATAAACCAGCGATATATAAAAATATATAATAGTAAACACAAATGGTGTGTACTTTAAAATCAGCTGAATGCGCCGATTACTATATACTCAAATAGTGTAGGGGAAGTATCTTGCTCAAAAAGGTCACATATAAAGTGTGCTCATATCTATCAATCGGATTCCTCTAGAAAATTTATTCTCATTAGTTAATCTAAAAACCACGTCTGTAGTTGGATAATATCAATGGGCTAGTATATGGAGGTAGCACAGCCCTGATTGTCTAGCTAATCTACTGGTTCTCAAAGATAAACCCAGGCTTTTGAATAAATATAAGGTGACTTGCTATCTACCTATCATATACTCCAAACTGACTTAGGATTTATTGGAGCAAAGTCAGTTTGGAGTATATGACAGGACAACTTTCCTCTCTCTCCCTTTCCCACTAGATATGGATCGCCTTTATGGATTTGTCTGGGACTTTTGTTTTTGATGAACAAGATGGGAATTTTGCAAATTGTAGATGCATGTTAATATTCTAGAGCAGACATTTATAATGATTTAAGAAAACAAAGGTCGATCAATTATTATCATAAGTAAAATATAATAATTATTGCATGTGGCAATATTAACCTCAATATTCAGGTTCAGGATTAAGGATACTGCTACTGTTTGGTATATAATCATCATCAACATTTATTTATATAGTACCAACATATTCCGTAGCACTTTACAATTGGGGACAAACATAATAAACTAATAAACAAACTGGGTAAAACAGACAAAGAGGTGAGAAGGCCCTGCTTGCAAGCTTACAATCTATGGGACAATGGGAGATTGACACATGCGGTTAAGTCTACATTTTGCATTTTGGCCCAGCCAGACTGCAAAGGAAAAAATGTGACTCATAAGCTAAATGATCCTGTCACACAACAATGTTGGTCAGGGGGTGGTTGTCTTGTGTGAAATTGTGTAACAGGCGGTAACAGGCTAAAGGCGGTGAGGTTAAGAGGGTGGTTGAGGAATATTATAAGCTTGTCTGAATAGGTAGGTTTTCAGAGAACGCTTGAAAGTTTGTAGACCACAGGAGAGTCTTATTGTGCGAGCGAGAGAATTCCATAGAGTGGGTGCAGCCCGAAAAAAGACCTGTAACCGGAAATGGGAGAATGTAATGAGGGTGGATGAGAGACGCAGATCTTGTGTAGAACGGAGTTGCCGAGTTGGGAGATATTTTGAGACAAGAGAGGAGATGTATGTTGGTGCAGCTTTGTTGATGGCCTTATAGGTTAGTAAAAGTATTTTATATTGGATTCGGTAGAAGACAGGCAGCCAGTGTAGAGACATACAGAGTGATTCAACAGAGGAATAACGATTTGCAAGGAAAATCAGTTTTGCTGCAGCATGCAAAATAGATTGTAGGGGTTTGAGTCTGTTTTTGGGAAGACCAGTAAGGAGAGAATTGCAATAGTCAATGCAGGAGATGATAAGTGCATGGATTAAGGTTTTTGCAGTGTCTTGCGTGAGATATGGGCGAATTCTGGAAATGTTCTTTAGATGTATGTAGCATGATTTAGATATAGAGTCAATGTGGAGAACAAAGGATAGGTGTGAGTCAAGGATTACACCTAGGCAGCGAGCTTGTGGGGAGGGATTTATGGTCATGTTATCAACAGAGATAAAAAATGTCAGGTATGCTCTTGTTGGTGGGTGGGAATATTATTAACTTTGTTTTAGAAAGATTAAGTTTGAGTTGGCGAGAGGACATCCAAGATGATATGGCAGAAAGACAGTCAGTTACACGTGACAACACAGATGTCGAGAGATCAGGAGAGGATAGATAGATTTGGGTATCATCCGCATAGAGATGATACTGAAAGCCAAAGGAACTTATTAGATTTCCAAGAGAAGCGGTATAGATAGAGAACAGCAGAGGACCTAGCGCTGAGCCTTGTGGTACTCCAACTGATAGGGGAAGCGGAGCAGAGGTGGCTCCAGAGAAATTAACAGTGAAAGAGCGATTAGAGAGGTAGGATGAGAACCAGGATAGAACAGTGTCTTGAAGACCTAGGGATTGCAGAATTTGTATGAGAAGAGAGTGGTCAACGGTGTCAAATGCAGCCCGAGAGATCCAGGAGAATTAGGAGAGAGTAATGGCGTTCAGTTTTAGCAGTGATCAGATCATTGACAACCCTGGTCAACGCAGTCTCTGTGGAGTGTTGAGAACGAAAGCCAGACTGAAGAGGGTCCAACAGGTTGTTAGCGGAAAGAAAGCGTGTGAGGTGAGTGTAGGCTAGCCTCTCTAGAAGCTTTGAGGAGCATGGGAGCTGAGAGATGGGATGGTAATTTGAGAGAGAGTTTGGGTCGGAGTTTTGTTTTTTTAGAATAGGAGTAATCACTGCATGCTTGTATAGTGATGGAAATATGCCAGTAGAGAGTGAGAGGTTACAGATTTGAGTTAGAGGTGAAACCCTGAATATTACACCCAGTAGTGCAACATTTGAACAAATGCAGCATGAACTTGCTTCTTTTAATAATTGAGGAAATATAGTAGGATTGGTAAAGGTGAGAGATCAATTGAAAACTGTAGGATCTACACATAAGAGTCTTCTAAGTATAAATCAAAGCCAGGACTTGCTGAATCAGATCAATGTACAATTGAGAACTTATAAGAAGGATTTGATTGTGTTTTAAAAAATTAAGCTTTACAAGCAGCAGCTGACTATAAGGATAAATGTGTATATTGATTTTTATTTGGTGATTCAGATCAAGCAAGACCTTAGAGAAAGAAAGTAAAGGCCCAACTACCAATTGATCTATAAACAGTAGACATAGGCTCAGGAGTCTCATTCAACTCTGACTCAGAAACACAAAACTCAACTCAACTAGAAAGCTCAGACCTTTTTCAAGTTGTCGCAAGAGAAATAAGTAAAATTGTACAAGGGGACGTTTCCATCCAAGAACGTGGCAACGTGGTAGTAATGTGGTGCTATTCCCCAAGGAAAAGGACAACTGAGCATACAACTTATTGCCAGAAGCAGAGCATACTTTCTTAAGAAAGGTAATCAGTTGTGTTCCTACCAATAGTTTTTAGATCAAAGGGTTAGTACCCATTTAAATAAAATAATAAACATTATAATTTGACACAGACTGAGAGGGAAGCAATTCATAGTCTGCTGATTCTTTGAAATATATTAGATCTGATAATAAAGGAGGAGCTATTGTTATTCAAAACTACATGGATTAAAGCGGTTCTACACATATTGAGCAATTTTAAGAACTCTAGGGAGTTGAGGATTAGCACCACAAATCCCCTTTAAAAGAACAATGGTTGATATGATATATTGTGGAGTGCAAAAATCTTATATTATGGAAAAGACAGCACAATATCTGGAGAAAGAATTTCCAAGCTGTCCAATATTACATACCCAAAATAGATAAGGATGCCATTAATCCATCTGGGCGTCCTATAACCTCAGTTTGGTGCTCACTTTTTACAGTCAATTTCTGATTTTTTTAAATTAGTTTCCCTTGCAACCCATTTTACAGAAAACTAATGCATACTGTTTCTATGGATGCCAAAAACACAGAAAATGCAGCACAAAAACGGCGCTAGAGTTTTAAACAATTACCATCAATAATAATCAACCCAGTAATAAACCTCACTGCAATTATGATAAAGATGGTAAACAAACTGGATATCGGTAAACATCACTGTGATATAAAATGGAAATCCTATTGCAGTCCAGAGATCATGTTATAAACGTAACAATATGAACCAGTTATTATATACTGTTTCCACTTCTTAGTATCTGGAAAGAAACAGTTTATTCATCCAACCAATCGTGTTTCGTTTTGATGCCCGCATAAGGTGTTAGTAATGCATATAATAGTATCTTAAGAATCGCCCGCAATTCCAGGTACCGATAATCAAGGTAAGAGACTCCTTAGAGGTATCTTCCCCAGCCTTTCAAGTCTGCGCTTGTATATACCATCTTTATAATTTTCTTTGCATTATTTGTTGCTATGGATGTTAGCAGCCTTTATACAACTGTACCACAGGAAGAATAAACCAGTGTTGTGAGAGAAATGTTGATACAAGGTAGATTCTACCAAGGCCCCCATATTATTTTCGATCAATGTTTTTTCTCTTAATTACAGATGAACAAAATATTCTAAACAGATTTGCTTCAATGTGCATTTAGCAAGGAAATTATGCATCTTTCAACTGAACAATTTGGCCTTTAGTATCCTTTCCTAACCACACCACTCAATAGAATGAATTAACCATTGTCACACCAGTTATACCCTTACACTAGACATTCAGAAAAATACAAATTTGTAAAACCAAATGGCATTGCACAATTAGTGAAGGAAAAGAAAATCTCGAAGACTATATTGCTGGAATCTTTGCATCTTTGTTCAATGTTCTGCGATGAAATATGATTTGCGCTAAAGTTCGCCACAACTTTGCTTATCTCTGGTCTTCACATTACCGTACAATACTTTCTTAATTCCTAATATAGTCTAATGCTCATTAACAATAGACATTAAAAAGGATATGAATAAAAGATACCCAGTAACAATATTGTTGCTATAATCATGTAGTTGTCTTAAAATACTAATTATAACTTGTTTTGAATATGCTTTATTCATTAAAAATGAATTATACTACAAATCTTAGTATAAATTTGTAATATAATGCAGTTGAAAAAACTTTTTTTAATCTGTATGAGATATGAAAAACTGATATATGGAACTAAAGTCTACTAAAGTATGAAAAAAAAAACACATGCAAAAAATGATACAACCTGTAATTAACTATGGTATGCTGTACAATATCTATATACATGATCTCCAAGCTCCCACAAGCAATGATTATAGATTATCTCTATGACCTTAGGTATAGATCATAAAATACATTGATAAGGTGAACAACAGACCTCATCACAACCTCTAACTCATGTAGATTGTGAGTTTATATATACTTGCAAAGGTGGTATTCCTTGATGTTTTGTGTAAAAAGTCTATGGTAATACAAACAAAATACATTTCACGTAATCTAATATTTAAAATAAATAAAGTGTTGGGATTTCATATAATACAAAAAAATATATATATTTTTTTATTTATTATTATTTTATTTTTTTAGCAAATTCCCCTATAAGAGGGTGGTTGAGATTATAATTTGGCACCACTTCCTATGTTAGTGTCACCAGTCTCACAACATAAAGTTGCTGTATTTAGAGAAAGCTACCTTCATGAATTTGACTGATAGGGGGCCTGATTCATTAAGGAAAGTTAAGTAAAAAAAAATGAGTAAGTAGTCTCCTGGACAAAACCATGAGCCTGATTCATTAAGGATCTTAACTTGAGAAGCTTCTTATTTCAGTCTCCTGGACAAAACCATGTTACAATGCAAGGGGTGCAAATTAGTATTCTGTTTTGCACATAAGTTAAATACTGACTGTTTTTTCATGTAGCACACAAATACTTAATAGCTTATTTGTACACTGAAATTTAAAGTTGATATTTGTGTGCTACATGAAAAAACAGTCAGTATTTAACTTATGTGCAGAATACTAATTTGCACCCCTTGCATTGTAACATGGTTTTGTCCAGGAGGCTACTTACTCAATTTTTTACTTAACTTTCCTTAATGAATCAGGCCCAGGGTTCTCTGAAATAAAGGGAACTATTACAATTACAGAAAATATGTTCACTGGTGAATTCTGGTTTTACTGCTGAATCCCTAGTACCAACTACCAACATCTCCATGCTGCTCTTTTACTCTACTTACATACGTCACAAAAGTCCATATATCTCATAAGACTGTCAATTACTGTTGCTGTAAATGGTTATTGTAAAACAAGCCTGATGTTTGTCTGTGTTTTAGTTAGTAGTAGAAAAATAAAGCTATGTGTTCATTCTTGACACGACTTACCCGTCCTCGCTCCAGTGCTGTCTTGCGGCATCGCTGCCCGGCACTTCTGGGTGGCGGCTCACGTGATGACAGTCTGGGGCGGATTTTTCAAACCTGCTCTGGACTATCCAACCCTCGTTCCAGCGATGTCTTGTCGCGCTGCTGCTTGGCTCTTCTGGATGGCGGTTCATGTGACTGCAGCTGGGGAGTTTCAAATCTGCTTTTGGTATTTAACTGCGCTCTGACACCCGCTCAGTGTCAGAGTAACATTGTTGCCAGCTCCTGACTCCTGGGTTGTGTCTAGCCTCTTGATCCCGATTAACCTCCTGTGTACCAGACCTCTGCTTTGCCTGACCACGATCCTGATTAACCTCCTGTGTACCAGACCTCTGCCTTGCCTGACCACGATCCTGATTAACCTCCTGTGTACCAGACCTCTGCCATGCCTGACCACGATCCTGATTAACCTCCTGTGTACCAGACCTCTGCGTTTGACCTTGTTCCTGTTTGACCTGCATTCCTTGCTACCAGTTGTCTTCACTGTACTACTCCCTGGGGCACCCTAGAGGACCACGACCTGTGGGTTCCCGGTGGCAAAGTCCATCCTGCCTTGCGGCGGTTCTTGGTGAATACCAGGGAATCTGTTAGACTCCGCACCTTGTGGTCTGCCAGCGGTAATCAGGGTTAGTACCTTGGTCATCTGCTTCAGATCCGTAACAGTTTGTTCTGACTGTAAAAAGACAACTCGGAGAATCCTTCTTCTAGAGATCTGCTGGAGAATTTGGTAGGAAGAGTTGACAAACAGGAAGCAAATCAACAGCAGTCGCTAAAAATTCTCCAGGGTCTTTCTGCCCGTATAGACATTCCCCAGAATACTATTGCAACATCAAGCGCTACACCCTCTGCTCCTGAACCTGTAGCTACCACATCTTCGGTGGCTAGTACCCACTTGCGCATACCCAATCCTCCCAAGTTTCATGGGGACCCCAAGCTTTGCAGATGATTTTTGAATCAATGCAGCATTCAATTTGAGCTTCTTCCTGGTAATTTTATTTTGAGAAAGCCAAGGTTGCTTATATTATATCCCTCCTCTCTAGACAAGCACTGGCGTGGGCATTTCCTCTGTTGGAGAGGAATGACCCGGTTCTTTATAACTATACTAAATTCCTATCTACCTTTTTAAGGAAATTTTTGATGAGCCTGGAAGAGTCTCTAATGCAGCCACCGGAATTCTACGTCTGTGGCAAGGTTCTCAGATGGTCGGGAAGTACGCAGTTCAATTCAGAACGATGTCCTCTGAGCTACGTTGGAACAACAAAGCTTTTACTGCTACCTTTTGGCAGGGGTTGTCCGACCAAATAAAGGACGAATTGGCTTCAAGAGAACTTCCCACCAGTCTTGATGATCTTATCTCCTTGTGTATCAAGGTGGATTTGCTCTTCAAGGAAAGGTCTCTTGAAAAAGAACAATCTAGGCGTAGTACCACCCGCCTTGCACCTCATTTTCAGGCATTATCTTCCCCTGAAGAAGAACCCATGCAGTTGGGTAGAGCATGTCTGACTCCTGAGGAAAGGGAACGCAGGTTCAAGAACAAGCTCTGTCTGTATTGTGGTTGGAATGGTCATCGCCTGAGTTCTTGCCCTCTACGTTTGGGAAACGACAAGGCTTAACGAGACAAGAAGAGGTCCCGTTGGGTCTAAATTGTTCTCGTCTCTCCAGTCCTCTGAATGAAGATAATTTTATTTTCTCTGTTTTCCTAGTTCTTGGGTCTCAACCCATAGACTTCCATGCTCTGGTGGATCAGGGTGCAGCGGGCAATTTTATTTCAGCCGCTTTAGTGGATCAGTTCTCCATCCAGACGGTTCCGTTAGACCGACCCATTTGTCTCAAGGCAAATGCTGGAAGAAAGATTAGTGAAGGTATTGTTTTAAATCAGACCGTTCCTCTTGTCCTCCAAGTATAGGTTTTACACGAGGAAGAGATTTTGTTTTTCGTGATTCCGAAGGCCATCAATTTCCTGATTCTTGGTCTACCTTGGCTCTGCCTTCATTCTTCTCTTCTGGATTGGAATACTGCTCAGGTTCTCTCCTGGAATGCTCATTGTCATGCCCATTGCCTGACTAAGGTGGTTCCTTTACGCTCTTCACAATCGGTTCCTGTCCTTCCTCTGCAATACCAAGATTATGCTGATGTCTTTTCTGAACAGGAGGCGACTAGACTTCTTCCACATCAAATTTGGGACTGTAACATTGATCTTCTCCCAGGGAGTCCCATTCTGTGTGGACGTGTTTATCCTTTATCTCTTCCAAAATCTAAGGCCATGTTCGAATATATACAAGAGAATCTTAGTAGAGGATTAATTCGGAAATCGTCTTCCCCTGCAGAAGTGGGATTTTTTTGTAGAAAGGAAGGATGGGGGCTTTTGCCCTTGCATAGATTTTTGGGCTCTTAATGCTATCACCATTAAGAATCGTTATCCGCTACCACAAATTTCTGAACTTTTTAACCGCAGAAAAGGGGCTACCGTTTTTTCAAAACTAGACTTATGAGAGACTTACAATCTCATCCATGTCAAGAAAGGAGATGGAAAACGCCCTTTAATACTCATGATGGTCATTTTGAATATCTTGTGATGCCCTTTGGATAATGCAATGCCCCAGCGGTCTTCCAAAACTTTATGAGTGAGATTTTTCAAGACCTTTTGTAACACTTTGTAATAGTTTATCTTGATGATATTCTCATTTTTCTCAGGATCTTCCCTCTCAAAGGGAACATGTGGCAGAAATACTCTGTCGTCTCAGGAAGCATCAACTATTTTGCAAACTTGAAAAATGTCTCTTTGAACAGGAACAGATATCTTTTTTGGGTCACATAGTTTAGGGCACAGGACATCAAATGGATCCTGTCAAAGTGAAAGCCATTTCTGATAGGTCACAACCTACTGGGCTGAAGGCTATTCACGCTTCTTGGGATTTTTAAAATTATGGCAGAAAATTTATTATTGTGCCCATCAGAGCCTTGACCACAAAATCAGCCAATACCAAACCTTGGACCCCGGAAGCTGTTAAGACCTTCATGCAACTCAAAGCTGCATTTTCTTCAGCACCTATTTTGATGCAACCAGATTATCAGCGTCCATTTTTCGTAGAGGTGGACGCCTCCTCTTATGGTACTGGTGCCGTATTGTCTCAAAGGGACTCAGTAGGAAGACTTCATCCCTGTTGTTTTTCTCCCGGAAATTTTTGGAATTGGAGATTAAGAATTATTAGCCATTAAATTGGCCCTTTCCGAATGACGGCATTTGCTGGAAGGGGCTTTATTTCCTGTAACTATTTTCACTGAGCATAAGAACGTCTTATACTTACAATCGGCGCGTTGTTTGAATGGTTAGATGGTCACTCTTTTTCTCTCGGTTCAACATTAAATTGACATATCGCCTTTGACCCAAGAATAAGAAAGCCGATGCTCTTTCTAGGTCCTTCGATTCTTCTGACAGCGAACCTTCCGAGAAGAATAAGTTAATCTTTGATCCTAAAATACAAGAAAAAAATCCTTTGGCGCTAAATATGGCAGTGAATGTAAAGACCACTGCACGAGGTCTGCGTCCTCGAAAACAAAATTGGAAATAACAAAATATTGCAATGGTACTTCAAGTCAACAAAAGAGATAACAACTATTGCACTGTGGATTATAGAATAAATATACATTTATTAAGACCGATACTAGTTAAAAAATATGTATTATAACGCTGCTGTAAATGCAATAAATACACAATACAAATATGAAATCATCTAGATATAGAGAAAACACAAGTTGATATATACGTGTTAAGGTGCACCTTTTTAGTTATTTTGAGTTTTCTTGTTGTACGCCCCACATAGTACAAATTGCAACTACACCTAAGAAGGTAAATATCAAAAGTTAAATCACAATGAATAAATCCACAAATCTTAAATGTCTTTTCACCATCCCTAGTTTCAACAGAATAAGTTCTATTTTGAATATGTTTACAGATAATACAGCATTGTGCTCCACAGCTGAAGGAACCATCTGGAACAGATGGAATCCAATCTAGCTTAACCTCACTCAAGGACCCAAATCCATCTACCTCTAGTAACTTCTGAGATTTCTTATCTTGTGTTTTCAAGAAACTAGGAGCAAGCATATTTTTTAAATTATTAGCTTTTTTAAAAACTACTATTGGGTCCTTTGGTAGAAGTGTTTTTAATAATGGAACCTGTTTCAAAATAGGGTAATTAGAACGAATAATTTTTTGTATAGTCGAAGATGCCTTGTTATACTTAGAAATAAATGCCCATTCTAAATCTGCACCTTGTCTCTTCTTATTTTCTTTTCCAAACTTGCTAACACCGATCTTGTTTTGTTGAAACCCATTAACATTTGTATCCAAAACTAACCCAACTTCATTGGGATTCAATAAAGTCTGTCTATCTAATTTTTTAACCTCTTCTAATGCTTGATTAACCAAAAAAGGAGAGTAACCCCATTCTAGGAAATAATGTAACATAATATCAGCCTGTTGTAGAAAAACTCCCTCATCTGAACATTTACGGCGTAGGCGTATAAATTGACCCTTAGGGATATTTTTCTTCCACTTATGATAGTGTGCACTTGAATAATGTAGATATTTATTACAATCCACCTGTTTAAGTATGTAGAAGTGGATATTCTACCATTAATAGCCGTGAGTGACAGATCAAGAAATTCCATTTCAGTTCTATGGAACTTATATGTGAATTTATTGTGATGATCCTTCGAATTCAAGTATTTTACAAAAGATAGTGCCCCTTTCCAAATAAAAAATAAACTATATAACGGCCATAGAGGACGAGGTCCGCCCCAAACTCACCAGCCCACACGTGGAACTCTTCAAAGTCACCCACATATAGAATGGCGTAGCTGAGGGCAAAGCGCGTTCCCATGGTCATCCCCATAGTCTGTAAATAATGTTTACCCTCAAACAGAAAATAATTATGTGATAAAATAAAAGTGATGGAATCTGTGAGAAACCTCTGGTGTTCGACTGAAAGTTCGTCTCCTTGGGCTAATACTTTTTTAATCATCTCAACTCCTTTAACGTAAGGAATATTTGTATATAATGACTCAACGTCCAACGTAAGGAATGCATTCCTGTTCCTGACGTGATAGATTAGTATGCTGTTATTAGAATTATTTTTATTCTTATTCATTCTGAGACATAAATCTCTAAAGTGTTCCATGGTAACCCTATAGAAACAATCCATCTGTACACTTTTCATTTGGATAGGAAAAAAAATCAGATTTCACTTTAAAATTTGACCTCACATGGGTGTCCTGATGATTAATGTCAAATATTACAGTAGGGGTATTTTCATCATGATTAGTCTGTGACCATAATTCTTCTAGGTCTGACAATGCCTGGAGTTCTAACTCATTATCTAAAACAATAGGCTGGAATGATGTATCTAATCCAACCTTTTTTTAGTTATTTATTTGCAAAGTATTTTTTCCAACAAAGTAATCTCACATATCGGTTCAACTCCGTGAACAGTTCAAACAGATTTGGACCTGAGTATGAAGCAAAATGTCACCCCTTACTAAACAGTTCAACTTGTGCTTTAGTTAATATTTTCTTTGACAATTTGAACACTCTTCTCTTGTTCAAGGGTTTTCTTATTCCTTTATTTTTATTTTTATTCTTTAAATGTTTCTTTTGAACTAATCACTGTTGTTATGTTATACATGTCATTCTTTAAATCAGGAGTCTTTAAAGAACCACCTTCCACACCTAGTCCCATCCCTTGATATCCAGATCTGATTGCACCTCCCTTTCTTCTTACACATTTCTTGACATTTTTGTTATTGGACCCGTAGAAAGTAAATGATACTGATTTCTTTGTGACCAATCCTTTTTTTTCTCTCTTTGGGACTGATGTGCCCCTAAAAAAGTCACCGAATCACGATCTCTGTTAGAAGGTGCAACCCAACTTGCACTATCACTATCTGCACGTGTATGATAATCAACTGATAACCTATTTCTCACTTTAGGTCTAACACTCACGGAATCCCGTGATACAGAATGGTGCAAGTTTATCTGAGACCTTTCTTTTATACAATAGTCTCCTATCAGTAACGTTTGATGGTTCAAATCGTGAACGAGTATATTTGGGAGATGTTCTTGAGCCTGATAATCTCCTCTTACTCCTACTTCTCTCATTCCTTCTACCACTCCTATTGTGATTGAATGTTTTAACTCTATCATGTTGATAATCCTGTACATCCCTTTCATATTTGGACTCTTTGGTATTAATCAGCAGGTGTTCATAATAGGCTACTCTATCATTGATAACCTTATGCCTTTCGGCAAGCACTTTTGCATCATCATGTGTTTCTAATTTATTTTTGACTGTCTCAATCTCTCTTGTGAGATATCTAACCTTTTCTTCCCTATATTTAATAAGTAGTCTCATAAGAGAGATTGTGCAATCATCTTATGTCTGGTTCCACTGAGAAAGCATTTCAATATTATCCTGGAAAGGAAAAGCCTTAAACAATCTTAGTCCTCTCGGCACCATCTTGTTATCAACATATTTCTGCAGACTAATGCTATCCCACCAGTGTCTCATCTCTGCTTTAAGTAAGCTTTCAAGTTTATTAAAGTCTCTAGAGAGACTTTGATCTCTACTTGAGGCACTGGGGGGATTATTTTACTTTAACAAATAGGATTGTCTAGCTTGCTCCTTCAACCATAGTCCGGATAATTCAGGATCTGTATTGCGCTACCTCACGCTTTTTGATTGGGACTATTTTTTGTTTTAATAGTATACACATGACATTATGATCATCTGCTGAATTTTTGGAGAAACTATATCAGTTCATACAATATTGTAACATAAGTGCACCTATACATGTATATATCAACTTGTGTTTTCTCTATATCTAGATTTTCATAGTTGTATTGTGTATTTATTGCATTTACAGCAGCATTATTATACATATTTTTTTAACTAGTATCAGTCTTAATAAATGTATTTTTATTCTATTATCCACAGTGCAATAGTTGTTATCTCTTTTGGTGACTTAAGGTACCATTGCAATATTTTGTTATTTCCAATCTTTGATCCTGAGTTTATTCTGACTACCACGCCCCTCGTGGAATCCAATTGTCCCCCTGGTAAATCCTTCACACTTCCACATTTATGAAGTAAATGGCTTCGTTGGGCCCATGCCTCCCATTTTGCTGGCCATGCTGGGGTCAGGAAGACTTGGGAGCTCCTCTCATGTAGCTATTGGTGGCCTTCGTTATGCAAGGACGTGAAAGCTTTTGTAGCCGCTTGTACTGTACCTCGAGGAACACCATATGGGCCTCTCGTACCTCTGCCTGTTGCTGAAACTCCTTGGTCTCACTTGTCCATTGATTTTATTACATACCTGCCTCCTTCCAAAACTTGTATGGTCATTTGGGTCATCACTGACCGGTTTTCGAGGGCTGCTTATTTTGTCCCTCTCAAGGATCTCCCCTCTTCTTCAACCTTGGCAGATCTATTTATTAAAGAGGTGTTTCGTTTGCATAGTTGTCCTCTTCACATTGCATCTGACCATGGTACACAGTTTGTTTCTAAATTCTGGAGAGCTTTTTGTGGTAATTAAACTGAACTTTTCATCTGCCTATCATCCTCAGTCCAATGGTTTAACTGAAAGAATCAATCAGGAACTAGAGAAATATCTTCAGATGTTTGTGTCTGCTAACCAAAAAAAAGGACTGGGTTGAATTTCTTCCATGGGCAGAATTTACCCATACTTATCATTTTCATGAGGCTACTTCTAACTCTGCCTTCTTCGTGATGTATGGGTGTCACCCTAGAGTTCCCACATTATCCCAGATTCCAAAATCTCCAGTGCCTGCAGTGGATCCTCTTTTCCGTAAATTGTCTTCTATCTGGACCCAGGTCAGAGACAACTTAAAAGAGGCCTCTAGTCATTCCAAGACAAATATTGATAGAAGAAGATGTGCGGTCCCTAAACTGGTTCCTGGGGACTCAGTGTGGTTATCCACTAGGAATATCCAGTTAAACGTTCCCACTATGAAACTGGCACCCAGATTTATTGGCCCATTTAAAATCTTGAAAATCGTTAATCCAGTAGCCATCAGATTGAAATTACCACCTTCTCTTCGCTTTCCGAATGTATTTCATGTATCTCTTCTGAAACCTGTGGTACGGAATCAATTTTCTTCTGCCTCTAAACCACCCCCTCCTGTATGGACCCAAGACCAATGGGAATATGAGCTAAAGGAGAGTTTGGATTCTCATGTATCCAGAGGTGCGGTGCAGTTTCTTGTGGATTGGAAAAGTTATGGTTTAGAGGAAGTTTTGTGGGTCAAGGCTTCAGATAAACATGCTCCTCGTCTTCTTAAACAGTTTCACTGGAGACTTCCCAATAAACCTTATTAGGGTGTCCAGAGTCCACCCTTACGGCAGGGGGTACTGTCACGACTTACTTGTCCTCGTTCCAGCGCTGCTCGAAACTTCCAGGTGACGGCTCAAGTGATGACAGTTTGGGGCGGGTTTTTCAAACCTGTTTTGGACTTACCAACCCTTGTTTCAGCAATGTTTTGTCGCGCTGCTGCTCGGCTCTTACGGGTGACGGTTCACATGACTGCGGCTGGGGCAGGAGTTCAAATCTGCTTTCGGCATTTAGCTATGCTCTGACTTTCTCTCACTGCCTAAACAATGTTGTTGCCAGCTCCTTGGTTGTGTCTAGCCTCTATCCTGATTAACCTCCTGTGTACCAGACCTCTGCCTTGTCTGACCACGAAACTGATTAACCTCCTGTGTACCAGACCTCTGCCTGTTTGACCTCGTTCCTGATTCCCTCCTGCATTCCTTGCTACCAGTTGTCTTTGCTGTACTACTCCCTGTAGCATCCTTGAGGACCGCGACCTGCGGGTTCCCGGCGGAAAAGTCCATACTGCCTTGTGACGGTTCTTGGTGATTACCGGGGAATCCGTTAGACTCCGCACCTCTTGGTCTGCCAGCGCCAATCAGGGTACCTAGATCCTCTGCTTCAGATCCGTAACAGTTCTGTTATTAATATATAGTAAAGATCAGTTCAGGTGAATTGGTAGGCAAAGAGCTTTCTCTACAAAGTCAGGGGCGTTATGTGGTGAAATCAAGATTTCAAGTGTGCTTTATTAGAAATATCATGTTGGATAATGTTGTTTTTTGTTTATAAAGATACACTAAAATAAATTAAAACCCCTGGTCTATACAAGGGCCTGCACGGATGGTTTACTGGGAGAAGAAGAAGTAGCTGAGTGGCAAAAGGCTAACTCTATCTGAAAGGGAAAATGTGTGATTAGACAATCTAAATTAATAAACAAAATTGTACTTACTTACACTTTGTTGATCCTCCGATGTGTCTAACTGTACAAGCACAAGATCCTCTCTCATCTTCAGATACGTGTTGTTTGGGTTGTGAAAAACCCCTCTGTTGTGAAGTAACTATTTATGCAAATGGGAAATTCATGGATGAAGTGCTTTGATAATCCCCAAAAAGTCCACTGAAGCAGGAGGGAGGAAATTCTGCACGAACAGCTAGAAGTATTTAGGGACCCATCAAATTTCCACATGAGAGACTAGCAAAGCTGTAGCAAAATTTGAGGTAAATCGAATTTCATGTTGGAAATAGCTGAAATTATGACAGTAAATGTATTCTGTTCTGTGGTGTGGATGGGGTATTTGTAGTGATTGGACAGAAAACCATCGCAAGAGTAATAAATACAGCAGCTGAAATTCATAGACTTGCGCCGCGTTTTACAGGCGGTTTTGCCAGTCAAACAGCCGGATTTACTATTGGGTGGTTTTAAGGTTCAATGTGAATCCGCCGTCGATGTAACGGCGGTATGTAAGCCTCCAAGCTGCCGCCACTTTGAAAGAAACATGGCGGTTTTGCTTCAAAACAGTTTCGTTTTCTGGCGGGTTTTTTGAAAAAATCAACCTTATCATGCCGTTTTACTATTGACTGTTTTCTGTCAGGAGATTTGACATCACAAGCACTATATAAATCACTGGGCTTACACATTTTCTTTGATAGGGTTTTGAGGAGTAAAGAGATAGGAGCTTGGAGGTATTAGTATTGTGAGTAAGGTGATTTGGAGGTTTGTTGTGCTGCGTGTGAGTAGTCCTGTGTTTTTTTTACATGTGGCTTTATTTTCTGATTTCATTTCTGTCTTTTTTTTGGTAATTGTCTAGTCCTTTGTCTTTGTTACTTTTGTGTGAGTGTGTTGTGCGTGTTTCATTAGTTAGTATAGTTTGTCTTTTGTGTTTGTCAGTAGTTCAGTGTTACTTGTTTTTGTGTATTAGTTGGCATTATGGCCAGAGATAGGAGGCGGGCAGAGGGTGAAGAGAGGGAGATGGAGGTGGAGGGGGCAGATGAAGGTGATGAAGGGTTAGAAGAGACAGGACAGGGGAGGATGACAAAGTCAGGGAGGAATGTCAGATTTTCTCACAATGAGAATTGTGTGCTGATTCACAATATTGTTCCCTGCTATGAAATAATTTTAGGGAACCTTGCCGCCCATACTCCACTAAGGCGGCACCACGAATTGTGGGCGAACATATGCCAGGCTGTTAATGCAGGTCCCAGTAGAACCTCCCATTGGTGTACTGTTTGCGACTTCCGTTTCTGCCATCTGTGTCTCAATATTTAACTGGTATTTAGAACGCTGATATATTTTTGATTTTGTAGTTAATCCATGTACTCATTATCTCCTTCATTGACTTGCCCTTCCCTTCTTACTGGCCTTTCTCTAACTGGACTTTCACCCCTACAATCTATTTTGAATGCAACAGATAAACTAATTTTGGCTGCGAAAACATTCTTCTACTGTAACTATGCTCTGCCAGTCCCTACATTGGCTGCTCATTTACTAAATCAAATACAAAATAACATACAAGGCCATAAAGAAAATGTGAGGGCAGATGTCAAAACATCCTAGAAAAAAACCCAGACTAGTCATGGTCTTTGCCTTTTCTCTTAATGTGGAAATTCATAATCATCATCACCATCACCATTTATTTATATAGCGCCACTGATTCCGCAACGCTGTACAGAGAACTCATTCACATCAGTCCCTGCCCCATTGGAGCTTACAGTCTAAATTCCCTAACATACACACAGAGAGAGAGAGAGACTAGGGTCAATTTTGATTACAGCCAATTAACCTACTAATATGTTTTTGGAGTGTGGGAGGAAACCGGAGCACCCGGAGGAAACCCACGCAATCACGGGGAGAACATACAAACGCCACACAGATAAGGCCATGGTCGGAAATTGAACTCATGACCCCAGTGCTGTGAGGCAGAATTGCTAACCACTGAGCCACCGTGCTGCCCATAATTGTACAACTGGTACTTTATGCCCCCATTTTTTAGGCATGTTGCAGTAGTAGGAACTTATTCTTGAACCAATTCAGATTGCTCTAGATATATAGCAGACACCAGTCATGTTATACTGTGCTAAAACAGGAAACTCAGGTACTCACATAGGCAGCTAGTCTGGGAGCCTCAAAGAAGTAGTCCAAGTAGAAGTAGTCCAACCTACATCCAATACTAAGTTCAAAGTATGCAGCAGTCTACAGAGTAGTCCTTCGGTAGGGACGGGACTAAAGAGTTAGTTCCCCTTGGGAAGCTTCGGCATACCTAGGGAAGAAAGGGGCCTGCCCGAGCCTTGTGGCTGAGATGAGCCTGAAGACACTTGCCTCCAGAGGGGCCTTTTGGCTTCCAAATCTCCGGCACAGTCCCAGACTACACTGGGTGATTTGGAGCACACACCTCGGGCCTCAATAAAAAAAAGAAAAAATTATCCAAAACTGGGGGCGCTTAGGCGATCCTTTAAAATATATTAAACAGGTTGCAACAAAGATATATGGATTGTCCTGGGAATCCTAAGATTATGGTAAATCCAACTGAAGTGAAACTGGATATATTTTCTTAATAATGTTATAAAGTACTATATAATTTAGCTGGGAGCTAACATTCCAGGATCCAGACAAGAATCCAATTCCAGGTTGTGAAAGCTGCAATAACAGGTAGGAAAGAGCAACACAGTTTTAATACTTAATATGTCATGTCCTATGTTGGCCACACCCCACAACACTATGTGGCCACGACCCCTTCGACAGTGTGCCGTCACTGCATGGCAGCACACAACCCTTGTTCTACTCATTTATGGAGGGGGCCCAAAGAAACTTGCTTTACCAGGCCCCAAATTCCTATTGGCGGCCTTGCCTCTGCAGTCTAACAATAAATAATATTGTCCCCAGTAGTCTGAAAATAAATGATATTGTCCCCAGTAGTATGAAAATCAATAGTAGTGCCCACTTGCATAAAAGAAGAAATTAATATTGTAGCCTTAATTTATAAATTACTCTTGCCCCCCCATCATTTCTAAGTAAAGTTTGCCTACCCAATAAACACTTCCTTTCTTGTTCAAAGATAATCCACAGTGAAGAGGGAGAATCCATATGGGAAATAAAAAAAAAAAATGGAAGTAACAGATCTCTCATGAGGGGCACCCTACACAAATTGAGATAATGTCCTGTGAGTCTGGCTGCTTAACAGCAAATCAAGAGTGGTCCCATACACTGCTCAGCCACAGATAAGAGACCTTCACTGCCTAATGTGTTACAAAGCATATACTCAACAGTGGTAGAAACAGCCTCCTGCCATGGTCTACAGAAGGCTCCGGGTTCCACACCAAATCCACCACCCCACCACACTCTCAATAGCAGAGCATGATTACATGAGGTACATAATATATTCAAATAGTGAGCACTCACTCTTTCGCCACCATCAGTTGCTCTGAAGTATGGCACCTGGGAATATCCAGAGTAAAAATAACATATAGGGAATAATACTTAAATACATTCCTTTTATTTGCAAGAAAATTAATTTGTAGCTTTTTCATGTGCACAGTAGTTGTTTTGTTTGTTTAAAAAAATACTTTGCCAGTTCCTCATCTTGCAGCGCTGTCGCTTCCTCCAAAACAGCACTATATCCAGATGCAGCAATTAGTGCGAGTGAGGTTGAAGGAGGTAAAAACCTGCCCCAAACAGTATATTACTCTGCCACAATCTATTGCCTTAAATCAGGCTCAACAACACATAGATCTGCAACTGGCAACTTGTGGAGCTAACTGCTGAAGCTCTTCCTTCTGCATGTCTGCCATGGTCATTTTAAATTTGGGATTTTTTAAAAAAAACAAACAAACAAATGTTTTGGGTTTTTTTAAGTTTTGTTTAACTATTTCCTCCCTCATTTTCACACTCTGCCCCCTCCCCCTTCTCTCTCTCTCTCTGTCACCCTCTTTTCTTTAATTTCTCTTTGTTCCCTCTCTCCTTCCAAATCTTATCACAGCAGCAGTTACTGTGTATGGGCCTTTTTGTAATGTGCTAGATTGGCTCTAATTTTTTAGATAATTGGTATCCCATTGAAAAACATAGAAAATTGTTTTTTATTCGGTATAATAACTGATAAACATAGTAAGCTGTTTCAGATAATTACAATGCATAGTAAAACACTGAATGATTTTCTTTTATGTGGGTTATCAGGACAATTATATTGGAGGCTCCAGCAATAGTCTACCATCATGTATCTGTCCCATCTGCCTTGTTACCTTTCCTCCTCTTGATGAAAACTCTCCCCTTGTTCCTCACTGAAATCACCAAGATTATCCAGAAATCTGTGTAAGTGGCTATGAAGACAGTGTAAATTTATGCATTTTTGTGTACATATTTTGCACCAGTTCTTCATAATTGTCTGCTTTGTAGTTATCTAGAAGCCCTTGACAACTGAGAAATAACTGCGCCAGGCAGAAGCTTCAACACCATTCATACATTTTGTGAAATTTGAGAGCCATCAAAGATTCCAGGTTTTAGCTTTTAGTTTTTCCATACTTGTGTAACACCCCCTTTCTCACCGTCCACAAGCAAGTAGGTGATTTTTTTAAAAAATGTGTGTGCATGTCAGCATATTGAAAATATATAAGTGCAGTGCCTCCACCTTGGTTACTCTAACTAGCAGACTAGCATAAAATATGTTTCATTATAAACATGTCAAAATTTAAACTTCAATGCAGTATACATTTAATCTTTTTCTCTCCTTTCTAAGAAGTATTTACCTTATATATTAGCTCAATACTAGAGATGCTCAGGCTCGGTTCCCCGAGAACCGAACACACCTGAACTTAGCAGATCCGAGTACCGAGCCGAGCCAGCTCTGTACTTTCATGCACCCTCAGGAATTGAAAACGAGGCAAAACGTCATAGCTACGTCATCAGATCTCGGATCTTGTGAGTTTTGGATTTTATAAGTACCACCCTCCACGGCGATCCAGCACCATTTCATAGAGGAACACAGAAGGGGTAGCACAGTTCTTGGCAGTCTGTAGAGCAGTTGGGCAGCGTCATAGGTAGAATAGAAAGAGCAGAGGGTAGCAGTGTTCTTCAAAGTCTACAATGAAATTCAGGAGAGCTCCATTGCTAATTGTCATTGCTGAAATAGAAAGAATGAATAGGTCTGGCAGGCTTGGTCTTCTAAATTTGCAGTCCTATAATGTACAGTGTTATATAGGTTACATACAAAGAGGAGAGCTAATTGTAATTGTTGAAATACAAATGCTAGGGCTGGCAAGCTTGGTCTTCTGAACTTGCAGTCAAATTGTACTGTGTTATATAGGTTACACACAAAAAGGAGAGCTCCATTTCTCCATTGCTATTTGTCATTGTTGAAATACAAATACTGGGGCTGGCAGGCTTGGTCTAAATCTGCAGTCACATTGTACTGTGTTATTAAAATGCATTCACAGCAGTACACAGAAGACTGAAACTTTATTGAGACAGACACAAATATAGGAAAGGGTGCATAAATTAAGACAAGACATTCAACAAAACTTAAAACAGTGAAGGGGGAATGGGTTGGAGGGGGTAAGGGAGGGGGAGACACAAGCCCAAGGTTTTATTGAATAAACAGACATATAGGGGGAGAAGGAGAAGAGGGAGCCAGAAAATTAATCATCTTCCTCTTCCTCAGGACTGTCAATGGTGTTATAGTCTCTTAGTAGGCTGTGGATCAGCCTGCGACAGTCCTGGATGGTCATCTTCTCCCTTTTCAAGATGAGGCGATTCCTGGCAAGCCAAATAGCATCCTTAAAGCAGTTCATAAGGCACCAGGCTTCCTGGATTGCCCCAATGATGTGGGTCCCAGGAAATAATCCATAAAATACTGAATGACATGAAAGGCAAGTTCTGGACACACTGTCCTTAAGTTCATGTTCCAAGGCATCCAACAATGCCTATGCAGTGGGGCAGTCCCAAAAAATATGCTGTGCTGTTTCCATTCTGGTGTTGCAGAAGGGGCAGTGGACATATCGGCACAGGTTCCGGGAGTGCATGAATGTCCTGAGAGGCAGACCTCCCTGGATAGCCATCCATGCAATGTCTTTGTGTCTATTAGACAGCCTCTTAGAGGCCACATTCTCCCACACGTGTTTTGTTGTTGCAGCAGGGAGCCCTGAAACAGACTCCATAATGCCTTAAGCTCTGATGAGCTTGTGGACAGTTTTTGGCTTCCACAAGTCTGGTTTAAGTCCCTATAGATGGTGCTCCTGCACAAATTGTCCAACATCCAGGTAAAACCAAGGTGTAGTCCAGTTGCAAGGGAAGGAGCTGTCCCACTTTTCCCAACCAAGGGTCCTCCAAACAGGCATGAGGAAAAAGCGAGATATGAACTTCCCAGCAGAGCAAATGTTCTTTTCAATAAGAGTTCTGTGGATGCAGTTGCAAACAAAGAAGGCTCACAGCATTGTGGGGATATCCGGGATCCTTTTCCCACCTTTGAGGGTCTCCTTGTACATAACTGCCCGCTTCATTCTGTCCATGTACTAGCTGTAGAATAACCACAGTTATCCAAGGAAATGGTGGCACGATCAAATGAACCATAAGTGAATTTATGATCCAAGGACAATTCCATTTCTACTGACACAGCTTGGGACAATGTTTCCTAGATGTGCTAGGAACTGGCATGTGTTTGAGTCATTGCTCTGTCGCTTAGCATCCAGCCAGGTCGCTGCAGTATTTGTCTGCAAGTGTATGAAAATAATATTGTGACCTGTGAGGTGGTCAAAATTGACTGCAAATAACTGGAAATTAGTGTTCTTGTGGTTAATAATAATGTAGGAACAAAAAAGCAAAAATGATGTAATTTTAGCATATTTTAGCAATTTTTCAAAAAAATACAGATCCAAAACCAAAACCAAAATACATGAGGGCGGTTTTGCCAAAACCAAAACCAAGACCAAAACACGAAGTTAATCGAGATCCAAAACCAAAACCAAAACCAGAACACGGGGGTCAGTGAACATCTCTACTTGGATTACAGCAGCATCAATACACAGGTTTTGGCTAATCTAAACTACTCTAATTTACATTTCAGTATCAGATATATGCATAAACATTTCAATAAATGAACATTAGGCTATGCAAAATTAAACAATGGAGGGTCATCCACTTAATTAAAGAGTCCCACCAGCTTCCTGATAGTTCAACTGTAAATTCAGCTGTAAAGTCCAGTTTGCTTAATATGGTATCACTCAAATTAGCCGTTGTTTGCAGTGGAGTGTCACAATTGTGTACTATTGTTATTTTTCCTTAATATTCAACTATGACAATGTATATTGTATGTTATTTTGTAATGTAATCTCAACTTGTGCTTTGGTAAATGACATGAGTCTGATCCTATGCAAGTGTCAATAATCTATAAACTAGCCAGGCCCGGGGAGATAAGCATCTCAGAGGAATTTTAAACCCCAAAGTTGTAAACCCTCTAGCCATGCAAACGAGCAGAGGTGAGAACTCAGGCCCTGAGAACATACCAGATCTTAGGACATGCATAACTCACTTCAGAATGCTCGGTGTCATTTAGGGAATCTGATCTCATTGAAAATGTAATTCCTAAGGTGAAGAGCCTGTAAGAAGGGTTTACAATCTTCTGCTTTAGACATTACATTGTGCATTTTCATGAGGGGGTCTATCAAGACTGAAATGTCCCATATTTCTCAATTGTGTTCCCTCACACACGCCAAGTCTTGACAAGTAAGTAGTGACTCTGGTTTTATGTCCTATTTTAGTTCTGAAACTTATTTGTGCAACTTATTGTATGTTTTGTTATTAACTTTTTGTAGCTCAGCCTTTTTTCAGATTAAATAAATTTAATCTAGTGTGTTCTCCGTGATTCTTTGTGAACTTACGAAGCCCAGGGAGACTCATGCTACATGTGTATGGGATTTAAGTGCGAAACATTAATAAGTGGTTTTGGTGAATGTGAGAACACCATAATAAATCCTTTGTGGTGGCAGAAAAGGTGTATTGATTGCTAAGTGACTAAGGTGACGCCAGTAACAGCCAGCTGTTAAGATTTCTGTATCTGAGACAGGCTGGGCGTTCTTAACATGGAGTAATATCAGGCATTTTAGTAATAGTTTCCTCACTCAATTTAGCAATATGTAGCCAAAATACTTTCGTCTTAACTGTGTTCATTATTTGCTTTCTCTAAGGTGCAATTTTCCACACATAAACTCTTTCTGGTTCTTTCCAATACTATAATGCTATTAGCATGAAAAATCACTGACTGACATTTGATACATCCCTTAGGTACGGCTCAGCACAGGTTCCAAATAGCAATATAGGGTAAACTGGGTCCATTTTAATTAACAGTCTCTTCCCTTAATTCTACCTATTCTTACTTCATCACAATCAAAGTCCAGAAAAGGGCTTACTCACAATCTTCAAGTCTCCCCACCTGTTCCTTCACTAACTACTATGGTAATAAATATTAAACTCAGTCCTGTACAATAAATAGGAAATGCAGGTTGCATATTACTTCCAGCTTCAGGATGCTCTTGTCCTCAAGAATATTCAGGTTCTGTTCTCCACAAGCACACTGGAATCACAAAATTACGTTAAACTGTCATCATTCCCTCTCTGAACTTCATCCACGCTGTCTTCTGCAAGGGATGTTGCTTCCACCTCTGCCAAACTTTGTAGCCAATTTTCTGCCCTGACTGTTAGGCTAACGGCTCTTGTCATAAACTTGCAGAACTAGTTATAGAGGTCTTCACCTTTAGCAGCCACCTTTCTCATAGAGCTTGATGCACTCAAAGGTACATAGATGCCCCCAGGTCTTAACTCTAATGTAGTGCAAGTTTATGAACAATACCGCAGCAGAAAAGCAGAAGGAGGGAATTCGGATGGTAGCGGGGAGTCAGAAGCAAGCCGACATCAGGGGTTTGAAGCAAGCAGAGTAGTCAGAGACAGGCCAAAGGGTTAGGGCTAGCAGCGATCAGGGATATCCAAGTAACAGATCAGAGGTATGGGCAATCAGGAAATGAGCAGGGTCCAAATAACAAGCCAAGGGTCACAACGAAAGGTCAATCCAGAGCACTGCAGAATCCACAGAACAAACGAACAGAGCAGGTCAGCAATTCCTCAGGGAAACGCTATAACCGACATGGAGACTAAGCCCTCCCAGCCTTAAATACACAAAGTAGCCAATCAAAGGAGCTGGGTGAGGTGTGTCATAATAGGCCCCAGGGGCTACTTGATTAATAATGAACTAATTAATTAGCCCGCAGGCTTGTAATAACCTAATCTACACAGAGTTACTGGGACGTAGTGCTGATTAGAAAGGCGTCCCGGTCGTTGCCATGGCGACGACCGGGACTGAACAGGGGGAAGTGACGTCCCAGCTGTTGCCATGATAGCCGGTACACAGCAAAGGGAAGTGAACCGCGGATCACTGCGGCTCGTTACACTGACTCCCTCAGTTGGAGTTGTTTAGCCTAATTTATATTCCTGTCAACACTGTCTCTCACTGCTACAACCCTGTCTTGGCTCTCTCCACCGTTATTTTTGCCCCACCTACTCTCTTCTCTATCCTTTGGCAGTTTTTTCTGCTCCCCCAGTGCTTACTGGGATTTATAGGGGGTTTTTTTCTCTCTCCCTTCTTGAACATTGAAAAGCCAGCTTGTGTCACATCTTGTCAACCAGAACGAGAATCTTCGGTAATCTAAAATTTGTGGTGTTCCCTTGTCCCCATTGATATTTATCCTGGGGTTTGAACCCCTTGCCATATCCATTAGATCCTCCAATCTGCTCCCTGGTGTCGCTATTAAAAATACCTTGCATAAACTATGTTTGTTCACTGATGATGTTCTGCTTTTTGTATCTGATGCAGAGATTTCGCGGCCGTCCCTACATAATATTCTTGATGCCTATAGCTGTGCCTCATATTATAAGCTAAACTCTTCTAAATCAGAAGCACTTATGATAAATATTTTCCCTGGGAAGGTGCAACTTCTCAAAACGAAGTTTTGCTATTCATGAAAGACATCGGAAGTGCAATATCTGGGTATCCAAATCACCCCTTCATTAGAAAATACGATTAATATTAACCTTTCAACTTTAATCCTTCAATTTGCCACTTTAAGTAAATCCTGGGTCTGCTGTGAGGTCTCCTGGTTGGGAAGGATAGCGGCATTCAAGATGATGCATGATGTACGTATTCCGTACTGTACCTGTTAGCATCCCTAAACCTTTGTTGGATAAATTACATTCGGTTATGATTACATATGTTTCGAAGCCCAAACCTCTGCGAATAGATAGTTCTCGGATGTGTTTATCTAAACAACAGGGAGGTTTGGCTTTACCAGACTTGGTTGGATATTATGAGGCTTGTTTACTTTTCCAGCTTTGAGATTGGTCCCTTCCGATGTACCAAAAACCATGAGTAGATCTGGAGAAAGCCCTTAATCCACATCTCCCATTGGCTGATTTGACGTCAAATTTTGGCGTCCTGTAAATGCCCGGTTACCAAAGACAACTAGGGACTCCCTGGCGTTGTGGGAGATAGTGCTGGAGGCCAATCCTATGATTATGGTCCCAATAAAAAATATCTCTCTAGATGCAGTGGCTAAATTAATTCCAGATTTAAACCGTAGTCTATGGTCATCAAATGGTATAACTTAATTCACTGATTTACAGACCTTACTCTCTTTTACGCAAATAAAGGAAATATTTCACCTTCCCTCCCAGGAATTTTATAAATACCTGCAGCTTAGACACTGGTTTAATTCGCTTCCCAGACTAGGTCTACCCATTACTGCACCACCACTCTTGCTGTTCACTAAGTTAACTAAAGGACATAATAAAGCCAGCATTACCTTCTGGTATCGCTATTCCCTCCCATCCATATCAGAAAATAAGACTAAAATACAACTGCTTAGGGAATCTGACCTTCACCTTGAGTTGGATAATGAGGAATGGGAAACCATTTTCACTAATTCGTTTCGAATGTCAAAATGTATAAACCATACAGAAATGATGATAAAATTAATCAACAGATTTTATCTCACTCCAACTAGACTTCATAAAATGTGGCCCAGCCAGTTGAAACTTTGCTGGCGGCTATGTAATATACCAGGTGACCTGATGCATGTATTCTGGAATTGCCCCCTTATACAGCCATTTTAGGAGCAAGTATTCAGGCTAGTCAATAAGGTTACTGCACCGAATCTCTCTCCTATCCCAGAGGTTGCATTATTGCATTACTACCCCCCTCAGTTTCCACTACATGATAAATATGTAGCTAGCATAGGTTGCATAGTGCCAACAGTTAGAGGAGCATTGGGATCAAGAGTGGCAGAGGAAGGAATGGGAGAGCTCATGTTCCCAGACATCGAGGCAGCCACAGAATGAGAGGGAGGTTGGCGCTCCGGCTGAGAGTGGATCCTTTTTTCCCTGCCATCTGTCACCTGTTTAAAGTAGTTCACAGCAGGCACAGGTTTAACACTCTTTAATTTTTTTGGGTCCATCATGCACAGAAAAGGAGGTAAGCCAATCTGGACAATTAGACACACGTGGAGGGTAAGGCTGTAACAGGTGGGCAGGTAAAAACAGGTGTTGCAAAAAGGATGACATCAGTGTGCCACTAAGGCATAGGTTAGCATCTAAACATACTTGGACAGGAGGAGCTAGCAATGTGAGATCAGCAGGTGCTCCTTCAGCCGCCGCTAGTGAGCCAAAGAGTAGACTGCGTGTAGAAATCTCCCAAGACAATTACTGAAGAACTGCCCTCATATGTGAACCAGCACACAAATCTGGTGAAGCAGCAGCCATAGTCAAAGGCAGTATTGCTACTCACTGCCACAGTTGGTGTTTGTAGGGTATATGCACCCAGCTAATAGTATAGCTTGTTATATGTAATGAGTATATAGAGATAGCTATATCTCGGCAAAGTGCAAGCTTAGGAAGCTTCAGATGACAAGTGTCCATCAGAGAGCAGTGTGAGCTGCTGGACTGTTGTAATGGGGGTAGGTCAGCGATGTCAGTTGACAGCAGGCAATCGAAAGCGGCCACTTCCATACTACTCAGAGTGACACAGCTCTGTGAAGCAAATGCTCAGACCACCGGGTGTCCAAGATGGCGGCCGGCAGGGGAGCAAACTTACTGAAGTCATCAGGATTCTTATCCTGTATCTTCTGCAGCAGTGGCATATGTGAAAAGGAGTCTTTCCTTAGCAACCACTCCTTGGCTCAACAAGTGCAATTCTTCCTTCTCCTTTCCCTGAGGTTAATTGTTTGCAGTGTTCTCGCCACGGCGACAAGCAAACAAGCACGAGCTTTGCATTTATTTGAGCAGCTCATTCTATAACAATAATCCTACCTTATTTATAGTTATGAAGGGAGTTGCCGAACATACACTATACACAAAGCAGAACAAAGCAATGAATGGCGATGATGGTATTGCCTGTTACTGGATGTTTGTGTGTTTGTTTGTGTATGTTGAGGTTCATCCAATTATTTAGGTTGGTTTCCATATTGCTGCAGACACGACATATATCTGTATAGTGTGTACAGAGTTACAATTGTTTGAGCATATGCTTATGACAGACCAAATCACAGATCTAAAGGTAAATCATGTAGGTATGTACGCATGAATCGACATGCTCATTGGGACATTCAATCATTGGTAAAATCGTTACAAATATCTCATCGGGAGAAATTTTCTGTAGTGTGTACTCAGCTTTAGGGACATGACCTAGTGACAAAACTTAGGTGTGATATTTTGTAGGTGGATTATTGCATTATTCATAATTAAACTAGTCTTCTGGTGATTGTTGTCTACAGCATTTGTTGGTATGTTGGAATGGAATATGAGTAGTTGTCTGAAGAGAACAGTAACTAAATATTAGGCTTATTCCTTTTGAAATAGTATTTAAATGTGGACAGCAATGGTATCCTGTTAATTATTATTATTATTATTATTATTTAGGTATATTTACAAGGCACCACAGATTCCATAGCGTCCAATACAGTAAGAAAATCACAAATACATGAGTTAATAAGCACAAATGTTATTCTAGTTCTGAATTTCATGGAAAATGTAATATGAAAACTCAATACTATATACCCATATAACCAACATTCAAAAATTACTATAAATAAATAAAACAAGTTATTATAATAGTTGGGACATCCGTTGAATGTGTGTTAACTTAAAGCTAAGCTCAACTGGGCTATGTTAGTCAGGAATGTTGACCCCTTTTTCATTAAGATAAACGTTCTACAGAAAAGACTTCCTATTATTAGCCCAGAGGCTCTGCTCTCTACCTTTTGGGCATGACCTCTTGTTCCAGGACATCACTCTTGTATAAAGTACAATGACTTATTTAGTTTTCTGTACGATTCTGGCATAGATGACAATCACTTCCTACTTTCGTACAATGTGCAGGATTTCAACATACTTCAGTTTTGCCATTATTACTGTGGACATTCTGTATTTTATTAAATGTTTTTCCTTTTTGACAAGTTCAGCTTTTCATTTATTTTTTGCTTGCTCCAACCCCACTCCACCAGTCCACAGTGTGTAGCTCTCACAACATATATGACCAGCACAGCCTACTAACCCAATAACAATTACATGCAAAAACACCATCATGCATAAAATAACTTAAAATTTGTTATGGCTGACGGCAAGTGTCATAAACTTGTAGAACAGGTCACAGAGGTCTTCGCCTATAGCAGCCGCCTTTCCCGTAGAGCTGAATGTGCTCACAGGTACTCGGATACCCCCAGGTCTTAAGCTCAAAATAGTACAAGTTTATAACTCTACCGCAGTGCAGGCGAGGGCCAGGTGGAAGAATAGAAAAGTCCAAATGGGCCGAGGTCAAGGGGTACAGCGGGCAGCGGTGGTGTAGTCCAGGCAAAAGGTCAGGGCTGGCGGCAAACAACGAATCCAGGTAACAGGCAGAGATCAAGGTCACAGGCAATTCAGCAGAGTCCAGTACACGGTCCAAGGTCATACACAGCAAGATCAATCCAAAGCCAGAGAAGGGGAACAGAGCAGGGAGCAGGTAAGTATACACAGAGCAGAAACTAAAACCGGCAGTGAGGCCCAGGCCTCACTGCCTTAAATACTATGATGGAAAAATCAGAAAGGAGGAGGACAGGGCTGACAATCAGCCTCAGGATTCTGCTAATTAATTAATAGCTGGGAACTAGCATAGGTCATATCACAAACCAGGAACATGTATAAATGACAAATAGAATCAAGTGAGAGCTCCCCCTGGAGTTGGAGGATTTCCCTACACCCTCCACAAATATACAGTGCATTGAAACTAATGCACGTGCTCAGCTGCTACCTCACGCCAGGATGCGGCGTACCGCTGCAGCTCGTAACAGTTCACCCCCCTTGAGGAGGGGTCAAGGGACCTCGACATCCTGGTTTCTCAGGGAACCATTTGAAAAAATCCTTGAGCAATTTGTCAGCATGTAGATGTCTTTGTGGCACCCAAGAACGTTCCTCTGGGCCATAGCCCTTCCAATGGACCAGAAAGTGAATTTGTCCTTGGACCTTTTTGGAGTCGAGAATTTTTTCGATGATGAATTCCTGGTGTCCCTTGACTGTAACAGAATGAGGCTTGCGGGCTTGATGCGGCCTAAATTTTTGAGACCAAGTAACGGGTTTGAGTAGCGAACAATGAAAAGCCCTGGGAATCCTGAGAGAAGAAGGAAGATTCAGTCTAAAAACCAATGGATTAATCTGCTTAGTAATAACAAAGGGTCCACTGAATCTGGGACCTAACTTTTTGCATGGCTGCTTAAGTCTGAGGTTGCGTGTTGACAGCCAGACCTTATCACCAACTTTGAAAGAACGTGGTCTGCGATGCAGGTCTGCATAAAGTTTGGACTTAAAAGAGGCTTGTTTGAGGGCTATATGGACTTTTTTCCATATCCGTGAGAGACGGCCAGCAGAGTGATGAGAATCCGGGATATTGGAGGATGCCAGAATGGACAAGGAGTTTGACCGTGGATGGAATCCCAGGTTACAGAAGAAAGGAGACACCTGTGAAGAAGAGTGGTATGCGTTGTTGTAACCCGACTCCGCCCATGGAAGCAGAGAGGACCAGTCGCTATGGCATTTGGATACATACAAACAAAGAAATTGCTCAAGGGATTGGTTGACCCTCTCAGTTTGTCCGATGGACTGTGGGTGAAATCCTGAAGAAAAACAGAGTTTGATTCCCTGCCGGGTACAAAAGGCTTTCCAAAAGGTGGCGACAAATTGAAAGCCACGGTGCGAGACAGTATTGACGGGGAGTCCATGGAGTCGGAAGACGTGTTGGATGAACAAGGACGCCAGAGTTCTGGCACATGGCAACCCAGTAAGTGGAATGAAGTGGGCTATCTTACTAAACCGGTCAACGGCTACCCAGATGGTGTTAAAGCCAGATGAGCGAGGTAATTCCACAATAAAGTCCATAGATATATGTGTCCATGGTTTAGCTGGAACAGACAGCGGCATGAGAGGACCAGTAGGAAGACTGCGAGAGGACTTATTCCTAGCACAACTTTCACAGGAAAGCACGAATTCTCTGGTATCAGCGGATAAAGAAGGCCACCACACCGAACGGGATAGCGGTTCAATGGTCTTAGATACTCCAGGATGACCCGAGGTCTTGTTGTCGTGACATTCGGTGAGGACAGTCTTCCTCAGGTGGTCCGGTACAAATAATATACCTGTGAGAGTCGCTGGTGGTGCCAAATGCTGGAAGTCCTGAAGGATCGTGCCTAAATCCTGGGTCAGACCTAAAACAATGTCAGAGGCAGGGATGATAGAAGATGGTTCAGTGAGAGGAAGATGCGTGGAGATAAAGCTGCGAGACAAGGCATCAGCCTTGGTGTTTTTGGATCCTGGTCGGAACGTGATGAAGAACTTGAAACGAGAGAAGAACTGGACCCACCGGGCTTATCTGGAATTTATGACCTTAGTGGATTGAATAAACTGAAGATTCTTGTGGTCAGTATATACCGTAATCACATGAGCTGCTCCCTCAGGCCAGTGGCGCCATTCTTCAAATGCCCACTTTACTGCCAATAATTTCAGATTACCGACATCATAGTGGGTTTCAGCGGAAGAATATTTTCGAGAGAGGAATGCACAGGGGTGCAATTTGTGGTCGTAGGGATCCTTTTGCGAAAGGATAGCGCCAGCTCCAACATCGGAGGCGTCAACTTTGACTATGAACGGCAGTTCTGGATTTGGATGTCGAAGGACCGGTGCAGAAATAAATGCATTCTTGAGTGCCCTGAAGGAATCCAACGCTGAGTGAGACCACTTAATGACATCGACCCCTTTGTGAGAAAGGGCTATAATGGGAGCCACCAATACGAGAAGGAACGAATGAATCGCCTGTAGTAGTTGGCAAACCCCAAGAATCTCTGAATGGCTTTCAGATTGGTAGGCTGTACCCAGTCAAGGATTGCTTGGACCTTACTGGGGTCCATCAAAAAGGCATCAGAGGAGATGACATATCCCAGGAATATGACTTGGATAAACTCGAACTCACATTTCTCCAATTTAGCCAAGAGATGGTGCTGACATAATTTGAGATGTACCTCCCTGACGTGTAATCGGTGAAGTTCCAAAGAATTGGAGTAGATTAGAATGTCATCGAGGTAGATCACAACGAATTTGGCCAGAAAATCTCGCAGCACATCATTAATAAAATCTTGCAACACGGCAGGGGCATTACATAGGCCGAAGGGCATGACCAGATACTCGTAATGACCTGAATGGGTGTTGAAGGCCGTCTTCCACTCATTCCACCTTTTTGATCCGAACCAGGTTATATGCTCCTCGCAGATCAATTTTGGAGTAAACAGCAGCTTGTTTAAGCTGATCAAAAAGAAGAGAGATGAACGGTAAAGGGTAAGTGTTTTTTACCGTTATTTGATTTAGGCCACGCTAATCTATGCATGGCCTAAGACTTCCATCCTTTTTAGACACAAAAAAGAAACCGGCTACCACTGGTGATTTAGAAGGCCTGATGAATCCCCTCCGAAGGTTTTCTTCTACGTATTCCTCCATAGCTTTGGTCTCAGGAATGGATAAGGCATATAATCTCCCCTTGGGGAACTTAGAACCAGAAATAAGTTAAATAGAGCAATCATAGTCCCGATGAGGGGGAAGAGAGTCTGCTTCCTTCTTGGAGAACACATCCTGGAACTCCCTGTAGGCTGAAGGAAGATTTTCGGAACAGGGCTGAACAACCCGGAAAGGGAGAGTCAGGCAGGTTGAAGAGCAGGCAGTACCCCAACGTAAGATCTCCCCCTTACTCCAATCAATATGAGGGTTGTGATGTTGGAGCCAGGGATGCCCTAGGATCAAAGGCACGGAGGAACAAGGAATAAGAAAAAATGAAAGAACTTCGGAGCGAAGGGCTCCCACACAGATTTGCAACGGTGGGGTTATGGAGTGGATCCTGCCTCCGATCAAGGGTCTACCGTCTAATCCACAGACGGTGATGGTAGATTCCAGTTTCACTGCAGGAATGCAGAGGGACTTGGCAAATTCCACGTCAAGGAAATAACCTGCAGCACCGCTATCCAGAAAGGCAGACACTAAAACTGAATTATTCTCAAAGGTAACCCAGGCAGGAATCAGGACCGAATTCTTAGAAGAGACCATTTGGAGGCCTAGGCGCACCTCTTCACATACACTTAGGCCAGATCTTTTCCCGTCTTGTTAGGGTAGGTGCGCAGAAGATGACCCTTGTTTCCACAATACAGGCAGAGCCCAAAGGAACGCCGCCTAGATCTTTCTTCTGGAGGAAGGAGATAGGCTCCTAGCTGCATGGGTTCAGATGGGTCTTGAGAAACAGGGAAAAAGACTAGCGGAGGGCATGATGGTACAGACGTGTCCTTCTCTGCTTTCCTTTTCTTTTCTTTATTCTGCGGTCAATTTTGATAACAAGTTGCAAAAGTGTCTCCAAGGTTGAAGATGAGGGGTAGTGGACTAAGGAGTCCTTTATCTGCTCCGAGAGGCACAGGCGGAATTCACTCTTCACCGCAGGGTTGTTCCACTGACTATCAATGGACCTGCGCCTAATTTCGGCACAGTATTCTTCGGCGGTACGCCGCCCTTGTCTAAGTGGCCTTAGGTGTGACTCTGCTGAAGCCACTCGGTCTGGGTCGTCATAGAGGAGACTAAGGGCGTTGAGAAAGGCATCCACGGACTGCAGTGCAGGGCTGAATGGGGCCAGGCTAAAGATCACCCTGGAGCAGGGAAATTATTATGCCCACCCTCTGCTGCTCTGAACCTGAGGAGCGGGGTCTGAGGCAGAAATAAAGCTTAGAGCTTTCTTTAAAGTTCCAGAATTGGATTCTGTCCCCGGATAACCGATCCGGAAGATTCTGTTTAGGTTCTATGGCAGGTGACAGGGCTGCTTGAGAGGCCTTGGCAGCTTCCTCTTGGGCAGCCACTCTGATTCAGAGGTCTTGGACTACCTGCAAAATAGTCTGGATCTGCCCTGCAAGGACTTGGGCTGGACTAGGCTCCATCCTGGGTTCCACCAGTATTTCTTTTTATGGCTGGTTATAATGTTATGGCTGATGGCAATTGTCATAAACTTGTGGAACAGGTCACAGAGGTCTTCGCCTATAGCAGCCGCCTTTCCCGTAGAGCTGAAAGTGCTCACAGGTACTCGGATGCCCCCAGGTCTTAAGCTCAAAATAGTACAAGTTTATAACTCTACCACAGCGCAGGCGAGGGCCAGGTGGAAGAATAGCAAAGTCCAAACGGGCCGAGGTCAAGGGGTACAGCGGGCAGCGGTGGTGTAGTCCAGGCAAATGGTCAGGGCTAGCGGCAAACAACGAATCCAGGTAACAGGCAGAGATCAAGGTCACAGGCAATTTAGCAGAGTCCAGTACACGGTCCAAGATCATACACAGCAAGATCAATCCAAAGCCAGAGAAGGGTAACAGAGCAGGGAGTAGGTAAGTATGCACAGAGCAGGAACTATAACCAGCAGTGAGACCCAGTCCTCACTGCCTTAAATACTATGATGGACAAATCAGAAAGGAGGAGGACTGGGCAGACAATCAGCCTCAGGAGGTTGCTAATTAACTACTAGCTGGGAACTAGCATAGGTCGTATCACAAACCAGGAACATGTATGAATGACAAATAGAATCATGTGAGAGCTCCTCCTGGAGTTGGAGGATTTCCCTACACCCTCCACAAATATAACAGTGAATTGAAACTAATGCACGTGCTCGGCTGCTACCTCATGCCAAGATGAGACGTACCGCTGCAGCTCGTAACAAAATTCAAATATATTTTCTGGATCTTGAGTTAACTGTCAAATGTGCAGCCTAATATTTACAAAGCAAATCCGTTACACTAATCAGTAGTTGCCGCAAAACATAATGCAAAAGAAAAACACCGGGATGCACACACCTATTCCAAGCTAGAGAATAACCAGAGGTTCAGTACAGCTAAATTGTGAAGGATTGCTATGGATGCCAGTAGCTGACTGTATTAAAATATTTCTACAATGATAAGTTCATGTTTCATGTCTCCACCTTCATCTGTCTCTTCTCATTCCAACCCTACCACTCCATCAGTAGTTGTACAGAAATGTCTGTCACTATAGGCTGTTTTATTGTTGGTGGCTGGTAATGCTACTGCATTACAATAGCCAGATGCACTTTCCACCCTACCAGATATTTTACAGTATATGTTAATAGTATTCCACACGTCTTAGATTGTCAGCTGATTTGAGCAGGGCCAGCTTTACTTTCTGTTTCATGTCTTTTTATGTAAGTTTGTGTCATGATCCCTTAAATGTCCCTCAATTCCCAGCATTGCTTAGTAATGTCAGCGCTTTATAATAAAGGATGTTAATAATAATGAATCAATTGTATTACCCAAGGGTGTATTTAGAGTTTATGCTGCTTTATCACACAGAAATAAATTATTTTCTCCTTGCTTTTCGTCTAGAGATGCTCAGGCTCTGTGCCCCGAGAACCGAGCACACCCGAACTTTGCCATTCCGAGTACCGAGCCGAGCGGCTCTGTACTTTTATGTGCCCTCGGGATTGAAAACGAGGCAAAACGTCATCTTTACTTCGTCAGATCTCGCGAGTTTTGGATCCTATAAGTACCGCCCTCCATGGCGATCCAGCGCCATTTCACAGAGGCACATAGAAGGTGTATCACGTTTATTCACAGTCTCCAGTGGGGCAGCGTCATACCTAGAAAAGAAAGTGGAGGGGTAGCAGTGTTCTTCAAAGTCTCCAGTGACATTTAGGAGAGCTCCATTGCTCCATTGCTAACTGTCATTGCTGAAATAGAAATAATAGGGCTGGCAGTCTTGGTCTAAATCTGCAGTCAAATTGTACTGTGTTATATAGCTCACACACGAACAGGAGAGCTCCATTGCTGTCATTGCTGTCATTGCTAATTGTCATTGCTGAAATAGAAATAATAGGGCCGGCAGTCTCGGTTTAAATCTGCATTCACATTGTACTATGTTATATAGCTCAACCACAAACAGAAGAGCTCCATTACTAATTGTGATTGCTGAAATAGAAATAATAGGGCTGGCAGTCTTGGTCTAAATATGCAGTCACATTGTACGGTGTTGTATAGCTAACACATAAACAGGAGATGTCCATTGCTCCATTGCTCATTTCTGAAATAGAAATAATAGCACTGGCAGTGTTGTTGTAAATCTACAGTCACATTGTACTGTGTTATAAAAATGGATTCACAGCAGTACACAGAAGACCAGGAACACCAAGCAGCTGCTTGCACCAATCGTGATGATAGTAATTCTCCTTCGTCATCTGCTAAAGCCTAGTAAAGGGAAGTTTCCCTTTACAAGGCAGCGCCGCTTTAAATTTAAGCTGTCATCTCGCCGATTTCCGGCGACTTGTACAACCCGCACTATCAAACATTTATCCCCTGGTCTTGTCTACTGTAAAAGAATGGACCAAAATTAGTGACACCTCAGCTGTAACTGCACCTGATCCTACTATTAACTATCAACAGCCAAAGAATGGTGGAGGATTATTTAAAAAAAATTTGAGCAGTATAAAGACAACAGTTTATTAACAAAGAACAACATTGCTTGCAGAAGTAATGTAAGCATGGATGTCTAAGTAGAAGTGTATATGTATTACTCAAACCTTCTACTTTTCTGCTCTTTCATCAGCATTGCATAAAGTGTTTGTAATCTGAACTTTACGTCAAAGGTACCTAACTATATTATAATTTTTTTTCGGAATTGGGGCTGATGAAGCTCAGTAATGAACTTGCTTTTTGCTGGGAATTTCAATGGCTCTTTTTAGTGCATTGTCTGGCACCCTGGATTGGTCTTGGTCTGATAAAAGTACGCATCCCGGAGGAGTCAGCGCTCGTCACCATATATTAGCTGTAGAATTACCACAGTTATCCAAGGAACGGGTGGAGTGATCAAATGAACCATAACTGATTTCATGATTTATTCTCAGTTTCACTGTACCGGCCATGTGCTCAGGGTGACGGCGATCTGCTCGTCTTCATCTTACAAAGCTTAGTCTGCAGGGGCTGGTGACACACCCATTTGTTTTCTAAGGTCTCTTAGCTGTTCTTTAAAATGGACATATTTATTGTCCTGCCTCTGTATTATTCTTCTGAAGCGCAGTGTATCTCATGTACAAGTTCTCTTAAATCCGGGATCTCATCCGGTGGGACACGCTCTAACTTAAGTACGGCCTCCTCAACTGCGTCTATTTATTGGTTTAAATCTCTGTTCAATGCAGCGTAATCCAACATGACAGATTCCATGTTGCCCACATGTTCTGTGTCACAGTCTGTTTGAAGCAGATCTAATGCCACTACAGTTGTAATATTCATTCTTGTGTCTACATAAGTTTGGCAGTTCTTCAGGAATGAGAGGTAGGTATCCACAGAGGAGAAGTAGATTAAAGATGCAGACATGGTTTAATAATGTAGAGTTCATTGATAGCACTGCTAGGCTTAAGGCAGCTAAGCTATTGGTAGCTTGTTTTGTGGGGGCCCAAACAAACCAAGCACTTCAGCCACAAAAGTGGCACTGCTTGTCGCTGGAGTGTTTGCTTTGTTAAAATGTACATGTCCTTTTCAATATCTTACATGTGGGTGGGAGGGCCCAAGTACAATTCCATCTTGCACCACTTCTCTTTTCTGCCATTGCTGTGTGGAAATGTTTCCTAGATGTGCTATGAACTGCCGTGTGTTTGTGTCATTGCTCTGTCGCTTAGCATCCAGCCAGGTCGCTGCAGTCTTTGTTAGAAAGTGAATGAAAATAATATTGTGACCTGTGAGGTTGTCATAATTGACTGGAAATGATTTGAAATTAGTGTTATTGAGGTTAATAATAATGTAGGAAAAAGAGAGCAAAATTATGTGATTTTAGCAAAAAAAATAAATAGGGATTTTAGAAAAAAAATAGGGAACCAAAACCAAAACACGCAAGGGCGGTTTTGCCAAAACCAAAACCAAAACACAAAGTTAATCCAGATCCAAAACCAAAACCAGACCACAGGGGTCAGTGAACATATTTTTGGCACAAACCAATGGACGTTATTCTCCCCACATATTGAACTTACACTCAAAACATGTTCCAATATGTTACTAAAAAATCCTTCTACATACACTATATGAACAAAAGTATTTGGACGCTTGACCATTACACCAACAGGGACTGTAATGACTGTAACACTTCCACTTTCTAATAATATCACTTACAGTTGACTGGAATATCCAGCAGGGATAAAATTCCATGAACCGTCTTATTGCAAAGGTGGCATCCTATCATAGTACCACGCTTGAAGTCACTGGGCTCTTCAGAACGGCCCATTTTGTATCACAAATGTTTTTAAATGGAGACTGCATGACTAGGTGCTTGATTTTCTACACCTCTGGCAATGAGTCTGATTGAAACACCTCAATTCAATAATTAACAGGTGTGGTCAAATACTTCTGTCCATATAGTGTACCTTCCCCTGTAAAAATACATAAAAATACATAAAAATGACATTGCTTCAGTAGTGTAAAATATTATGAAGTAATTCCTACAGACCAGCGATAGACAACCTGATGGAATTCAAGGGCGGCACGTGCATCCCTCTAACCTTCAAAAGTGCTGCACATTACATTTATTTGTAATGAATTAAAATAATACAAAAAATATATACATGAATACATCTCTGCAATACCTGGAGAGTGCTACCCTGCTCTTGTCCTGGTCAGCCTATATGACCCAGTTCCTGTGCTGTGGACCAGTCCCAGTGCTTGTGCAGTGTATCATCATCATTATTTATTTATGTAGCGCCACCAATTCCGCAGCTCTGTACAGAGAATGTTTGTCAGTCACATCAGTTCCTGCCCCAATGGATCTTACAATATAAATTCCCTAACACACACACACACACACACACACACACACACACACAGGTTAATTTTGTCAGAAGCCAATTAACCTACTAGTATGTTTTTGGAGTGTCAGTCCTAGTCCTTGTGACAAGATGGGTCTGATAAGCATCATGTTCTCATCTGTCACTTTGAAAATTTAAGATGAAGTGTGTGCATATGGACTGTTTGTTTAAGTGTGTTTTTTTGTGTTCCTGTTTTATTACCATTATCTGTGCAAATTTGGACTATGGACAAACACTATTTGGATGAGCAGAGGAATGCCTCTGTATTCTTAAATAAGCCCGTTGGTTTACACCTACTCATCCCATTCATTGCATCAGACTACAAAATGGTGATTTTCCTATTTCCTGCACATCTCTATCCCATCAACATATCCAGACCAATCCCAGCATTGCTGACCTGTGAACTGTGAATAACACTGTAAGGTGACTTCATGGTGTTTAAGGGTTCTGTAGAATTTGGTAATAGAATCCTGTCACTTCACAACTCCAACATAATACCTGATCTAGGTATTGGTTCCAAAAGGCACGAAGAGAAGCTCATGACCTGCTTGGGCACTCTGTGATCTATATTTATTACTATTTTAAAACTATCTTTATTGGATTTATTAAAATATGTAAAGAAAAGATGTTAGTATTACTAACAGCAAAATAATTGAAAACAAATTGGTGATGGTGATATAAATCAATAGGTTTAAGATATTAGTACACATTGATGTCTGTATAACACTGTATATCACCATCACCAATTTGTTTTTAATTATTTCGCTACTAGTAATACTCAGGATATATTGGGAACATCATTTCTTTACCTATTTTAATCAATCCAATAAAGATATATTTTAAAATATTAATAAATATAGATCACAGAGTGCCCCAGCAAGTCATGCTCTTCTCTTCTAGCCTTTTGGAACCTATATTAATTATACATGTATAGGATGCACCACCAGATATTTAATATTGCTGTGAGTGCTGCACTTATAATCAGAACCGGAACTGTGATTACCTGCTGTGGTGGTTATAATTATACTGATCCAGTTGTTGCTTCAGATGCCCATTGTTGCTGTCACATCTTACTAGTAAATCTATGCTCCATCTGCATTTGCTCGCGGATCTGTTCACCTGCTGAGATACTGGGGTCCAGGTCCCTATCAACTTGGTAGAGAGCTTTGGCGGAGTGACGGAGCAGCAAGTCCAAGTAAACAGATCTACAACTTGGCCAGGACATCATCATTTTGCTACAACTTAGACCTATAAAGAATACCCATTTTGTTGTTAGAAGCGATTGGGGGTTATTGAACACTGGAGTGTTATTGGGTGATGGTTGAATGTTGGTGGGTGGGTGCTATTTAAAGTAGTGTTTCTTATACATAAGGTATTGTTTGCAGTTATTTGTAATAAAGATACATTCGTATTAACACACTGGTACCCTGACAGACCTTAAAAAAAAAAGGAAAAACAAGAAAGCATTAGTGATGTACATGTAAGGTCAGGAAATAAATGTGTTACATACAGTTTTACACGCACACTAGCATGCACATACACACACACACATACATACACATCCTCCCTCTCACTCTGCTGCTTTTTTCTCCCTCTCCCCTCTGCATGTCTCGTCACACGCAAACATTATTATTTTTTTTCTAAAATGCAAAAAAAAAATTTATCACTGCATCCACAAATGCCACTCAGGCCCCCACATGTCACTCATAGCTGCACCTAACACTGAAAGCCCCCACATGCCTTCAAATCCCACATGTACTTCAAAACTCCTCACTTGTCACTCAGAACCTCTCCTCCACTAATTAACAACTAATGGCTACTAATTAACTAATAGCCACTAATAAACTATTAATTACCACTACAGCATAAAGTTCACTTGCCTTGCCAGTCAGGACAAGATTCGGGTCTTTCTTTGGGGAGAAAGGAAGGAGGTCAATCATGAAGCAGCTCTGTAATCTTCTGATCTGCAATCTTCTGCTCTGCCTTGATCTGCACAGTCTGCACCCTCAATTCTTCCAAGGGCCATATGATACACTGAGCTGAGGCCTCCTCCGATCAGTTCTTCACACAACACAGCTGCACCCACAGATATGGAAGCCAGAACGAAGACCTGGGGGCCATAGGTCAGGGGTTACCGGCCCACATTGCAAATTCTTAAAACCATCTACGGTCATTTAAGAAGTAAAAAAGTTACTTGCGGGTGATATGATATGGAGTTCAAGCAGAGTTGGTGGAATGCAGTAAGCGTGATAAATGTGGCTTAGGTGCCATGCTTTAGAGGCGCTGCTCATCCACTGGCCTCGCAATTGAATAATTGACTTGAGGAGCAAATGCTCAGTGCAGCACAGGGTTCTTCTCCCATCGAACAGCCCTAAAGCCCACCCTCCAGCTTTGTTACCACGATGATTGACAGGCAGCTTGTAGGCCTTATAAGCTTCATTCAGTCCTTGTCACTGATAGCGTTCACATGATAGCATTTCCGTGCTGTTCGGAATCCTATCTGCTTACTGGTACCTGACTCTTGCCTGTGACCCCAACTATCCTGTTTGCTGCTTGGACCAAAATCTTAGCATGTGACCCCGATTATCCTGTTTGCAGCTTGGACTGGATTTTGCCTATTGCACGGTCATTACCGCTCTGCCATTTGTTCCTTTCTCTAGATTTTGCACATCATTATTCTGCATACCTTGTTTGCCATAAAGGGGGTTATCATGTCAGAGATACCGGTTATCCGACTATGAGTACATTAAATCACTATTGTCACATACACAATATCCACATTGTAAAGCTGGGTACACACTACACAGTTTTCATTCAATAATCCGCTAAATCAGCCGACATACGACCGCTCGTTCAAAAGTCGGGTCAGTGTGTGCAGTGACACGATGGCCGAAAGTCTGCCCAAATGGACGATTGTCGCCTCATTTGGTTGGTCATACCGTTTAATATTTTCGTTTCAATATCGTTTCCGTTGTGTAGTGTGTATAAACTTCCGACCGATCCACAACAGTGAGTATGAAATTACAGTCATTGCTCACAACAAGATGGCTGTAAAAAGTCACTAAAGGGACGTCCGCTTTTCCCTTCATCGTCCTAAACAAGGCTAGTGTGCATTAGTGATGAGCGGGCTCAGATTTCGCTAATCCGAGCCCACCCGAACAGTGCGGATCCGACGGGATCCGAGCACTGTTCGGGTACTTCCGCCCGTGAAAAAAATCCCAAACGAGGCTATGACATTCAAGTCTCGCGTCGGATCTCGCGAGACTCGGATGTCATAAATTCACCACTCGCGGCCGTCATCTTCATTCTGGCTGCGAAAACTCGTGAGGGAGGTTGTAGTTAGGGAGCTCCTGTCCTGCTTTTGTTTTCAGTGGTTTACTTTGAGATCCTGTGCTGAGTCCAGTGGTGCTACCTGTGTCCTGTGCTCTGTTCTGCTAAGGGCATTGTTATTTGAAAATTATTAAAAAGTAAAAAAAAAATTATAAAAAAAGTCTCTAAAAATTTCTACTGCAATATATGAATAGGTTCACTGTTCCTGCAGTCAAGAAATATTAGTACTGCAATATATAAAAATACGTTATATAGTTTATATAAACTGCGTTCACTGTTGCAGCTGTGCCAAAAAATAGGTACTGCTATTTCAAAGTCAAACTATGTTCACTGTTGCTGCTGTACCAAAAAAATAGGGTACTGCTATTTCAAAGTCAAACTACGTTCACTGTTGCTGCTGTACCAAAAAATAGGTACTGCTATTTCAAAGTCAAACTACGTTTATTGTTGCTGCTGTACCAAAAAATAGGTACTGCTGTATAACTCCAGTCCAGTGGTACTCTCCTGTGCCGCAGATAATTTGTAAAGGCTTTGCCGAGTGTGTGTGGTTTAGGGGTACGCTCTCTTGTGCTGCATATAATGGAGTACCAAAATTCGGAGGATAAAGTAGAGAAAGATTAAGTACCACTTCCTCCTAATGCTGAAGCTGCTGCCACTAGTCATGACATAGACGATGAAATGCCATCAACGTCTTCTGCCAAGGCCGGTGCCCAATCTTCCAGTAGAGGGCATGTAAAATCCAAAAAGCCAAAGTTCACTAAAATTAGCAAAAAAAGAAAATTTAAATCATCTGAGGAGAAATGTAAATTTGCCAATATGCCATTTACGACACGGAGTGGCAAGGGACGGCTTAGGCCCTGGCCCGTGTTCATGACTAGTGGTTCAGCTTCACCCAAGGATCTAAGCCCTCCTCACCCACCCCCTCTAAAAAATTTAAGAGACTTAAGCTGTCATCAACAACACAGCAAACAACTCTGCCTTCTAAAGAGATGTCATCACAAATCCCCAAGGCGAGTCCAAGGGTGTTGGTGGTTGCGAAGCCTGACCTTCCCATCGCTGTACGGGAAGAGGTGGCTCCTTCCACCATTTGCAGCACGCCCTCTGCATATGCTGGAAGGATCACCCACAGTCCAGTTACAGATTTGGCTAATGAAGGTGTCAATGTTGTACACCGGGAGGAGGATATTGATGTAGCTGGCGCTGAGGAGGAACTTGACGAGGAGGATGCTGATGTGGTTATCTTAAATGAGGCACCAGGGAGGGAAACAGTTGTTGTCCATGGGATGAAAAAGCCCATCGTCATGCCTGGGCAGAAGACCAAAAAATGCACCTCTTCGGTCTGGAGTTATTTCTATCCCAATCCGGACGACAAATGTATGGCCAAATGTACCTTATGTAAAGCTCAAATAAGCAGGGGTAAGGATCTTGGTCATCTAGGGACAACCTCCCTTATACGTCACTTGAAAAACCTTCATAATTCAGTGTTTAGTTCAGGTCCTGTGGCTAGGACCGTCAGCAGTCCAGGGACACCTAAATCCCTTGGTTCTGTTGTATCCACACCAGCAACACCCTCCTCGTCAATTTCCTCCACGATCTCGATCAGAGATAGTCCTGCAGTCCAGAAATATTAGTACCAGAGATTAAACTACGTTCACTCTTCCTGCAGTCCAGAAATATTAGTACCAGATATTAAACTACATTCACTGTTCCTGATAGGTTTGTTAAAGTGCGAATGTCCTATTTCAACATCATCAGGGTGAGTGGGAGGGACCAAGGACAATTCCATCTTGCACCTCTAGCAAACTCTTGCAAACTGCCATCCTGTCTGCCACTGCAGTGCCACTCCTAGATGGGCCACGTGTTTGTGCCGCCCACTTGTGTCCCTTAGCTTAGACATCCAGCAAACTCGGTGCAACCTTTTGGACTAAAAACAATATTGTGAGGTGTGTGGTGTTCAGAATAAACTAGAAATGAAAGGAAATGAATGTTATTGAGGTTAATAATAGTGTAGGAGTGAAAAAAAACCAAAATATGGATTTTTGCACTTTTTATGCTTTTTTAAAAAAAAATCAGAACCCAAAATCAGAACCAAAACCTTTCGTGGGGTGTTTTGGCAAAACAAATCAGAACCCAAAACCTCAAGCTAATCAGAACCCAAAACACCAAAAGTGGCCGGTGCACACCCCTAGTGTGTATGCAGTCCATGGACCGAGCGATCAGAACATCGATCGCATGTAAAATCGCTCTGCATAAAAAGTTGGTTGAAATTTCTGTAGTGTGTACCCAGCTTAAGTGAGCATTTTAAATCACTCTTGTCCCCTACACACTTACCTAATCTGAGCCTTCAAGCATTTTTCTCAGTAGGGAGTCCATGGGGGTATTTGACGGTATCAATACAGCCAAGTTCTGCCTCATGAGATAACAGCCACCAATAGTTAACAATAGTGGTCATAATTCCCCTTCTCTGACCAGGACTTTTGTGTGGGAACCAAAACTAGTTTAAAAGGAGGGAACCGTAGATGCATTTTTATTGGAAAAGGCAGTGTTGACTGGGAGTCCTGATTCATGTTTGACTCAGGGCATAGAGAGACAATGTCCACTGTATAGCAGACAGACTACTGATTAGAGTACTGTGTACCCGCTTTTTCCTCTTTGCATCGCCTGTTTTGCTCCCAGCTACATTGCCAAGGTAATTGGGCTCAATATGTTTCCCTGTCTGTGATGCTCCTGTTTTATTGCTGAATGTAATAGCAGGCTCTAAGCATTAATAATGTGGTTTATAGGCTATGTTGGATATCAGTCATAAAATCTTTTGATTTATTTCAAGTGTATCTGTCTAGTTGGTATCTCATGCCACAAAGGTGGGTAACCAACTTTTGGATAGCCGACTCTATCAGGTTTGTAAAGTGTGTGTCAGTCTCCTATAATTGGGTAGTGGGGTGTTCCTTTCCAAATCAATATGGTCATTATCAGACATGAGGGAAATATGTCAGGAAGATGACCACTATGGGCCTAAGTAATTAAGGAAAGTAACACAAGAAAAGCAGTAAATGTTTTCCGGGACAAACCATGTTACAATGCAAGGGGTGCAAATTTGTTTATTATTTTTCACACAAGTTAAATACTGGCTGTTTTTTTTATCTAGCACACAAATACATGATATATTTATTTTTACACTGACATTTTAAGTTGATCTAGCTTAAACCAAACCAAAAAATATATAGTACAGAGAGCGCTGGTAAAACCAATATAAATTTATTAAAAAACAATTAATATAAAATGATGTTGTAAAGTAACTCCATCTTTTCATGTATATGCTCAACGTTGCAGATACATCAATTAAATGTCCACATAATAACGTCCAGATCAGGTAGTTGTAGAGATGGGCGGGCTCGGTTCCCCAAGATCCGAATCCACCCGAATTTCGCCTATCCGAGTACCGAGCCGAGCAGGCTCAGTACTCTCCCGCTCGTTCGGTATCGAAATCGAGGCAAAACGTCATCGCAACGTATTCGTATTTCTGAGCTCGGTTCTCGCTAGATTTGAAAAGCATAAATACCAGCCTCCACAGCAATACATCGCCATTTGACAGAGGGAGAAAGCAGGGTTAGGTCACAGGCTATATTAGCGCAGGGACAGAGCAATAATTGTACACATTATTGTTTCAATTCTCTTCTATACAATTCTATTATTAATACCAATTCTATTAGCAATTGTTAGAGCAGGAAGAGAGGAGGATAGAGGAGGCTTTTTTTTCAATTTTTGGCACTACAAGTGCTTTGGGTTGTCCCATATTCACCAGTGTTTTACACTAATTTTTCTGGCTGTCACAAAAAAAGTCATATTTGTCAGCAGTATCTATCTAATACAATATTTTGCACTACAAGTGCTTTTGGGTGTCCCATATTCCCCAGTGTGAATCAATAATTTTTCTTGCTGTCAAAAGTGATATTTATCAGCAGTATCTATACAATTTTTTACACTACAAGTGGTTAGAGCTCATTAAAATGGATTCAAAGCAGTCCACATATGAGCAGAATCAGCAAGCAGGTTCTGGCACCAGTCCTGATGGTAGTGATCCCAGTACGTCATCTGGTAAAGCCGATGTAAAAGCACATAGTCTTTTTAAATCAGGAAAAAAAACACACACCCCAAAAAAATTTACCATGTTGAAAAAGAAGTGTAACTGAGGAAAAAAGTTAACTGCCGATAAAAAAACATGCCATTCTACACACGCAGTGGCAAAGAAAGAATGAGGCCTTCGCCTTTCTCTACTAGTGGCAGATCAAAAAATGTTACTGAGCCTTCTTCTTGTACGGTCATTCGTGACCAAGCAAGACCAAGTAATTTGGAGTCCAAAAGTGGCATACAACTACTGTTACGCGTCAAAACCGAGCTGCAAGAAAACAGTAAGGCTGTCACAGTTTGGTATTCTGGACTCTTGGGGGAGTGATAGTAACTGGTGTGAAGTAGGCACACTGGTAATGTCTATTCGCTGTCTGGATATGGAACTGACAACAGATGCAGGATAAGGTACAATTAGCGATTTAATGATGCTTGAATGATCACAGAAAGTCTTGGTAATTAAGCACAAGGAACATAGGAACAGGGTGAGCAGTACCACCAGCAATGCAATATGAGTGCATACAATATAGCAGTATAATCAGTGTATTCAAATATAGCGATAGCAGTAACAGTCCAGCAACAAAGTGGAGATGGTAATGCAGCAGGTATATGAGACCACAATGAGGCAGCACGATACAGGAGGTACAAGTAACAGTCCAGCAACAAAGTGGAGTGGGTAAGAGCAAGCAGCTCAGATGATACGACCTGTAATAACCACTGAGCCACCGAGACTAATGTGGAGTAGATGATCTTGAGTGGTGCAGTCCATGGAGATGTAGTTTGAGCAGTATAGCCTTTGAACAGCACACAGCAGAGGTAAGTGCAGTCTGAGCAGTATAGCCTTTGAACAGCAACACAGCAGAGGTACTGATGATCCAGGTGAGCAGTATAGCCTTTGAACAGCAACACAGCAGAGGCACTGACGATCCAGGTGAGAGCACACAGAATAGGTAGGAACCTAAACAGCCAGGTAACTTGATGAACAGGCCCAGAGGAATGGGAGGAGGTGCCTTTTCAAGTTTAGAGCCAGAACCTGAGACGAATAGGAATCTTGCCAGAAACAGACAGGTGCTCAGTCTGCACATGTGCAGATCAGACTAAGGGTTTGAGGGCTGCTAATGAGGCACAGGTGAGTGTCTTAGTCTTTGTTTATGGAAGCCAAATAAGCGCCGTGTGACAAAGGCATTAGAGGATAATGTATGCTCAGAATCAGAAATTACACCAATCCCTGTGGAGCATCCTTCCACCAGTGGTATGTCTAATCGTGAGCATTCTGATAATGTACCCATAAAGAAGGGCCCTTTCAGCAGTTCTGCTGATGTGTGCCTTAACAGCCCGAGTGTAGTCGGTGATACACCAAGTGAGGATGACACTTTGGAATTAGAAGAGGATGAGGGGGGATTTGGGTAGCCGATGAGGGCGCTGATGAGGATCCGGTTGATTGTGTAAGTCCTGCACCAGTGGCATTAGGGTGGCACCAGTGGCAGCAGTTCTGGCACCTGAGGTTTTGGCACCAATTTGCACTTTCCAAACACAAGCCGGATGACGCAGGTGGCAGATCACAACAGTTTGACATCTGGGGGTAAATGTTTTAAGCTGAGAGTTTTCCGGCGGGTTTGAAAAACCAATCAGATTCTAGCTATCATTTATTTAGTACATTCTACAAAATGATAGCTAGAATCTGATTGGTTGCTATAGGAAACATCTCCACTTTTCAAACCCGCCGGAAAACTCTCAGCTTGATACATTTACCCCCTGGGCTGGTTTGAAGGATTTGACATAAAAATGTGTGACCTTGCCCATAACTCCAACCAATTCTACTATTAACATGCAAAGGATGATGGAGGGCCTAGCAAGGATTAAACTGTATTTTTCATAATTTGCACTAATAAGGTTTGGGTGTAATATACACCCAAAGACAAGTGCTCAGTTGCCAAGAGTCGTTGATGAAGAGGAAGACAAGCAGGCTTGTCTATAGAATTTGCAGGCAAATTCTACTGCGTTATATAGGTAACACCCAAAGAGAAGAGCTCCATTGCTCCATTGCTAATTGCAATTGCTGAAATAGAAATAATAGGGCTGACAGTCTTGGTCTAAATCTCCAGTTACATTTTATTGTACCATAGCTCACTCAGAAACAGGAGAGGTGGCAGCGTTCAGTGCTAATCTTCCTCAAACAATACTAATTCATCCCACCATCATAGAAGTCTGTGTACTATGATGTAATTGCCGATAATGGCCTTCCAAATGGAATTAGTAGTTCATTTTAGGGCAGAGCTGTCACTATTTTTGGGCAATTCTTTTACAGCAGAGCAAATATCAAAATGTTGCGCGGAATCATCTGCATCACCACTGGGTGTCTTGAGAAAGCAATTTTTGGTACAAAAAGCAGTTGCCAGAGAAACTGAAGGAGAAGACGTCTAAACAAGACTTTGATAGGTCTTGGATCCTTGCGAAGCAAATTAAGTATTTCGTCTACAATTAAAATATAGTTAGCACATTTACTTTGTTTTATTTCACACGTTAAATTTCTGTAGCTCCTTGTCAAAATGTATTATTAAAGCAGTCACTTGACTCAAGCTAACCGTGTCTGCACTCTCTTCACATTTTAATAACTTCGCTTGACTAAAGTACATTCCCCTCAAATGCTAGTCTTCTTGCAGCTGCTGCATTCTCCTACATGCTGTTGCAGAAAACAGAAATTGACCCTAATTTTTTTCGGACACAAACAGCATCTCCTGCATGTCATTTTTTAAAAGTTCTGTAACACCAAGTTGATTGTGTGTGCAAAACAGGAAATGTGATGGAATTCAACCCCGCTGTAGTGCTTGAACAATATTGGGGTCGTAATTAGAAATGACATATTCTCAGGAGAGTCCAAGCAGGATTAGCTGGTGAAGGCAAATGACCAACCCAGTGGCCTGTCACAGTCATATAATCTTTACTTTGCCCAGTTCCGCTTGCCCACATATCTGTGGTTAAGTGTACAGTGGGTAGAATGGCATTTTGTAGCCCAATAATTAAATTTTTATGAACTTTCTGGTAGAGGTGAGGAATATATTTTCTAGTAAAATGGTGTGATGGAATTTGGTAATAGGGACAGAAGACCTCAAGTAACTGTACAAAAATAGCTGCATTAATAATGGACATTGGACACTGGTCTAATACTAGCATAGTCCTTATGGCGTCTGTGATCCGCTTTGCTACTGGGTGACAGATTTCATACATGCTTCCTCTTGCAAAGGATTGTTTAACTGTAAATTATTGGTTCTGGGGATATTGATGATGAAGGTGTTGGGTAGATTGTAGGTACTCTGATGTAGATGAGAGAAGGGAGGCAGATGATGCTGGAATGCTTGTTGTTATTATTTTTAACCTAAGTTTCTGATTTTCCCAACAGCTTTCCAAGAACTCGCTGAAAAATGACGTAACATGGATGAGGATCCCAGATGGTAAAGGTCCATACCTATACTGAGTGTGGCTTTAAAAATGCTACAAATGGCTAGACAACTGTTGTCAGAATTTGTGTAAAAATAATTCCTCACTTGAGACGTGGATTTTTAGTCTTATGCCCAGGCATGACAATGGCCTTTTTCTTATCACTGGCAAGAACTGCAGCAATTTTTCTTTGAAAGTATATGAAAATCATATTGTGACCTAGGAGGTGGTCAAAATTGAATGGAAATTACTGGAAATGAGTGTTATTGAGGTTAATAAAAATGTAGGTGCAAAATAATACCTAAATTATGTTATTTTAGGCCAAAAAATTTAAATTTTTTTAACAAATTGCAAAACAAAACCAAACAAAACCAAAACACGCAAGGGTGGATTGGCAAAACCAAAACCAAAACACGACGGTAATCCATATCCAAAACCAAAACACGGGGGTCAGTGAGCATCTCTAGGTATTTGTGACATACAGCATATAGCTCTTAGAATTCTCCAGATAGGTTGAAAAAACAAAGTTCCTATGATGCCTCTTAGAGGATGATTCAGTAAAAGTTGGGATATATAAGGTACTCCATAAAACTAGAACTTGGCAGTCTAATGATAACTTTTAAGCAAAACAAGGAAGCCAATTTTGATGATTGTCAATCCAGATTAACTGCATCTCGTATTCGCTGTACCTTTAGAAGATCCTGGACATGTCTCTCCACATGTAATAGAGGCTGTAACTGTTGAGAATGTGATGTTGCCAATAGCAAACAGTTGCTATTTTCCTGGAGCTTACATTCATTGGACAGTGATAGACAGCGTCTGCATGCATGAGAGTTACTGGCGCGTTTTTCCGCCTATTAGATGGGTGTTTTTATCAGAGGATATACAACTAGTCAGAAAGCCTCCTTAAATACCCATTCGTATGGGCTATTGACCAATCACAACATAATGAATGTTCTTAGTATCATCATACCAGCTTAAAAATACAATAATGCAGTATTATGTAAAAATATAATAATCGATTATACTATAGACAATATTAAAAGATTTTCTACCAAACAATGCACATTATTATAGTCATGGCATAGACACACTATATCACATTATTCCACTATAGCTGCTATAATTCTTCTGGTCTGGTACTGCTGAGTACAGAAACTGTATCACTTATAGGCTGTCGGTGTTCACTACAGGAGGAGCAACCACAGGCCAACAAAATTATAGTGGAGGTTGTTCCTGTATCAGCAATTTTAACATGGAGAGACACTTCAGAGAACTGTCATTTGTGTGCTGTCAGAACAGGGAGGATCCGTCTGCCGTGAATATATAAATACAGACCACCTGACTAAGACTCACAAGACCCTTGTACCTGGGGGACACACAATGGGATTAAGAAATAAATGAAATAGAAAATGTCATAGAAAATCACAGTAAGTGGGGCCTCCAAATGGCTGCCCCTTTAGCATGTAATTCTATGTGCCTATGTGGCAAATGTTTGTGATATTAGTCATAGCCTGACAATGGACTGTTTGGTATAGCCAATGAAAATCCTGACAGCGTTGACGGATATTAAAGTTGAGAAGAACACAGCTTATACTGATTGAAAACATCATCCGCCCAGCCCTACTGTACATTCACCAGAATTTACAAATAATTTAAAAGTTGATAAAAATTATTTAACCTGATTTGCTTAAATGTTAATATTTTTTTAAATATAACTTTTGAAAAAATAAATTCAAAATAGCTGTAAAAAATAATGTTATGTAATAAAACATCCACAAAATATTAAACTAAATTTGTATATTTTAATACCTAGACCCCTTAGTCACTTGTTTATAGTACAGTGAAAATCTAGTGCTTGGGGTATAAATCTTTGATGGAAGGATAGTATCAGTCTCTTCAGGTTGTATTTGTGGCGTTTCATGCTGGACAATGATAATTATACTTTATTGATGTCTCACATTATAACAGTAGTAGGACCCATTCAGCTTTGCAGTGATGGTGAAAGAAGGTTAGAGAGATCAAAGGTGGTCAAAGCTAGCAAAAAAGTTGTATCCAAGCTCTCCGAGCCATCTATTCTTTGAAGACGCTATTCTGCAGCTAAATGCGCATCTGTGTGTCAGCACAGTACCTTCCACTTTTAACAATCACCACTAACAGGGGCTGGCTGGGCTGAGGGGCTGGGTTACTGGACCATCTGCATTTTTTTCCCTTTAAAATTGGCTGCTGAGTCGAGTCTTGTCCTCCGGGCATATATTTGCCAGCCCTCCCCGGAACAGGGAGAGATCCCTCAATTCTGTCTTCTGTGTTTCCTCTAAATCCATTGTGGAATGGGCAGCACGGTTGGCTAAGTGGTTAGCATTCTGCCTCACAGCACTGGGGTCATGAGTTCAATTCCTGACCATGGCCTTATCTGTTTGGAGTTTGTCTGTTCTTCCTGTGTTTACGTGGGTTTCCTCCCACACTCCAAAAACATACTGGTAGGTTAATTGGCTGCTATCAAATTGACCCTAGTATCTCTGTCACTGTCTGAGTGTGTATGTTAGGAAATTTAGACTGTAAGCCCCAATGGGACAAGGACTGATGTGAGTGAGTTCTCTGTACAGCGCTGCGGAATTAGTGGCGCTATATAAATAAATGGTGATGATGATATAAGTACTCATTATTTGTGCCTGTGTTCCCCGTATGGCCACCCAAAGAAGTTCCTTGGCTATTGAAACACCTCATTTCATACTAGTTTTACCTGTGCAATAGGCTACCTTGCAGTGCAAAAGTGTATAAACATGACCTTGCTGTTTCCTGGATCCTGTCATCGGCTATGTTTTCTAATTTTTTTGGAATCCACCTGCCCTTGGCCTATTTTCAAGGCTAGTGCTATGTGAAGCTTCAGCCTGTCATTTAACCTGTAATTTATTGTCCTCTCCCTCATCCCCACCTAGGACTTAATCCCCACCCTACTAAGTTACCTGTAATATATTCTTCCCCTTCCCTGTCACTTTGTGTGTTTACCTAATGGCAAGGTGCTCCATAATGCTGGAAAAGACATTGTTCATCACCAAACTGTTCTTGGATGTTTGGGAGAAGTTGCTCTTGGAGAATGCTATGGTACCATTCTTTATTCATGGATGTGTTCTTAGGCAAAATTGTGAGTAATCCCACTCCCTTGGCTGAGAAGGAACCCCACAGATGAATGGTCTCAGGATGCTTTACTGTTGTCATGACACAGGATTGATGGTAGCGCTCAACTTTCATTTTCCGGACAAGTGTTTTTCCAGATGCCTCAAACAATCTGAAAGGGTATTCATCAGAGAAAATGACTTTACCCCAGTCATCTGCAGTCCAATCCCTGTACCTTTTGCAGAATATCAGTCTGTCTCTGATGTCTTTCTTGGAGAAAAGTGTTTTCTTTACTGGCCTTTTTGACAGCAGGCCATCCTCCAAAAGTATTCGCCTCATTGTGTGTGCAGATGCACTCACACCTACCTTCTGCCATTCCTGAGCAAGCTGTGCACTGGTGGTGCCGCAATCCCACAGCTGAATCAACTTTAGGAGACGGTCCTGGTGCTTGCTGGACGTTCTTGGGTGCCCTGAAACCTTCTTCAACACTATTGAAACTCTCTCCTTGAAGTTCTTGATGATCCGATAAATGGTTTATTTCGGTGCAATCTTACTAGCAGCAATATCCTTTCCTGTGAAGCCCTTTTTGTACAAAGCAATGATGATTGCAAGTGTTTCCATGCAGGTAACCATGGTTAACAGAGCAAGAAGAATGATTTCAAGCACCACCCTCCTTTTGAAGCTTCCAGTCTGATATTCTAACTTAATCAGCATGACAGAGTGATCTCCAGCCTTCGCCTCATCAACACTCTCACCAGTGTTAACAAGAAAATCACTGACCTGATGTCAGCTGGTCCTTTTGTGGCAGGGCTGAAATGCAGTGGAAATGTTGTTTTTGAGATAGAATTCATTGTCATGGCAAAGAAGGACTTTGAAATTAATTCCAATTCATCTGATCACTCTTCATGACATTCTGGAGTATTTGCAAATTACCATCATAAAAACTGAGGCAGCAGAATTTGTGAAAAATAATATTTGTGTCATTCGCAAAACTTTTGACCATGACTGTACATAGTTGATGAAGTTGAAAAAGACACCAGTCCATTAAGTTCAACCTATTATGGCTCTCCTACGATCCCTCACTTATATTTGATAAATTAAGCAATCTGTTTCATTCTGGAAAAATCCCTCCAGACCATTAACTGCAGTCCTATTTTTCCCTGTATCCACTAGTAACCTTCATGTTTATTAACGATTGTATCCCTGGATACACTTTTCCGCTAAAACTTTGTCTAATCCTTTCTTAAACCTATCAATTGAATCTGCCACAACAATCTTTCCTAGCAGTGAATTCCATATCTTGACTGCCCTTACTGTAAAGAACCCCTTCCTTTGCTGGTTGTGAAATTTCCTCTCCTCTAACCTTAGGGGTTGCCCGCGTGTCATCATCATCATCATCATCATTTATTTATATAGCGCCACTAATTCCGCAGCGCTGTACAGAGAACTTATTCACATCAGTCCCTGCCCCATTGGAGCTTACAGTCTAAATTCCCTAATATATACACACACTCACACAAAGACAGACAGAGAGGGAGACAGACAGAGACTAGGGTCAATTTTTGATTGCAGCCAATTAACCTACCAGTATGTTTTTGGAGTGTGGGAGGAAACCGGAGCACCCGGAGGAAACCCACGCAAACACAGGGAGAACATACAAACTCCACACAGATAAGGCCATGGTCGGGAATCGAACTCATGACCCCAGTGCTGTGAGGCAGACGTGCTAACCACTAGGCCACTGTGCTGTCCTGTGTATAGTCCTTGCGGTAAAAAGTTCCCATGAAAGTTCTTTGTATTGACTGTGGCAAGAGCCCGCTACTGCAGAAGCACACGCAAACAACTTCTTTTTTATGTAGTTTTATTGTCTGGATGGTAAATGTTTTGACACCGTATACTTGCACAGCAATCATGGAGACCCTTAACACTAGCTATACATAGACCAGCTCTCTCTCAGGACCAGCCAGCTTTCCCAGCGTTGGTCTCTGTGCACAAATGGCACAAACAAGCTTTTATACATAATACTCCTCCCCCAGCCTTAGCTTGATGGACAGGTGACACACCCACCTTCTCTTTAAGAGAAAACGCCCATCACTGGCTCTGTTTCAACTAACAGACACACCCTGTCTGTTTGCTGAGAGGAAGCAGCTTTTAAGTCATGTAAGTTAACCAACTTTAAACTACACATAAGTCTTTAGTTGGTTTAACCTGAATCTAGGTGCATAACTGCGCCAATGTCTTACTCTGCTTGTATGTTTTCTTTGCATATTGTCAGATAAATGCCTCCCTTTGTCACATATCCCTCCCCCTAGCGTCTTCAAGTAGGGGGACGCAGACTCCGCGAGGAGCGCATATTTTCGTGACAATGCACCTGCATTATTGAGCAGAATCCCAGGTCTGCATCCATCTCAATGGTGCATGGTCTGTTATTAAGGTGAACTCTCTGCCTAGGAGATAATAGCGCAGAGCTTCTGTAGCCCATTTTATGGCGAGACATTCTTTCTCCACAGTGGCATATTTTTGTTTCCTTGGAAGCAACTTACGACTTAGGTACAGGACAGGATTTTCTACTCCATTCTTCTCCTGTGACAAGACTGCAACTAAGCCAACACCAGAAGCATCAGTTTGGAGGAAGAACCTCCAGGTAAAATCTGGTGCTTGTAGAACTGGGGAGGAACAAAGAGCTAACCGAAGATCAGACCAGGCGGTTTCTGCAGAATCAGACCAAGTTAATCTATCTGGACAACTTTTTTTTAACATGTCCGTAAGTGGAGCAGCTCTAGTGGCGAAGTGGCTTACAAACCGCCTGTAGTAACCTACTAAGCCTAAAAAGGTTCTTAACTGCGACTTTTTTTCTGGTCTTGCCCAATTTTTGACTGCCTCCACTTTGTCTAGCTGGGGTTTTACACGCCCTCGACCAACAACATACCCCAAATATTTGGCTTCTCTCATGGCTATGGCACATTTCTCTGGGTTAGCTGTTAACCCTGCTGACCTTAATGAAGCTAAGACCGCCTCAACTTTGGCTAAATGGGATCCCCAGTCTTGGGTATAAATCTCTATATCGTCCAAGTAAGCGGCTGCATAAGCTGTGTGAGGTCGTAGCAATTTATTCATGGCCCTTTGGAAGGTGGCAGGTGCCCCATGCAACCCAAAGGGTAGGACTTTATATTGATAGAGACCATCAGGGGTGGAAAATGCAGTCTTTGGCTTGGCCGTGGAAGTCAGGGCAACTTGCCAAAAACCCTTTGTTAGATCAAGGGATGTTAAATAATTGCTACCAGCAAGATTTTCCACTAGTTCATCCACACGTGGCATCGGATAGGCATCAAACTGCGAAACACTGTTTAGGCGCCTAAAGTCATTGCAGAACCTAATTGTCCCAATGAGTTTCGGGACAAGCACAATGGGACTATTCCACTCACTAGTGGACTCTTCAATCACATCTAACTGGAGCATCTTCTCGACCTCCTTTCTCACGTCCACCCGTCTGGCTTCTGGAATACGATACTGCTTCTGCTTTACAATGACTCCTGGCGCAGTGACAATGTCGTGTTCGATTAAGGTAGTGCGCCAAAGAATGGAAGAGAAGACATCCCTGTTCTGGCGAATCATTTCTTCAGTCTGTTGTCTTTGCTGAATGGACAAAGCTGGCTCTATGGGCACTTCAGACTTTTCAATGACAGTACTCACTACCTGAGGAGAGGTTTCCTCATCATGCCAAGGTTTAAGGAGGTTAACATGATATATTTGCTCCTCCCTTCTCCTACCTAACTGGCGGACTCTGTAATTGACAGGACCGACAGCCTCTAGAACTTCATATGGACCCTGCCAATGGGCGAAAAGTTTGCTTTCCTGGGTGGTAACCAGGACTAGGACCTTGTCCCCAGGCTTGAAAGATCGAACAACAGCACTTTTATCATAACTTTTTCTCTGTCGTTCCTGAGCCTTTTTTACATGTTGCTGCACAATGGGCCCTATCTTTCCTGGCCTCTCATACATTTGGGACACAAATTGGACCAGATTTGGCTCCCTGGGACCTTGCTGCTCCCACCCTTCTTTTAACATATCCAAGATACCCCTGGGCTGTCTCCCAAATAATAACTCAAAGGGACTAAACCCTGTTGAAGCTTGAGATACCTCACGGATGGCAAACATCAAATAGGGAATAAGAGTGTCACAATCTTTTTTCTCTTGAGCCACTGCTTTCCTGAGCATGTGCTTTAATGTGCGGTTAAAGCGTTCCACCAAGCCATCTGTTTGTGGATGGTATACAGAGGTGTGAAGTGCCGTAACCCCTAGCAACTGGCACATGTCCTTCATCAGTTTAGACATAAATGGAGTACCCTGATCTGTGAGAATTTCTTTGGGTATTCCCAAGCGTGTAAACATCAATACAAGTTCCTTAGCTATGGTGCTGGACTTTATGTTGCGTAGGGGAATTGCCTCTGGATACCTGGTTGCATAGTCAAGCACCACTAGTATATATTTGTGTCCACGTGCAGATTTTTCCAGTGGCTACACAAGGTCCATAGCTATACGTTTAAAGGAAACTTGTACTATTGGTATTGGAATAAGAGGTGCCCTGTACATGGGTTTGGGACAGGTTCTCTGACAAATGGGACAGGACCGGCAATACTTTTTCACTGCCATGTGTACACCGGGCCAGTAAAACCTAAGCTGAACTCGTTCCCGTGTTTTATCCTCCCCTAGGTGTCCCCCACAGACATGTGTATGTGCTGCTTTTAACACTAGGGGTACATGGACCTGAGGAACCATTAATTGTTCTACTTTTTTCCCCTGTACAGTAGCAACTCTATACAGGAAATTATTTTTAACAATGAAATATGGTATACCTTCTGCAGGCTGGGCGGCTTTCTCTACCCCATTTACCTCAGTCACACTTTTAAAGGCATGTTCCAAAGTGGCATCATTAAGTTGGTCTCGTGCAAAGTCCTGCAGAGGAAACAAAATTGGTATTGCGGACCAGTCCGTATCCTCACTGACAGGCAGGGTGGGCTCATCTGCGACATCACCGACCAATGCTAGTTTGGACTGTCCATGTTTCCCCGCAGGTGGATGCTTTTGTGGAACTCCTGCTGTGACTCCCAGGATGGCATTCCAGTTTGGCGGTTCCCAAAGATCGATGCCCAGATGTTGTGGATTCTTAGGCGGTTCCTTTAAGACCGGGCTTCCGACCGTTGCATCAATTGCCGGCATGTCCGGCCAGATCCGCTCACCGAGGACATAATTAAACAGTGGGAAGTCTCGCCCCAAAATGAGTGGATATGGGAGTTTAGGTGCTATGGCATCTAGCACCATAACAGTTTTGTCTTTGAGTGTGACTTGTAGTATTGTTCTTTCATACTCCTCTGTCGTGCCATGTACGCAAAGAACCTTCACCATTGGCAACCGAGAAGTTATGTTTTCGGGTTAGTCAGAGCTGGAAACCAATGAGAGTTCACTCCCCGAATCAACCAAGGCCAAAAGAAGGTTTTGGTTGATTAGCACAGTCACCCGGAACAAACAAGGACTTCCTGAGGTGGGACTCATGGTAAAACAGCTTGGAAAAGCAGGTCCAATATGTGCCAGGGAACAGTCCATGGGTTCCGGTAGTTTAGGACACTCTGCCTTAAAGTGGCCAGGCTCACCACATTCAAAACACTTCAGATAAGACAGCTTTGCACCTGGCCCCCTGTCCGTAGCAGTTTTGCCATTGGGCCCTGTACAGGTATTGTTAAAACTGGCTTTTGACATGGCAGTGGCTGTGGCACAAATGCAGGTTCTTTAGTCATTTGTTGTAGTGCACAAAACCTTTCTACCACGGTGGCAAGCTCTTCATAAGCTTGTGGGTCTGATTGCAGAACCCACCTTTGCAAATCGCGGTTCAGCCCCCGGATGCAGTGATCTATCACCAGAACTTCAATAATCCGAGAAGGTGAATTCTCCTCAGGCTGCAGCCATTTCTTCAAAATTTTAGAAAGCTCAGCCACTTGCGCTCTGACCGTTTTTTCTTTAACATAGCACCATTGGTGATAGCGCTGGGCTCGGCCTGGCCCAGAAACTCCAATGCAAGCCAATATCTCAGACTTTAGGCACAGATAATCAGAGGCCCGTTCCTCATCTAGATCCATATAAGGTCGCTGAGCTTCACCAGTCAGATATGGCGCCAGCTTCTCAGCCCAATCTTTAGGAGGCCATTTTGCCCTTTTTGCAAGTCTCTCAAAGGACACCAGATATGCTTCTATGTCATCACCTGGTGACATTTTCTGGAGAACAGGACCAAGTGGTTCATTTCTGTCATGCCTCACCTGGCTTAACTCTTCTCATAAGAGCCTTGTGTTTTCCACCTGTGCCTCGGCAACTCGTAGCATCTGAGCTTGCTGCTGTTGCTGTGCAGCAGCCACATTCACGAGGGTTCTCAGTACTTCCTCCATGTTGACATCTGCGCGGGTTGGGTAGCGGAAACTTGCTTCCCGGAGTATCCCACTTCTGACACCACTTGTGGCAAGAGCCCGCTACTGCAGAAGCACACGCAAACAACTTCTTCCTTTTTATGTAGTTTTATTGTCAGTATGGTAAATATTTTGACACCGTATACTTGCACAGCAATCATGGAGACCCTAAACGCTAGCTATACATAGACCAGCTCTCTCTCAGGACCAGCCAGCTTTCTAAGCGTTGGTCTCTGTGAACAAATGGCACAAACAAGCTTTTATACATGATACTCCTCCCCAGCCTTAGCTTGATGGACAGGTGACACACCCACCTTCTCTTTAATAGAAAACGCCCATCACTGGCTCTGTTTCAACTAACAGACACACCCTGTCTGTTTGCTGAGAGGAAGCAGCTTTTAAATCATGTAAGTTAACCAACTTTAAACTACACATAAGTCTTTAGTTGGTTTAACCTGAATCTAGGTGCATAACTGCGCCAATGTCTTACTCTGCTTATATGTTTTCTTTGCATATTGTCAGATAAATGCCTCCCTTTGTCACATGACCTTTAATGTATTTGTACATAGTAATCATATCCCCTCTTTGACGCCTCTTTTCTAAAGTAAACATGCCTAAACTAACTAACCTTTTCTCATAACTTAATACCCTTCATCAATATTGTCACCCTTCTCTGAACCCTTTCTAGTTCCAAAATATCTTTTTTATAGAGTAAGGCTCAGAACGGTAGAAATGCTTTACTTACCCTTGCAGCTGCTGCTTGACATTGAGCACTATTGCTAAGTCTACTGTTGTAACGCTCTTACTTTTTCCTCGCTCCAGCGCTGTCTTCTGCTTGCCGCGATTGGCACTTCCAGGTAGCCGGTTACATGACTCGGCTGCCGGGGTGGGCATTTTGAATATCTCCCTCTATAAAACTCGGCACTGACAGTTGCTCAGTGTCAGTGCAACTTAGTTGCTGTATGTCTGACTCCCGTGTGTTATTTTTTGTGAGTTATTATGCTGGATCACCTCTGTGCCATTTCTGCTTCTCTGACTCTGAACTGAACTTGGCTTGTCTAACTACACGCTGCCTGATTTTTCATGTACCTGATCCCAGCCTATCTGACCACCTGCTGCCTGATTCTCTGTGTACCAAACCCTGGCCTTTTTACTATTCTGTCTGGCGTATTTTGGTTATGGTTTTGGATCCCTTTTTTTCTAAATACCCTATTTTTTTTTCTAAATTCACATAATTTTGCTCTTTTTTTCCCAACATTATTATTAACCTCAATAAAACTAATTTCAAGTCATTTGCAGTCAATTTTGACCACGTCACAGGTCACAATATTATTTTCATACACTTTCAAACAAAGACTGCAGTGACCTAGCTAGATGCTAAGCGACAGAGCAATGACTCAAACACACGTCAGTTCATAGCACATCTAGGAAACAAGGAGACACAGCAGTGGCAGAAAAGAAAAGTGGTGCAAGATGGAATTGTCATTATGTAAGATATTGAAAAGGACATGTACAGTTTAACAAAGCAAGCACTCCAGCGACAAGCAGTGCCACTTTGTGGCTGAAGTGCTTGGTTTGTTTGGGCACCCACAAAATAAGCAATCAATAGCTTAGCTGCTTTAAGTGCCTTTCAGTGCTGTCAATGAACTCTACATTATTAAACAATGTCTGCTCGTGCTGCATCTTTAATCTTCTTCTCCTCTGTGTATACCTCCCTCTCATACATAAAGAACTGCCAAGTTATGTAGACACAGAAATGGATATTACAACTGGAGTGGCATTGAAACTGAGAATGAATCATGAAATCAGTTATGGTTCATTTGATAGCTCCACCCTTTCCTTGGATAACTGTAGCAATTCTACAACTAATACATGGCGACAAGCACTTACCCCCCTGGGATGCGTGCTTTTATCAGATCCACACCAATCCAGGGTGCCAGACAATGCACTAAAAAGAGCCATTGAAATTCACAGCAAAAAGCAAGTTCATCACTCTGTTTCGAATCAGCCCCAATTCCCCAAAAATTATACTATAGTAAGGTACCTTTGATGTAAAGTGCAGAATACAAACACTTTGTGCAATACTGATGAAACAGCAGCAAAGTGGAAGGTAATACATATACACATCTATTTAGACATACATGCTTACATTACTTCTGCAAGCAACGTTGTTCTATGTTAATAAAACTGTTGTCTTTATACCGTTCAAAAAAATTAAAAATAATCCTCCACCATTCTTTGGATGTTGATAGTTGATAGTAGGATCAGGTGGAGTTACAGCAGAGGTGTCACTAATTTTGGTCAATTCTTTTAAAGTAGACAAGACCAGGGGCTAGATTTACTAAGCTGCGGGTTTGAAAAAGTGGGGATGTTGCCTATAGCAACCAATCAGATTCTACCTGTCATTTTGTAGAAGGTACTAAATAAATGAAAGCTAGAATCTGATTGGTTGCTATAGGCAACATCCCCACTTTTTCAAACCTGCAGCTTAGTAAATCTAGCCCCAGATGTCAAAATGTTGTGCTGAGTCATCTGCATCATCCCTGGGTCTCTTGGGAAATCTAAGGTTTTTCCTAGCAGCAGTAGAATGAGAAACTGAAGGAGGAGATGCCGTCCTGTCACGTAACACTTGAGCTGTCATCTTGCTCACCAGGAGCTCTTTGCATCTCTTGAGATCTGGGACAATTGGGAACAAAGAGAAGACATAGCTCTTAAACCTAGGATCAAGCACAGTCACCAAAATGTAGTAATCCGATTTCAAGATTTTGATAACTCTTGAATCCTGGCAAAGCGAATAAAGTACTTGATCTACAGGTCCGATAAACTTGGCGTAATTGCTTTGTTTCATCTCCTCCTTCAGTTTCTCAAGCTGCTTTTCCAAAAGTCTAATTAAGGGAATCACTTGCCTCAAGCTAGTAGTGTCTGAACTCACTTCACAGGTGACTACTTCGAATGGTTCGAACAACACGGAAAGTATTCTCCACTGCGCTTGACTAAAATACATCCCCCTCTTTTCCCAATGTCATGGCTTGAGGAGTAAGAGTGGATGGCTTTTCACTGTTCCTCCATCCTCAGAATCACCACCTTGTTGCTTCAGTTGGTGGCAGGGCAAATTAAATTGCTCTTGTAGCTGCTGCAATCTCCTACATGCTGTTGTCGAATGCCAGAAATGTCCATATATTTGAGGAGGAGAGTCCAAGGGGGACTAAGCCATGTTGCAATCACATCCCTTAGTTTTTGTACAAGATTGTCAGCTGTATGCCTATTAGTGAAGCCGGTGATACATAGAGCAGCCTGCCTCTAAAAAATGGAATGTACTTGGGTACCTGCTGCTGCTGCTCCTGCTGGTGAAGACGAATCTCCAACCCTGTGGGCTGTCACAGTCCTATAATCTTTAGTTTGCCCAGTTCTGCTTCTCCACATATCTGTGATTAATTGTACAGTGGGTAGAATGGCATTTTGCAGCTAAATAATACATTTTTTACAAACCTTCTGGTACAGGTGAGGAATAGCTTTTCTAGTAAAATCGTGCTGTGATGGAATTTGGTAACGGGGACAAAAGACCTCAAGTAATTGTCTATAACCAGTTGCATTAATAGTGGATATTAGATGAAGATCGAATACTAGCATAGTTGTCATGGCGTCTGTGATCAGCTTTGCGACTGGGTGACTGGTTTCATACTAGAATCCTCTTGCAAAGGAGTGTTTAAGAGTCAAGGGATTTTGCCTCTTTTCAATTCCGAGGGAGCGCGAAATTACCGTACAAGGATTGCCTAAGTTTGGATGTGCTCAGTTCTCGGGGATCCGAGCCTGAGCATCTCTAATCTATATCTATCTATCTATTGATATATATATCCCATATATATATACCACACACAGACCATGCACATACACACACACTATCGATGTTAGTGCATAGTCACACAAAATATTCTCTCTCCTACAAACCTATTATAACCCTTAAATTTTGAACACATTTAGCTTAGCCTAATGATATCCAAGGGGGTTAATTATTTCCACAGTACACAAATGCCAATGAATTATAATAATTACCAACACAGGCCAGACTTTAGCTTTCATCAGTCTAGAGTTGCTATTGGTTACTTTACAGTTGTTCTTTTATTAGTATACACACTGCGTAGGAATCACTGTTAAAGATAGAAGTAGCTTTATATATTTTCCTGTTCATAATTATTATCTATAAAAATAAATACATTGCTTGAATCTATCAACTGTATCAGCTAAAACTGCCATCTGTAGCAAACACTTTACTACAGAGCTACTAACAGTGCATGTTCTGTTTGGAGCACAAGTGAATTAATTAGTGAGTACATTTTTATTTGCCAGGTCAATATGGGGGCATTTTTTTCTATGTTGTTCCGCCTATGCTGTCCACACAGACAGCACTGTAATACGAAGCTCAGAGTTTATAACTCAATAATGATGGAAGAGAAAAAAAGAAAGATATGTTCTATAATGGTGCACAGGTCTGACAATTATGTAATTATTGTTCTATTCCAAGTATGTGACACTTTGTTTATAGAATTAATAAAATACTTACTTACTTTCCCAGTATTTCTGGGAGAGTAGGGGGGGGTCTTCTCGACTCCAGGAAGAGTAGGCAACCTCCCGTACATGATGGAGGCTGGGCTCAATGGAGTGATTTTGAGGGAGCTATCCGCTCCCTCCTGCTAACCAGAGCGGGATTTAGGCTCAGGGGGCCCTAGGCACTTAAGACAGGGGGCTCCTATGATGTAATATGGTTATTACACACATTTTCAACAAATACATAGGCAATACTGTGAGCACTACTGTTAGTTGCACACAGTTCTGCCTTCACAAGCAGTACAATGTGAAGTAGGATATACCTCCCAACTGTCCTTGCAGTCAGACCAAATCCTGACTAAGCGGGACAGTCACCCACCAAATTCAGGACAGTTGGCAGATTGTCCTGCTCTCTCTTACCTGTCTTGTTATTGTAACCACTTGTGGCTGCTGGTGTCTATAGATCAGTTGCTGCTTGTCTGGATTCTGGAATGTTGGGGGCCCTTTTTGAAAAAAAAAATAAAAAAAATGGGTACATGAAAGTTAGAAAACTCAAAACAGCACCGTGTTAACTTAATATAGCACCCACGTTATAAATTTCGGCCTCACTCCAGCCCCAACATTAAAATAATAGTATTCCCATTTAATAAATAAATCTATTTCCCTCCCTCCAAACAACCTCAGCAAGAAATTAAATAGCATTTATGTTTAATAAAAATAACAATTTCCCACAACCATCCCAGGCATTAAATAATCCATAGTCACATTTAATAAATAGACCTCATTTTCCCCAAACAGCCCCACATTCACATAGCACACTTTATAGTCATATACTATCCCCCACACACATTAGTCATATACTGACCCCCACACACATTGGCCATTTTTATTTTCCCCCACCTACAGCCATTGCCCCCCCTGCAGACATTTTCAATCACCCCCTTTTCCCTCTGCAGACATTTTCAATCACCCCCTCTTCCCCCTGCAGACATTTTCACTCACCCCCCCTTCCCCCTGCAGACATTTTCACTCACCCCCCCCCTTCCCCCTGCAGACATTTCATTTTCACTCATCCCCCATTCCCCCTGCATTTTCACTCACCCCCCCATCCCCCTGCAGACATTTTCAGTCCCTCTCCCCCCCTGCAGACATTTATTGCCCCTCTCTCCCCCGCACACATTTTCTGCCCCTCTCCCCCCACCCCGCACACATTTTCACTTCCTCTCCCCCCCCGCACACATATTCCGTTTCTCTCCCTCCCCTCCCTGCACACATATTCCGTTTCTCTGACCCCCCCTCCCTGCACACATATTCCGTTTCTCTGCCCCCCTCCTTGCACACATATTCCGTTTCTCTGCCCCCCCTCCCTGCACACATATTCCGTTTCTCTGCCCCCCACTCCCTGCACACATATTCCGTTTCTCTGGCCCCCCCCTCCCTGCACACATATACATCATGCTATCTTTGGTGTCAATAGCATACCTAGATGTACAAGGAAGTGTTAGCAAACACTTCTAAGTTATCCTTTTATATATGTTTCTGTAAGGTCCATTTGGTTACCCCCCAGAATGTGATGGACTCTGTGTCGTGGGATTAGGGTTTTTAAAAAGAACTGCTCTGGTTCCCATGTGGTTCGGGTTTTTGGTTCAGTGCATGTATATGTCCGGGTGCACCACAGAGTTCTGTGTTGGTTTGCTTTCAAGTTCAAGTTCAGGTACCTTTGAGTTAGTCTTCACCATGACTGTCCTAGGGTATTGAGACCAATGCCTAAAAATCCCATTTGACTGAAGTGAGACTGATGAGTAAGCTGACAGTAAGTGTGAAGTGAGTCTGAGTTCCAAGAAAGTGTTCTAAAACACAGTAGAGGCATTGAGGAGGCAGTGACTTATTGTGTGTCTGAGAGCTCAATGTAAGAGACCAGTGCTAAGTGGGGAATACAGTAATTGTGGATGTGAACCACAACCAGGGAGACTGAAGGCAAGGGGCATGTGAATCGAGACTTCCCTTGAGATACCCAAGCATGACAGCTAGAAGAAAATGAGACCCAATGCTGAGTGAGCAAGATAAACATACGGAGACTAGCAGAGTAGAGCTGACATGTTGAGAGACCGCACCACAGTTAAGAGGGAGAGCGACTGTCAGCTCTTTTGTCTATCTGTGAGCTACTGCCTTTACATGCATTACAATAAAGAGCTGTGCTAGAGAGAGAAAAATGAGATGCAATGAGAGTGAGTGATCCAGAGGTAGATGCCAAGGAATGTACCTATAGTACATTGTGAGTGAACAGCGGGCTATTTTTTTTAATGTACACTTTATGAAGGGTCTTATATTGAGTATTTTTTTTTACTGTTACTTAAAAAGTCCCCCCCCAAAGTGTGTCCCCCCCATTATAGACAAAAAGCATTAAAGAGAAATATTTAACTATCTTTATTTTTCAAGCCAGTGCAAAGTAAAAAGGTGGTGTTGCCGATAGCAACAGATCTTATAGAGAATTTTATTGGTAGGTGAATATGTGCACATTTATTAATAGCTTTATAAAGTGGGTATTTGGAACTTGTTTTTGCGACTATAAATATTTTGTGATATTCTCTACTATTGAGAATTAAGACTTTGGCCACCAAGTATTCCATAACACACAAATTAAAAAGAAAAAAATCTGAATTTCCCAATCAGATCTATATGAGTAATTACAGTTGTTAGATGTAGTCAGACCCCCTATTTCTGCTTATATGTCTAGTTCCTTTATATGTAAATTTAACCCGCATTATGATGATTTCAAATTATAGGCACACATATTCTGTTTCTCTGCCCCCCCCCCCCCCACATATTCCGTTTCTCTACACTTACCTCAACACTGAAAGCAGCCTCCGGGAATCCGCTGCAGCTAGTCCTACGCGGCCGCGAACTTGAAGAGCGGGAGCCGGGCCGGCGCACAGAGCCATCATGACATCACACACAATTTTTTTTTTTTTTTTTATATAATCGGGAGATTGCAGGGAGCCGGATTGGCCCACAATGCCATCGGCCCTTCTGGCATTTGCCAGAAGTGCCAGATGGCCAGTCTGGCCCTGGATCTAGGACATGCCCTATCCCAAATATAAATATGTCCCCACATTAAAAATTTACCTCCCCCTCCAATGCAACATGGTTTCCTTAATGAATCAGGCCGGGTATCTCTATTCAAGTTAATCCTAAAGAAAACATAGATAACTTTTCAAAATCGCCCAACATAAGTATGATATCTTGGCACAGGATTTTGCTAAATTATTTCTAAGGAGGGGGAAGAGAATATATAATTCACCTGTAAGAATGATCATGTAAAATTTTGTGAAAATGACGTTGTTTTGAGGCACTGCAAGCACTGGGGGATCCTATGAAATTCTTTAACTTCCCGCACAGGAAATAGGGCTGGAAATGACAAAATGATGCTTGTTTTTAACAATATGGTATCACAAAGGGAAATAAACTAGGATAAGAGTGGCTAAACAGGAACATCAATAAACATGTTTCTGTAATAAATCTGGCTGTCCCCATATTAACCTCCCTCTGTCATGCACAGGGAGATGAATTAATACAAATTTAGATGTATCCACATAACCCACAGTATTTCTAGCAGAAAGATAGAAAAAACTGGACATTATCAATAAAGCGTCACTCTTGTTCAGACGCAGGCAGAACAAATCTGCACATTCCTTCACGGAAATTCCAAAGGAAGACAAGCTGCTGGTGGCAGTTAGGTTATTTCAGGATACGTCAGGGAAGTGATATAGAAAATCAGGATGGAAGAAGAACTCGGAAAGGTTTCCTCATTATTTTTCTATGGAATTCACTGGGAGGTAATGGGTTATATTTACTAAGTGATATGTCAATGTGACACTAACATTTTAAATGAATACCATTTTGCATAAATATAATAATGTCAGTAAGGTGGATAATATAATCCATATTGATGTAATCTTCAGATAATATAATAAATTCTGATTTTATCTGTAACATGGTCACACACTCCCCCTTCAATATAGGTAGATGTGACATATAGTGTATATTTCCAGGATTGTTCTCTTTTATTGAAACAGTTAAAAATGGATTAATCTCTACAAAAAATTGTATGATTCAAACTGCATTATTTGTAAAGATCAATATACAATAGTAATCGCTTAGGTAACGATAATTATTATAGAGTCTACAAATGAAATGAAATCTGCATATTTCATGTTTGGTGTGCTTAGTGCTGAGCTTTGCATCTCCATTTAATATACTCATAATGGTGCCGTAATCCTAGGACTAACTGACTCTTTAACTCCTTAAGCTTAGGTTTCATTTTGTATGAATAGTCCGAGATATTGTTTTTTCCCTGGAGTTGTAGCTGTTTTGAGGGCATAGAGTTTTATTGCTATCATGTAGCATACTGGGATTTAAGAATTGTTAAACTGAAGCATCCTAACCTTTTAATAGTGTCAGCGTAATGGATTAGCAGGTTAATCTCAGGATACACTAGTGAGGGATAAATGTTCATTACTATCATTTAAATAGGGCTTTAGTGCACCACTTAGAGCTGCCGAGTGCTATCCCAGAAACATGGAAGTATTTCCTATACCTTTAGAGGGAAAATAAAAAAGTAAAATCTGTGCCACAAAACATGTTTTATTTTCATTGTCCTAAAACAGAAGTTCATAATCTGTTTTAATGTATTTCTTTTTTATATATATTTTAGTACTGGCAGCAAGTTAGATGTATTCTTTTGAAATATATTTAGCAAATTCGGAAACCTGTACAAAATAGTAATAACATGTCATAAATAACTGTCTTATAATATGGAAGTAATTTTTTTTAAAAAGAGTTTTAAGGAAATTCACCCTAGGTGAACAAATGTTTTGGGTCTGGACATACAGTTTAAGGAATAGAAATGCTTATAAAACATTTATAATTTGCTGAAAGTTCTATTGAAACACCAGGGTGTAAATTTATCACGCTACGGGTTTGAAAAAGTGGTGATGTTGCCGATAGCAACCAATCGGATTCTAGCTGTCATCTTGTAGAATGTTCAAAATAAATAATAAACTACAATCTGATTGGTTGCTATAGGCAACATCTCCACTTTTTCAAACCTACAACTTGATAAATTTACCCCTAGAAGTCATCTCGTTTGCAACATAATGCACTGCAGTGAAAGGATACAAGGTTTGTGTCTATAGCTTGGATGGCTATATTTGTGAACTGCTAACTCAAAACACAAAGCTCAAGAGTAATACGGTATTTGTACACATTATCTTAGTGACAAGAGGTCTAAATAACTATAAAATTTTCAGGAGATCACTAGAAAACTTCGGGAACCAATCAGGACTGTGCCAATAATGAGGCAACCTGAGATAGTTGTCTTGGGCAACAAGTCTACAGGGCAGCAGAATAAAGGGTATATATTTTTCAAAATTTTTCCTAAAGAAAAAGAATAATAACATAGTGGCATTTACCTTGTTTATACAGCTAATAATACTTAAATAATAATAATAATCCTTAATGTATTTGTTTAAGGTACAGTCCTCATAATTTTTTTTTATGATGTATGTAAAAATGATGAGAAATACACCAATTCAGTTGCAACATAATGCAGCTTGGCACAACACTGGCCACAATCCTTGCAATGCTCTCTGGCCTGTAAACTCTGTTTTCAAGTCAAATCCACAACCAAGACCTGCAGCATTCTACTCCGTTTCATAACAATACATCATAGTAGCAGTTTCATAGCAATGGGCATGGGTGCCTGAGATATCGATACATACATTTTATCTTTAGCCTCAAATTGCTAGCTGGATAAAGCAACATGCACCCTGAAAGAAGGGGTGGGGCTTAGAGGCATGTACCAGTCATCTATTATAGACTTGTGGCTATCATTTGGATTACGTGCATCACAAACTGACACAAAATGTACCTAGGTGAACAGTGATGCTCTTTTAGTTAATATGCGAGGTGTAATTATTAAAGCATAAAAGATGCACACGTACCAGATTTGTGCAATATATAAGCATATCTCAACTTGAAATGCTGTATGATTCCAAAGTCCTTTTCATCTCACGGACCAGGTATATCAGTCACAGCGTCTGAAGAGTAATGTCAAAAACTCTCTCCAAGCCATGTGCCCAACGCTTTTCGTCGATTGACTTCGTCAGGAAGGGTAGACAGGAGCATACACAGCGAGTTATTGTAGGTAGATGCACATTAAACACAGGTGTCTATTAATTATGGTATCAGTTCCAACATAAAACAATACAAAAAATCAAGTAAACATTCTAAGCATCAATCATGACATCATCACATAACTAACATTATTAGTGTAGAGTCATTTAAGTTAAACAGGTTCATAAAAATCATTATAATTGCTTTTTAAGACCGATTTGCCATTAACAAACTACAATCAGTATTAAGGCACTTCAAATGAAGCAATCCTCACCCTATTTATAATCAAATCATATATATAGAGATAGAGTTTCAAAATGAAATAACCTTCGTTCATTCAAACGTATTCACAAATTTATGTGATATAATCCTACTGAAAACATGCTCTAATCCCAGTGAAACGCTTTAAAAGTAATGTGATACATTACTGAGCCTGAGCCGGTATTTATAAATGGTTTTTGAAGATGGTGATGGTTCAGGAGCCCTTCTTCAAACTAGCACTGAAACCTAGCTGTGAGTGACAAAATACAAACTTCTGCCCTGTGATATATTTTTTTTTACCATTAAAATTGTTTCTAACCTATATACTTGCAAGATGTCGATTTCATGTATCAAATGAGTTATAAGAAATAGTTGCCAGAGCTCTCACTTCCTCTCTCTGTCCAAAGCTACTTTTTACATTGTATTAACAATGTTGCAGCTATAGGCAAAACTGATACCCTTTGTGCTGTGGAGCAGTGTTTCTTAAACCTGGTCCTTTGTGCTCCTAGCAGTGCACGTTTTCCCTATCTGCTTGCTTTAGCACAGGTGTATTCATAACTGACTGACACATTGTAACAGAGCCACAGGTGGTATAATTATTTCCCTTGTCACCTGGAAACCTGCACTGTTAGGGGTGCTGAGGACTGGGTTTGAGAAACACTGCTGTAGAGGAGCTAATCAGTCTAAATATTTGTTTTTCCCTAAATGTTTTCCACAATCAGGGAGCAGAAAAATGATCATCTTATTATCAATTTGTTTATATAATTATATATTTTTTTTTAAAAAAGATATAAAAAGAAGCATTTTTGTTTGTGTTCATTTTAACTCAAGGGTTTGTACCAATGGGTTTATTTAACTACATAATTCAGTTGCATAAAACAATTATTATATTATTAACTTACAGATTCAAATACATTTAGTAACTATTAATATTTTCTGTAAATGTTGCATTTGGCTACGGCTGTAGTTTTCCAAATTATTTTGTAGATTTTTCCCGCAATGCTTAGCTGACTAATGTTAATATCATCGTGTACGGAGATCGCTGTGGTCATAAAAACTACTCATACTGAACTTCCTTCCTTTCTGTAATGTAGAAAAATATAATTAAATGTTTCTAGAGTGGACAACTTCTATATCTCTAGGATAGAATAGTCCAATTCATACATAGAAAATATAGTAATCAAAAAGTCCTATGGGGGCTAGGCTTTTTATTGTAGCTGATAAAAAAATGTGTTTGTGAGTAGTAAAGAATTATTAGTGATCCAGAATTCAAAGATTAACTCAGACATTAAAGAGGACCAATAAGTACACAAGCCTTTTTGCAAAAGTGATTTGGCTTGTATTAAATGAATGACACATGTATTTCTATTAATAGTATAATGGTCAACCATCTCTCAGTTAACATCTGTGACATAGTCAGCCTGATTCAGTAAGGAACATAAATGCTGATATATGCTGTATTTTGTGTAAAATCGCTCTGCGCATGCCCAGAATTGGACTATAGACCAGTGAACACAACAATATCCAATTTATCTTTGAGCGCAAAGGACCCTTATAACAGATTATGATTTCAGGGGCGAACAGGGAGGGAAATGGGGCTATACACATAATTAATGTACAGTAAGGGAGTGCCAAGCTTAAGCGCACGCAGCAGTGCCTGATTCAAGCTTTGGGCATCGCTAAGGTACATTAAACAAAAAGAAATTTGTCAGCGCTTATCCTTTAAACTGCATATCTGTGTGTGTCTAGCAAAATGAAAACATGAGGTATTAGTTCATATTTTGATCAAAAGACTTAAGCCTGCATCCCAACGTCAAGGGTACCTCATTATATGCATGTCCTACACTGACCTATATGCTTTAAACACTATTAAAATGCAGTTAAAATCAGATGCACTCACCTCCCAGCAGGGCCATCTTACATCTTAACAACATTATGGGCCCCCGGGCAAAGCAGTGCACCGGGGCCCCTACATATATGTATATATATATATATATATATATATATATATATACACAGATATAGATATATAGAGATAGATAGATGTACTTGCTCAGTGACCCTTGAAGGTTTGTTATGCAGGTTTTTTTTTTGCAGGATTATTTATTCTAATTAAGAGCCCTGCCTTTGGGGCCCCCTTGCCCATGGGGCCCCCGGGCACCTGCCCATCGTGCCCAATGGAAAAAATGGCCCTGCCTCCAGTATAGGGGTTTACATCTAGCAAAGGCTGGCTTGTCAGCCACACCCAAATGTGCCTTAAACAGGCTTGACGGACAGCTGCTATGACAAAAAGGCAATATTTTGAAACAAAACCAGAGAAAAATAAGCCCGCGCTCGGTATATCCCACATTATATATGGTACAAGCTGCTTGGCAATAAGCCCGCGCTCGGTATATCCCATATTGTATGTGGTACCAGCTGCCTGGCAATATAAATGCCCATATATGTATACTAAACAAAAATAAATTTGTCAGCGCTTATCCTTTAAACTGCATATCTGTGTGTGTCTAGCAAAATGAAAACATGAGGTATTAGTTCATATTTTGATCAAAAGACTTAAGCCTGCATCCCAATGTCAAGGGTACCTCATTATATGCAGGTGCATGTACCAGGTCCATGTAGCAGGTCTATGTACCTTAGCGACCCATGTAGGTCGCTAAGGTACATGTTTTTCTGTCGTAAAGCTTGCACAGCTACAGTTGTAAGTGCCTATTGTTAGTGATGGCAGTCACGTGTATGATGCTAGAACATGTGTTTGTAATCAGGAGCACAAGTAAAAATAGCTTTTATGTACAGTAGACAATAAGAACATCATGCGCATCATAGACATTAAGAACATCATGCATTACATGGAGAGAACAAAACGGAAAAAAAACCTTTTTTAATATTAAGAATAGATGACAATCATTCAATACTGTTTTGTCTGTGTATTCTGCTGGAACTTTATATTCCACATATGTATTGGCTATATCCTGCAGTATATTGTGTCTGTCAAAGTAGAGCATACCTAGACCCATATTCAACAACAGACGTATCTTCAGATCCGCTTGTAGTTGAATATCGACGTGTGTATGCCCAAATATTTAAAAAAATGCACAATATGTTTTGCATGCCTTTTATGAATCAGGCACAGTGTGTTATGTAGAGTGTTTAATAAATTGTCTTTAATAGATAAAATTAATTTTCACGTAACTTTATTTCTAATCTGTAGCCTACTCCATAGTTGCCTACTCTCCTAGAATGTCCGAGTGACTCCCGAATTTCCGTGAGTGCTCCCGGACTCCCGGGAGAGCAGAGCAACCTCCCGGTTCTCGGCCATTTTTTAAATTAAGCGTGGGGGGTGGGCAGGGCATATGACACGATTTGCGCATCATTGTGGCCCCTGCTGTAATAGGCTATAACATGTTATGACAGTTTAAAAATAAGCCCGCGCTCGGTATATCCCACATTATATATGGTACCAGCTGCTTGGCAATAAGCCCGCGCTCGGTATATCCCATATTGTATGTGGTACCAGCTGCGTGGCAATATAAATGCCCATATATGTATACTAAACAAAAAGAAATTTGTCAGCGCTTATCCTTTAAACTGCATATCTGTGTGTGTCTAGCAAAATGAAAACATGAGGTATTAGTTCATATTTTGATCAAAAGACTTAAGCCTGCATCCCAACGTCAAGGGTACCTCATTATATGCAGGTCCATGTACCAGGTCCATGTAGCAGGTCCATGTACCTTAGCGACCCATGTAGATCGCTAAGGTACATGTTTTTCTGTCGTAAAGCTTGCACAGGTACAGTTGTAAGTGCCTATTGTTAGTGATGACAGTCACGTGTATGATGCTAGAACATGTGTTTGTAATCAGGAGCACAAGTAAAAATAGCTTTTATGTACAGTAGACAATAAGAACATCATGCGCATCATAGACATTAAGAACATCATTCATTACATGGAGAGAACAAAACGGAAAAAAAAACTTTTTTAACATTAAGAATAGATGACAATCATTCAATACTGTTTTGTCTGTGTATTCTGCTGGAACTTTATATTCCACATATGTATTGGCTATATCCTGCAGTATATTGTGTCTGTCAAAGTAGAGCATACCTAGACCCGTATTCAACAACAGACGTATCTTCAGATCCGCTTGTAGTTGAATATCGACGTGTGTATGCCCAAATATTTAAAAAAATGCACAATACGTTTTGCATGCCTTTTATGAATCAGGCACAGTGTGTTATGTAGAGTGTTTAATAAATTGTCTTTAATAGATAAAATTAATTTTCACGTAACTTTATTTCTAATCTGTAGCCTACTCCATAGTTTCCTACTCTTCTAGAATGTCCGAGTGACTCCCGAATTTCCGTGAGTGCTCCCGGACTCCCGGGAGAGCAGAGCAACCTCCCGGTTCTCGACCATTTCTTAAATTAAGCGTGGGGGGTGGGCAGGGCTTATGACACGATTTGCGCATCATTGTGGCCCCTGCTGTAATAGGCTATAACATGTTATGACAGTTTAGGGGGCGGGGCCAAAGGATGTGATTCAGCTAGCCCCACCTCCACCTCCCCCCCAATCTCCCGGAGGCAATCTTGCCAAAGTTGGCAAATATGGCCTACTCTTTGGTGTTCTGTTCCTCTATTAAAGTGAACTTGACCAGTCACCATAGCTTAATTACCTATATCATAATTTAAAGTGTTAAAGAAACAATTTTTTTTTAGCTTTTAACCAGTATTGATCTATTCCTCTTCCTAATGCCAGTGGTACATGTATGGAAGATTCAGCAGGCATTCTAGTAGTACAAAAAGAAAGCTCTTTTTCCTGAGTTTAAGATGAGAAATGGAAAAAGTGATTACTATAAGACAGCTACCTCCTGGTCTTTTTTTTTTATTTTACATGTTGTCAACTAGATAATTTCTAAACTGATCTTTTAAAGACCCTAGTGCAGTTAAATGTTGTCATGACAGGTCAACCATTTATAATTGCAGACTGAATCTAAAAAGTTGAGTAGTATGCCCACACCACCCAGATTAAGAGAGCATAACCTCTTGTTCTAACAGTTCTGTATCTGAACTATACTTCCTTCCTGTCCTTTGTTATATCCCCAAACGTATGAGAATGTTTCTAGTCCCAAAACGTACCTTACTATAGATCCTGGCAAAATGACATAGTTACACAGTTAGTTTTTAACGTGCCAAAAACGCACTCCTGTCTCCAAAATACCCCACTTGAGTATACAATTATTAAAAGTGACACAAATGTTGAACTGACTGCCAAAAAGGTCTGTCTGCCGTGCAGGTTTTACTACTAATTAATAATTCTTCAAAGGGCAATCTGGCAAGACCTTTACGTTTATACTGGGGAAAAAGGCTGTGACATGGAAAATATTAATAAACTTCAATAGACTGAGAATAAAACAGGAGCGAGGTGTTTGATCTAAAATGAAGTGTGGAATTCTTCTTCCTGGGGAAGAGGAAGAGGTGGGAGTGCAGAGTGTTACAGAAAATACATTCTATGGTTAAAGGCATAAAGGAGTGGGGTGCGTGACCTTAAATTTTCCTATTATTCTAGGAATGTACAGTACTCCCAGTTACCTAACCATAGCAAAAGATAACAAACTTATGGTTAATAACGACAATTTAACTACTCTAATTATGAACCAGGGGTGAGCAATTGAAAAATAGTGTATGACTGTATTAACTTTGCCCTTATAGTAGGTGCTATTAAGGTGGTGCTTTGCACTTTGCTGCATTTTTTTCACCTCTCACAGTTTAGAGTGACATATTTTAGTAAATTCACAGCTTGCAATTTTCTGTTTTCTCTTAAAGCCCCTTAAATTACAGTGTTACAATACTCATAAACCTCCAGATTAACCCATCTCCATCTATATTGAACATAATGGGCTGACACATTAAGGAAAGTGAAGTACAAAACTTGTAGCACACAAATACTTGATAGCTTATTTGTACACTAAATTTTAGAGTTGATATTTGTGTGCTATATGAAATAACAGACAGTATTTAACTTATGTGCAAAATAGAAAACTAATTTGCACCCCTTGCATTGTAACATGGCTTTGTTGTCCAGGAGACTACTTACTTTTTTTTTTTTTTACTTAACTTTCCTTAATGAATCAGACCCAACGTCTTTCACCCTTTTCCAGATCAGTTATTTCCTTTTTGTGTGCCAAACATTGAAACTAATTAAGTTATAAATTTCAGCAAAAAGCATGGTCTCATAATGATGGGCTGCCAGACACATATAGGGCCTAATCCAACAAGGCACATATGTGACGATTTTGGCCGCAAAATCACTCGCACTGCGCACGCCCCAAACCATGATATATATCCGTGAATGCAGCCCTGTCCGCTGCATCTGCGAACTTACTAGAGTCTAAGATTTCAGGGAGTGAACTAGGCAGGAAGGGGCATTTTGCCGTAGTCAATGTACATTAGGGGCGTGCCAAACTCAAGAGCATGCAGCCACGTCCGAATCCAGCTCTGAGCATCTCAAAGTTACTTGTTTTTCTGCCATATCTCTTGCACCAGCTAAAGGGCTAGTCTAAGTTCTGATCAGTAATGATGACAGTCTTGTATGCATGCTATAACATGTGTTTACAATCACAAGGAATTGTAAAAATGTATTTTATGTTCAGTATACATTAACATTATTCTAATAAATGTAATTCATGGAAAAAATAATAAATCAAAAAAGCGTTTTTTTAAAAAATTGGTTTAGCAATAATGAATCAGGCTCATAGTGACTGCCTTGGAGAACATGAAGCAGGTGCAAAGTTTTTGGTGCATGGTATCAATAATCATTGCTTGGATGCGACTTCCATTGACTACACATAGAAAATGCATAGACATAATATCTACTTTGTCCCTAGACAACCTAATATCTTTCCAAGTGTAATGGTGATGTTGCTTTGGAAGCATTGTTAACCACTGTGCCAGCATGCTGGCTAACCAATGTGCCATCCCTTATGAAGTTATTTAAACAAAATGCGTAGTGTGGCCTCCCATACAATGTGTTCTCCAGTATCTAGCTGGCCTGTTTGGGCATATAAGCCTCAGGAGTCTCTTGTGATGTCACATTCCGGTTGATACACACTCGGCTACCTCCAGTGCCCAGCATAGTTTCAGATAAGCTCTGCTTTTACCTACCCATTGTAAAGGTTTTTAATACTTGTGCATTAAAACTTTGGAAAAATCACATTTTCACATGATTGGCCACCATGTGGGTTGTTGATTTTTAGGTCAGCTTTGATACCCTGTGAGATGGTGCTAACTTCCTCTCCAATTAATTCTATATGAGGGAAAGAGCCAAGCAATCCCAAGGGTGATCAAAAGGAGCCTATACAGATAAGCTGATTGTGAGTGTGTTGATTGTGCACAGTTTTCTTATTGTATGGTATAACATGGTGAATTAAAATACTACACAATGAGCGCTCAACAGCTCTGTTTACTTTGATATTTTTCAGATTCCTCCTTGTCTGGTTGAGGAGAAGTTGCTGGATTGTATGAGAAACACTAACTACTATCTAACATTGGACTCAATAATGCCTTTTTATTTTGGTTTTGTTTCTCTTCAAGGATGTGTCTGTGAAGAACCATGTGTCAAACGACCGACATCCTCATCATCTGTTTAAAAGCAGGCATGAATTGAGCTCAATCTGTGGCTAGAAATTTCTTGTTTTTCCAGAAAGAAGGAAACATAGGAATTCTTGGACCTATTAAAATGAGAAAGGACTTACCTGAATCCTCAGTCTTCAGTGATCTTCTCCTGTGGTCCCTACCAATGTCATCTTCCTTGGATTCCTGCAGTCTTTTGGCTCCTGGCCTGGCTATCCTCCTGTTGTGCCTGACGTCTTCTTGGCAGGGTAGCTCCTAGTGCTTACTAGGGCTACCTGCCGCAGCTCTCTGCTGCTTCCAGAGGTCTTCTTGCTTCGACTCTTGAGTGCTGCTTCTTCTTGCTTGATCACACTGGCTGCAGTCTTTCGATGCATCCTGCTCCATCTCAATCCGCTGTTGGACTGCTCCAAAATGACGGAGCGCGGAGGCTTATATAGCCGCTGACACGTTAATGTCATTGAGCGGTGACTCGGAGAGCCTGGATTGATTCATTGTAGCACCAAGATTTCAAAATGGCAGATGGGAAGACCTGATTGGCTCCCCATCCTGCCCCACCAGGACCCAGCAGCGTTATAGTTATGACCAGTTCTGAGTAAGGCTTCGCAGACCTGCTGCCAGTTGTCTGCAAATTTTATCAAAGTTGATTCATGAGCTGGAACCAAAGTGGCAGGTAATGGTGAAAATACTGGAACTCTTGGATAAAGTACCTAAACCGTGAAGAAAGTAGTAGAGGAAGAGGATTCATGATAGTGAGATTTGTGAGCATGCTCTGCCCAGGGAAGCAGAGTTGACCAATTGTCTTGAGAAGAAGATGCATAGAGCCTGATAAAGGTTTCTAGATCCATGTTGACTCTTTCTGTCTGACCATTGGTCTGCAAATGGTATGCAGAGAAGAAGTTCAGTTTGACTTGGAGGGTCTTACACAGGGAACGCAGAATTTAATTACGAACTTAACTCCTTGGTCAAACAGATTTCCTCTGGACATCCGTGTAAGCAAAAAATCTCTTTGAGTTGGGCAAACATGGGAGCAGATGGAAGACCTTGGAATGGAATGAAGTGTGCCATTTTTTTAAAATCTGTCAACCACTACCCATATTGTGTTAAAGTTGTTACACAGGGAACGCAGAATTTAATTACGAACTTAACTCCTTGGTCAGACAGATTTCCTCTGGACATCCGTGTAAGCAAAAAATCTCTTTGAGTTGGGCAAACATGGGAGCAGATGGAAGACCTTGGAATGGAATTAAGTGTGCCATTTTTTTAAAATCTGTCAACCACTACCCATATTGTGTTAAAGTTGTTTGAACTCGGCATGTCAGTAATAAAGTCCATGGATATATGGTTCCATAGACAGGATGGAATAGGCAGGGGTAATAGTAATCCGGCTGGAGCTTGCCTGGAACTCATATGTTGGGCACACTTGGAACATGCTGCAACAAAAAGTTCTACATCTTTGAGAGGAGCAGGCCACCAATAACTTCATTGTAACAGAACATGTATCTTCTGCACACCAGCATGTCCTGCAAATTTAGAACAGTGTGCCCGCTGATGAAGTTTCTTGCATAGGGATACCGCCACATAAGTTTTCCCTTGAGGTGGAACTGGCTCAGGAATGGTGGCTACGAAGCCCATTGGACTGATGATAGGTCGGGGTTCATTCTCTACTGTTGACCGTGACAGAGCATCTGTTTTACAGTTCTTGGAGCCCAGATGATAGGTATCAAGAATGTTGAACCGAGAGAAGAACAGCACCCAACGAGACTGATGGGGGTTCATACACTGCACAGTCTTCAGGTATAACAAGTTCTTATGGTCTGTATAAATTGTCACTGGATAATGAGGCCCTTCCAGTAAATATAGCCATTCTTCTATACCCAATTTAATAGCGAGTAATTCTTTGTCTCCTATAGCATAATTCCTCTCAGCTGTAAGAATTTTTTTAAAGAAGAATCCACATGGGTGGCACTGTTCATCGGGAGACTTCTGGGAATGTACGGCCCCCACACCAACCGAGGAAGCATCAACCTTCAGATAGAATGGGTTGTTAATGTCAGGTTGCTAGAGCATAGGAGCCAAAACAAATACTTGTTCTAATTGCTGAAAAGCTATCTGTGCTTCGAGAGACCACTTAGCAGGGTTGGAACCCTTTCGGGTTAAGGCAGTAATAGGCGCTACTACAGTAGCGTAGCCTCAAATTAATTTGCGGTAATAATTATCAAAACCTAGGAAAGGTTGTATTGCTTTCAAAGTGGTTTGTTGAGGCCAATTGATAATGACTTGCACCTTGTCTGGATCCATGCGTAGCTCAGTTCCTAAAATGATGTAGCCCAGAAAGGGATTGAGCTAGCTTCAAAGGTGCATTTTTCCAGCTTACAATGCAACTTGTTATTACAGAGATGTTGAAGTACCTCCTTGACATGGGCTCTATGAGACCTGATATCCGGAGAGAAAATAAGAATGTCGTCCAGTTGAACTACTAGGGTGTTGTACAAGAGATCTAAGAAAATTTAATTCATAAAGCCCTGAAAGACCGCTGGGGCATTACTGAGGCCGAAGGGCATAACGAGATATTCATAATGTCCATCCTGGGTGTTAAAGGCTGTCTTCCACTCATCTCCTTGTCTAATCCGGAATAAATTATAGGCGCAACGGAGATCAAGTTTGGTAAATACGGTAGCTCCCTTGACCAAATCAAAGAGTCCTGGTATGAGAAACAGTGGGTATCTGTTTTGTACAGTGATGTTGTTAATTCCCCAATACTCCATACAGGGCTGAAGGCTGCCATCATTCTTTTTTACAAAAAATAGAGGAGCAAATGGAGCACGTTTCTAAATTCTCCTTTATATTTTCAGAAATTGCCTCTGTCTTGGGTACAGAGGGAGGGTAAACCCCTCCACAGGGTGGAATCTTCCATGGTATCAAGTCTATAGGGCAGTCCCAGATCCAGTGAGTCTTTGCATCCCATTTACTAATGACATCTATGTAATCTCGGTAGGGCACAGGAATAACAGGAGTCTCTTTGCTGGAGGCGTTGCGATGAGGCAATTCCTTCTGAAGACAGGTTTTAGTGCATTCAGAGCCTAAGGAGAACACCTGGGGAGAAAACCAGTCAATATGGGGGCTGTGGCATTGGAACCATGGCAAACCAAGAACAATGGAATTGGTGGCCTCAGTAATCACTAGGAATTGAATGGTTCCATAGTGCAAGACTCCTACCTGCATAGTCACACTAGATGTTTGATAGGAAATAGTGCCACCTGGGATACAACTCCCATCTACAGCCATCAGAAAGATGGGAGACGTCTAGACCAGAGGGATGGCTAACTGCTTGACTAACTAAGCTGACATGAATTGCCTGCAGCTCCAGAGAGCAGAGATGACTCACAGTCTCTAGATTAAAGAGGACAACTGTTACTCCTAACCGACCCTCCTCACTGTTGGTTAGAAAAAGGCATTTCCTGCCCTCCGGGGACAAGACTTCCGATAGTGGACGGGAACACCACAGTAAATGCAGAGTCTTTCTTTGACCCTCAACTCATGCTCAGTGGTGGAGAAATGGGCTCTGCCCAATTGCATGGGCTCTTCTTGAGGGTGAGCAGAGGAGCGGAATCGAGGTGTCTGATGAGACTTGACACACCCCAAACTACTTTTCCCCAAAAGTCTCTCTTGGAACCTCAGATCTACCCGATTGCATAACTAGATAAGTTCATCTAGGTTGGTAGGCAAGTCTCGTGTGACTAACTCATCCATAATGCGATCGGAGAGACCGCCGGTTGAGGGTCTGAAAGACCCAGAAAAGAAGACTGCGAGTCAAACTGAGTATCCTGCGCAGAGCAGTTAAGTATAACCTCAGCTATTAGGTCGGGGACAAGGCCTGTGTGCACAGTCGGGCATTAGATCCGTGGTCACAGTTATGGGTGCCAGGCCCAGGATAAATTTTCTAGGCCCAAACAGGAAATGAGATCCAAGATGGAATCTTCCTGAGACAGTCCCAGCCATCTTGGATAAGGGCTATTGTAAGGGCAGATGGTACCTTCATTCTTAAATGTCTAGTTGACAACCATACTTCATCACCAATACTAAAAGTTGGAGCAGCCCTTCGTGATCTGTCAGCATCACGTTTATATCTTTCTTGAGAAGTTTTCAAAGTCTCTTTTAATAATTCAAGATTATTTTGCATAATAATCAGTCTATCTTCCACAGCAGGAATTGGAGAGTCACAAGGTAGATTGGGACAAATATTTGGATGACATCCTAGATTAGCATAGAAAGGGCTAAATCTTGTAGATGAATGTTGAGAATTATTGTATGCAAACTCAGTCATGGGGAGGATATCAACCCAATCATCCTGTAGGTGACAAATATAACATCTGAGGTATTGCTCAAGTGTTTGGTTTGTTCGCTCCGTTTGTCCATTTGACTGTGGATGAACTGCAGTGGACAAGTTCACCACAATGCCAAGGGATTTGCAAAACTGTTTCCAAAATCGTGATGTGAATTGAACGCCTCGGTCTGACACCACATCATTAGGAACGCCATGTAAACGAAAAACTTCTTTTATAAGTAAGTTGGCTGTTTCTTTTGCTGTAGGAGTACCCTGGCAGGGTATAAAGTGAGCCATCTTTGTCAGTCTGTCAATTACCACAAAGATAGTGGTCATATTCTTAGATCTCGGAAGTTCTACAATAAAGTCCATGGAAATGGAATCCCATGGACGTGTAGGTATTGGCAAAGGTTGTAGTAGTCCAAAAGGAGAAGCACGAGGAGTCTTAAATCTGGCACACGTTGTACAAGAGGATACATATTTTGTTACATCTTCCTTATATTTGGGCCACCAGAATGAACGGCTTAACAGTTCTTGAGTTTTCTGAAGTCCTTCATGGCCTGCTAATTTAGAGTCATGGAATAGTTGCATGACCTTTAACCGTGCTTTTTCTGGAACGTATAGTTGATGTGCCATATGCCAGACTCTGTTGTCATAAGATAATTTAACATTTTTTGGAAGGTTCATGAGGGTAGAATCCATATCATATCCAGCCTTGATCTCTGTTAATAACTCCGTTGTACAAATAACCTCCTAAAAATTTGAATCAGGAATTATTGTTTGAACAGGTTTTACCTGTTGAGGATTCTCCGCATAGGATCTTGAGAGGGCATCAGCTTTTCCATTCTTCGATCCAGGTCTATAGGAAATTAGGTAATCAAAATGGCTTAAAAAGAGAGCCCATCGAGCTTGTCGGGGAGATAATCTTTTTACTAATTTAAGGAATTCCAAATTCCGGTGATCGGTGAGGACTATCACTTGATGCTTTGCACCTTCTAAAAGATGTTTCCATTCTGAAAAAGCAGCTATAATGGCAAGAAGTTCTTTATTTCCCACATCATAGTTTCTTTCAGGAGCAGTCATTTGCCTTGAATAAAAAGCACAGGGGTGAAGTAACATTTTTTCTCCTACTCTTTGTGAAATTACTGCTGCTTTAGCTGAATCTGATGCATCAGTTTCCAAAACAAATGGGAGTGTAGGATCAGGATGAATTAATATAGGAGCTGATGTGAACTTCGTTTTCAAAATGGAAAAAGCTTTATCAGCTGCTGGTGACCACTGAAAAGAGGAAACATTTTTTGTGAGCTGAGTAATGGGGGCAGCAATTCCAGAAAAGTCCTTTATAAAACGTCGATAGAAATTAGCAAAGCCCATAAATTGTTGCACATCTTTGACGTTTTTAGGTATGGGCCAATCTACCACAGTATGCACTTTACCGGGATCCATACACAGTCCTTGAGGGGATATAATGTAACCCAAAAATTTTATTTGAGTACGATGGAATTCGCATTTCTCCAACTTGATGTATAATTGGTTTATACGTAGCCATTGTAAAATAATTCGAACATGTTCTTGATGTTCTGGTAAAGAATTAGAAAAGATAAGGATATCATCAAGATATACAATAATGAACAGATCAAGCAAATCTCGAAAGACATCATTTATAAAATGTTGGAAAGTAGCAGGGGCATTACATAACCCGAACGGCATCACGAGGTACTCATAATGTCCATATTTTGTTCGAAAAGCCGTTTTCCATTCATCACCTGGTCGAATGCGTATTAGTTTGTACGCTCCTCTTAAATCGAGCTTTGTGAAAATACTTGCTGTCTGCAGTCTTTCCAACAATTCTGGGATGAGAGGAAGTGGATGTCTGTTCTTTATAGTAACTTTATTTAATTCTCTATAATCAATGCATGGCCGCAAAGATCCATCTTTATTTTTTACCAAAAAAATAGGAGCCCCTGCTGGAGATTTTGAAGGACGTATAAAACCTTTAGTTTCATTTTCCTCCAGGTAAGTCTTTAGTGTCTTTAATTCAGGATCAGCTAATGAATAAATCCGACCAAAAGGAATAGCAGCCCCAGGTAATAGGTCAATGGGACAATCATATGGTCGATGGGGTGGTAATTTGTCAGCATTTTGTTTGTTACAGATATCTGCAAAATCCTGATATTGAACAGGCAATTGTTCCTCCACAGAAGAGGGGGACACTGAGATCTGATTTTCTTCTTGTGCAAGCGGGACTACACTGATAGGATCTTGAAACGTTAGGGTTTGAGACTCCCAGTTAATGGCTGGGTTATTGTTAGTGAACCAAGGGAGACCCAAAATTATGGGAAAATTTGGAGAAGAGATGACAAAAAAAGTAAGTTCCTCCTTATGATTGGGTTCTATCATCAGGGACATAAGTTCTGTCTCATGTGTGATGGGACCAGAATTCAGAGGGGACCCATCAACTATCTCTATCAATACAGGAGTCTTTCATACTATATGGTTTTGTTTAGCAAAATCTATATCCATGAAATTACCATTGGCTCCTGAATCCAGCATTGCCATGGTTGAAATAAGTTGAGAGTTTATCTCAAGTTGTATTGGTATTGAAAAATGATTCTTTATTCTTCTGTTCTCTCTCTCAAATGTAGACAGTGAAGAAATTTGAGGAATAATAGCATTCAGTTGATGTGAGCAGCATGAAATAATAGATTCCTGGTCAGAGTCTTTAGGTTCCATCAATGTAGCAACTGTCATGCGAGGTCGTTGAGAACAATTAGAAACATAATGTCCAGATTTACCACAATACAAACAGAGATTTTCTTGTCATCTTTCAATAGAAATCTGTTTGCGAATGGTATCTATTTGCATTGGCTCAGATTCCTCAATTTGTTGTGTTGCAGGAGTTCCAGAGTAATTTGATATTGCTGGTTCTGGATAATTAGGACGAGTCCACATGGAACCCCATCTATCTTGTTTCCTCTCCATTTGACGAGCATCAATACGAATACAATGTTTAACAAAGGCTTCAAATTCAGTGGGTGCATCAGCTCTAGATAATTCATCTTTAATGAACTCAGATAACCCCTTTCGATAAACAGACAGCTTAGCTGCCGAATTCGAATCAGTGTCCAAAATCCATCTTCGGAAATCAGAGGTGTATTCAGCCACTGAACGTCTTCCCTGACAAATTTTTAATAAAACTGACTCAGCAGTAGCACTTCGATTTGGATCATCAAATATCTGGTTCAGTGCATCCATAAAATTAGAAAGATCTTGTAATATGGGACTTTTTGCTTCTATCAAAGGAGAAGCCCATGCCAAGGCATCATCTTTCAACAATAAAAGAATACAACATACTTTCTGTACATCAGTCAAAAAATAAGTAGGATGTAAATCAAAATGCATATTACATTGATTAATAAAACCTCTGTATTTTTTACGATCACCTGAGAATCGAGCCGGAGGTAGTGGGAGTGTGGGCTGATGTACTGCAGCTGAAGGTGCTACAGCATTAACTTCTTGAAGCCACATCTGTAGTTCTGTAATAACTCCATCTTGTAGCGCTATTTGATCTTTGAGTTCATGAACATTTATTTGCAACTCAGTTACCTGTTAGTTTTGCAGTTGAAAATTATTTGTACACTGGGTCTCCAGTTCTTGAAATTTTGCATGAAATTCCTGTAGTTGTCTTGAGGCAGAATGCATGTGGAAACTCAGATCTGAAAGTCGCTGTAAAGCAGATGGTTCTGTCCCGGCGGGGTCCGTCATTTTGGGCTCGAGTATCCTGTCACACTTCTGGTATTACAAACGGAACCCAATAGCCAGGTAGTTCTGTAGTAAACAGGATTTATTTTGATACAGAAATAAATCTTAAATGTCCAGCAAGCAAGTCCAAAGTATCAACAAGATAAATATCTTGTAGAGGTATCAAGTAATTGTATTCCAAATCACAAGGGAGCAAGGTTCTGTGGAAGCATCTGGTTCAGACACAAACACAATACTCGAGCAAAGGCTGCATAACAGGAAGTGCCTTTTCTAGGCCCAAACAGGAAATGAGATCGAAGATGGAATCTTCCTCAGACAGTTCTGTCCATCTTGGATAAGGGCTATTGTAAGGGCAAGTTCATATCAGAGATCCAAGATGAGGCAATCATGGCCATCTTGAATGAGGGCAAATCTAAGGGCAAGAATATAACAGTGGTCTTTAGGTTCTCCATACAAGTGGATAGCTTTTGCAAGTATCTCAACACTTGGGTAGTTTCCTGTCTTTTTCATGCGTTCAGCTAGGCCTCGGATTAAGTCCACCCTTGGGGTATAGCACGGCAATAGGTTTTCTGGGATTCATCTGACGAACCTTGGGAGTTGCTGTTGCAGGAATGAAGGGTAAACTAGGAGGCCAGATAAAGGTCTTGAACATAGAGGGAGGATATGCTCTATTTACATTTACCAAATGACAGGAGGAGGAATGTTGGACTGGTCTCCATACTGGAATAAACGACTGGAATCTGGACCTGGTAAACTGGAACCTGAAAGCAGGAACAGAGGTACTGAATCCAAGGCCAGAGACCCAGTACCCCCAAGGATCTAGAAACTCAGAAGAATATAGTACCAAAATTAAGACTAAAAAAGGCTCAGAACAAAGGCAGCGGATTATCAGGGGTGACTATCTCCTTAACTGGATAAGCCTGGAATTGGCCGTGGGCAAATCAGAACCTGCGTCAAGCCTGGAACTGAAAGCCGGTACCCAGAGGCACAGAGATGGGTCCAGAAGTTGAAAGACTCAGAGCAGTAACCTACTACCCCAAATAGCCAGTAGTTGGAGTCAGAGAAATAGGCTGAAGAGAGTTATATCCAAAGTAGGGGTTAAAAATGGAATCTGTACAGCAGCAGCAGATAGAATGAAGCTGAATTCACACAAAGGGTTAATAGCTGAAATCTGTCCAGCAGTAGACAGAATGAAGCTGAATCCTCACGAAGTGTTAAAGGCTGATGTCTGTACAGCAGCAGCAGAATGAAGCTTAATCCAGATGAAGGGTTAAAGGCTGAAGTCTGTATAGCAGCAGGCAGAATGAAGCTGAATCCACACAATAGGTTAAATGCTAAAGTCTGTACAGCAGCACGCAGAATGAAGCAGCAAACAAACAGCAAAAGTGGTAAGCTGGAACCAGGAATTATGAAAGTGTTGTACTGGCAATTAGCTGAGTGTAGTAGGTGACTTTTATAGTTTGCACAGAGAGCTAATTGGTGGATGAAATCAGGTGCTCAGAATAGGCTGGATGTAGCAAAATGTGTCACCCAAGATGGCAGCCTTCAGTGCAGCAGACAGAAGTCCCACTTTGTCCAAGAATTTAGAATGTTGCTTTCTGACAGGAGGGAGATGCACGGTGATATGATACCGCCGAGTGGCATAAACAGGACTAAGACCCCGATTCATGACAGTTTTAAATGATTAACGAAAGACAGACCAGGCAGCGACTTTTCACAGCCATATTGTTGTGTTAAGAGATTTGGATTTCGTACACACTGAAACGACATATGTGGTCCATGTAGCGATATCACCAAGAAATATAAATAATTGGCTAAGCACTTTCATTAAGAACCACCCAAACGCTCTTAAAAGTAGAAGGAAACACCTCTTCTTCAATCATTCTGTAACACATAGCTGTGTACAGTTTATGTTTGTTCGTAACCAAACAGCAAAGAATTATTTTACTATTATGTATTCTGTTGAAGAACAGCAAGCAACTGCTCTTTTGCTACTTGCTATGGCAAGAAGACTGCAAGTATAGACCCAAAGGGAAAGAAGAAGAAAGAGAGCAGTTGCAGAGGAGAGACTCATTCTCTAATATGCCCCTGCTGCAGGAGATATGGGACAACAACCCTAATGACTTCAGGAATTTCCTGCGAATGAATGATCACACCTTCCAGGAACTGCTTCAACTAATCACCACTCCAGAAAAAGGACACCCATTTAAGGAGACCCATATCTGCAGAGCAGAGACTAGTTGCTACCCTGAGATTTTTGGCCACTGGAAGGACACTGGCTGATCTCAAATACAGAACAGCAATTTCCCCTCCAGCTCTGGGTTTGATAATACCTAAGACCTGTGATGCTATTATTGAAGTTCTGCGTGAAGAGTATATGAAGGTTGGTAAAAAAGATATAGTATTTTTTGTAAATAAATATATTATTTTATTACATATACATATATTACATTATATTGAAAAAGTGCAAGCAATAAATACAACCAAACAAGCTGTTCACAGTCGTTTGTAATGTAACACTTCGCTGTTATCCATTTGTGATGAACTCCAGCTGTAGTGTTGCATGAAGTCATGTATGGTTTTGGCATAATACATTGTCCTCCCAAATTTGAATGTTGAATTTGGATAGGCGGAAAGTTGCACGTTAGTGCTGTCAATTCCAACGTATGCTATCCATGGATTGATGCTGAGCTTATACACAATCAAAGAAAATCTTCCTGCATGCATGCATTACGATTGATCGGAGAACAGAATATACACAGCACCATCTTTTCTGTATAGAATCTGCTCTGTTTAATGCATACTAGGTTACACATTTTTATAGTACTTATGAAGAACTTGTTGATGTGCAAAAACAGTTGAAGAATCACAAGATCAGTTTCCTGACAAGCCTGCAGTTGTAATTATGATGCAATTTTCCAAGAAGTTTGAAGGTAGCAACATTATTTGTAATCAGCTACTTCTACAAATACCATCTTTACTTCTGCTTCTAACATCCTCTGCAAAACTTCTTACAATTTCTAAAATATATACATATATCCCTGAGCATATTAAAATGTGAAGCATTCTTAAAGGTACACTACATTTCATATAAAATACATTGTCAGTGCCTGCCTGTGGACTGGTGGCGTTAAAATTGTGTCTGGTCACAAATCCTCCACAGTGGCCCTACTCATGAGGTCACACACAAAAACGCTCTAATTGGATTTGTATAGGTCTACTTGCAATTGTCATTTTACTTGCTAGCATTGCTGCAAATAGATCAATAGTGTGTTGCAGTGTTTATTTGGCAATCAAACTGCGCATCCCACCATCTTTTCAGTTAGAGCATCACTTTGCTCAAGTTCATGGACCCTTTTCTTACGCTACTTCTGCACACCTTGTGGCTGTGTGGCAACTCATGCTACGTCCTGGCTGTCCACTGTTACCTGGCTTCCCTGTGCCATAGTTGTCCTTTCCTGACCAGCAACATTACACATGACTTCCTCACATAGGACAGCAGGCTGTGTAATGAAAAATAAAAGAAAAAAGTATAACCTTAAATACATGTACCACTATAACCGTTTCAAAACTTTTTTTTCAGTTTCCTGCAATGGTAGAGCAATGACAAGGTATTGCTGAAGATTTTGAAAGGCAATAGAAGATTTTGAAAGGCAATAGAAGATTTTGAAAGGCAATAGAATGGTGGTGGTGGTGCCATTGATGGGAAACATGTTCGAATTATGTCGTCATTCAAAAGTGGATCTTTCTATTACAGTTGCAAAGGATTTTTCAGCATTATTCTAATGGTCATAGTGGATACCAACAACAAATTTATATTTGTGGGCATTGGAAAAAATAGGAAGGTGTATGATGGCACTTTGGGGTAAGTTTAGACCATGGTGTAATTATACACACTAAGCCGACATCCGAGCAAACAGTCGTATGTTTGTTGTTTTTAAGCGAATAAGCACCAGTGTGCCCTATAAAAAAGGCTAATATTAAGTTCCTTTGTTCTATTCTTATAGTGGTAGGATTTCTAGCTTCACTTTTGGCCACTATACCTTTCTTCAGACTAGCTACCACCTGGATTGTATTATTCTAGTAACTGCTTTGAAAGCACACCAAAAGTTCAGCGCAAGTGTGTTCATCCAGAGATAGAAGTCTATGAAATTTTAAGGGTCTTGCAGGCCAGGTAAATGGATAGCAAATGATCATTAAACCTCCAAGGTCGAGGGGCCTGAGGTGTTTCCCCAGGCCCCTCGCTGTTTGGGACTGGTGGTAATATAGGGAAAATTTCTGTTTGAGATATTTTGGTGAGACCACTCTGAGGTCTATTTGTGAGTAGAAGTCACATACATCAGAAAAATTCCTCTTTGTTTGGGAGATGGTTCTCCATACATGATAGAGTTCTAATTATGCTGTGAGTTGAGGGCAGTGCGGAGTTTACAAAATACAGGCTTTTTGAGGAAGCAAAGGATCTCTCTGCTAATAGATCAAAGCAAAGGTTGATGACAACGGAAAGGAATAAAGGTCCTTGTTTCTGTTTTCATATCTGTTTTCATATCTTTTTTGGGCATAGAGGGCAATTACTATCAACTCATACTTTATCTTTTCATCTTGGATTAGAAAACTGAATTTGTGTGGATGGGAGTGAAGGGGGAGTTTGCATTAAAAATCACTTATGTTTTTTATTTATGGCATTTACTTGGTATTCTTTTGGAGACCAGTTATCCTTTGGATGGGCTTTCTGCTTGTGGAAGTAGTTAAGAGCCATTTAACCCTTATTGGGGTAAATTTGGAGATTAAGGCCTTTGCCTTTGATCGACAGAAGTTTTGTGATTATGATCTGAGGTAAAGAAGAGCATCCGGTTGAGGGAGATACAGTGTCACTAAAATTCTGGTGGTCATCCCAGCCTAGGCCATCTACAGTGATAAAGCAGTATGGACTTCCTGAGGAGTATTTAGGACAAAACATAAATGACTCGCAAAAATGTACACCTTTCAGAGGGTGTAGGGGAGCGGGGAGGACTGTGAACAAACCATTGAACGTGTTATGGGTTTAGAAAAGCTTTGAACAACCTTTAGAAAAACTTGTGAATATAGGAAATTGTTCAAAGTAGGTTTATCAAAGTAACCAAAACAAGCGATAAGGCAAAGATTTATATCTGATTATGTGAAGCAAGATTGGCAACTATAATAAGTCTAACTATATCACACTACATAGACTTAAGAAACAAATTACCACCAACATTAGTTTGATCAGTTGGCAGAATCTTCAGAGTGATACACGAAGGTACCAGAGACGTGGGCCCTAGCCCTCACCCATCAGGTGGATGACATGAGGATGGCACAGGGGTTAATTGTTTTTCAGTGATGGATCACCTGGAGCTCAGGGATTATTCACCCTTCCAAACAATTTTTGAATTTGTGTGGGGACCCTTGGGCTAGGGCCCCACAAAGCTGATGCACTTGCCCCACTTATAATCTGGCTCTGACTTTTAGTGTGCAGAGTACACTAAGGTTCTTTACACAGTGCTGTTAAATATCATGTTTATACTACCATTTTTTTAACACTAGTAAAAGCATGCAAAACAGGTATGGGAATGCAACCTATTGGCTCCAATGATTCCTTATCCACTTCCACTTGTATGTATGGTTGCAATGTGTTGTGTGATTTAATTAAAGGTAAATACCGTGACAATATCCTTTATGCTAAATATCATAGCAAAAATAATATTACATTTTTTAAACTGATTTTAGAATCATAAAAGTCATAAAAGTAGGAATGAATTGAGAATGGTGCATTAAATTAACAACATTTAACAGGATAAAACATTTTAATGCAAAATGTCTGAAACAAATTTTACATTTATGTTTTTAAAACAATATGACGATAATTTAAACTTGGTTTTATTTAGCACTACTTTTAGTTTGTTCTACAGTTCAAAACACTTTACGCTTAAAATTTTAAAAATATTATTGCCCTTATTTCACTTTAACTACAAAAAGACTCCTTATTTACCCACATATTATTTTCCCACTTTTTAAAGTTGTACTGCTTAACCGTTTTTGCAGCAGAAACCAGAATAATGTAGAACTGAATCTCGCATATCCAATTTCAAACCTTGTTTGTCCAGTTGTTGGCTGGATCCTGATTGGGGAAAGATTTTCTTATTTACACAGCCTTTCAACAAATTATTCGTAACGGACATTTTAATTAAGGCAGACAGGCTGCAGAAGTGTGCCACATATTTCAGCATTAACCTTTTTGGTATAGTGCTTGTTCTTGGTATTTAATTTTTTTTTACACTTCAGTCTTGTCTCTGAAACATAAAACTGCAGATTGAACTGATATGACAGACCTCTCATTTGTTTTATAGAGTAAAAAATTTGAAATGCAAGTTAAATCAATATAGAAATACCACTAAGAACATAAGCAAATATATACACTCATGGCCAAAAATATTGGCACCATTGCAGTTTTTTCTAATAAAGTACCATTTCTTCCAGAAAACTCTTGAAATTAAAATAAATATTTTGGTATCCACATATGCATTTCTTTGATTTGCAGTGGAATAAGTTGTAGTGTGGAATACATTGCTGCTTACTCCACACAAAAATCCTTAAATGGCTGGACGCAATTGTTGGCACCTTTTAGAAGTAGTTAGAAATAATTTAGATTTAAGCAGATGACTCCTTACTTTGGGAATGAACACTCCTGTAGCGAATGGCAGGTGTCTGCAATATATAAATCTACTCATTAAACAAGCTTGAATAGAGAAAATGTCTCATTCTCCTATTTTGTGTCAGTGTATACAGCAATAAACATGGATAAAAGAAAGACACCAGAGACTTGTCTGAGAAGGTCAGGCAGAAGATTGTAGCCAAGCATGGACATGGTCAACAAATCAATCTCCAGAGTTCTTGATGTATCTGTTTCCAACGTACGTAATGTTATTGGAATCTTTAAAAACCATGGCACTGTAGCCAACTTCCATGGACATGACCAATGACCACAATCGTTCAAATGGTGGAGAAAGCACCTCAATCAGCTTGAATCTGTTTGGCAGTTGATCTTCAGACACAAAGTACAGGAGATTCTACTTGCACCATCTGTCACCATCTAAATTAAAGTGGGCTATATGGTAAGAGGCCCAGGAGAGACCCACTGTTGAGAGAGAGACATAAGAAACATGGGGAAGGTTCTGTGACATTGTAGGATTTTCTGTGTGGTATCGAAAACTAGGTGCCTTGTGCATGACATAATTAAATAGATCACCATGTCATTTCTTATTGCAATGTTGAACCCAATATCAAAAAGTTAGGTCTCTGTCAAAGATCTTGGGTCTTCCAGCAAGACAATGACCCCAAACACCCTTCCTAAGGCATTCAGGAATGGCTCAAGGCAAGACCATGTGTCACGGAAACTAGGAGTTGCTTACCCGAGTTTCACCAGATGGAACACTGCTAGAGAGGCGGGGTTATGGCACGCACCTGAAAGCAGGCAGGTGAATGATTGGAGTGACACAACAGCAGGAGAGTAGAGATAGTCTGAGGAAGTCAGCGACTTGCAGCTATGGTTAGAGGAAAGTCAGCGACTTGGAGCAGTAAACTGGAGGCTGAAGATAATGTAGACACGAGGAGTGGACATGGATAGGTGATGGTAGGTAGAGGAGGAGTCAGTGGTCTGCGTACAGCAAGTTGTACCACTGTAGTGATGGGAAGAATAGTACTGGTGCAGGTAGGTAGCAGGGTAGTCGGTGGTCTGCGTTCAGCAAGTTGTACCACCGCTATGGTGAGGAGTCTGGTCCAGGTGTAGGTAGGTAATAGGAAAGTCAGTGGTCTGCGTATAGCAAGTTGTACCACCGCTGTGATAGGAGGACTTGTCCAGGTGCGGGTAGGTAGCAGGGAAGTCAGTGGTCTGCGTGCAGCAAGTTGTACCACTGCTGTGAGAAGGAATGAGGACTTGTCCAGGTGCAGGAGAGGGAAGTTGAAAGGCAAACTGTGGCTGTATGGAAACAGCGCGAGTTGAGCAATGTCTTGTGAGGCAGAGATGGAAGGCACAATGAATAGTCTGTATGGATTAGATGCCTTGCAGTGAGGAGAAGCTGGCCACAGCAGATATGCACAATAACGCTAAGTAGTAGCGTGAGGAGATATCGTAGCTTGAGTGAAAGCTTGTCCTAAATGAAGCAATGCAGTAACACAGTCTATATGGGTACTTGTACCCTGTGCAGGAAACAACAATGGATACAACTGGTATGCGAGCAATAGGCAATAGTCAATAGTCAGTAGAGCATACCCAGTTGTGTAGATCCGGAATCAGCTGAGAAGTGAAGCGTTGTAGCGGTATGGGAACCGCCGCTGAGTTGAGCAGGGAGCAGTGTGGAAGCTGAAGCACGAGTAGAGCTGGAAGCAGTTTGGAAACTACACACAGGAGTAGAGCTGGAAGCAGTTTGGAAACTGCACACAGGAGTAGAGCTGAAAGCAGTTTGGAAACTGCACACAGGAGTAGAGCTGGAAGCAGTTTGAAAACTGCACACAGGAGTAAAGCTGGAAGCAGTTTGGAAACTGCACACACCTATTGAAGTTCACTGGGAGTGAGACTTCAAGATCAGGCAACTACCTAAGGCTACAGGTGCCTTAAGTAGGGAGGGGTGATTGATCCATCAATCACATTAGTGGTCAGGTGTAGTTGTTAAAGGGACCTGCGCATGCCCAGTGCGACAGGATGGCGGACAGCCGCGGTTCCACACAGGTGTGAGCGGGAAAGATGGAGAACCACGTACCAGAGTGGAGGCACTCACACTCCGGTGAGTGACACCATGGACTGTTCTAAAATGGCCACCAGTTAATCCAGATCTAAATCCTGTAGAACACCTGAGGAGAGATCTGAAAATAGCAGTTGGGGGAATTCACCCTTCAAATCTGGCAGAACTGGAATGGTTTGCACAAGAAGAGTGGACCAAACTGCCAGTAGAGATGTGCTGGAAGGAAGCAGTTGATTGCAGTTATTTTGCAGCTATTTTGACCAAAGGATGTGCTACCAAATATTATGTCTAGGATGTTTCTTTATTAAATGTTGGTGCTAGTATAATTTTGGGTTGGTGGGGGCAATTAATATAATATCAGGTCTGTGTATTACATTTGGGAGTTAATCATTTAATTTTGGGGTTCAGCTGGGAAATGTGAATGCTCCTAAGTTTTGTTAGGGCAGAAGAGGGGAAAGGAGGCCTAATTATTAAATGTGGGTGCTACTGATTTAATGTTAGGGCTTGTGGGAAAAATGAGCCTAATAATTAAATGTGAATGCTATTCATTTAATTTTGGGCTAGTTGGGGGAAAGGAGGCCTAATTATTAATACTGGATACTATTAGTTCAAAGTTGGGGCTGATTTGGGGAAGAAGCTTGTTTACTCAGTCCTCTGCTTTTCGGAAGGTGATTAGTACAAAGCCCAAACATTCCAGGATCCAGGCAACCAGCAACTGAGCTTGAGGTGCCAGTAGCAGCAGGTATTCAAAGCTGCAAGAAAAGGTAGCAGAGAGCAGCGCACTTTGTCAACTTATCAGATTCTGGTTGGACATCAACTGTAGGGAGAGTTGAAAGGTATGTACTGTTTTGCTCTTGTGAAGGGGAAGCTACATGCACCTAACCTTACAGTAACAGCATTGACGGTTTGATTCAAGAAAAATGGGTTGAAGGGAGGCCTAGTATTGGCTAAAAAGATAGTCAAGCTCCTTGCATGCTGACCATGTACACATCATCATGACAATACCAGCAGCACAGCAACTTATGATGCTTTGACCCTGGCTGCCGACAACGTGGCCCCACCTACAACATTAAGCCACTTTCACAGGGTCACTTTAAGTACTTAATCTTCCCTTCATTACAGAATTGTGGTACTATAAAGTGTACCTGTACTCTTGTTTACTACCTATGGGGCTAATTTAAGTCTACATTTGGAACGGAAAAACAGGCAAAAACAAATATAGGATATTTATGTTTTTGTGGCTAAAGATTGCAAAATTTGATTGCTCCTCTCCCCTAATAAAGCGACTCCCTCTTCTCTTGTCTGTCTACCATGCCTTTCCTCTTCATATACTATCTGCTGTGGTATTATACACTTGTAGCCTTCTCTTGTTTCTTGTTTTCCCCCTTCCTCGTCTCTTCTTCCTTTTTGAACATGATGTTTCCTTTCCTGAATGCCCCACATTATTTGTCTCCCATGTCTCCTACCCCTTACCTGTCTGTTCTTATCTGCCCCTATTTCATGTACTTGGCTCTTGCCCGCTCTCACTTTTTCCCAATATCTTCTGTTTTTCAGTATTCCCTTGTTTTTACCCTATGTCTTCAATGCTTCAGTCACTGGCCCACTTGCAGAAGATATCATTCGATAAAGAATTCACAATAAAGAACAAGATAAGTAAAACTGTGCTGTTCTATCAAGTTGTCCACACATACAGCTAAATAAGAATTTATTATTTGCATTTATTCTTTGACAAGCATTGTCATTAGTTTCCTACACGTATTGTTAACAATATTCTAAACTCCTAATAAAGAAAGAAGAATTAAAAAGCAGTGTAAGAATGTTTCTCAGGGAAATTTAAGATACAGTGTTATTGTCTACATTTTTTAATCCTGTGATAAGCATTGTACATTGTCTGCTGACATTTGCACATGATCTGCAGTGTGAGAAACAAATCCTTGTAGATAAAGTTGCCCGTTTATAAATTACTGCCTATTAGGTCTTTGAATGTAACAACATCCTATTAATAAAGTGATATTCAATTGAGCATTTATATTGCACATTATGTTATCTTGATATTTGTGCCTCTACACATATAGATTACATATAATGTTAGAAATGTTTCTTACATTGTGTTACAATCAATTTTGGCAGTCAGGACGAATAATAACCATTTCATATGCCTTGTACACTCTGCCACACAAGGATTTGCATGAAGATTTGTCATCTTTTGTGGATTAGAAAATTTGCAAAACACCTCAAAGATTTTTAATTACAGATTTATACTTTTCAAGAAATTTCAAATATCTTTCTTTGTCTATTATATAAAAGAACCTTCAATATTAGCTGCAAGTAAATCAATTCATTTTATATATAAAAATAAATACATATGGCTGTAGACCCGAATTAAGGTAACAGGAGTAGTAATTTGGGAGAAGTTGGGAAACCTGAGATGTAATAAGGGGGAGGTCCTAATCTACAAGTAGGCCTTTTCACAGACCACAAGCAATGATTGGTGAGAAAAACTGCTTGAGCAAATAAGCAAATGTTGACCAAAGTTACAATAATGCTAAATGAGATGCAGAGATACTTTGACTTTATATGATAACCACTAATGGTACATTCCAACATTACATACTCTATAATTGAGTCATGAGACATAAGTAAGTGTGATCTGAATTTTATGCAAAATTGGCAGGATCAGGACAGTCTAATAAGGGCTTCTTGCCTTTGGTATGAATCACCTTAACAGGAGGATTTGTACTAAAATTTACCTGCTGCAAATGTACTTATGGCAAATTGAACCAACCCCTAAATTGTGCTCATATACGGCAGGCTAAGCCGAGACCTGGACTTTCTTCTTTACTACTTTATAAACATAGAGGTTGATGCAGAGTTGGTAGCAATTTTTTTTTTAAAAAAAGAGCACAAAATTGTAGTGTATGTTCTCCCATAAGCAGAGCATCTCGAGGTGCGTCCTGCTCCGCATCAGCAGCACATGCGCCTGGTGTACAACATGTCATCATCATCATCAGTAAGTATTTGTACTTGCTCTATAGCACCTTAACTGTTGCCACCATTATGCCACACTAAGCTATGCACTTACCTGTGCACAATTACACAATTGGTGTCACAAGAGAAGAAATAATTGCATTTGCTCTGCACATTTTTTCCTTGTTTCATCATCACCATCATCATCATCATCAGCAGCTATTTATATAGCGCCACTAATTTTGTAGTGCTGTACATAGAACTCACATCAGTCCCTGCCTAATTGGAGCTTACAGTCTAAATAATTTTCCATGATGCCTTATCTGTCAGTTAATAAAGAAGATATGGATCATATCAAAGCACAATATTTTATATTCTCTATGGTTGTGAAGTAGTTAAACACAGCTTGGCAATATTACTTTTTTTTTAACCAGTTCCACCGCTTATGCCACCAATATATTTTTGCTTTAATTAGCAAATGTAATCAGGTCTGCTGCAAAGTTGAATACAATAAGAAAAAAAGTGCTATATACAGTATGATGGATGAGTGCTAATTACAAGTACTCCTGTGGGATTCACAGAAGAGACTGACTTTATTCAGTGGTCAAAAAAGGCGCATTAGGCAAATCTCATCAGTATTCTCAATTAGAGGCTATTATCTCTTACGGTAAAGCCATTTCAGTAGGAGCTACACTGCATTAGTCTAAAACACAACTCTTAAAATACTATGGTACTGTCTGCAAATGCTGCCTGTGTTTGAGCGTAAAAGATTCAAACAGCTAATGAAACTTTGATGAGACATAGCAAATGCACTGTACATATCATTTGGCTTACAGAATATCTAGCAAATTGTATTAAACACTACACAGTCTGACCTACTATTTATTTAGTACATAAAGTGCAACGTTAACCCCTTAAATCATACCTCCCAGTTTTCTCGTTTTAAGGTCTTTTTTTGTACCTAAATCTTTCTTCTTTTCCAAACACTTTTCTTTTGGGCCTGATGCTTAGATATGTATGGGTATATATATGGGTAAATTCTTCAATTTGCTCATAAAAAAAGGTAATTTGCATTGAAATATACAGTATAATAACATGTATCATATATACTTTGCAATGTTTTAGTGCTTTGTGATGTCTGTAACCATGTATGGTATTGTATTCTATGTTTTATAATATCTTGAATCCATAATGTGGTTTAAGGGCTAGATTAACTAAAGGGCGGTTTTGCCAAACCAATGTTTTTTGGCTATTTTTCCGGCAGTTTTGAAAATGTCGGATTTACCAAAGCCCAAACCGCCGTTAAAACGACTAGAATTGACATTTTTCAAATTTCTATTTTGCCATTCATGACATATGAGGAAGCATCAATCAAATATAAATTATTGAGGCAATTATTATTTATTGATTAAGGGGTGCAAATGAATTTATCATTTACTTATGAGAATTATTTTTTTTACCAAGCCGCCGGCCAGGGGCTGTCACCTTTCCTTCATCAATGACGCGGCCGCATCCCCTGTCATGTGATGCGGCCGTCTGTGTGCCCCCCGGGCTTCCCTCTCCCAGCCCGCGCCTGCCACCGGCGGTTTTGAAAAAACTGTCAGCGGTTTAGCTTTTTCAATCCGCCACACATCGCCATCCATTTTAAATCGCAGCCTCAACCCGCCCTGTAGTAAATGCGACAGTTTGGACCACTAAACCACCGGCGGTGTGTTACAGTTTCAGACCGCCACCAAACCTGATTCTTAGTAAATCTAGCCCTAAGTGTCTTTGAATGCGCGAAAAAGTGTCTTTATAGCAAATATTAACTGTTCCTCTTTGACTTTTTGAAATGTTGGGAGGTATGATTTAAAATGATTCTGTTTTTCTAACTTGCCAGCCTTTGAATTCAATGCATTTATACTTTCTATCTATTTAATGTCTCATATCTGTGCTTATGTTTATGTTTCAGGTATATGGTGCCACATATTTAGCCTTTAATTGATCGTCTTGCACATCTGACTTTCGCTACCTTATGTGATTTTAAACTGTCCTTCAAAAAAGATTGCAATACAAATAAACTAAAACCATTCGAAGATTTACCCATATTCAACTCTTACCCTACAATTTAAATATTTTATTTTCCGCAGTACGTTTGGCGTGCCTATGTTACTGCATCTTCATAGATTATGTTCTACATTTCCATGTTTCCTTCAGATTTTAAGCTGTAGTGTGTCCTAATCAGTATCTTGTATATAAGTTAACTTACCTCCTACTGTATTTATCATATATTGATGTCAAACATGAACAAGATGTTATTATATGTAACCAGTGCCTGAAACCCTAAGACACATTATATTGCTTTTACTGCTAATTAATAATATGATTAATTACAGCTTTGGAATTATGTAGAATGCCATTCATTTCGCTAACAAAACTAGTAAAATGACCTGATCATCCATAGCATTTATATATAGGACAAAACAGTGGCAGAATATGGCATTGCCAGCAAAATAGCAAAATTAGAGGGAGCAATCCATGATGCCACCCCAGACTCCCAAGACCTCGTTCTCATCATATAAGACCTGAGCGGGGCCTCTTGTGAGCAAGTGTGGGTCCATAAAGAGCTATTAGAGGCAGGACCTGCGCTGACATTTGAGCAAGCACTGCTCCCCCACCCTGAGTGGCCTTGGTGCAACTATTCCGATCCCTACTCTGTCGCACTTACTGGGCTTCCCGTGTTCCACTGGCCCTGATTACAAGTATTTACAACTAACTAAAGATCAGATTTCCAAAACTGCAGCTCACATTTTGCAATTTATTAAGCATATATGGCTGAGCATATTACTGTGGAGGCGAAGGCAGGGGGTGCAAATTTTGCTCCTAATGAGGAGTATGGTGGGTCAGGGAGTTCTTTGCTGAATGAAGGCCATTATTTATTTCTACCTTGACATTTATTTATATAACACCAGCATAACACCAGCATATGGAACTGGATCCCAATTGCTCAAAGATAACATGTGTACCAAATGTGATAAAAAACAGCTTATCTGTAGAATGGCTCCTTGGTCTTTCCGAAAGGTCGCTCAGCTATCTTTAACCATGCCTTCTCCGTTCGCAGAGCTATGGTGTTAAACCGCTTTAATGCTGAGTATGTTCTTATAATAATAATAATTATATCTGCATCACCATTCTTAACAGTATCTCAACCGCTCAAAAATTGGAAATGTCCTTCCTCACAGCAAACAGACAGGGTGTGTCTGTGTCAGTGCTTTTGCACTTACACAGTGCAGAGCATTTAAGCGGTTTAACACCATAGCTCTGCGAACAGAGAAGGCATGGTTAAAGACAGCTTAGCGGCCTTTTGGTAAGACCAATGAGCCATTATACAGATAAGCTGTTTTTTTTTTATCACATTTGGTACGCATGTTATCTTGGAGCAATTGGGCTTCAGTTTCATTTTATTCACCTTACTGCACGGTGTTCAATATCTATATTGATACATGCTGATTGACACTGTTACTATTGGACTTGACTATTTTCTTTATATCGGATACATGAACTGCATGTGGTGTCCCGCAGAGGCACTGTTCAGAAATATACCCTCTGGGTTGTTTTGTTCTTACTGATTGAATTTATATTATAAGGTTATTCTTATCCTGTGTCTACACCTGAAGGCGCCGTTCTTCTTCATTTGTTTCTTTTCATCGTACCCGGATTAACCATCCGTTATTTGAAGTTTGGTTGCCACATGTATTTGTGGAGGTGTCTTATAAATATAACCCCCTGTTGTAAGTTACAGAAGATCCAAAAAGTAGGTTAAGTTATAGATATCTTGATCCAGTACTACTTCAAAATAAATATATATATATATATATATATATATATATATATATATATATATATACACACACATGTGTAGTTACATATACGGACATGCATACTATGGCTGTGCTGTAAAGAAACAATTATGTTTACCAAAACAAATTACGTTTGTCCCTTAATAATTAAGCCTTGGTAATTAATTTGTCCTGTGTCACTAGTTGTATTAATGAGGAGTCTGAATAGGTTTTTTATGTGTGTCAGCAACTGCAGATGAAATTAGTTCCAGCTGCATTTAATTAAACCATTATCAGCCCAAACAGTCATCTACCAGTCATAAATTATGATAATGATACTTTTTCATTTTAGGATTTTTATCCACAAATAATTGGCCATATGTTTTTCAGTTTCTGATGTTTGCACAGTTTCATATGTAACTCATAATTGGAACACTCTAGTAAAAGAGTAGATGAAGTCAAGCAGTGGCCTCCGTCCATGTTACAGGATGATCATCCATGTATCTTACTAATAAAACAGCGACTTGGTGTATAGTCATTTAGTTGAGTTATTCTTTCAAGTACAACTTGCTTTCATTGACAACTTAAAAGGTATAAACTGCATTTTGCAATGTCTACACCACATAGTACAGACAGAGCTGCTAAACTGAATTGTGATGTATTTTGTTGTCTGTCACCTTTCCTTAGTTACAGACAGAGAGGAGATGCTTTCTATATCAGGACATGACCACAAAGAGAGTGTGACTGACTCATTTTTAAGTGGTGTGACAATGCACCTGAGGGCATTTTTAGCATTTCTTAAGTGCTAGCCGCCCCAAACTCCCCTCCCTTCCTCCCAAAACACCATTAAATTGATGCACATATGTTTGTTCAAAACCTAGAAGCCAGCCCAAAAAGTTAGGAGCCATTACTTCATACATTGTGTCAAATGAAATGTAGTGTGGTAATCTTAAAAGCCATAGTATACAAAGCTAAACCAAATCCATTGGTCAATATAATGCGCTGAGCCATGCTTGGTGCCAAGTACATGGAGTTGAACCATATTTTCTGCCGATAATATGCCGTATAATATGCTGAGTTTTATATGCTGACAAGTACGCTATGGCCTCTTTTAGAGTTGGATGCAGTGGTCAAAGTGGAGGTCTATACGGTGGTTTGGCATTATCTCGACTGCTCCTACTACCTTACTCTTAAATCTGTAAACCTCCATTCACTAACATTTTCCATATCGCCACTTCTACATTTCCACTTCGACCACTGTGTGGATGCATTTGCTTTCTGAACGTATGTAGGAAAAAATGTATGTAAAAAAATCTTATTTACTTGCATATGTTGAACTGGATGCAAAAACAGTAGCATGTGTGCCTGACATACTTCAGGCGAACAAGTGAGTATACTACGCCCTACAATGGTGTAGAGATCCTGATTGACAGCATTAGTAATACATGTTAAACTCATATTACCCAATTTGCACACAATATAATAATACACAAGAGTGAACATTGTACTGACAGTTATTCATAATTTTAAAAAATGCATTTTAAAAATAAAATACAATATACCTTCACATTTCTTGTTTTCCCTTTAGAAATCAAATGGGAATCTTCTTTCCTGCATTAGTCCAAATGAAAATGTAATTCAAGTAATGGGATATAATTTAGCCACAATGCTAATAATTTAAATACAGTCACAATCAGACAAATAAATAGACTAGATAGTGCTGCTGATCATCATCATAATCATTGTTTGTCATTCACCAGTCCTCCAGCAGTGGCATGAGATTCACTTTCTAAGAGGGGCAACCGTGGATGTGGCCACATCTAAATGCCCCACACTTGCGTGAAACTCTCTTACTATACTCAGCTTACACTTGCCCACTCCTGTTCTGTATCTCCAGGATGCAGTTTGATGATACATAAAATTTATATAGAGATGTATGCGTGCACAATTTTTGTGCACATGCACAGTAGGAAATGAGTATCTCATGCAAAAAATTATTTACCTCTTGTGCCAAGTAAAATCTGCTGAGTAAGACAAGTACCAAATTCAGTATGCAAAGCACATCTGCTGCTGACTATAATATACAGACTCAAACATGATGCCAAGTCTAATATACAGATGTATATCTGCAGGCAAATACAACATACAGAACCTTATCTGGTAGAAAGTCTAATAAATAGAGAGCTATACCTTGTACCAAGTCTAATAGAGAGCAAGTCATATCTAGTGCCCAGTTTATCACATGTAGGGCCGTATCTGTTTCCCAGTTTATCACATGCAGTAAAATATCTGGTGCCAACTAAAATATGTATGATAGGCATAAGTTCTTTATTAGGTCAACTGTATTTAATGTATTCAAGGCATACTTGAAAACAAGAGGTAACTCTCAATGTATAACTTGCTGGTAAAATACTTTCTAAATAAATATATGGTACCCAATATACCATATGCATATAGTATATGAGCCATAACTGTTTCCAAGTCTATCATATGCAAAGTCTTATCTGGTGTCAAAGCAATTGTTACCAACCCCAGCTCCCTTACTGGCCTTTTCTCCAAACTAATGCCAGATTTTGCTCATAGCAGCTGTCAGCCTATTGCTATTTCCGTCCCACTGGCAGACACAATGCACAGGTTTATGTGCACACAGTCATGGGCAGCTCACTGTATAGACCCCTAGAAGCATATTGCATAGACCCTGGGACCACATTGCACAGACCCTGGGATCACATTACATAGACCCTGGGACCACATTGCACAGATCCTGGGATCACATTGCACAGACCCTGTGACCACATTGCACAGACCCTGGGATCACATTGGACAGATTCTGGGATCACATTGCACAGACCCTGGAACCACATTGGACAGACCCTGGAATCACATTGCACATACCCTTGGACCATATTGCATAGACCCTGTGACCACATTGCACAGACCCTGGGATCACATTGCACAGATCCTGGGATCACATTGCACAGATCCTGGGACCATATTGCACAGACCCTGTGAACACATTGCACAGACCCTGGGATCACATTGCACAGATCCTGGGACCACATTGCACAGACCCTGGGACCACATTGGACAGACCCTGGAATCACATTGCAAAGACCCTTGGACCATATTGCACAGACCCTGTGACCACATTGCACAGACCCTGGGATCACATTGCACACTCTGCTCTAGAACCATATTCCACATCAATCCCTGACACAATACTACACAGCCCTTCCTGGCACTGTACTACTCCACCTCCATGGCACCACTTTCCAGAGATCCAGAGGCAGCATCTCCCCTTGTCTTTGCCACCAGATGAGGTTACTAATGGGACAGATAGAAGCAATACCTGCAAAGCCATTTGGGCCATGGGTTGGGTCTTTCTTCAATTGCTAGTGAGTAGATGCTTCTATCCAATCCATGCCAAAATCCCTTTAAACCACAACCATTGCAGAAGAGAACACGCACAGAACAAAACCCTTTTGCAATAAACCATGTTCTTTCTGATTCCAAATATTGGGACTGTCCATGGCATGTCACAGCTATGCACTTTGGACACAACATACATAATTTCTAAAAAGAAAATTGGGAAGTATATATTCAATATATAGCATATTGAATATTGGTTGAAGTGGGCTGGAATACGCACTTCCCCTACTGCCTTCAATGTACAACTATTAAATTCTATTCACTTTCCTTCTACATACTGCCACTTCTAAATTTCCACTTCCACCACTGATATATATATATATATGAAGGGGTCTTATGTTTTTGTAACTTTTGCAATGTTGATATTAATACTTACAGCTATCCTCTAGGTAATTAGCTACCATTGTATCATACGTGTAAGTCTGCGTAGTTAGGGCATATGGACAATACAGGGTGACAATCGGGGTGGTGGAGAGATTCTTAGTGCATCAAGTGAACTGTGTGTGATCTTAAATATTTCAGGATAAAAATAAGGTTTCTTTGGGCTCCTTCTTAAAATCCAGAAAAAAAAGTTTTTACATTTTACTACCTGTTTTATGACCCTTATTATTGTGATTTATGTGTTTCCAATAAACCCTGTCAATAGTAATTGCTATGTGTCCCTTGTGCTTATAATGTATTGTATTTAGCTTACAAATATGGTGATAAATTGCTTTCCAAGCAAAAGCCATTTCATTCTATGTAAATCAACCAGGAGTTTTTACACATCAACATCATTGTGAATCAAAAGAAGCAGAGATTTGAATAGTATGCACTTTACACAATCTGAAAGCTTCTTTTAGGGCTCATCACAATTGCTTTTACATGCAGTACAAACACATTTTTTGTGCATACAAACAATTCAGGTCGAGAGTGGCCTGGCCAACCAGCTGAGGGCGTGCCTAGCCTAGCCCATCAAGAACGTGATTAGCTCTATAAAAGTGTTCCTCTTTATTTTTTTATTGTACATGAATTGGAGGTAAGAATATTTTTTCTACAGCTTTCTGTGGTTTTAATCCCCATGATTTTTCTCAGTGTGAATTCCATACATTGCACCATGGTAAATGCATCTAAACAGCTGTGCTTAAAAACACACGTTAATCATGTTTGAAAATCAAGGTCCTCTGGAATAAAAAACAATAGTGAACAAAACAAAATGAGCAATGACTGCTGAGGAATGACATCATCAATACAGGTTGAACAAGATGGGAATTTGAAGGAAAGAAATATTGTAAATGTGAAAAGACCTAATGCCTTAATCCAGGGTTTCCCAAACCCAGTCCTCAGGGCTCCCCAACAGTGCAGGTTTTCTGGATCACATGTGACATAATTAGGACCACCTGTGGATCTGTTGCAATGTGTTAGTCAGTAATGAATACACCTGTGCTCCAGCAAGGAGATATGGAAAACCTGCACTGTTGGGGAGCCCTGAGGACTGGGTTTGGGAAACCCTACCTTAATCACAATATTTTCCCTGTAGCTAGAATTTGGTATCATCTAATTAAATGTGCAATGTTGTGACATTACAAACACAACAAAAAAAATGTGATAAACTGCAATACAAAATCTGACTTATTGCCACATAGGCGCTGTAAGTAATAAATAGGTTGCTATGTAAATATGTTATATGTTATTACAACATATGGGGTTTGTATGGAGAAACCACAAAGCAGTTGTCTCTAACTACTCTGTACTGAAGGCAGACACGGTGTTATATACAATGACACTATGCTAAATCAGCATGTTACAGACTGTATATGATGGTGGTGAAGCCATTGAGAGCGTTTTAACACAAACAGTCATCCGACATACCACCTGGCTAACTAATGCTGCCTAACTCATGACCAAGTGTTATCTTCCTATAAACACATAAAAAGTCACGCAAAGCCTTAATTAAATAAGTGAACTTGGAACTGGAAAAATGTAACTGCAAGATACAAATTTTAAAAACAAATAGTCACAGATTGCAAATAAATACACATTTTATTAAAATAAATAATTGCTTATATAAACTCTATTTAAAACACTGAAAACAGAGCTTCTGTTTGCCTTGTTCACGTTTAAATCATTCAAGCATGAAACACATTAAGGATAATGTCCACGGCATTGCTATAAATTAAAATCCAACCCAGAGAGACACAAACAAAAATAGGCTTGACGCACAAGCGGTTTCTTGCATTATCTGGGCTTCATCAGTGGTAGAACGGATTCTGCTTTTTTCTGTCTGTTTTAGGATTTTAACGTATGGATAATAAAGTTGTTTTTTATTGATTCTGTTGCTTCATTGTGAAACCCAATATAGCATTCTGCATGCTGACATCTGTATACATTATATTTATCTACTTACCTCAGTGAACTGCTTCATGTTTGGATGAATTTAAATTTCACAAAAGAATAATCCTGCAATAGTTGGATCCCAAACTGAAAGCATGGATGTCAGAGCCCTGTGGATTGTAAAATTATTGATTTTAAATCCATAACCTGGGGCAGGAATACCTGTACTAGTTGCAGATTAAGGCTACCTTATGCCCTGGACAGCACTCTAGTCATGGGCTGCTCTGCTACTTCTATAATTTAACCATGTTCTGTAACTGATTGCACACTGCCACACTCTTGTTAATTTGTGTTTATTTACTAGAGTTCATAGGCAGATACATATGATAGGCTTCTGGTTGCCTGAGAGGAGGCCATCAAGTTTTATGTTAGCTTTGTAATTAGTACTCGTGATCATTTAATATAGCTTAGATATCTACATGAAACTTACTTTATGCCTGGTCAGCTGTTTAGGAGGGCTTAATTCCGGGTAGCTACAAGAGGGATTTTATAATTGGGAGTGTCCCCATATAGCTTAGCTGTGGTCAGATGTTATTTCATGTCTAGAATCTAATTTAGATTTTCTACATTTATTGACATCCTCTACTGCTAACTGGGTACTATGGGTGTGTTTGTAATGCTGAACTATGACAGCCTCTTCTTCTTTTAGCATTGTTCTATAACAGGACAGCTATTGCTATATTTTGGAAACCCTCAACCAAACATTTCTTCCTGGACACCCAATCACAATTCTGTAAGAAACTAAACTAATATATCAGGTTAGAGGCTGTCTTTATAAATTCTAGTAATTCCAATAGAGATTGATGAACTGTTCCACAATGTATCTAAATACACTGAGGCTACTATTAAGTTCAAATTCTGTAGCATTCCTGCAAGAATATGCTCACGCCATTAGGCACCGGTGTGGTGGCTGTGGACCCAGTATGCATTCCTAACTGTATTAAAATAAATAATCACTGTTCTGTACCAATTAAATGGATTTGCAGTGATCCAATTTGCCTAAATGAACCAATGTAAATGATATATTCTCTCCTATTATGACACTACTCTCTAGGCATGTAGGCATCAGTTAATAGTTGTTTTGCATGAAGTAGGGCTGTTGGAAGGGTTCCCTATAAACCCCACTCCCTCAGAAGTCCATGCCACACTCCCAGCCTGTCACTGACATGGGGAAGCAGCTGGCGGCTGCAGCACAATAGAAGACAGCAAGTGGGCAGGGCAAGCTCATGTTAATTTATTATTAATTATTAAACACATCCTCTCTTTCTCAATATAAGCCAATGAGGAAGGGCGTGTGTTTAACTTTACTTAAATCTAGTATAATTTAGAGTTTGTGCCCTGCAGAAAAAATGAAAAACGCTAAATAAGCGACATGATATTTTAGGCAACCACCGTACTTTTCCTAATAGTATGAAGTACAGAAAGCAATATTTCTTTAGGATGTAGGGAGGACACATTTTGAACCCTGAACATATGCATAACAAATTATTGTTTACAATTTTGGGTATCTTCTTTCTTACAGCTGTCCAAACGTAAATGGCAATAAAGTAATTTGGAAAGATGGCCACAGCTTGTTATAATATAGCCTTGTCATTAATGTCAGCTGGATGGGCCAATAAGCAACCAACCGATCAGCAGCAACTAGACAGAGCAGCTGATATCATTATCATGTATCATTATACCAGGCCATCAGTAACGGCAAAATATATTCCTGCTAAGAAGGTTAGATGGTGATGTGTCCAAGTCTAACTAGGGCGCATCTCTAGGAGACATGTAGAATTTGAACAGATCCTTACTGAACTCAACTTCTGCTTGCCAAAAGTCTGACCTATGCTCAGGGCCGGTGCTAGGGTTTTCGGTGCGCTAGGCAAAACACCCCCCCTTCCTGCCCCGCCCCCCCCCCCCGACGAACACAATAAATAAATAAATAATTAAATAAATGATTAGATTTTATTTACCTGGTCTGTAGATGCAGGGGGGCTCTTCAGACCTCTTCTCTTCTCTTTTCTTTTCTTTTTTTCTCTTCACTTCTTTTCCTTTATTCCTATTGCTGCTCCTCACCGTCTTCACACAGGAGGCGGAGCGATGCATGCTGGGAGAGGAAGGGGCGTCTGGAAAGAACTTTATTCACACTGTCTGTCACTGACAGACAGTGTGATAATACAGCAGGCGCCGCCGGGTAAAGACCTGTCACCTGATCACTGACGTGCCCGGGCACATCAGAATGAATTATTGACAGTGGCGGCGGACATTGAAAAAACAGCGGCGGCGCGCCTATCTTCCACTTCTCTCCGCTGACTAGATTTTCAAATCTAGTCAGCGGCAGCAGCGCCCTGCAGGTCCCGGCGCCCTAGGCAACTGCCTAAGGTTGCCTAATGGGAGCTCCGGGCCTGCCTATGCTCAAATTTATATAAAGAAGTATTTTAGTATGAATGTGCAGTGCTGGAATTCATATATCTATGCTAAACAAATTGACATACGTACAACTCTAAATTAAGTCCCTAGTTTGCTTTTATATATGAGAAATGCAGAATTTTATATAAAGAATTTATTCATATACAAGTGTATTGATTTAAAAAGAGGAAAAACAGTGTTATTACAGTCCGTTTAGATGAGAGGAATATTGTTGTGTATTAAATATTTATGAACTAATGGAGATGGATGCACAGTTTTTAAATATCTTTTACCACCCATTTAGCCAGTGAACTGGCTAAATAGGTGGGAGATAATGTACCTATCTAATATTAATTTTGTGGGAATTGACCAGCAAAATACACATATAAATATTTTGCAATGAAATTATGCAGATTTAGTGAAAGTCAAAATAAAAGAATAAAATTGTAGACATACACATTTTAATGCAAATTTTGAACTGAAGCATATTTTACTAAGTAAGACAAAATAAGGCACTCTTAATTCACTTCTAGGACAAAAATTCACATTAAAAAATGTAAAATGATGCAGTATTTTCAGCTAAGTACAAATAGTGAGTTGTTTAATAGCCTTCACGTAGCTTCTACTGTTGCCCTTCAAGGGTAATGAACCATTTCTCATGTTAACTGACATTCCTAGCAACTGTACATTAAAAAAATACATTCTCTCTAACAGATATATATTTATATATATTTAAATAAATAAATATATATATATATATATATATATATATATATATAGGCACATCTGCATAGCAAGTCAGCTGTCAGTCACAGTTTACTTGCTTAGCTAGGGAGGCACAGTCCTCGTAACATTTCACAACTGTAGAGGAGTGGATGAGAGCATGATAAACATATTTAGTTAAAAATAAATACTCCAGGTATTTCATACATATAGTTCAGTAATAAATAATCTATAATGGCCCTGTTCTTGTGTACTCATGTGAGTGCATCCACATTTTATATAGTTGCATCTGCATAGGATCCTCTCAGCTCAGTGATGTATGAGCAGTCGTTCAGACACATGTCTGTGGTTTCAGGTGTTTCTCTATATAGAACCACACAGATTATTTTGTGTTAGTGCTGTGCTTGAGCATGATTATTTCTCTCCTTCTGATATTAGTCCCATTTGTTTAGTTTTGGCTTGCTTTGTTTTTCTGATCCATTTCTACCTGCCCTGACCTTGGCATGTTAATGACCATAATTCCTGTCTTCATTCTCTGTATAATCAGCTGCTACCTAGGTAGGATAGTTTTGGGACTGCAACTTGTGGTTCCCCCATAGCGAATCCCTTTATTCCCATATAGGGGTCCCTTGTGAAACAGGAAAAAGTCACCCTTTCTGCAGTAAAAAATACTTTCTGGAGTGGGCTGGCCTAGAGGACAGGGTGGCATCTGCTCTCTGGGCTGGTGCTATAATTGACTGCCTTGGTCGGCCTTAGCAGGGCTGAACCCAGGCATCGGGGTACTGAGCTGCCACCCAGGATCCTGAAAGAACAGAGACTTTCTTCCTGCTTTTTTTTTTATATCATGAATACTTTCTGAGTGCTGTAAGAGAATACTCCTGATTGGCTGCCCTGCAATTGACTAGTCGGGCTCATCAGAACTTAACTCATTTCATGTCAGGTACTCCTTGGGAGTGGATCATTGTTTCAAAGGGTTTATTTTTCAACTCCTATATGGATAACATATGACCAAGACCTAATGATGATGTCCAGTATGTATTATGGACACATTTTTTTTTCCTGATGGGCAAAAATAACTCTTATGGTGGAATCAATGAATCATTTAATTATGGGTGCATTAAAATATCAACTAATTATGAGGGCAACAAAGATTCATGTAATTATGGGGCATCAATAAATCAATTAGTTATGGCGGCGTGAATGATTAAAGTAGTTATAGGAGCATCAATTTTGTAATTCAGTATAGTTTGTAGTTTATAACCATACCAAATAAATTTTAAAATATTAGTTATAATATAAGCACATTTTTGGTTGTTTGCATGCTACCCTCAAATTAATTATTCTCATGTCATATTAAAAAATCTAAATCAGTGCCAGGACTATCATTGTATCACCAATCAAGACCTCATCACCAATCAGTGCTCAATGGGATAATAAAATATATCTTTCCATTTGTCAGTGTGAGATAATATTAGAATGAATTGTTCTAGCAGAAACCTTTATCTACATAAATAAGTGACATTGTTTCAGTCTACCTCTCTTGTTCACATAGAGAACACAACAAACTTAAACTATTGAATATAATTAAATATAAAGCAATCAGGAAGCATTGTATCAAAATAAAACTGTGCTACAAAGTCTGGAGAAAACAGTATTTTAATCAATTGTGGGATAATATTCCGTTATGGGCTGAATTTTAATACATGAGAACATTTTATGCTATGTATTCATTACCAAAGTTGTCTAACATGTTTTATCACATTTCCTCTCTTTTTTTTTTTTTTTTTTTTTTCACAGTTTATACTGTAGTTGGTACAAATACATATGGTTATCACACAAAAAATGCTTAACAACTTAAAAGAAAATAGACATGGCCTTAGTGATGTTGTAGTTAAAACACACTCATTAGGGCACGTATCTGCCGGTTTTTAGCATATCATCTGCAAAATGACTCTATGCATGCTCAGAACCGACAGAGACGTCTGGTAAAACAGCCCTTTTCCGTGCTCTAACAAACTGAAAATTCTGTTACTACCCCCTACGTGAAAGGGGAGTAATCAGGGCAGGGAAGGAACGTGTGGCCGAAGTCACGGTACAGTGTGGGCATACCAAACTCGAGCGCACGCAGCCACAGCCATAGCAAGCTCTGTGGCTGTGGAAGTTACCTTCTATTTCACCCATATCTCTTGCTCCAGCTCCGGGGCTCGACTAAGTTAGCCGGCATGTCTGCCAGCATATTTTGGCAAAGTCGTATCTAGGCAGGTGCGGGCGGTGCCGTCGCTCAGGGCGCAAGCCCAAGGGGGAAAAGCTCCGCTAACTGCCTCTCTGTCCTGGCTCAATCACTGCGCCCTACTTGCATCTTCAGCCAGCTTCCCCCACAAGAAACAACTTGTTCATGGCATCGGAACACATGTGTTTTCCACTGGCAGGAAGTTTGGCATTCCAAATGCCGAACTTCCTGCCAGTGGAACACACATGTGTTCCAAGGGGACAATACCTGATTTACCTTATCCAAAAAACGGTAAGGAGAAATGGGTACAACTATTGAATAATATGTCCGGGAGGTCATCGGTCCAAAGGTTGTTCCAATTCGCTACTGGTGTAACTTCACTGGAGAGGCGCCGGCCGGCTCTGTACTCTCCAGCACGCTCCTTCACTCACGGCTGCTTCAGGACTGTTGCGCATGCGCACCCCTTCGTCAAAGGTCCTAATAGATATTGGTGAAAAAAGTTTCCAGTCTCCGTGTCAGCATCAATAAATCATTCCCGGACATATTATTCAATTGAGGTACCCATTTCTCCTTACCGTTTTTCAGATAAGGTAAATCTGGGATTGTCCCCTTGTCGGCTCATGGTATAAGTATATGGAAGTGCCGTTATAGATGTAAAAGGATTCCGATATTTAACCTTTAGAATATACATCCTTTACATTTGTTCCACCCACTTTTTGAATTTGTTTTTATACTATTTTCTGGACTGTGTTTTTTCATAATTTTTACATTTTTTCAAATGTTATTTTGCATATTTGTCCGCAGGCATATTATATATATATTTTTATCATAGGGTATGTGTTTATTTATATATTATATTGGTATTTAGTCCTTTGTAATATTTTGTTTTATTGATCTCTCATTCACTCATTAGATATAAACCTGCTTACCCTTATCCCTCATTACTTAGTATTCTTTCCTTTGATCGCTGGGGAGTGTATTTTGTTATAATTTATATTCACTTAGAGAGGATTAGGTCTTTCCTCTCAATCTCCCCACAGTTTTGACAGCCTTCTTAGATACATATGGAGAGCGCTGGTATTCTCCATTTTCTTGTATATATTATATAATAGTCATAAAGTCATATTATATATATATATATATATATATATATATATATATATATATATATATATTATATATGAAAACAGGGATACTCTGCACTCTCCAAACACATAATTAATGCTGTACCAAGTACTGTTTTATATTAAAAACAGGGAATGTTAGTTCCACATATTGCAATATATGTTTAAGCTGACCAACTCACGCCAAATTCTTCCTATTCTGGTCAGTCCTAACATGATCAAATGCTGTGCTATTTAATCTGGGCTTAAGGCTTACCTGCACACAGCTTTTAAAGGCAAGTCTTTCCCAAGCACTAGCAGCCATGGGAGAACTGGGACTCACCTGACACAAGTTGGAATTAATTAATGTAAAGAATGGGGACATACATTGTATAAGCAAAAACAGACATAGATCCTCTGCACTCACCATGTACAGACTGGGGTCTATACAATGTGGGCACCACAGTCTGTACATTAATTCCAACTTGTGTCAGGCTTTTCACACATTCCACACATTTTATTACCCTACTCCCACCGCCCCAGGGGTGTAGGAAGAGCCATAGTGCTTTCAGCACTGGGCTGGTTCTTCCTAGAGGGGAGACCCACACTATTTTTCTGCGGACCCCATTACCTAATAAATCCATCGCCCTGGTGAACAGCCCGGGGTTGGTTTGTCATTGTGGCAGGGGGACCCCTGCCACGTGTCCCCCTGATATAATGCCACCCACCCTGGCTGGTTGACCTAGTGCTGGTTGCGGTAAAATCATGCATTATTTTTCCCGATTTCGCTGCGATCAGCTGTAGCCTGGCAGCACTAGGGTTAATACTGTTTAGAGAGCAGGACCCCAAGCATTTTCTTTTAATAATAAATATTTTAACACAGTAAAGAGCTGTACGATCCACCAGATCAGCAGGCGCTGACAGGTATGCATGTATGTACCTGCAGCTCCTGTGTAGTAGGGGAGCGACAGAGCAGTCCTACCCCCAAAGTTAACAGGATCACAAGATCCGTGGCTTGATGAATTCAGGCACACGCAAAGCCGAAATGCGGTCATAATATTCTGAGCCCACTGACTGCTTCTACTTACATTACAAAAAAAAAAGATACCAATCACTGAGCAAGCTCAGTTCATATTGATTAGTATATGTGGTAGCTGCTCGGTGAATCCACATTCCAAATGGAATAAAACATGTAACCGCCTGTGGCCTACTTGAGTCTGAACATTCTGGGGCTCATGTAGAGTTGGATGCATTTGCGCCCTGGACGTAAGCAGGGAGAGGCGCAGCAGTATAAAGTACATTAACATGCATGTGTTCAGATGCATTCAGCTCTACAGCACTAGCATATGCAACAGATTTATGTCAGGAGAATGAAGTGTTTATACTTATGTACCACAATAGCATAGAGAAAGCGTACAGACAGTGTAGAGATGTGACTTGACATAGGGGCATATTTACTAAACTGCGGGTTTGAAAAAGTGGAGATGTTGCCTATAGCAATCAATCAGATTCTATCTATCATTTTGTAGAATGCATAAAAAAAATGAAAGTTAGAATCTGATTGGTTGCTATAGGCAACATCTCCACTTTTACAAACCTGCAGTTTAGTAAATATACCCCATAGTTGCAAATGCTAAAGTAGCATTACTTTATTTGTACACAATGTAATCAAGATATTAAGTGTCATTTACACAAGAGACAATAGTTTCATATAAATTAAATGAAATACAAACACAAATATAAAGTACACATTAAATCCAGTACTAACATTTGTTGTTTTCCCCTTTAAAAGTCTAATGAGAATCTTCTTTTCTGCCACTTTCCAAAGGGCAATTAAGTATGCACATAAACGTCCGCAGCTTCATATGATATAACAGCCATACTAATGAACTATCAGTGGGGGGGTCAAGGAGCAATCATTAACCAGGAGTGGCTAAATAGCGCTGCTGAGCATCATTCTCATCATAATCATTGCATCTCGTTGCACCAGAATCCAGCACCCGCAAAAGATGTTTCTGCATTCAGGTCTACCACAGTCGCAATGAAGCGAACACACCCTTGCTGTACTCAGCCTATGCTTGCCTGTCCCATTCCTGTCCTGTTCTTCCTCTAGTTGTAGGGAAGTAATTATTAGATGCTACAAAAGTGCATATGGACATATGCATAAGGAAAAAGAAAAGTATGTAAGTATGTCTATTTCTGAATGAGCCCCTCTGTGAGGAAAGTGGGCACAAGCAGGCACAGTGACATCACTTATGGTCATTGTACACAGTGCTGTAATTAAACGGCCTCGCTAATCTGCCAGAATATCTGTGATTCTGAGTGTGCTACTAAACGGAAAATCCTATTAAAAATATTATAATACAATTACAATGGGGTCATCCAGGCTTGAAAACCAATAACCATTTTAAATTAATAAAAACATCTCCATTTCACAAGAAAATCAGAAAATGACCACTGATAAAAATTATATAGATAGATAGATAGATAGATAGATAGATAGATAGATAGATAGATAGATTCACATATATATTGTTTCTAAAAATATTGCAAACATGACATATTTTACGTTGCATCTCTGCTCTAAAACTGAACATATGCCCATTGAAAAAAAACAGACATATTCTTCACGGTGATTGTTTTTTCCTACTGTCCACCACATCATGCATCATAGCTTTAAGAGCTAATGACATTCATTAAGTTTTAAAGAGAGTGCTTATCACTTAACTAGACACGGTTTAATTGTTCCTCCAGTAGTATTTACACTTAAAGAGCCTCTAGTTCTGGCACACAAGGTCGCACTGCAGGAGAAAGAATCTCTGACTCCTGCCTTCCAAGGTCCTTACTTAATAATACTTACAGAGGCTCTTCCAGGTCATCTACAGAATGTCAAACACTAATGATGTCACACTATATAACATAGAAATGCCTCTCACTCACTTGTGTTCCTTGATTTTATGAGAACTAATACTTTTTATATCCATAGTGGGAAGATTCTGATCAGCAATATGGATTTCACCCATTTGGTTAAACACATCTGGAAGGCAGCATAAATTGATACATAATAGCATCTACCAAAAAAGTGCAAGTTGAACCTCTCTAATCCAACACTCTCTGTTTCACAAAAACTTATTCTGGAATGATGTTAATAAACTGTAAAATGCTTCTGTGTCAAAATAGAACTTTGCTGAAACTCCAAAGTAGTAGAGCAATAGTAGGTAACATGATGTAGATCCAGATTTAATAGATTAAAGGCATATTAAATGGGATACCTAAGAGAGCACACGTCCTATCAGTAGACTTGAGAGAAAGTCTTTTGAAGAAAATAAGGGTATTATGGGACAGAAATATAAACAATGTCTCATAATACAACAGCTTGGGGAGCTATCATCAATTCTTGGATTTTGGCCAGGTCTGGAAGCGCCTGAGAGTTTCAAGAAGAAAGCAAAGAGAAGGCAACTGCAAACCTCTAATTTTAAATATAGGGCCGCAAAATTTCAGCCTCATCAGTTTCCTGCATCTCAAGACATGTACAACTCAATATACAGTGTACTAACAGTGTATTTACTTGATGACAATAACTGTTGTATCATTAGTGTTTTAAAGAAAGGGTTGAAATAAGTAAATAAAAAAAAAATCTATGTTCATCTCTCTCCAAGAAGAAGTAGCCAGTACCATTCAGGGCCACACCTTCCCCAAATGTATTAGTCAACAAAAATATTAAGTACTGTTGCAGATCTACAAGTTCCAGCAGCCCTGTCAGCCACTAACTATTTGGGCATGCTAGGAAGTCCCATCATGCCCCTATCTGACAGCGGCTACCAGAATTTGTGGAACTACAATACACACACCGATTGTTAAAGTATTTTAATAAAAAAAACACTCCCTAAAGCCCTATTTTACATTGTTATTTATTTTTAATAAAAAAAACCCTAACACAGAGATGAGACTTTTTTCAAGCGGAGCCACAAATTAATGAAGGGGCCAATACGCTATCAGAATGCGTCTGATTGGCTTGAGCATGGGAAAACTGCTCTGATTGTTGGTTTGCATATTGAGCTCTACAGTGCGACCGGTCCAACTTGGAATAGCTTGGTTTAGCCAAGCTATTCCACAGTGCAGGACTCCTATGAATAGGCAGGTCAGGACACTGATAAACAGCAAGCCTACTTCCTCTTGTCACATTTGTATCACTCTTTTAGAATTACATTTTTATGTTTTTTCCACACAAAAAATACTAAATTGATCTCCATTTTTTGATCCTACAATTTAGATTAATGCTCTTCTGTAATTCTCACCAATGGAGCAAAAGCACTGAGGCTCTGAGATGGTATAAAATCCTGGCCATTTCCCATAAATAGAAATGGTCTGTGGATTCCTTCTAAAATGGGAAACTATCCATTAATGCCTAGTCTCCACCACTTTTATTCTGTAAAACAGATGTTCGTCATACATTATGAAGCAGAATCAGAGACATTACTTTGACTATACTTCAGGCTGCTTGGAAAACCCCAATATGCCCATTGGCAGACTCAGCCCATAATAAGGAACAGATATTTGCTGCTTCTGTATTCAACACCATACTTTTTCGCTAACCTATGCATGTGTCTGTAAAAAGACATAAAAGATACATGACATCACAGAGCAGGAAGAAATGGGTTTGCACTGTGTGTCCATGTATGTAAATTAATAAATGATACAAAATCCCTTTATATACTGTATATATATATATATATATATATGTATATATATATATATATAACAAACAAAAACAAGATATACAATGGCGCTAGTTACCACAGCGTAAATACAATTGAATAGATAGCTGGTATAGATAATATGTAAAAAGTCCAGTTTTGAGAAATCAGTCCCGGAATAACACTTAGCTCGGTTGAGAGCGGCAGCCTCAAAAAACTTGTGACCCGATGGTTAGTCCGGATAATGATAGTAGCTGCAACAGAAAGACAAGTAGGGCGCCCCAATGTGTGATATCATATATATAATTTGGGAAGAGGTAATAAACTGCGTACCGTGAATATGTACTCAAAAAGTAATTGGTCACATGGAGGTTCCTCTTCAGAGGTAATCCCTCTCAATCTTCATCAGATGTAGCGACAATGCAGAAAAAAACAGAACAGAGACTAACATAGTGTAGTATTGTTATATGCTAGACTGCACCAAATCTGGAAATCCTCCACCAGGAGAAAGAGTGCTAGATCAGATAAAAAACCCAAAAAGTGAATTTATATAGCACACAGTGCAGAGTGCATGCATAAATATATATTGTCTGCGTACCAGATAGTCAGAAGATCGCAGACTTTCTCAAACCATGAGTAAAAAACCAGGCAATTCCTCTGTCACAATCTCATCCAATGGCGGTGATGAGCAAGATTGATAAAGAAGAATGCAATGTAAAAATATAATCAATTTATTAAAAATTGAATAGCACAATAGTAACTCACGAGGTACCCCAAATAGCGCTGGTAGATGTCACAGCTCAGCGTGTTTCGTCCCGGTAAAACGGGACTGGAAGCTCAGGAGCAATAAAGTGAAGACTATATATATATATATATATATATATATATATATATGCACAAAATACAAAGTAGGGATGCACAATATACAGGAAAAATAACTGTGCAAGGTCTATAAAAAAAAACTATATCCTCGGAGTTCGAAGAAATGAACAGACCAGTGTAAGTATAAAAAGTAGACATTTAATAAAAAAACACTGAGGATATATACATATATATATATATATATATATATATATATATATATATATTCTAAAATGATTGTAAGTAGAACTCATGTGCTATAATCCAGGACAACTTGTCAGATGTTAAATTTCATTGGCTTGAAACTTAATAGCTAAAAGCTGATGTCTGATTGTTTGCTATAGGTTATAGAGCATTGGTGCTATTTGGAACACACAAATAAGCTGCAATAGGCATTATTTATCAAGCATTGGTTTTATAAAATCTCAGATTTTTGATGATTTTGCTGTCGGCATTTGAGACGTCAATTTTCTTAAAGGCAAAACCCAGTGGGTTTGTTAAATATGCATTATAATATATATTTACCAACTCCACACTCCGGGATTTGCCTCTAATTAAATGGCGTTGTAACTACCATCGACTAAATCAAAGGAGAATGGAGATTAAAAACAAAACAAAAAACAGATGCTTGATAAATAATGCCCCCAAGTCTTTAAGCTAAAAACCATCTATGGCCCATGAAGGAGTTAACTCCTGATAGTAAAGTAAAGAAAACAAACCATGCAAACACAGTTCAATTTTTATTAAAACATATCTACAGAATTCACATATTGCCCCCTGACTGTCCTACGATATTGATTTAATTTTTTAATATGATTGCCCCTCTAATTATCACAGTAGAATTTATAGCTCTAATATGCATGCACCAACCCCCGCATGTGCTCAGAATACCAGATCGGGGCCTCTGGATACATATCACTGGCCTCTGATACATATCACTTAATACCCCCCCACCGGGCCCTTTAGGAGCCAAAGGGCTGTCATGATGGTAGTTACATCCCTTATGCTGCACGTATAAAGAATCTATTTGTTTAGTATTATTCAAGATGAAGGGTTTGGTATCCTAATCATCCTGCCCCCTGCAGTTACTCTGTGAAACAATGGAAAGCGTACACAATCTAAACAGCAAGTAACTAAAAATGAGAAGTTTCTGGGCTGAACCTCATGTTTTCAATGATCAGAAGCAAAATCAAATATTTGTGTCAATGAGATTAAAAAATAAAAAAATAGTATTATTGCTCATTAGTTCATGAAAATTAATGTAGAAGGTTTGCTCATCACTATGCATTATTATGGGTTGTCAAAAGTATTCTGATAGCGCATCAGTTGCAAATGCCTATTATGCCCCTGAGAGATGCTGTCCATAGAGTAATCCCAAACTCTCAAAGTACTGCAATATAGGAAAGTGTTCAGCGCTCAGATCAGAGTGTGGTATATGTATGGAGTTATAGCACAACAAATAGGCATATAAATGGTTATATATAATTCTATTAATAAATCTCTTCATTAATAGAATTATACACTTTCCTACATTACATTGTTATGGGTTGTACTCCACAATTAAGCACTAGAACACATGGATTATTTTCGTGTGCAGCTTGGACACACAAAACAAACCACCCTCGGTATACACAAGCACTTACAACCAAATCGGAGGGACCATGGATGCAAGAAAAGCTTCTTATAGTATTTTTTACATCCATGGTCCATATAGAATTATAAACACTTGTGTATATATACATCTTGGTCTGTTGACTAACTATAATATAAAGTATAATGGCAAAGTGACAGCATATTACAGAAGTTATGAAAATATGATTTTGTAGTTAAATGTTATGCTCAGTCTTTCCATACAAAATCTATCCAAAAATGTCAAAGTACGAAAAATGTTAAATATCTGTTGTGGAGTTCAATCTATTTAATATCAGGAAACCACATTGTCTGAACCACAGCCCTTAAATAAAATGTTGTGTCTGATCTCTGAGCTTTTACCAGGAGTAGCAGCAGTGAGAGCAGACTGACTTCCTTTGATCTATCGATTATGCTAATGCTGTTCCTGCTATTAAAAATGCAAGACCCTTTTCAGTTAACATATTTCACTTAACTCCGGTACAACATGTTTAAATTCAGAGACTGCAAATCTAGTATCTGCTGGCGAAAACCACAGGAGAGTTCCACATACTGGAGATGGGGATTAGAGACTGTTCATTTGGCGAACACGTTTTTGCAAACGATTGAGAAAATATACTTGGTTGTAAACTTTCACATCAGTGAGGATAATTTTCTCCCACGAAATACTGAAACATTGTAGATGCTTTCTGGGGAGTTTTGTGAAACTTACTCCCTTAAAAATCCTCTCAGAAATATACATTTCCCGGGCAGATTACTGCTGCATCTATTCCCTGCACATTTAAATAATCATGAAAGCTGCACTACCACCTATGCAATAATATTTTTGAAAAATGCTCCTCCCTCTTGTTGCATCCCTGTTTTTTTGTGTTGTAACACTCCTGATTTTATTTTTTTTAAATAAAATTAATAAAGCTTGTTTTATCAAGTGTACACAATACATTTAAGGGCTTATATGTGAACTGTATTTCATTAGTAGATGCAACAAATTCACCTTGGTTTTCAAACACATTCTTGTGACATTTCCAGCTTGGCATTTAGTTTCAGAACATTGGTTAGCAATAGCGAGCTTGATGTACCAACAACATTGAGCTGAAAATCTAACTCATGTAAGCACAAGTCATTATTTAATAAAAGGTCTTTATACAGAAGTATTTTAAATACTAAAAGTGACATTGTAGAGAAAAACAGTAACATAAAATCACCCTACTCAGATACTCAGAGCTAATAATCATCCTATCGAGTGCACCACTCACAGTAGCACTGCAGATGTTTTCCTGGGGTGTCCAGTGTCCATGGTGTGTCTACAGCACAGTCCTGAAATTTGGGATTTTATGACTCTGCAGAGAAGGTGTGACAGTCTGGACTAATAAGAAGCCGCAATAATGTAGATTGCAACTACTTCTTACTGTTGGGGATGATAAGTTATGGTTGTATGTATGCAAAGGTTGGAAGATTTCACCTATATCACTTCCAGACAGGTCACTAAGCTATCTAATGCCATCTGCCAGCTAAGGACTGAAGGAATGAGTAGAGCGGCCTGATTTAAATTGGGGATTGTCAAAAAATGGGAGACAATATCAGGCTCATGATAAACTTCTTATGTTGTAGTTCCAAATTGATAGTGAGAGGGCAAATACTGGGTGTATTGGGTGTTCTAATGAAGACAGGATGAAGAAGTTTTGGGATCCATAGGATGGAGTTTCCACATTGGTTGAGTCTGCCTCTATAGCAGACCAAACCTTAAATGTCTTGTCAGATAATAGCGCTTAAAATTTGGAATACCAAAGCCCTTGCCCTGAGTCAATCCTGAAGGATATATAGCCTGAATCGAGGGCAATTGTTTGCCCAGATAAAGGATGAGGTACTGATTCCATTTGTTTTAAATATATAAGGTGGGATCAACGCTATTTTCCAGTATTGTCATTTCAGTGTCTGTATAGTAAAAATCCCATCCCTTATTTTATATGTATTTGCATATCTACTGTGGGTGAGTGTGTAGCTTTAGAACATAAAATTACCAGCAGTTAATGTCTATGATTACTCATAATTACATGTTGAATAAATTTTTCTAAAAATGGGACATAGTGCTGGTAAGAGCCATGGAACTCTGCAGCATGAGATAATAGAAATGGGCACCAAATGTGGCTAATACCTGCATACTCTACATAACTTTACAGTCAGGTAGTTCAACATACCGTAGTACAGAAACATACAAGGGAATAGTAATGAATCTGCTTACTAGAGTTTAAAATGTTAAAGAAACATGCAAAATGCTTCAGAAGATACTAGTGCGTACTTGTACAATGGGACATCTATGTATATATCCAAAATGCTTTGTTTGAGATGTCATTGCTTGGTAAAGGCAGGCAAGCATTCCGTTTATTTTTATGAAAATTGATTTACAATTATGAGCAAGCATGTATTGTAGAAGCAAATTTTATATTAATAAATGTAAATATTTAGAGAAACATGATTCTTTGTGGGCAATACACTATGGGTATGTGTTTCCTAAATGTTTTGAAAAATAAAATGTAAAAAAAAATATAAGTCATTATATTATATTATAAGTAAGAATTTAACTTTTTGCGTTTTATACACAAAAACAAGATATGACCCCTTTAACACTTTGCCACCATTGGTACTTTCTAATAGACACATACACAATTCATAGCTTGTCTACAGATATTTTGCCAGTGTTGCCTGTCTATCTGGGGGCTTTCTGAAATCCCCCCATTGTCTCCATCCCGCCCCTGCCATGCAGCTTTGTCATCCATGTCTCCTTGTCTATCTGTCCTTTCCTCCATGTTTGTAATCCATGCCCAGTTCTAGTTCCACTTTCTCTTTCCTTGACACCAGCACATACTGTTTAATTTGTCCTCTCATTCTGAATTCTTCCAGGGGTGGTATATAGTGATGTCATAGCACAGCTTCCCTGAATCAGTAAGCATTTCATAATGGTTACATATAGTTACTGTTTCTGCAGTTACAAGCTCCAGGTAAGAAAAATCCTGAGCTGGGCTAGCTTATCGCATCAAAATTGGCTAGGAATTAATAGAACATTAAGATTAAACAACATTCAATCAGTCATGTCCCCTGATTTAGAGATGTTAAATGTGCATTTCACTCACAGTTTGATATTTATATGGTCCAGGAACAGCGGTATACATTAATTGTACTATGGCTCCCATTTGTTGGAAGCAGATCGTCAGGACATTTAAGTGACATGAAGCTTCCCCAGTCTACATCTACCATCCCTTGCTTCATTAGGGATCCAAATGCATCACAATTCTGATATCTAACATAGTAAGCATTCTTGTTTAAAAGGAATGTCACTTTGGGGGATGGAATTGCACAAGCTATCCTCTTTCCCTTACTTCTAGGCACAGTCCTAAATAGGGATGAGCGCACTCGGATTTATGAAATCCGAGCCCACCCGAACGTTGCGGATCCGAGTCGGATCCGAGACAGATCCGGGTATTGGCGCCAAATTCAAATGTGAAACTGAGGCTCTGACTCATAATCCCGTTGTCGGATCTCGCGATACTCGGATCCTATAAATTCCCCGCTAGTCGCCGCCATCTTCACTCGGGCATTGATCAGGGTAGAGGGAGGGTGTGTTAGGTGGTCCTCTGTGCTGTTTAGTTCTGTGCTGTTTAGTTCTGTGCTGTTTAGTTCTGTGCTGTTTAGTTCTGTGCTGTTTAGTTCTGTGCTGTGCTGTGCTGTGCTGTGCTGTGCTGTGCTGTGTTCTGCAGTATCAGTCCAGTGGTGCTGTGTCCTGTGCTCTGTCCTGCTGAGGTCCGTAGTGCTGCTGGGTCCTGTGCCGTGTCCTGTTCAGTCCAGTGGTGCTGTGTCCTGTGCTCTGTGCTTCTAAGGGCATAGTTATTTCCCCATTATTCCCAAGTTTTTAAAAAATAAAAAAAAGTAAAAAAAAATAAAAAAGTAAAAAAAAAATAAATAAATATAATAATTATAACCAAATTTGCAAAACCAATCCAGCAGTATAAGTCCATTGGTACTGCAATATTACAAAGTTCACACATTCTGCAGTATCAGTCCAGTGGTGCTGTGTCCTGTGCTCTGTCCTGCTGAGTTCCGTAGTGCTGCTGGGTCCTGTGCCGTGTCCTGTTCAGTCCAGTGGTGCTGTGTCCTGTGCTCTGTGCTTCTAAGGGCATAGTTATTTCCCCACTATTCCCAAGTTTTTTAAAAATAAAAAAAAAGTAAAAAAAAATAAAAAATTTAAAAAAAAATATATATATAATAATTATAACCAAATTTGCAAAACCAATCCAGCAGTATAAGTCCATTGGTACTGCAATATTACCAAGTTCACACATTCTGCAGTATCTTGTGCTACATATAATGGAGAACAAAAATTTGGAGGATAAAGTAGGGAAAGATCAAGACCCACTTCCTCCTAATGCTGAAGCTGCTGCCACTAGTCATGACATAGACGATGAAATGCCATCAACGTCGTCTTCCAAGCCCGATGCCCAATCTCGTAGTACCGGGCATGTAAAATCCAAAAAGCCCAAGTTAAGAAAAAGTAGCAAAAAGAGAAACTTTAAATCATCTGAGGAGAAACGTAAAGTTGCCAATATGCCATTTACGACACGGAGTGGCAAGGAACGGCTTAGGCCCTGGCCCGTGTTCATGACTAGTGGTTCAGCTTCACCCACGGATCTTAGCCCTCCTCCTCCTCCCCCCCCCTACAAAAAATTGAAGAGAGTTATGCTGTCAGCAACAAAACAGCAAACAACTCTGCCTTCTAAAGAGAAATTATCACAAATCCACAAGGCGAGTCCAAGGATGTTGGTGGTTGTCAAGCCTGACCTTCCCATCACTGTACGGGAAGAGGTGGCTCGGGAGGAGGCTATTGATGATGTAGCTGGCGCTGTGGAGGAACTTGATGATGAGGATGGTGATGTGGTTATTGTAAATGAGGCACCAGGGGGGGAAACAGCTGATGTCCATGGGATGAAAAAGCCCATCGTCATGCCTGGTCAGAAGACCAAAAAATGCACCTCTTCGGTCTGGAGTTATTTTTATCCAAATCCAGACAACCAATGTATGGCCATATGTAGCTTATGTAAAGCTCAAATAAGCAGGGGTAAGGATCTTGCCCACCTAGGAACATCCTCCCTTATACGTCACCTGAATAACCTTCATAGTTCAGTGGTTAGTTCAGGAACTGGGGCTAGGACCCTCATCGGTACAGGGACACCTAAATCCCGTGGTCCAGTTGGATACACACCAGCAACACCCTCCTCGTCAACTTCCTCCACAATCTCCATCAGATTCAGTCCTGCAGCCCAAGTCAGCAGCCAGACTGAGTCCTCCTCAATACGGGATTCATCCGAGGAATCCTGCAGCGGTACGCCTACTACTGCCACTGCTGCTGTTGCTGCTGTTAGTCGGTCATCTTCCCAGAGGGGAAGTCGTAAGACCGCTAAGTCTTTCACAAAACAATTGACCGTCCAACAGTCGTTTGCCATGACCACAAAATACGATAGTAGTCACCCTATTGCAAAGCGTATAACTGCGGCTGTAACTGCAATGTTGGTGTTAGACGTGCGCCCGGTGTCCGCCATCAGTGGAGTGGGATTTAGAGGGTTGATGGAGGTATTGTGTCCCCGGTACCAAATACCCTCGAGATTCCACTTCACTAGGCAGGCGATACCAAAAATGTACAGAGAAGTACGATCAAGTGTCCTCAGTGCTCTAAAAAATGCGGTTGTACCCACTGTCCACTTAACCACGGACATGTGGACAAGTGGTTCTGGGCAAACGAAGGACTATATGACTGTGACAGCCCACTGGGTAGATGCATCCCCTTCCGCAGCAACAGCAACAGCTGCATCAGTAGCAGCAACTACAAAATGGCGGCTCGTGCAAAGGCAGGCAACATTGTGCATTACAGGCTTTAATAAGAGGCACAATGCTGACAACATATTAGAGAAAATGAGGGAAATTATCTCCCAGTGGCTTACCCCACTTAGACTCTCATGGGGATTTGTGGTGTCAGACAATGCCAGTAACATTGTGCGGGCATTAAATATGGGCAATTTCCAGCACGTCCCATGTTTTGCCCACACCATTAATTTGGTGGTGCAGCATTACCTCAAGAGTGACAGGGGTGTGCAGGAGATGCTTGCGGTGGCGCGCAAAATTGCTGGACACTTTCGGCATTCAGCCAGTGCCTACCGCAGACTAGAGGCACATCAAAAAAGCATGAACCTGCCCTGCCATCACCTCAAACAAGAGGTTGTGACACGCTGGAACTCCACCCTCTATATGCTGCAGAGGATGGAGGAGCAGCAAAAGGCCATTCAGGCCTACACAGCCACCTACGACATAGGCAAAGGAGTGGGGATGCGCCTCAGTCAAGCGCAGTGGAGACTGATTTCCGTGTTGTGCAAGGTTCTGCAGCCATTTGAACTTGCCACACGAGAAGTCAGTTCCGACACTGCCAGCTTGAGTCAGGTCATTCCCCTGATCAGGCTGTTGCAGAAGCAGCTGGAGAAAGTGAGGGAGGAGCTGGTAAGCCATTGCGATTACACCAAGCATGTAGCTCTTGTGGATGTAGCCCTTCGTACGCTTTGCCAGGATCCGAGGGTGGTCACTCTTTTAAAGTCAGAGGAATACATTCTGGCCACCGTGCTCGATCCTCGGTTTAAAGCGTATGTTGTGTCTCTGTTTCCGGCGGACACAAGTCTACAGCGGTGCAAAGACCTGCTGGTCAGGAGATTGTCCTCTGAAGAGGACCGTGACATCCCAACAGCTCCACCCTCATTTTCTTCCACATCTATGGCTGCGAGGAAAAAGCTCAGTTTTCCCAAAAGAGGCACTGGCGGGGATGCTGATAACATCTGGTCCGGACTGAAGGACCTGCCAACCATTGCAGACATGTCTACTCTCGCTGCATTGGATGCTGTCACAATAGAAAAAATTGTGGATGATTACTTTGCTGACACCATCCAAGTAGACATGTCAGACAGTCCATATTGTTACTGGCAGGAAAAAAAGGCAGTTTGGAAGCCCCTGTACAAACTGGCTCTATTTTACCTGAGTTGTCCCCCCTCCAGTGTGTACTCGGAAAGAGTTTTTAGTGCAGCGGGGAACCTGGTCAGTGAGCGGCGAAGGAGGTTGCTTCCTCAGAACGTTGAAAAAATGATGTTTATAAAAATGAATAATCAATTCCTCAATGAAGTACAGCACTGCCCTCCAGACAGTACAGAGGGACCTGTGGTTGTGGAGTCCAGCGGGGACGAATTGATAATGTGTGATGAGGAGGAAGTACACACTGTAGGGGGAGAGGAATCAGAGGTTGAGGATGAGGACGACATCTTGCCTCAGTAGAGCCTGTTTAGTCTGTACAGGGAGAGATGAATAGTTTTTTTGGTGTGGGGGCCCAAACAAACCAATCATTTCAGCCAAAGTTGTTTGGTAGGCCCTGTCGCTGAAATGATTGGTTTGTTAAAGTGTGCATGTCCTATTTCAACAACATAAGGGTGGGTGTGAGGGCCCAAGGACAATTCCATCTTGGACCTTTTTTTTTTGCATTATATGACCAATCAACAGTAGTTTGCCATGTTCAAAAAGTAAAACCAAATTTAAAAAAATACAAGAAATTAAACCAAAAGAAAAATGCCGTGTCATAATTTAAAACAAGAGGTATTGACGTGCTCTAAAACTACTGTATTGTTGTTTATATTTTATAAACACTACACTTGAAAGCTTGAGTCTTTCAATAAAAAAGTAACTGTCCATTGCACGAATATTTGCAACAGGGACAATTTTAGGGTTAAGAAAGTCAACTAATAACACTTCGACGCTGTCTGTCTTTATAAACACTACACTTGGAAGTTGGAGGAGGTATTGTGGCCCCGGCACCAAATTTACTACCGGGGCCACTCCAATGTGCAGTCCATATTTAGGTGTATCAGATATTAAACAACGGTGACAGTTGATGCCCAATTTTTTAATTATATTGTGGCCTCGGTACCAAATTGTGTACCGGGGCCACCACACTACGCAGTCCAGATACTTGTTTGGTGGAATTCAGACCAGTTGAGGGTTTTATTATTATTATATTGTGTGGACCACTCTATCTATACCACACTACAACTCTATATACCACTCTATTTCATACTTTAATTCTATTTCATACTTTAATTCTATTTAATACTTTAATTCTATTTCATACTTTAATTCTATTTCATACTTTAATTCTATTACTAATTACCATAAAGAGGAACAAAATAAACCAATTTTACCAAAAGTATAATATAACTTAGACTTACAAACACTACACTTGAAAGATCGTGCCTTTAAATGAAAAAGTCAGTCTTCATTGCACGACTATGTGCAACAGGGACAGTTTTTTGGGTTTACAAAGTCAAACAATAACACTTTGACCCTGTCTGTCTGGGATCTCAATGACGAATTGTCTGTACCATGTTTGGAGGAGGTATTGTGGCCCCGGTATCAAATTGGGTACCGGGGCCACCCCACTATGCAGTCCAGATACTTGTTTGGTGGAATTCTGACACGTGGAGGGTTTTTTAATTATATTGTGGCCTCGGTACCAAATTGTGTACCGGGGCCACCACACTACGCAGTCAAGATAGATAGATGCGTATCATAGATAAAGTACATTCAGTGGTGTGGGGCAAATTGAAAAATATTCAAAATGCACTGACATTATCAAAAACAAGAGGTTGTCACACGCTAAAACTCCAACATGTATATGATGGAGAGGATAAAGGAGCAGCCGTATGTGTAGTGTAATGCAGATCTGTTGAAGGTTTTTTATATATTTTATTGTGGTGCCCAGTGCCCACTCCTCTACGCAGTCCAGGTACATTTATTGGTGCGATTCATAAAAGTTCAGGGTTTTTAATATATATTGTGGTGACCCACTCCTCTACGCAGTCCAGGTACATTTATTGGTGCGATTCATAAAAGTTCAGGGTTTTTAAGATATTGTGGTGACCCACTCCTCTACGCAGTCCAGGTACATTTATTGGTGCGATTCATAAAAGTTCAGGGTTTTTAATATATATTGTGGTGACCCACTCCTCTACGCAGTCCAGGTACATTTATTGGTGCGATTCATAAAAGTTCAGGGTTTTTAAGATATTGTGGTGACCCACTCCTCTACGCAGTCCAGGTACATTTATTGGTGCGATTCATAAAAGTTCAGGGTTTTTAAGATATTGTGGTGACCCACTCCTCTACGCAGTCCAGGTACATTTATTGGTGCGATTCATAAAAGTTCAGGGTTTTTAATATATATTGTGGTGACCCACTCCTCTACGCAGTCCAGGTACATTTATTGGTGCGATTCATAAAAGTTCAGGGTTTTTAAGATATTGTGGTGACCCACTCCTCTACGCAGTCCAGGTACATTTATTGGTGCGATTCATAAAAGTTCAGGGTTTTTAATATATTGTGGTGACCCACTCCTCTACGCAGTGTAGGTACATTTATTGGTGCGATTCATAAAAGTTCAGGGTTTTTAATATATATTGTGGTGACCCACTCCTTTACGCAGTCCAGGTACATTTATTGGTGCGATTCATAAAAATTCTGGGTTTTTAAGATATTGTGGTGACCCACTCCTCTACGCAGTCCAGGTACATTTATTGGTGCGAATCATAAAAGTTCAGGGTTTTTAATATATATTGTGGTGACCCACTCCTCTACGCAGTCCAGGTACATTTATTGGTGCGATTCATAAAAGTTCAGGGTTTTTAATATATATTGTGGTGACCCACTCCTCTACGCAGTCCAGGTACAATTATTGGTGCGAATCATAAAAGTTCAGGGTTTTTAATATATATTGTGGTGACCCACTCCTCTAGGCAGTCCAGGTACATTTATTGGTGCGATTCATAAAAGTTCAGGGTTTTTAAGATATTGTGGTGACCCACTCCTCTACGCAGTCCAGGTACATTTATTGGTGCGATTCATAAAAGTTCAGGGTTTTTAATATATATTGTGGTGACCCACTCCTCTACGCAGTCCAGGTACATTTATTGGTGCGATTCATAAAAGTTCAGGGTTTTTAAGATATTGTGGTGACCCACTCCTCTACGCAGTCCAGGTACATTTATTGGTGCGATTCATAAAAGTTCAGGGTTTTTAATATATTGTGGTGACCCACTCCTCTACGCAGTGTAGGTACATTTATTGGTGCGATTCATAAAAGTTCAGGGTTTTTAATATATATTGTGGTGACCCACTCCTTTACGCAGTCCAGGTACATTTATTGGTGCGATTCATAAAAATTCTGGGTTTTTAAGATATTGTGGTGACCCACTCCTCTACGCAGTCCAGGTACATTTATTGGTGCGAATCATAAAAGTTCAGGGTTTTTAATATATATTGTGGTGACCCACTCCTCTACGCAGTCCAGGTACATTTATTGGTGCGATTCATAAAAGTTCAGGGTTTTTAATATATATTGTGGTGACCCACTCCTCTACGCAGTCCAGGTACAATTATTGGTGCGAATCATAAAAGTTCAGGGTTTTTAATATATATTGTGGTGACCCACTCCTCTAGGCAGTCCAGGTACATTTATTGGTGCGATTCATAAAAGTTCTGGGTTTTTAAAATATTGTGGTGACCCACTCCTCTACGCAGTCCAGGTACATTTATTGGTGCGATTCATAAAAGTTCAGGGTTTTTAATATATATTGTGGTGACCCACTCCTCTACGCAGTCCAGGTACATTTATTGGTGCGATTCATAAAAGTTCAGCATTTTTAATATATATTGTGGTGACCCACTCCTCTACGCAGTCCAGAAAGATACCTTGTTGCAACGTTTTGGACTAATAACTATATTGTGAGGTGTTCAGAATACACTGTAAATTAGTGGAAATGCTTGTTATTGAATGTTATTGAGGTTAATAATAGCCTAGGAGTGAAAATAAGCCCAAAAACTTGATTTTTAAACTTTTTATGTTTTTTTGCAAAAAAATCCGAATCCAAAACCTTAAATCCGAACCGAGACCTTTCGTCAAGTGTTTTGCGAGACAAATCCGAACCTCAAAAATAACGAAAATCCGGATCCAAAACACAAAACACGAGACCTCAAAAGTCGCCGGTGCACATCCCTAGTCCTAAATGGAAGGCATTGCCTGATTGTATAGTGTGAACACTAGGGATGAGCGCGCTCGGATTTCTGAAATCCGAGCCTACCCGAACGTTGCGGATCCGAGTCGGATCCGAGACAGATCCGGGTATTGGCGCCAAATTCAAAAGTGAAACTGAGGCTCTGACTCATAATCCCGTTGTCGGATCTCGCGATACTCGGATCCTATAAATTCCCCGCTAGTCGCCGCCATCTTCACTCGGGCATTGATCAGGGTAGAGGGAGGGTGTGTTAGGTGGTCCTCTGTGCTGTTTAGTTCTGTGCTGTTTAGTTCTGTGCTGTTTAGTTCTGTGCTGTTTAGTTCTGTGCTGTTTAGTTCTGTGCTGTTTAGTGCTGTGCTGTGCTGTGCTGTGCTGTGCTGTGCTGTGTTCTGCAGTATCAGTCCAGTGGTGCTGTGTGCTGTGCTCTGTCCTTCTGAGGTCAGTGGTGCTGCTGGGTCCTGTGCTGTGTCCTGTTCAGTCCAGTGGTGCTGTGTCCTGTGCTCTGTGCTTCTAAGGGCATAGTTATTTCCCCAATATTCCCCTGTGTTTAAAAAAATAAAAGAAATTTTTTTTTATAAAATACCAAAAACTACTTTAATATTTTTTAATTACCACAAAATTTTCACAACCAATCCTGCAGTATAAGCCCATTGGTACTGCAATATTACCAAGTTCACACATTCAGCAGTAAAAGTCCAGTGGTACTGCAATATTACAAAGTTTACACATTCTGCAGTATCAGTCCAGTGGTGCTGTGTCCTGTGCTCTGTCCTGCTGAGTTCCGTAGTGCTGCTGGGTCCTGTGCCGTGTCCTGTTCAGTCCAGTGGTGCTGTGTCCTGTGCTCTGTGCTTCTAAGGGCATAGTTATTTCCCCATTATTCCCAAGTTTGTAAAAAATAAAAAAAAAGTAAAAAAAAATAAAAAATTTAAAAAAAAAATATAATAATTATAACCAAATTTGCAAAACCAATCCAGCATTATAAGTCCATTGGTACTGCAATATTACCAAGTTCACACATTCAGCAGTAAAAGTCCAGTGGTACTGCAATATTACAAAGTTTACACATTCTGCAGTATCAGTCCAGTGGTGCTGTGTCCTGTGCTCTGTCCTGCTGAGTTCCGTAGTGCTGCTGGGTCCTGTGCCGTGTCCTGTTCAGTCCAGTGGTGCTGTGTCCTGTGCTCTGTGCTTCTAAGGGCATAGTTATTTCCCCATTATTCCCAAGTTTGTAAAAAATAAAAAAAAAGTAAAAAAAAATAAAAAATTAAAAAAAAAAAATATATAATAATTATAACCAAATTTGCAAAACCAATCCAGCATTATAAGTCCATTGGTACTGCAATATTACCAAGTTCACACATTCAGCAGTAAAAGTCCAGTGGTACTGCAATATTACAAAGTTTACACATTCTGCAGTATCAGTCCAGTGGTGCTGTGTCCTGTGCTCTGTCCTGCTGAGTTCCGTAGTGCTGCTGGGTCCTGTGCCGTGTCCTGTTCAGTCCAGTGGTGCTGTGTCCTGTGCTCTGTGCTTCTAAGGGCATAGTTATTTCCCCATTATTCCCAAGTTTGTAAAAAATAAAAAAAAAGTAAAAAAAAATAAAAAATTAAAAAAAAAAAAAAATATATAATAATTATAACCAAATTTGCAAAACCAATCCAGCATTATAAGTCCATTGGTACTGCAATATTACCAAGTTCACACATTCTGCAGTATCTTGTGCTACATATAATGGAGAGCAAAAATTTGGAGGATAAAGTAGGGAAAGATCAAGACCCACTTCCTCCTAATGCTGAAGCTGCTGCCACTAGTCATGACATAGACGATGAAATGCCATCAACGTCGTCTGGCAAGCACGATGCCCAATCTCCTAGTACAGGGCATGTAAAATCCAAAAAGCCCAAGTTCTCAAAAAACAGCAAAAAAAGAAACTTAAAATCATCTGAGGAGAAACGTAAAGTTGGCAATATGCCAATTACGACAAGTAGTGGCAAGGAACGGCTTAGGCCCTGTCCCGTGTTCATGACTAGTGGTCCAACTTCACCCAAGGATCAAAGCCCTCCTCCCCCCCCCTACAAAAAATTTAAGAGAGTTATGCTGTCAGCAACAACAACAAAACAGCAAAGAACTCTGCCTTCTAAACAGATGACATCACAAATACCCAAGGCGAGTCCAAGGGTGTTGTTGGTTGTGAACCCTGACCTTCCCATCACTGTACGGGAAGAGGTGACTCCATCCAGCATTTGCAGCACGCCCTCTGCATATGCTGGAAGGATCACCCACAGTCCAGTTACAGATTTGGCTAATGAAGGTGTGAATGTTGTGCACTGGGAGGAGGATATTGATGTAGCTGGCGCTGAGGAGGATGTTGATGATTATGATGCAGACAGATACCAAATTGCATTTCTCAATTTCTATTTATATTCTAGATTATATAACGGCTGAAAAGTTTTCTGTTTTACTCCTAGTGGAGAGGGGATCTGATGCAGACAGATACCAAACTGCCTTTGTCCATTTCTTTGTATATTTGAATTGCTAGTTCTACAGTCTATGCAGGCTGCTTTATTTATATTCAACTACAAGTGTAGGGCGGGGGGGGGGGGCATAGATAGCCACCAAAGTAACGTGGTCCATTTAATTTCACTTTCTAGCTCCACAGTCTGTGCAGCCTGCTTTTTTTTATCTTCAAAGTATTTATATTTACAAGCCTTGCAATCTAAATTAACTAGAGGTAGTGACGTGGTAGAACTCCAAAAGGCAGTTTGGAAGCCCCTGTACAAACTGGCTCTATTTTTTAACTGAGTTGTCCCCCCTCCAGTGTGTACTCGGAAAGAGTTTTTAGTGCAGCGGGGAACCTGGTCAGTGAGCGGCGAAGGAGGTTGCTTCCTCACAACGTTGAAAAATTGATGTTTATAAAAATGAATAATCAATTCCTCAATGAAGTACAGCACTGCCCTCCAGACAGTACAGAGGGACTGTGGTTGTGGAGTCCAGCGGGGACGAATTGATAATGTGTGAGGAGGAGGAAGTACACACTGTAGGGGGAGAGGAATCAGAGGTTGAGGATAAGGACGACATCTTTCCTCAGTAGAGCCTGTTTAGTTTGTACAGGGAGAGATGAATTGTTTTATTGGTGTGGGGGCCCAAACAAACCAATCATTTCAGCCACAGTTGTTTGGTAGGCCCTGTCGCTGAAATGATTGGTTTGTTAAAGTGTGCATGTCCTATTTCAACAACATAAGGGTGGGTGGGAGGGCCCAAGGACAATTCCATCTTGCACCTTTTTTTTTGGCATTATGTGACCATTCAACAGTCGTTTGCCATGTTCAAAAAGTAAAAGAAAATGCCAACAAATTCAATAAATTAAATCAAAAGTTAAATGCCCTGTCATTATTTAAAACAAGAGGTTTTGACGTGCTAGAATTAGTGTAGTGTTAAGATGTTATAAACACTACACTTGGAAATTGGAGGAGGTAATGTGGCCCCGGTATCAAATTGGGTACCGGGGCCACCCCACTATGCAGTCCAGATACTTGTTTGGTGGAATTCCGACACGTGGAGGGTTTTTAAATTATATTGTGGCCTCGGTACCAAATTGTGTACCGGGGCCACCACACTACGCAGTCAAGATACTTGTTTGGTGGAATTCAGACCAGTTGAGGGTTTTATTATTATATTGTGTGGACCACTCTATCTATACCACACTACAACTCTATACCACTCTATTTCCTACTTTAATTCTATTTAATTCTATTTCCTACTTTAATTCTATTACTAATTAATTACCATAAAGAGGAACAAAAAAAACCAATTTTACCAAAAGTATAATATGACTTAGACTTACAAACACTACACTTGAAAGATCGTGCCTTTAAATGAAAAAGTCAGTCTTCATTGCACGACTATGTGCAAGTGCAACAGGGACATTTTTTTGGGTTTACAAAGTCAAACAATAACACTACGACCCTGTCTGTCTGGGGTCTGTCAATGACGAATTGTCTGGAGCATGTTTTGAGGAGGTATTGTGGCCCCGGTATCAAATTGGGTACCGGGGCCACCCCACTATGCAGTCCAGATACTTGTTTGGTGGAATTCCGACACGTGGAGGGTTTTTAAATTATATTGTGGCCTCGGTACCAAATTGTGTACCGGGGCCACCACACTACGCAGTCAAGATACTTGTTTGGTGGAATTCAGACCAGTTGAGGGTTTTATTATTATATTGTGTGGACCACTCTATCTATACCACACTACAACTCTATACCACTCTATTTCCTACTTTAATTCTATTTAATTCTATTTCCTACTTTAATTCTATTACTAATTAATTAACATAAAGAGGAACAAAAAAAACCAATTTTACCAAAAGTATAATATGACTTAGACTTACAAACACTACCCTTGAAAGATCGTGCCTTTAAATGAAAAAGTAAGTCTTCATTGCACGACTATGTGCAACAGGGACAGTTTTTTTCTTTACAAAGTCAACTAATAACACTTGGACCCTGTCTGTCTTTAACATACTTAATGGGATCTCAATGACGAATTGTCTGTAGCATGTTTGGAGGAGGTATTGTGGCCCCGGTATCAAGTTGGGTACCGGGGCCACCCCACTACGCAGTCCAGATACTTGTTTGGTGGAATTCTGACACGTGGAGGGTGTATTTATTTTATTGTGGCCCCGGTATCAAGTTGGGTACCGGGGCCACCCCACTACGCAGTCCAGATACTTGTTTGGTGGAATTCTGACACGTGGAGGGTGTATTTATTTTATTGTGGCCCCGGTATCAAGTTGGGTACCGGGGCCACCCCACTACGCAGTCCAGATACTTGTTTGGTGGAATTCTGACACGTGGAGGGTGTATTTATTTTATTGTGGCCCCGGTATCAAGTTGGGTACCGGGGCCACCCCACTACGCAGTCCAGATACTTGTTTGGTGGAATTCTGACACGTGGAGGGTGTATTTATTTTATTGTGGCCCCGGTATCAAGTTGGGTACCGGGGCCACCCCACTACGCAGTCCAGATACTTGTTTGGTGGAATTCTGACACGTGGAGGGTGTATTTATTTTATTGTGGCCCCGGTACCAAATTGTGTACCGGGGCCACCACACTACGCAGTCAAGATAGATAGATGCGTATCATAGATAAAGTACATTCAGTGGTGTGGGGCAAATTGAAAAATATTCAAAATGCACTGACATTATCAAAAACAAGAGGTTGTCACACGCTAAAACTCCAACATGTATATGATGGAGAGGATGGAGGAGCAGCCGTATGTGTAGTGTAATGCAGACCTGTTGAAGGTTTTTTATATATTTTATTGTGGTGCCCAGTGCCCACTCCTCTACGCAGTCCAGGTACATTTATTGGTGCGATTCATAAAAGTTCAGGGTTTTTAATATATTGTGGTGACCCACTCCTCTACGCAGTCCAGGTACATTTATTGGTGCGAATCAAACAAGTTGATGGTTTTCTTATTATATATATTGTGGTGACCCACTCCTCTACGCAGTCCAGGTACATTTATTGGTGCGATTCATAAAAGTTCAGGGTTTTTAAGATATTGTGGTGACCCACTCCTCTACGCAGTCCAGGTACATTTATTGGTGCGATTCATAAAAGTTCAGGGTTTTTAATATATTGTGGTGACCCACTCCTCTACGCAGTCCAGGTACATTTATTGGTGCGATTCATAAAAGTTCAGGGTTTTTAAGATATTGTGGTGACCCACTCCTCTACGCAGTCCAGGTACATTTATTGGTGCGATTCATAAAAGTTCAGGGTTTTTAATATATTGTGGTGACCCACTCCTCTACGCAGTCCAGGTACATTTATTGGTGCGATTCATAAAAGTTCAGGGTTTTTAAGATATTGTGGTGACCCACTCCTCTACGCAGTCCAGGTACATTTATTGGTGCGATTCATAAAAGTTCAGGGTTTTTAATATATTGTGGTGACCCACTCCTCTACGCAGTCCAGGTACAATTATTGGTGCGAATCATAAAAGTTCAGGGTTTTTAATATATATTGTGGTGACCCACTCCTCTACGCAGTCCAGAAAGATACCTTGTTGCAACGTTTTGGACTAATAACTATATTGTGAGGTGTTCAGAATACACTGTAAATTAGTGGAAATGCTTGTTATTGAATGTTATTGAGGTTAATAATAGCCTAGGAGTGAAAATAAGCCCAAAAACTTGATTTTTAAACTTTTTATGTTTTTTTCAAAAAAAATCCGAATCCAATACCTTAAATCCGAACCGAGACCTTTCGTCAAGTGTTTTGCGAGACAAATCCGAACCTCAAAAATAACGAAAATCCGGATCCAAAACACAAAACACGAGACCTCAAAAGTCGCCGGTGCACATCCCTAGTGAACACTGTCCTGTACTTTCTGGTGTTACCTATCATTTTGTACTGTGTTTGGAGTCCGGGTTGTCTAAAATCACTCCTTGCAGTGATGACTAAAGTGGGCATTTTCTTTAAAAGCTTACAGCAGCACAAATGTTTTGTGGTTCCAAATAGTTACAGTCAACTTCATTCATGAAGATCTGCTGTCAAATTTGGAATAGTGCTAATCATCTTAGTTTCTGAACATTGGTGCTACATTCAATGAGGGTATGCACATAAAGCATTTAGGGATACCATATGAATGGTATGTCTTCCGTTGCTTTATTTATAGCTAAAATATTTTGTTGAACACTATTGGAAAATTGCAACATGTGAAGCCTCTAGAGTGTAAGATCCTAAGAGCAGGGCATCTCTGTCTTTTGTCTCAAGTACAAACCTTCTTTGTTCTCTGTATTTATGCATCATTTGTCTTTATGTAGGATTTGTTATACACACAGTACAGTCAATTTATTAATCACTTACTTTTATTTGTCTAGAACAGGGATGAAGAACCTTTTTTTCTGCCAAGGACCATTTGGATATTTATAACATTATTCGGGGGCCATACAAAATGATCAACTTAAAAATAAGTAACTTCATCTTGCTTTTTCTCTCCTTCATCTGTCTCCCCTCTGTCATACTGCACTTTTCATCCTTTATCTCTCCTTTATCTGTCTCCCCTCTATCATACTGCACCCTTCATCTTGCTTTTTCTCCCCTTCACAAACCTCTCTATTACTTTCTTTCTACTCTTCTGTCTTCTTGTCTTCTCCTTGTGGCTGGTCCCAGGACGATCTGCATTGCAACTGTTGGATGTAGTGACGTCACGCCTGACATTCTGTGTGCGGGGAGGGGTGCTCTAGTCCCGGCTGTCAAATAAATTTCCTTTGGGGCAGAGAAGCGGGGGATGGCAGAGGGACAGATCAATTTATGGGGAAGGCCTTATACGGCCCAGAGGCCGGACATTCCTCACCCCTGGTCTAGAACAACCATATTACGTAGTGTTTATTAGATTTGGTGCAATAAGTTTTTAACATCAGTACCCTTCTATTCTCCTGTATACATTCACCCCCACACCAGCATCCCCACCAATGTCATCCATATCTCCCTACTCCATGCTCTCCCGTTTTCCTGTGCTCTCTGGAATTTCAGTTGCAACAAACTGCCCTCTATCCATGACTTCTTCATCTCCAACTCTCATAACCTTCTTGCCAATACAGAAAACTGGCTTTCTTCTACTGATACTGCACCCTCCCTGCTGCTCTCTCCTATGGGAGTCTCTCTTCCACCCACTCCGTGAGCCCTGATGATGTCCAAGCAGCGGGGTGGGCATCCTCCTATCCCTCATTTGTCCCTTTTGTGTCATCTGACCTGAGCCCTCTCTTTCATTCTCCTCCTTTGAATTCCACTCTGTCTCTTCTACCCCGTCCATCTCTGTGTCTCAGTCATCTACAGCCCCTTGGTCCCACCTTCCAATTTCTTGATAATTTTGCTGCCTGGCTTTCCCACTACTTCTCCTCAGACCTCCCCTCCATCATCCTTGGTGAGTTTAACATTCTCATTGACAGCCCCACAGACTCAGCCTCCATGAAACTTATTTCCCTTTCTTCCTCCTTTGGGCTCTCACAATATACCTCTCTCTCACCCAATGTCACGGTCACTTCCTTGACCTTATCTTCTCCCATCAATGTGCTCTTTCTGACTTACCTAACTCTCCCATTCCACTCTCTGGCCATAATTTCCTCTCCTTCACTCTTTTCTCATCTCCTGCAACCTCCTCCACACTTAAATCAACCCTTACAAGACGTAATCTTGATGCTCTTGATCCTGCTATTTTTGCCTTTTCCCTTGAAACTCTCCTCTCCCCTCTATCAACTCCTTTGTCCACCTTCACGGCTCTAAACCCCAACCTTCGCACTCCAAATTTACCTGGTTCCTTCAAAAATGCACACATACTGCTGAATGCCACTTGTGAAAATCTTGTTCCTTGGCAGACTTCCTTCATTTGAAGTTCATGCTAGCATCCTACAGTTCAGCCCTCTCCCTTGCTAAACAATCCTTCTTCAAATCTCTCATCTTTTTACAGTCCTCTATTCCCTGCTGATTTTTTTGCCACTTTCAACACACTCCTTTGACCCTGCTCATCCCCTCCCATCCGTCCTTCTTGACTCATCCCTCTCCTTCACCCCTCACAACTCTTGCCAAATCCTGTTGCTTCCAGCTCTGCAACATCACTCATATAAGACCCTTCCTCTCCCAGGATGTCACCAAAACTCTTATCCATCTTACTCCTCTCTGATCTATACTTAATGCTGAAGTTAGACTTATCTTACTCTCTCACCGCTCCACATCTGCCTCCCCTCTCTTCCAAGCCTTACACTGGCTCCCCTTCAGCTATATAATTGTCTTCAAATTCCTCAGGCTCAGGTGCAAGGCCCTCCCCAACCCATACATACTCCCTTCTGCCCTCTCAGATCGGACAATGACCTTCACTTTTCCAACCCTCTGGGAAATACATCTCAATCCCTTATCCAAGACTTCTCCCATACTGACCCACACCTATGGAATGATCTCCTTCATTCTATGTGACTATCACTTATCCTGTATACCTTCAAATGGTCATTAAAAACCAACCTGTTTATAAAAGCCTACCAGTCCTCCACTTAACCATTTCAAAATGTAGTATACCTCACCCTCCACCTTTCATCCTCCATCCTCCCCTCTCTTGCTTCTTGTCCTCAGATGTTCTTATATTGGTTCACCCCATGTGTGAATTGTTTGTTTGCCCCTTGCCACTCGATTATAAGCTCTAGTGAGCAGGGCCCTCTTTGCTCCTGTTCTTATTAACTTTAACCTCCAGGCTATCAGTAACTTTTTATGGGTTGAAGGGTTATTTGTTTACTGTATTATACTGTTATACTATGTATATCTTGTTGATTGCCCTCTGTACAGCACTGCAGAACTCACGTGGCACCCTATAAATAAAGATCTTGTATAAAAAATTAATTGGTCTGTTTGTTTGTCTGTCCAGTTATGCATTCGGACATACCTGCACCAATTAGGATGAAACCGATGCAAGGTGGTCCAGTTGGATCCTGGCCTGATTTTAGGGGGATTAAGGTCCCATCAGACCTCCCGTTGGTGTATGCTGGGCAGAACTTTGACCCGGGGGGGCCTGTTCTGGGCCCTCCACTGGATGGACTTGGTGGACATTTAATATAAAAAACAATAGCAATGCTAGGTAGCCACCTCATGGGTGTGTTGTAAGAGATGTTAAGCTGCTAATTATTTCTAAAAGGTTGACAGTTACATTCAAATCATTCAAATCATTGACAGCTTAATAACTTGAAAATTTAAACCTGGGTACTTCAGCCAGTTAATATTATATTATTTATATATATATATATATATATATATATATATATATATATATATACATGGTGAGTGCAGAGGACCTATGTCTGTTTTTGTTTATACAATGTAAGTCCCATGACTCTTGCACCCCATTCTTTACATTAATTAATTCCAACTTGTGTCAGGTGAGTCCCAGGTCTCCCATGGCTGCTACTGCTAGGGAAAGACTTGCCTTTAAAAGCTGTGTGCAGGTAAGCCTTAAGCCCAGATAAAATAGCATAGCATTTGATCATGTTAGGACTGACCAGAATGGGAAGACTTTGGCGTGAGTTGGTCAGCTTAAACATATATTGAAATATGTGGAACTAGCATTCCCTGTTTTTAATATAGAACAGTACTTGATATAGCATTAAATATGTGTTTGGAGAGTGCAGAGTATCCCTGTTTTCTTGTCTATATGATGTGGGCAACCCCCTCTTGCACCCCAATCTATACATGGTGAGTGCAGAGGACCTATGTCTGTTTTTGTTTATATATATATATATATACACACACGCACACACACACATATACACACACGCTAATCAGCCACAACAATGAAGCCACCTGCTTAATATTGTGTAGGTTCCACTTGGGCCGCCAAAACAGCTTTGACCCATCTAGGCATGGACTCCACAATACCCCGAAAGGTGTCTTGTGGTAACTGTCAACAAGACATTAGCAGCATATCCTTTAAGTCATGAAAGTTGTGAGGTGGCTTGAGATCTGGGGAATTTGGAGGCCAAGTCAATATCTTGTCATGTTCCTCATACCATTCCTGAACAATTTTTTGTACCTGGGTCACACTGTTTTTTTCCAGTTCTGAGCTGATGGCACTGCTGGACTTCTTCTGATTTCGAAGGTTAGTAAGCATGATGCGCCTTTTATACGTCGAGTTTCTTCCACATGAATGGCTGATTAGATATTTGCATCAACCAGCAGGTTTACAGGTAAACCTCAGTGGACAGTAAATGTGTGTGAATGTATGTACAAATATATATATATAAATAATATAAATATATATATATATATATATATATATATATATATATATATATATATATATATATGTACATCTTCTATATATATCTTCATTATATAGTAGTTCCGTAGCACTTTAAAGTTGGGAACAAACAGTAATAAATAGCTTACAATCTATGGGACAAAGGGAGTTTGATACACAAGGGTAAGTGCTCCATCATATTGCATACTGATCCAGCTAGAATGCAGATGTAAAAATTATTACGTGCGCTGTATGATCAGTTACACAACAATGTTGGCCAGAGGTTTTTCGTCTTTTGTTAGCTGTGTAGAGGGTGGTAATATGGTAACCTAAGGAGATTAAGAGGGTAGTTGAGGAATATTATAAGCTTGTCTGAAAAGATGGGTTTTCAGAATACACTTGAAGGTTTGAAGACTAGTGGAAAGTCTTATTGTGCGAGAGAGGGAATTCCACAAAGTGAGTGCAGCCCGAAAAAAGTCCTGTAACCGGGAATGGGAGGATGTAATGAGAGTGGAAGCGAGACACAGATCTTATGCAGAATGGAGGTGTCGATTTGGGAGATATTTTAACACAAGTGAGGAGATGTATGTTAGTGCAATTTTGTTGAGACATATGCAGCCAATGTAGAGACTGACAGAGTGGTTCAGCAAAGGAAGGACGATTTGCAAGGAAAACAATCTAGCCGCTGCATTCAAAATAGATTGTAGGGGTTTGAGTCTGATTTTGGTCAAACCAGTAAGGAGGGAATTGCAATAGTCGATGCAGGAGATGATGAGTGCATAAATTAACATTTTTGCAGTGTCCTGTGTGAGATATGTACGTTTTTTTGAATGTTGTTTAGATATATGCTGCATGATGTAAATATAGAGTCGATGTGGGGAACAAAGGATAGTTGCGAGGCAAGGATTACACCTAGGCAGTGAGCTTGTGGGGTGGGATTAATGGTCGTGTTATCAACAGAAATAGAAATGTCAGGCAAGATGCTTTTATTGGTGGGTGGGAATATTATTAATTTTGTTTTTAAAAGATTGAGTTTGAGTTGGCAAAAGGACAGCCAAGATGAAATGTTAGAAAGACAGTCAGTAATGCGAGGCCAACTGATAAAGGAAGAGCGGTGATGGATCCAGAGAAATTAACACTGAGCGAGCGATTAGCTAGGTAGGATGAGAACCAGAATAGGACAGTGTCTTGAAGACCTAGGGATTGAAGCGTTTGTATGAGGAGAGAGTGGACAACAGTGTCAAGTAGAGAGATCCAGGAGAATAAGAAGAGAGTAATAGCCGTTAGTTTTAGCTTAGCTGTAATCAAATCATTGACAACCTTGGTCAGGGCAGTCTCTGTGGAGTGTTGAGAGCGAAAGCCTGACTGAAGAGGATTCAATAGGTTTTTGCAGAAAGAAAACATGTGGTCAATATAGATACATACAATAGGCAGTGTTTTTATATATAATTATACTTAGATTCAAGTTTAATTTTTTTATTAATTTTGTACTTTGGTCAATGTTAAAAACCTTTTTTTTTCTGTACCTCAAATATTTTACAAAAACTTCAATAAAATGGATTGATGAAAAAAAGCACTTTATAAATAAATATAATCAGCCACTATACATTTGTCGTCAATGGTCAATAAAATAACATACCTTTACCTCTCAACTGTCCCGATTCCATCAGGAAAGTTCTGATTTTAGGGAACTATCTTGATTAGCCAAGAACTTGTCCAAGCATGAGGAACAGCTGGGATGTAATTCCACTCTTCACTTTACATACATGCTGTGTGAACCAGTTAGTGTTGCACTCTTTATATAAGGGAGGATAGAATGGAGATGTAGGTGGCTGGAGGAAAGTGCAAGCTATGCCTTCCATGGTGTTGTCCATGACCACATACATCTGGCCACACCCACACTTCCCTGGCCACACCTCCGGTGGGACGGCACTTCTCACAACAGGCCCTTTATAATTTTCAGCCCCAGGTCCATGTGGCCCATAATCTGGCCCTGCTCCCAGAGGAAATCCACGTAAACACAGGGAGAACATACTAACTCCACACAGATAGGCCCCTAACTGCGAATCAAATTCATGAGCCACTGTGCTGCCTCACACAGCAGTAGAGTTCTCTTTGAGGACTTGGACTTGGTGTTCACACATTTGGACACTTTCATCCTTAGGGCCTGAGTCATTAAGGAGAGCAAAGCAAAAAAAAAAAAGAAAGGAGTAAGTTTGTGTGTGGACAAACCATGTGGCCATGCAGGGGTGCAAATGAGTTTATTATTTTGCACATAAGGAAAATACTGGCTGTATTTTCATGTAGCACACAAATACTTAATATCTTTATTTTTACACTGAAATTTAATGTTGATCTAGGACATGATCTATCCCAACTATAAGGCTGTTCCCACAATTTTTTTTAAATACAGTTTATTAATAACATCTTATATTGAAAATTGTTACAAAAAAATTTGAAAGGTACATCAGTGACAGCATACGCCAGTATTTATGCGGGGTGTACAACACTCTCTCACAGTGATTTTACAATAGGAAGTTAGCTGTGTATTAATCTGGTACCATAAAGATTTTGTTTTTAGCATTTCAAACAATGAAGAAGAAGGGGTATAGTACAGCAGAAGACAGAGTTGGAAGGGAATGTGGGGGAGAGAATGGAGTTCACGCGGCATATAAGAAGGAATAGTCTAATCTGGTAGTCCTATTCCAGACCCGGTTTCTGTTAGAAGTGGAGCAGAGGTTGGTTGTGGTAAGTAACCCATGACGATCAAATATTATAGAAGGACACAGAGGAGCCCCACAGTACACTAGTGATGTGTTCCACCTGGTAGGTATGCCAAAGCCGACCACAGATCATTTGAAATGTTGGAGGTGTAGGATTTTTCCAGGATGCAGCTATTTAACAGGTAGCCATGCTAATAATATGTTGAAGGGGTTTGTGGGCATGAGAGGGGAGGTCTGGGAGAGGTAGGGGCAGTAGTACGTGCTTAGGATTGGAGGGTATATAGGGGGATTGAGGATTGCTGAAGCTAGTGTAAGGACTGCTGTCCAGTAAAGGAGTTTTTTGAGATAGTCCCACCATATGTACAAAACGTTCCAGTTTTCTCCAACGTTTGTGGGTATATAACGTGTACTCTGGAGGGGACATACTACCATCTATGGAGTCATTTATTGGGATTTTCCTTAATGTAAACATTTATGGAGCAGTGCGCTGTCCATTTATAAATGTTCGACCACTCTTCATGGTACAGCGTCATCCCCAAGTCTGTTTCCCACTGTGTCTAGAAGCTTTCTTTCATATCTGTGGTGATGGGGAGTAAGGCATTATACTACATAGAGATACCTTTTGAGAATGGTCCGGAGAGACACAGATTCTCAAATACAGTGGGTGACCTGAATGATAGCTGGACTTTGACCGTTTGGTGGTAGTATCTAATCTGTAAATATTGGTGGAACTGTCCCTTAGCAAACCCACACTGGTCTGCCAAGTCTGAGAACTGCGGGAATGTTGGACTTCAGGTAATATGATTTAGCAGTGGTTATTTGCCCTCACCTGCCCTTTTTGTATACATGCAGAGTGAGAGTCCTGGCGTGAAGGCAAGATTGAACCAGAGGGGTATCAGAATCAAGGGAGTGGGAGAGATACCATTCTATTACATCAGGACCAAATTGAGAGGGATAGGGCCATTACTGGGTGGATGCGAACAGGGGCTGGGCATTGTATAGTTGGCATCCAGAGAACAGAACAAATTGACGAGTCACCTAGTAGATCTGGTTCTATATCAAACCAGACTCTGGTTCCAGGTGGGGAATGCCATTGCACAAATTGGGCTAGTCGTGCCACATAGTAATAGTTGCAAAGGTTGGGGATGCCGAGGCCACCTGCGTGGGGGAACATTGCATGGTGTGAGCAGAGATGCTGGGTCTCTTGTTTGACCAGATGAATCGCATTATAGAGGTTTGTAACATTTTCAGGGTAAAGGGGAAACTCTAATAGGGAAGTTGTGAAAAAGGTATAGCAGCCTAGGAAGGAAATTCATTTTCACTGATGTAATCCGTCCCACCCAGTATATCATAAGTTTGCTCTAGAATACCATGTCTTTTTTAATACAAGCTATGAGCGGGCGATAGTTAGCTCAATAGAGATTTTCACGCTTTCTGGTGAGTACTATACACAGATATCTAATGGGGTTGGAGTTCCAGTACAAAAGGAAAGTTCAGCTCTAACAACTGTTTAAATTTAGGAGGGATATGGAAATCCAGGATATCTGTCTTAGCTGTGTTGAATTTGAACTTTGATATTGTAGAGAAGGTGTCAAGTTCTTGAAATAGATTAGGGAGCAAAGTTAGAGGGTTGATGATGGTAAGAAGTATATCGTCTGCATAGAGTGCAATCTTGTAGGTGCTAGAGGGCAAATGTATACCAGTGATATTAGGGTTCAGGTGTATTTTCATGGCTAGGGGTTCTATAATCAATGCAAATAGGAGGGGGGAAATGGGACAGCCCTGTCGGATAGGGAAAGAATGAGAAGGACATCCGTTCACCTGGACAGAAGCAGTAGGTTTGAAGTACAAGGCTGAGACCCCTTTGAGAAAGCAGTCTTAGAAACCGTTGGCAGTTAGGGTTTTCATCATGAAGGGCCAGCCAACACGGTCAAATGCCTTCTCGGCATCCAAAGATAAAAGGAGGGAGGGTTGTTCGCATTCATTAATATGTTGGATAAGGTCTATTGTACGCCTGTTATTGTCGGTCTGGGATGAATCCGACCTGGTTGGGGTGTACTAGTTTTGGGAGTACGGAGTTTACCCTATTCGCGAGGACTTTGGTGTATATTTTCAGATCTATGTTTAGCTATGATATGGGGCGATAGCTACTACAAAGGGAGTGGTCTTTGCCTTTGATGAAGAGTACATAAATAATCTATTATTTATGTTTCATTTTATAATATATGATCAGATTCAGCCACAATTGAATTAGCACACTGATTGGGAACAAAAATCCTTCCCCCACCTGGGACTATGGGTTGTAACTACTTAAACAGGTTTTGAACATTTGGTCTGTAATTAACATATGAATGCTGTGAGCAGTTTCTGTAAAAGGTAGGATCCGCCCACAAGAGTGGTTTTACACTGGTTTCAAGGAAAAAAATTTCTCTCCATGCTTGATCCCCGGACGGAGAGGACATGCTGCTTTTGCTCCTAGGTGAACAGACCTTAGGCCCTGACTAGTATGGAGTTTGAATGGCATGAAAGGTGAGTGTGAGCGTGTTGTAATGTGTTGTTGAATGGAAGACGCATATGTGTAGAGTATATGAGAATTAAAGTTTGAATACAGATGATAAATGTGATTGGAAAGATTTTGGTTTGGTATGGACAAAGTTACATAAATGCATGCCTTGTTTGGGATAGATTGTTGATATAAATGGATGCGTTTTTGTTATACATGGTTAAGTTTTGGTCATGGAAGCATTGGTGTTAAACATAGTTCTGTGGTTAATTCTGCAATGGAGTTTTTAATGGAAATAGTTTGCTTTATGCAGTTTAATCTACATGCATAGAAAGTGATGGATTATTTAGGAAATGATCAGATTGTTAAATATAACATTTGGTTGGACTGTTGGTTTAAAGGGAAAGTATTGCAGATGGATGTAGTATGTGGTTGAAATACCAAGTATTAAAATTGGCCAGTGGACATTGTGTGATAACTGCTGAATAGAAAGCTATTTGTGGTGGACTGGCTAATACTGCTTGTAATGAGTTATGGGTCTGTCCTTACTTTACATTGTTAGTAAGTGAGGCCTTGTGAGCCAACATGTGTTTGTAACAAAGCATGGCAAGTAGGCCATTTTGGATGGTGACTACATTGTAAGAAGAAGTTTCATTATAGACTTTGAGTGAGATGAATGGAGTGAGTGTGTGTGTGGATTCCCTTCCCCTCCCCCTTCACATACACGATGCATTCAGCCTAGCAAAATAGGTATAGCTTAAAATACATTCACACACATACACTTACACACACAATTACTTATATAAGTACATTATAGGCAATAAGTGTTATATATGGCACCAAAAACTATATTTTGTGTAAAATATTGTTACGCTGTTTATTGTTCTATAATATAATACAACACACTTTAAATGAAGTTATATCTTGCTGTGGTTATTCTTGAAGTCTGTCGATTTAAGGGAATATAAGAATGATGTTTCTTGGGTTAATTTAGAAATACCTTTGCGCGGAGTTGGTTGATGGTAATAATCATATATATAATGGTATTAAATGGTCATACATACATTTGCCAGAATATTAAGGAGATTGAAACCCATAAGGAGGTAAAAAATCCTTTAACAGCCTTCTTTCAGAATGACTGTATTCTGGGCTCGGATTGAAGCTGGGTCAAAGGGTGTTCGGTCAAAGATAGAGTTAAACCAGGTGGTAAGCTTTGGGCTAAGAACACCAGCAGATTTTTTGTAATATTTGTCTGGGAAGCCGTCCGGGCCCGGAGCAGAGGCCACCTTCATGCTATGTTGGGCTGAAATAGTTTCTTCCTCTGTTATATCAGTGCTGAAGAATTGGGTTTCTGAATTAGAAAGCTGTGGAAGGTGGCAGGAGTGTAGATAAGCGCTTATTCTTCCATCTAGGCCGGGGGATGTCGAGTCTGAGGCATTAAAATCATACAATAATGAATAATAAGCTTGGAATTTTTTAATGTTGAGTTCAGGTTGTATGTTAGTTGTGCTTGAGGATTTTTAATAGGTGAAATCGCATTGCGTGTACGGCTCTGCCGCAGACTCCAAGCCAAGAGGAAATATGCCTTATTGCTATTTTCGTAGAAAAGTTGTTGGGTCCATTTAAAATTATGAACTGTTTTTTTGGACAAGACCACGTTGAGCTGGCCCCTCACTATCGTGCAGGTGACTGATCTAATGAGTCCTGATGTTGGGTGAGAATGGAAAGGAGTCAAATTTCCAGTGTAGATATCTATTCCTCTTTCTCCCTGTGTTTGGCAGCTGTGTAAGACATCCACAATTTGCTGCCTTGTGTGCCTCCCAAACCATGGACGGTGATATGTCAGGGGTCTCATTTAGGGCAATGAAATCGGTTAGTATCTCCGTTAGCTCTAAGCATGTTGCAGGGTTGAGCAAGAGGGTGTCACCTAATCTCCAAGTCGGGCTTCGTTTGAGAAGATTTACTATATCTAGTTGGAGAAATACTCCCATGTGGTCTGTCCAGGGGAACGGGTGGACCCCAGCTCCAAGAAGTTTGGTAGCTAGCCAAGCGTCTGTTAGAAAATAATCTATTTGGGTATATATGCTATGGGGATGGGAATAGAAAGTGTACCCTCTATCAGTGCCATTGACCACCTGCCAGGCATCTAGAAGAGAACGCTCTTTGAGTAATAAAGCAAATTGTTTAGCCAGTCGGGTAGAGTGTGTTTGAAATTGTGGGGAGGCTGTGGTCATTGGAGACCTATCCAAGATGGCATTTATAATCATATTAAAGTGACCTCCATTTAGCATTGCCCTTCGGCATGTTTATTTACAAGACTAACTAGCCTCTGGATAAAGGGGATCTGGCCATTGTTGGGGGCATAACAACAAACTAGAATGTCTGGTAGTTGGCCTAGTGTGACTACTAAATGAGAATTCGGCTATCTGGGTCTGCAGACGAATGGCACACCACCACTGTCCCCACATTTTAAATTCACGTCATGGTTTTGTACAGGTGCAAAGTTACTCATTTTTTGCTTTACTTTCCTTAATAAGTCAGGACCTTAGTGTTTATTAAGTCCCTTATCTCATCATGCAGTTGCTTGTTGAGTTTTTTTTAACTCCATGTTAGTTTCGAATGTGTCTTTCAGAGAGGATGCCAAGGCCACAGTTTTGACCTCTTTATTGAGAGCCCCTGCTTCAGCTCTGTCACGTTCCTCGGTATATCTAAAAGAAAGAGGATCTTCCTCATGGAGCAATCTTCAAGCTCTTCATGCTTTAACAGCCAGACAAAGCTAACTTACACTCTACAAATTCCATTACAGACTCTCTTAATGTGTGCATCTCTTGCTGATCCATGAAAAGTTTTTGTTTCAAGACAGCAATTTCTTGCTCTTTTTCTGCTGCAATCTCTTTTGCAGTCTCTTTAAAAGCTTTCAGTTTTTTCTCATATAACATTTGTAATTCATAAAATTCACCTTTAAAGAACTCAAAAACATCTTCATGGATTCAACACGTTTCAGTCACCACCACTGCAACTAGTTGGTTGGGTGGTCAGCAGTGCTTTGGATGACCTTACAGACCCCGCTTCTGACACCACTTGTGACACTGACAAGATGAAAGACCCAATGCCTTCTTTCTTGAATAAAGGTGCTTTTATTGTACACTTCACCAATAGTACACAGCACACTCTGTTCTGGATGACACCAGGAAACCCTAGCTCTGGCTAGACACAGACACTGGCCAACTAGCTCGTCATCAGTCACCCCACCAATAACACAAAAGCACCTATTTGTGCTTCCTTCCCAGCACTAACTAACTAGCTTCTAAACAAAATATTAATCACACCCATTTCTTCCACCTGTGTACTGTGTTCTGCGTGCAGAAAATTTAAGGGATTAACCCTGTCTGCAGGATCTCTCTTAACAATCAGTGGCAAACTGCCCTTTGTGCCACAATATATATATATATATATATATATATATATATATATATATATATATATATACATATATATATATATCTATATATATATATATATATATATATATATATATATATAAAGTGCCCTTCTTGTAGCACTTTTGACATCTTCTGACACCACTTGTTGCAAGAGCACCCTGCAGACATCAGCAACACGGACAACTTCTTGTTGCAAATCAAACCGGTGCTTTATTGTTATATCACAATATTACATCAGACGTCAGGACAACACCAACAAGCAATACCCATTGTTTACACCTCCTGGTGACCCTATTGCTAACTAAACATAGTTCAGCTTTCTCATAACGGGCCAACTAGTTAAGCATCAGTCACCCCTAGCAAGTGCACAATTCAGGATTAAATACACAAGTCTTCTCCCTTTGGTTTAGTTACTTCATCATACCACCTGTGTGTGTGCAGGCTAGGATTCTGTTTCTGCAAGGACTTTACCCTGTATGCAGCCTCTCTCTGACGATTCCCTGGGGACCTCACCTGTTCTTTTGCAGCAAAAGTGTGGCAAATAGGCCTCTTTGCCACTATATATATATATATATATATATATATATATATATATATATATTTATATTTATGTATGCTGACTGCTGTTGTACTTAGTAGGAGCAATGCTAGGGAGGAGACACAGGAAAGAACAACACAGGTTTAGCTCTAATTCCATTACAAAAGGTCTGATAAAGGTATGGTAAAGCTCTGTTCATATCCTGGATAACTGTGTGCCAAACAGATTATCTATGCATTACTCATTTTCACTTTCTGCTAGGAATACCCTTATTAATCCACATGCTATTAAACAATCAATGGCAAATTGCTACACCATTTCACATATATTTTAATTTATTGAGGTACAAAAACAATAAACTAAGGAGGTGGGCCAAGAAGTTATTGTACCAGGGCCCAAAAATCTTCTTGCTGGCCCTGGTTTGGTGTAGTAGCACCATGTTTCATTAAATTTTTATTCATTTTTAAAATATGATGGAAGTTCCGTTCGCTCTTTTGAAAAAGGGGTGAGTGTAGCAGCCGAGAGATCACAAAAGTCCAAGGTTTTGGATACAACTGGCCTCAGTTAGTTTTATTAAACAAGGAAATAAAAGAAGCTTCAAAATAAATATCTTGCCAATCCAGCACTAACTAAGTCACTCCTGACTAACAAACTAAAGCAAAACACTGAAAACTGAATCCACTGCCTAGCAGCCGGTTGAACACAGCTCACAGGTGCCAGCATTAATCAGTCTGACAGCAGAACAGAAGACCCGGATTGGGCCTTGAAAATTTAAGGGATTAACCCTGTCTGCAGGATCTCTCTTAACAATCAGTGGCAAACTGCCCTTTGTGCCACAATATATATATATATATATATATATATATATACATATATATATATATCTATATATATATATATATATATATATATATATATATATATAAAGTGCCCTTCTTGTAGCACTTTTGACATCTTCTGACACCACTTGTTGCAAGAGCACCCTGCAGACATCAGCAACACGGACAACTTCTTGTTGCAAATCAAACCGGTGCTTTATTGTTATATCACAATATTACATCAGACGTCAGGACAACACCAACAAGCAATACCCATTGTTTACACCTCCTGGTGACCCTATTGCTAACTAAACATAGTTCAGCTTTCTCATAACGGGCCAACTAGTTAAGCATCAGTCACCCCTAGCAAGTGCACAATTCAGGATTAAATACACAAGTCTTCTCCCTTTGGTTTAGTTACTTCATCATACCACCTGTGTGTGTGCAGGCTAGGATTCTGTTTCTGCAAGGACTTTACCCTGTATGCAGCCTCTCTCTGACGATTCCCTGGGGACCTCACCTGTCCTTTTGCAGCAAAAGTGTGGCAAATAGGCCTCTTTGCCACTATATATATATATATATATATATATATATATATATATATATATTTATATTTATGTATGCTGACTGCTGTTGTACTTAGTAGGAGCAATGCTAGGGAGGAGACACAGGAAAGAACAACACAGGTTTAGCTCTAATTCCATTACAAAAGGTCTGATAAAGGTATGGTAAAGCTCTGTTCATATCCTGGATAACTGTGTGCCAAACAGATTATCTATGCATTACTCATTTTCACTTTCTGCTAGGAATACCCTTATTAATCCACATGCTATTAAACAATCAATGGCAAATTGCTACACCATTTCACATATATTTTAATTTATTGAGGTACAAAAACAATAAACTAAGGAGGTGGGCCAAGAAGTTATTGTACCAGGGCCCAAAAATCTTCTTGCTGGCCCTGGTTTGGTGTAGTAGCACCATGTTTCATTAAATTTTTATTCATTTTTAAAATATGATGGAAGTTCCGTTCGCTCTTTTGAAAAAGGGGTGAGTGTAGCAGCCGAGAGATCACAAAAGTCCAAGGTTTTGGATACAACTGGCCTCAGTTAGTTTTATTAAACAAGGAAATAAAAGAAGCTTCAAAATAAATATCTTGCCAATCCAGCACTAACTAAGTCACTCCTGACTAACAAACTAAAGCAAAACACTGAAAACTGAATCCACTGCCTAGCAGCCGGTTGAACACAGCTCACAGGTGCCAGCATTAATCAGTCTGACAGCAGAACAGAAGACCCGGATTGGGCCTTGAAAATGGAGCCCACCTTTCTCTTCTCCATTTACACCCCAGGAACCAGGGGAGGGCTGGCAAATTTTTAGCCCAGGGAGCAAGATTCAACTCAGTAGCCTATTTTAGAGGAAAAAAAATGCAGGTGACTCAGTGACCCAGACCAAGGTGGCCCAATCTGAGACCGGCCTGAGTGTCATATGCCCCCCTGCCCCCGAGCGCAGGCTGCCCCTGCAAGGAACCCCTACCAGGTTTTCCATAAAGCTGAACATCTCTCTAGGAAGCATTTCCCAAATATAAACACTCTCCCTGGGGTTTTAAAACATGTAGGTTAGAAACTTGGTACTAATATACCTGCCTGCAAACACTATTCCAGTGTCTTTGTCACTATATAAATTATACAGTGGTCGAAGTGGATATTTAGAAGTGTCGGTATAGAAAATGTAAGTGAATGGAATCTGATAGTTTTATAATTAAGACAGCAGAAGAAGGTGATGGTTATTGGCCAACTGCAGAGGGTGGGAGGGAGTATGTATGGAAATGAGGTTAGAGATGTAGGAAACAGTGGAGTTGGAGAGAACCTTTTATGTTAGGGTGAAGAGGTTAAAGAGGATTTTGTACTTGAAGGGGAGCCAATGTAAAGTTTGCCAGAGGTGGAGGTAGATGTGGAGTGGTGAGAGAGGAAGATAAGTCTAGCTGCAGCATTAAGTATAAATCAAACAGGAGCATGATGGAAGCAGGGGAGGGCAGCGAGGAGAAGGCTGCAGCAGCCGAGATGAGAAATGATCAGTAAGTGTATAAGAGTTTTGGTAGCATCCAGGGAGAAGAAGGGTCTGATACGGGCAATGTTGCGGAGCTGGAAGCCACAGGATTGGACAAGAGATTGAATGTGAGGAGTGAAGGAGAGGGAGGAGTCAAAACACTGCGATAGTGGAGTTGGGGAACTGAGATGGTTGTGTTTTCAACAGTGATAGAGAGGTCAGGAGCAGAGGAGATTATTGATGGAGAGTATAGATCTGGATCCGGAGAATCCCAGCACTAGTACTGTCAGCAATAATACTTTTTCAACCTCTATGAGTAAAAAAGGTCACACAGGAAGAAAGTGTAAGAAAGGGTGCTCCAAATGCAAACAACCTTTATCTCAACGAAAACATCAGCTCTTGATGTAAGTATCAAGAAAAAAGTTATTGATGAATGTGGTGACTGAAAAAATGAAAATAGCTAACATTCCATACATAACACGCAGTGGCAAGAAAAAATTCAGACTATGACCTGTTTTGCTAGTAGTGGTCCTGCTGCTGCCCATACTAGAATGCCCATTACAAAAGCGGGTACCCAAAATGGTAATGCATCTTCTAAGTGTAAGTCTGTTACCTCTAAAACAGCCACGTCAGTGCATGAAAAGAACACTGAGGTTAAAGAACAAATTTGACCTTCACAGAATCCTGAGGAGAGTCTAAGGATGTCCATGAGTGCTATATGTGGGTCTGACATTTCAGATTCTGACACTGTAATTATATAGCAGCCTCCTTCCAAAATGTCACAACCTTTTAGAAAGGCTGTGATACATATGTTCGACAGTTACATGATCGACATTTATATGGTCAACACCATAATATAGACATTGTTGGAAAGTAGACAACAATGATATCAACAGTTTTATTAGGTCGACAACTGAAAGGTAGATAGTATTATTAGGTCGACAATTGAAATGTAGATAGCATTATTAGGTCAACAATTCAAATATAGACAGTATTATTAGATTGTCAATGATTTCCTTAAACCTATCCTTATCCCTATCTCTATCCCTATCCTCAACCCTATCTCTAACCCTAATGCTATCCCTTGCCCTAACCATATAATACTGTCTACATTTGACTTGTCATCCTAATAATGTTGATCATCATCATCAACATTTATTAATATAGCGCCAGCAAATACTGTATTGCTTTACAATTGGGGACAAACACAGTAATAAACATACTGGGTAAAACAGACAAAGAGGGGAGAAGGCCCTGGTCGCAAGCTTCAGTCCATGTAAAATGTTTGCCTAATAATACTGTTTACTACTGACATTTGAATTGACGACCTAAAGTTGTCAACTTTCTGAATGTCAACCAAATGAATGTCTAGCTATTGACCACATACCTTTGGAAAAGGGAGGATGAGTATTAATGATGATGATTTTGACATAGATATTGTGAATGCTACTTTAGAACTTTCTAATGTGTAACAGGACGAGGGGGTAATTGTGGATCGGAAAATGTTGCAATGTGTTGTACTTGAACAAGATAATGAGGAGAATGATGAATGTGTCCAAGTAAGTCAAACACCAGTGGTACTACCTCATGCCCCTGATAAGTGCATTATCATGCCTGGGAAAAAGACAAAAAAAATCCACCTCTTGCTTTTGAAACTATTGTTAGCCCAACCCAGACAACATTTGTCATACATTTGCTTTCAGATTGAAACACTTGGGATTTTATAAACAAAACATATATATAGTTATTTTTTGGGTGTGCTGCTCATAGTCAAACAGCACCCTGTTTATAGACCACTAAATAGTTCAGATGCCACCGATACTGTCACTCACACAATTGCCTTCAGATTGAAACACTTGAGATTATATAAGGAAGAAAGAATAATTCTTGTTCACTCCTAATTAGTTTACTGTATAATATAGATAAGCGGTTCATATTCAGAGAAATCCAACAGATCCTAGATTTGGGGTTCCAAGTAGATACAAAACATGACTTGATTCTTTCCAGCAAAATCGTATCTGAAAACAAGATAAAACGTCATTTCCAGGAAAATATGGAACCAAAACACTTGTTATACAGGAAGTGAGTCATTGCACATCCGATTAATGTGTTCCAAGCTGGAAGAGTGTGCATTTGATAGTGGAGGTGCGTTAATGCACCTCTTTGGTACATATCTTAGGTACTCATGGGGAATACACACCTGCTAGGCAGGTTTCCCAGTAACTCACCTAGGAATCGCTATGTTTGGTTGCTGTAGTGAAAATCCGTTTGCGTACTTCCGATTTTGGCGCTTACAGTTTTGGCACTTCTGGGTTATGCGTTCCACAATGCAATGCATATTGTTTGAAGTGCCTCAAACAGAATACAAGGGAGACATTGCCTTCTATGATATGATATATACAGACTACCACCATTTGAAGAATCATGAGCTGCAGCTGAAGACATTCTGCGATTGCATAGTCAGGTAACTACATGTTTTTTTAATATTGTTTTTTTCTGTTGTTTTATATGGTTGTCTTGACAAAGGTCCAAATGTCAGACCGAAACTTTGACTTATTATGGACATATGGAATTGAATTAAAAGAAAATGAAAGCAGAATGGTGATTGTATCTTTTACTAAATTGCCATGTATTTTTGCTGCTACACTGTCACTAATTTTAGCCAGCCAGCTCGCTGCAGTCTTTGGCCAAAATTCGTGAAAATTTGGACAGTTGTGAAGAAATCATTAGAAAATAGAATGTGAATGACTGTAAGTGAATCCCTTAGGATGTAAGCTCATTTGAGCAGGGCCCTCTTCCCTGTGTTCTCCATACATGTTCTGAAGTTTTGGTATTTTTTGTTTACTGTTTGTAATGTTTCACCTTGTTTAGTCTACTGTTTGTGCTGTGTACGGCACTGCGGAACTCTTGTGGCGCCTAACAAATAAAGGATAATAATAATAATAAGTGAATGTTAATGCTATAAATAAGTAATATAGTAGCAAAAAACACTCAAAATCACATAATTTTATCTATTTTTCACAATGTTTAAACCAAAACTGGGCAAAACTGTAACAAAACCAAAACATGAAGATTTTTTTAGAACCAAAACCACATCCAAAACCAAAAGACGGGGGTCAGCGCATCTCTCCTATATACTATTACTGCTGGTAGCCACTGCTTTTCTACTCTTCATTCTCTCACACCCAATTTATCAGCACACAATTCTAGCAGATTGATCTGTAAATAAACTGTTAAGATTTGTGCAGTAAAATCATAGTTATTTCAATATAAATTGCCTTTTTCACAAGCCCTCTACGAGCCCCTTTATGCGTACAAAATTGCAGCAAACGTCCGACCCACATGCTATCACTTCAAAATTGGCAGCCGAGAACAGGAAGGAGGGCTGTATATAGAAAATATTGACATTTTGCTTTGTTTTCAGATCCAAATTTGGTAAGAGAAGCCAAGTCATGACTCGGTACCCCAAAGTTTGGATCTGCAGAATCTGAACCACTCATCTCTAAAATATATTTATACACGTACGTATGTATAGAATTTATATCAATAAATGTAAATATTTAGAGTAATATGGTTATTTGTGGTCAAAACACAATGGTCATGTGTTTCTTCAATTTACTGAAAAATAAAACGTGAAAAGAAAACCCACACATACATACAAACAATATTAGGTGCTCCCCAGTGCATTACAGATGTATAGGTGTCAGAGATCTGCAGCTGGCCCTCTTTTACATAAGAAGTCTAAATATGCATGTATTGTTAGAACAGAGCTGGAAGGGTTTAAATTGTTACATATGCATCTGAGCCGTGTGTTCCTAATTATTTTGCATGCAGCGATAGCATAATGTAACTAATCCCCATTCACAGGGAAATGAATATACTACATCATTATTAGCTTCTTCACTTCCCAAATCAATAGTGTGGATGCTTGCAGAGCGAGCTAATTAGTCTCGCTGTGGGGCTACAGTACAAGGTCGGCAATAGCTCGCCGCTACAGTATCCTGATTATTGATTGGATGCTAACAATGTACAAGACATCTGGGGTTAAACCTTTTAAAGGAACAATGGTACTAAGCTCACACAAAGATAACACTTTATTTTGTCCTCCTTAAACTAATCCAAACATGCATATGGTGGATATGTAGTGTGATAATGACAAGTGCTGGGACGATAGGATTTACAGCTTCACTGAGAATGTTCAAATCACCGTATGGTTCTAAAAAAGGTTTTCTATTAAAAAAAAAGTTATTGACCCTTTGTGGAGTCATCAATTTCTAGATCTATGCAAGATTTCTTTTCCTAGTGGTGGCACTTTTGACATTCCAAAGACAAAGATATAAGGCTAGATTTATAAAGGGCTGTTTGTTAAAAACCACCTTTTTTAGCTGGATTTTCCAGTGGTTTTAAAACCGCTGTATTTACTACAGGCCAAACTGCTAGAAAACGGCCTGAAAACCACAGTTCAACAAAGCACCACATTACAAATCGCCATTCTGATTTTTAGCATGATTTAAAAATACATATCATAAGATTCGCTGTGCTGAAGATTGAAAAAAGTCCAGAAAAAAGTTCAGAAAAAAAAGGGGTTGAAGTGGCTGTGAGAACATACTGTTTGAGCTTTCTTGCTTATCGGAACATAGGGGGAGCCACCACTGACTTATGAATTATGGAGGCAATCAATATTTATTGATTAAGGGGACAACATTAATTTATTATAATTAAGTTATGATGGCAAAAGTCATTTTCCATTATAATAAGGGGGGGAAATAATTGTTTTATTATATTATGGGGGCATATACTGTTTAAGATATACAGTCTATCTTAAGCAGGTCTAAAAAAGAAAGACCTTTTTTAATTGCAGATTTTCTAACGCCTTTGATGAAACCACTGGCAGCTTTGAACAAAGTGCTGGTGGTTTATGTGTGTTGAAATTGGCACACATTGTGGGCGGTTTATCACTCCAGCCGCAAACCGCCCTATTTACAATTAGTAAATTTAATCCTTAGCTCCAAGGCATATGTGAGTTTTGCGGCCTATTATGTAGGCATAGTGTCAAAGTGGTGGCATCATATTATGCATTTTCTCACTGCAGTTAACCGGTCTAAAAGCTCTAAAATTAACAATGGAGGCACAGAGCTATAAAATCACCGCAACAAAACTGACATGTCCTTTTTAGCTATACGATTTATCTCTGGAATGCATTGGACAGCTTCTTTCTTACCCAAACATGCAATTGTCTACATCAATGCATGTTGCTTGCAGCGCCTGGCAGCATAGTAGCGATTACTATCACCAGCCTTTTAAAATACTTTTATTTATATGATTTGACATTATGTCAAAATTGAAAAATACATGCTACAAGTCAGCAGTGTGCCTTCATCATCATCATCATCATCATCATCTATTTATTTATATAGCGCCACTAATTCCGCAGCGCTGCACAGAGAACTCATTCACATCAGTCCCTGCCCCATTGGAGCTTTAATAGAAGACAATTAACCTACCAGTCCAGTATGTTTTTGGAGCATGAGAGGAAACTGGAGCACCTGGAGGAAACCGACGCAAACACGGGGAGAACATACAAACTCCACATAGATAAGGCCGTGGTCGAGAATTGAACTCATGACCCCAGTGCTGTGAGGCAGAAGTGCTAACCACTATTCCAGTGTGCTGCCCACAAGCAGTATAAGTTATACGTGCCTATCCCCCCTTCCCTCCCGCTATACAATGCTGTGAAGTTCGGCATTTTACAGGATCCGGGAGGTTTGCCTACTCTACCGGGAGTCCGGCAGCCTCCTGTAAATATAGGGAGAGTAGGCAAGTATGGTATAAGTGCCTTGGCCCTTAATGTTAAGCACATTCTATAAATCTCACATTAATATCTTATGCTTATTTCAACTACATGGATACAAAGCACTTTGATGCAATACATTCAATCAAGGTCAATCAAGGTGCAGTTAAATAAAAAGTGACATTAGCAAGCAACAATATATGCAGATGTGCAAATTCCCACCTTGCTCAAACACACATGTGCACTGGTAATGACACGCATCCTCTTTCTTGACATTTTCAGCAACCAATGACAGCATTGTGGGCTGATGTGGTAGTGCACATTCCAGGCGAATTAAGAAAATAACTTTAAAGTCCTGCCTGACACTTTTATGCCACTCCATTGTTTTTTAATTTTGAAAACACTGCTAATGTCTTCATTATTCATGTTTAAATACGAGATGAAAGGATGATCTGTCTTTATTTCCTATGTTATATTTGTACTTTATGATTTTGGTGTTTTTTACATTAGTAGAATTAAGTGTACACATTATTATGAATTATTAATAAAATGCTATTTATATAGTAGAAATATTATTATGCATCACTATATGTTTAGTCATTCACATCACTCCTTGCCACAGTGGAGTTTACAGTCTAAATTCTGTACCACACAAAAACACAGACACTATTCCTTTATAAAGGGTGCTTCAGAGGTGCATTGCATGTATGGGCCTAGGCTCCTAGCTCATTCAATCAAGAGTAGTAACATTTCAAACCTGTGCAGTTGTCTTCATCTTGCGCACTAAGTCCTGCACTTTACCTGTATAAACGGAAGCAATCGCACAAATTCAGGACATTTTTAGTGACATCAAAAAATGTCACTGAAACTGCAGACTCACGTTTTTACAACTTCATAAATGAGCTTCTCTTCCTTAGAGCTAGCGATCAAAGTAGTTGTGTGCACAGGCTTTTTCTGATTATATACATGTACAGTATGTGTACTGTCAATTATAGGATACTGTCTAAATGGATACTGTCAGTTATAGGATACAGTGGACACAAATGTTTGTACACAAATGTATATTAGAACATTATTGGCATATTCTAGGAATTTGACATAAATAATGCACATAAAAAATTTCAGTTTATTATATCTTATGAGTCTAATGTAAATACAGTGATTGAGGCCACCTGCTAAAGCTTGCTATCCCATCTGTGCACTGCATTGAGACACTTACTGGATTGAATTGTTCATAACATTATACGCTGTATAGTAGAATATAGAAGTACTTGTATTTACAATTGTAAGAAAAAATTAATTAAAATAACAAAAAAAAACACTTTCGGACACTGTGGCTTTGAAAAATTGAATAGATGCAATTTCTCCCGGGTGGTGAGCTTCATCCCTGAAGGGATAATGCTGTTTTAAGTTTTTATGATGTGGGCACATGTCAATTAAGAGCTGTTTCAGTCAGCTTCATAAACAGCTTTCTGATGACAGCATTCTTCTATAGCCCCAAGGGATGTGAACTGGAAGCAAAAATCCTTTGGAATCCCAGAGATCTCAAGGGAGTCACTCTTCTAAGAGACTTCATTGATATCTTCATTAACCCTTTCCAGCCAGTCTGAGCAAACATATACATATAGGTTTTGCTACCAATGCAAAGTAGTGACACCTGTGATAAACTTTACATACTCTGAAACATTTTATTGTGCTCTATTGTGTCTATTGACTGCTGCTTTCTCTGTAGTATGTTAGTGTCACCATATGATAGATTAAGGACTTCACTTGTGACCCTTGATACCCATGTTATGCCACACTCTAGGTGGTGGTTTCTGTGGCACACGGGTTGGTACATTATAAGTCTGTATGATATAGAAGAGGGCAGGGGTGTAAAATAGCTTACCTTGTATATACTATACCTTGGTTGTGCCTTGTGTTAGACCTTGGTAAGTGCGTGTGATGGTGGTCGGTTTAGGGATGGCTTGTGGTGAAACATTTATGTGAGTATGAGAATATACTGGTAGGATAGCTTTTTACACCCCAATCCCTTCTCCCACACAGACTTACAGCATATCAACCCCTGCAGCAGTGAAACAGCCACCCACAGTTCTAGAATACAGGACCCGGAACACATTTCCCCTCCATAGGCAGCAGACTGTAACACCACACTAGAGCAGACAATCCAATGCCAATAAGATAAGCTACACTTTACATTTACAGAGAGGCTCTGAATTGAGAAGTACGCATTTTAATGGCACAATATTTTAAACGCCCTTCATTAGAATATTAAATCCCTAGAGTGATTTTATTCAGTCTGTGCAGCATGCTTATGCATCATTTTATGGTGAGTGGATACGAAGGCACCCAGTAACTTTACAGTTTCTGCTGTGTGTACTTTGATCTTGAGAGTCACAGGGGAGCCATGGAAGATTGACCCTTGGGTGAGCCGTTATCCATCATTATCCTATATGAACCCCTCTATTACCACAACATAGTTGATCCTTAGAAGTATTCTCAATATGTTCTCAAATTGATTAATAAAACTGAGCCATGAAATTGCTCATTAATACACTAATCCAGGGTTTCCCAAACCCAGTCCTCAGGGCTCCCCAACAGTGCAGGTTTTCCGGATCACATGTGACATAATTAGGACCATCTGTGGATCTGTTACAATGTGTTAGTCAGTAATGAATACATCTGTGCTCCAGCAAGGAGATATGGAAAACCTGCACTGTTGGGGAGCCCTGAGGACTGGGTTTGGGAAACCCTGCACTAATCTATTCTAAAAACAACTAACATTTTTGTAGTTCCTTGATGACTCAGGATAACCTTTTGATTGGTCCAGTGTTTCTGATGATTACTTAGTAACGTCTTGCTTCCTTTGTTGAATATCATTGCTGCTTTGCCTAGGAAGGAAACCTATGCATTTTAAATACATGCTAGTGAGCCGAGCTGTGTTGTTGGTACGCAATAAAGTCTATAGAAGGAAGTTAAATGGCAACTCAAAATTTTTTGGGAGGACCACCAGTTTGCAAGCCCTGTTCTATGAAATAAAGCCTTACTATAGTGATGGGATTTGATTACACGGGTGGTTCATGTTCTGACTTTGGCTTTGCTCCGCTTTGAGATGTCAGACATGAGACTTTGTTCTCATATGATGTTAAGTCCTGCAATCACTAAAGCTATTAATCAAACAGCACAACTTTTCTCACCGATCGATGCATTGAGTAATAATTAGAATGGTGAAAGATGTTGCTTCACTGCTGCTTGCACTCCAGATGAGAAATATGCTTATTACACATACTGCTTCACACCACCGTTCTTTCGTTGAAGAAAAATGAAAGCATCTTGGTGGCTGTTCTGTCTTAAAGTAGCTACATTTATGTACTTTGAATTCAAATTTGTAGAACTAATTACATCCTTTGTATAAGGTAAGCTTAGCTGGCTTATCCACACCAATCCATCTCTTAAATCTAAGCCATCCTTAATTTTTTTTATAACATTAAATAAAATGTATATTACAATTTATGTAATAAGAAAAACCTCCTTACATTTGATTTCATCTATTATTTTGTTCTGTTGTCTAGTATTAAGCTCTTCTTTAGAAAATATGGTGAGTGGAGGTCATTTGCAACAGTACAGAAGTCTGACCCTCACAGCGCAGATGCTCTTTGAGCCTGTTTTGTGCCAGTGTGCCTACACTAAGCATACAGTTTGCATGTTAGAAGTGTCTACGAAGCTGCAATATTTTACAAGCTCTGATAAGGTGTGAATCAGAGGAGATTATTATCATCATTATTAATATTTATTTAAATAACTACAGCCATTTACAATTAGGTTAATCTTTTTCTGGGACTAGTCCCTTTGTTTAACCCAAAAGTTGAGTTACTGGAAATATAAATGAGATTCAAGGGGCAGTGAGAACACATTTACAGGGGTTTGTTGGTTTCCTGGTTTGCAGACAGCTCCAGATCCTTTTCTTCTGAAAAAGGACTTTTTACATATGCTTGAGGGCAGCAAAAATCGGACCTGGGTCAATACTTTAATTAGAGCCTCTTTTGTACCACACAGACTCACTTTATAGGGGAAATTGAATTTCTACCAATGTAGTACAAAACATTTAAATGTACAAGAGTGACACATGTATAAAAGACAGTACCGATTTCCAACGTTTAAATGCATTAAGATAGTAGGTTGGAAATCTAATTGACGTCTTAACAGTTTACACCTTGTGCATTTCCATTCACACCAGCAACCCCGCAGAACGTCACTCAAAGCATTTTTATGTGGGAATTTCCTAAAGCTAGAATGTGAGCATGCTCCTTGCTATGCATATAGTGGACAATTAGCATAATTAGTGCAGAATATAATGCAATGTCTGGTGGCAGATTTTCATATTCCTAAATAACCTCCATTGTCTAGTCTCATACATAATTAATGCAATACAATATAAACTTTCACAATTATCATGTTGGTGCAGGGCAAGTAGAGTATCATGATGGCGCTTTTCTAAATAAAACACAGGTCTAACACATGAGCTTATCGAAAGGTGCTATATCACTAAATAATTATTATTAAATTATTATTACAAATACAGCTGTAATACGTGTTTTATTGCAGCATGTTTGCATTTTTAAATGTTAAAAGTTTTTTTTAGCAACTCTAAATACTATTTGAAGACTTTTATTCTATATTATCCATGTGTAGTACCTTGCTATTCATTGCTTCAAGAGCCCCATTGTCGGTACATCATACATGCCTACTTTTAAAACCTTCCCTCTGGGAGTTCCTGGAGGGGAGGTGATGTGACAAAGGCAGGAGGGGGAGTGGTGACACCATCGCATCACCATGGCTCCAACCCCTGCTATGAAATGCCGAAATTCATGTCATTGCATGGCGGGGACAGGGGTTAATGTCACAATTGCACCATTAAGCCCCACCTCCACCAACAGCAGGGAGGATGCCTACTCTAATGGGAGTCCAGGAGGATTCCCCAAAATTCGGGAACCTCCTAGAAATTCCGGGAAAGTAGGCAAGTATGCTGTAGATGTGTGAGGACTACTTGAGTTTTCATTTCCATCACGTGGGGGCCTTCAGTGCCAATGGACCACACACCGCTGGGCCCAATAGCAGCCACATGAGCTGCCACAGCATCAGTTACAACACTGGTAGCACCCCTCATTCATTTGCAGTCTCAAACTTAGGTTAGTGGCACACACAGGTGATTTTTCAGCTGTGGCTTTACACATTAAAAAAAGCTTATTTGCATTACCAATTTATGAACAACTTTTCATTGCCCCCAATTGCTATTGTAAAGTGCAGCAATATTGAATTTTCAGATGATTTTGAAGTGTGACTTGCAGATAAGAGGAAAAAAAGCAGATACATATCACTGCCTAAAAATGTAAATATGCTCTGTGTACCAGGCCATTGTCAGATACCAGTGATAGCAGACCTGCATTTTTCAGGAGAGTTCCATATGCTGCGCCTCATTACTGTCATCCTTCAATAACATTTAATGGTTGTCTATAGGAAAATATATGTGTTTTCCATTGTGATTTTTTTACCAGTATAATTGTAGTGGGAAAATCACTAGAGTGCCATTTTCCTTACATATTAAGTTATTGTATGTGCAGTAATTTGTCCATTCTTTGTTCCTAAGGCCATATACACTTTAAAAAAAGATGGTGTGTATGTGGTTTGCCCATAGTGAGCTTACAATGTACTTTTAGTAACGTCCTCACTTCACCCAAATCCTCCTCTCTTTCTGTGCAAACTTCTGCTCCTCTGTAACCACTGCCACCTTAGTCTGTGAACTCACTCACCTCGTTGGAATTCTAGGCATACTCATAATATAGGTGTACAATATGTCTAAAGATGTCTGTGTCTTGCACAATGGACAATTTGTAGATCATAACTGATTTCCCGGTTGGTTTTAAATATTACACAAAGTTCAATTTTGTTTGATTTCACACATTATATTGCCCCAGTCTTGGTCATTTATTTAGGTTGATTCAAGGATCATCTCTTAGTTCCCAAATTTGACGTTTCTGAAATTACAACTGGAAAAAAAATATTCCTTTTACATTTGCCTTGAGTTTTACACATTTTGTTTCTGTATGTTTTACTTTCTGAAGAGAACTCCTGTACCTGAATATCCTATATATCCTATTTGTCTTACCCTTTGTCTGTATTTAAATCATCACTAACCTGAAAAGTTTGTATAGTGAAGATATGAGAGATGAAGTTGTGATTGTAGGGGATATTTTTTATTCCTTCCAGTATAACCCTCTCTCTCGATGGACACTGCAATCAGTCTCTCTGAAGCTAAAATCATCATCAATTTATATAGCGCCACTAATTCCACAGCACTGTACAGAGAACTCACTCACATCAGTCCCTGCCCCATTGCAGCTTCCAGTCTAAATTCCCTAACACACACACAGAGGGGAATTCAATTGGCCGCGTTACGGGTAAAAGTAACGTGACCTGCGCATTATTACCGTTATTACGGTAATAATGTGCTTTATTACCGTTGTTACGGTAGCTTCAACGCCGGGCTAAAACTACCATAATAACGGTAATAGTTTTAACGCTGCGCAAATTTGGGAGGAATTGAATTCCCCCCACAGAGCAGGGCCAATTAGATAGCAGCCAATTAACCTACAAATATGTTTTTGGAGTGTGGAGGGAAACCGGAGCACCCAGAGGAAACCCACACAAACTCCACACAGATAAGGGCATGGTTGAGAATTGAACTCATGGATTGCAAACTCAAGCACTGTGAGGCAGAAATTGTAACCCCTACGCCACAGTGCTGCTGACAAAATAGATACCGTTTTATATCAAATGTATTTTAACTGTATGTAAATTCTGTCAAGGCCTGGATACATGTACATATACTATATAGCAGCTGGTTAGTACGTGAAGTGGTCATTAGTAGCAAATCAAAATTTAGAATAAAACACTTTCAACTTATGACAAAGCAGTAAACTGGCTGTTTGTTCTATAAGAACCGCTTATCCCAATGTTAAATACAAAAATATAAGGTAGAGAAGTACTTCACTCTCTTATGTCAAGTGCCAATCTCCACATCACATAGATTTAGTGATTGCAACACTAAAAATGTTCATTCTGTATAGACGAATCCTGCACATTGATATGCTGAAATCCTTATCTAACGATAGATTGCATCAAAGGACTTAATTTTATTTCATGCAATGCAACTTTTACTTCCTTTAACAAAATAATTTATAAGCGGAGACCTCAGAAGAGGATCTCCAGACCCTCACAAGGCAGCAAGCTTGTACATTTTATTTATCTACATACCGCCTCAGAGACTGGTATACAGGATAATGTATGCTTACAACACTCCTGTTTAGTGCAGGCTGGAGACCAACCCTCGCTCTGTGCTACATGTCTCAGCTGATACATTTCTTGCTCAGCTCAGATAAAATCACTAAGCTAATAGTATTCCTGCCTTGCTGTAATATGAAAAACTAACTTTTATTTCTTACTGTGTTTCCATCTTTCATCTACAAAAACAGAACTTAAATGTTAAAGATGTGCATGAAAGAAAAGTAAAAAAGATTGATACAAAGTTGCAGAGCTTATGTACAGTTTTTCTAGATTTTTACAAATTCCTCCTTACACCACCATCCTCCAATATTGTAAAGTGCATTAAAATATATAGCTTCCTTTATGTGCCAAACTCCTTATAATGTTAACCTCATTGTGGCAGTTCTGTTGATATACGGAAATAGAATTTGTCATAAAATTTGTCACTAAAATTACAGTTTAATGGACCTATTAATTAAGTCCTGCAAGACCAGCATCACCTGCCTTCGGCATAAGACGTAATTAGCGAGCTTCCCTTATAGCAAGGATTTTACAGTGCAGACAGAGTTCAGAGCTGAATTCCAAAGCCTCTCCGCTCATGTGACTGTGATTGCCGTGGTAGTCACATGACACTGTGGAAACTGTGCAGAATTATAAATCATTAATAGCAACCTGAAGAATCAAATGGTAATGATCAAGCTTCTTCTTATAACCTGCCACAGAAATTAATGCTATTAAAAACAAACCACAATTAGTCATGGGATTACAGACTTTCATTTGGAATCACAATATTTAAATCTCCTCTGTTTTGACAAGAGACTTGCACAGTATCTAGGTCTCACTTTAATATATCCTTTGCTGTTTATATTACATTTACATAGAGAATGCCTTATGGTGGCCACATGCAAAACAAGCACAATGCTTGAAAATAATGAGATTAAAATGAATTGGATGATTCTTAGACGTGCCTATAGATCTGGTAGGCAAATGATCGCTGTCAATTGTGCTAACAGGACCTCTAGCATCCAGATGCTCACCCTGCGCATGTGCACATGTGTCCAAATTGGAAAGACATCCTGGACCTGATTCGTTAAGGCACGCAAAATGAAAGTATAGTGCGTTTTTATAAAAAAAAACAAAGACATGTAATTCAGGCATACGCACGTCCGTATTCAACTAGATCTGAAGAAACATTTCTTGTTGAATACTAGGTGTAGGGATGCTCTGCATATACGGCACTTGCCCTTTTAGAACAGACACAACACACTGCATGATACATACAATACATATGTGAAATATAAAGTCCCAGCAGTATGCAAAGGAAAAAAAGTATTCACCCCATAAGGTTAGAGGAGAGGAAATTTCACAACCAGCAATGGAAGGGGTTCTTTACAGTAAGGGCATTCAATATGTGGAATTCACTGCCAGGGAAGGTTGTGGTGGCAGATTCAATTGATATGTTTAAGAAAGGGTTAGACAAATTTTTAGCTGAAAAGGGTATCCAGGGTTACGACCGTTAATTAAAATGAAGGACAGTGGTGGATGCAGGGAGAAATAGGACTGCAATATTGGGTCAGGAGGGATTGAAACAGAATGGCAGTTGCTTTATCTGATAAGATAGGGATCACAGGAGATCCAAAATAGGATGAACATCGACTATGTAACAATGTAACGATGTAATTATTTTCAACTGTAAGTAATATAGGGCCTGATTCACTAAGGAAAGTTAAGCAAAAGTAAGTAAGTAAGGCAAAACCATGTTTCATTGAAGGCGGAGGTAAATTTAAAATGTGATGGCAGATTTATAGATGGGGTAGGGCATGTCTAGATCAGCTTTACTTTTCAGTGTACAAATAAGCTATCAAGTATTTGTGTGCTACATGAAAAAAAAAAAAACCAGACAGTATTTTCCTTATAAGGTAATAATAACCGAATTTGCACCCCTTGCATTGCAACATGGTTTTGTCTAGAAAACTTGAGTAAGAACAATTACTACATTTTTTGCTTAACTTTCCTAAATGAATCAGGCCCATAGCCATTAATGAAAAAAACATAAAAGAAAACAATGTTTTTTCCTTTTTTTTTTAACTCATGAAATACATTTATCAGGACGATGTCATTAATTTAGTAATATGGCGTATTTCTAGCATAGCTAAAGGTAGCTAATTACTGAGACACAATTTTGCTGAAAGTGTCCCTTTAAAGGCTAAGTTCACTTTTGCTATTTTTATAGACGTAATTCTCAATAGTCTGATTAACATATCCTTTAATTTAACCTCCATGTGCCTCCTCCTGATACTCTTTTTGCCTTCTGATAGTTTTCTGTAGCTGCCAAAGCATTCTACAAGCCTCTTACTTAGGTAGATGGGGGATTGTATTAGAAGATATTTCTTACGGGGAATTAGTGAAATGGACTTTGTCGGTAAACCCCTATCCATTACACAGAAATATGACATAATACATACTTATTCAACTGTGAAGGCTTTTAAGGGTTGAATGGGCAATTTAGAAAACATTGGATTAACAGAAAAACTCCATGTTTATGTTAATCCAATGTATCCCTAATTTACTTGTTAGGAGAGAGTGATATGAGGAAGAGGAATCTAAAGTATAGATAGCATGGGAAAAGTCTTGCAGGTGTTAATAGTTGGTAGTAATATGGAGCACTGAATTGCAAAGGTTCTAGGAAGATTGAACAAGGAAAGCACATCTGGAGATATATGGAAACCACAGAAAATATCTCTCTAGCGGCATGTGCAATTGTTTTAACTGGCTTTGACAATAAAGCTGGGTTCACGTCTATGCAATTATTGTGCAGATCGCACAATGCACAACCATTTGTTCACATATCGCAAGAGTGTATTTGCTCAACTAATCATGTTTTATCATACCAAAACACATGGTATCTGCCGATCTGGTTTTCTAAACTACACAATCAACTACGGAACGATGTTGGGCAAATGTGGATGGTGTATGCACTCACAACCAGCAGCATAGGCGGATATTTGTAGAGTGTGTACAGTCATAATCTATTCCGCAGATGGTTATGAGAGATGAAGATCACAGCTCTGAAGGTAAATTGTGTAGGTGTGTGAGCATGAATAGGCATGCTCATCGGGACCTTCAGTCTTTGCAGAAATTACACCTGAAATTGCACATCATTTGTAATTCCTGGAGGAAACAGGCAGCCAGTGCAATGACTAGAAAAGGCATGTAGTCAATGTTGGGCTGATGTATATAAGACTTACCAGTAAATTAATATGATGACCTACTGGAGAGTCAAAAATTATAACACATTTTATAACTAACAAATAATTTACAGAAGATACCAACACAAAATGTGAACTATACAAAAACTATTTTAATTTTGTAAAAATGTAATTATCTATTTTCATTTTGTCTTTGGTGTATAATTCAGGCCATGAGGCACTGTGGCAGAGATGATGTGTTTCTAAGTAGATACAGGAAACACCAGTTACGATATCAGTGTTTTTTTCTTGCTGTCACTGTGGGCACCATTATGACACATGGGGATAGCAGTCTCTATGACATCACCACAATGGAGGAAGCTCACATGAGGTTTGTTTCACCGGCTCTTCAGTCCACAGTATCAGGGCCCTCTTTTCCATTGGGCACGATGGGCAGCTGCCCGGGGGCCCCACGGGCAAGGGGGCCCCATAGGCACGGCTCTTAATGAGAATAAATAATCCTGCAAAAGAAAAAAACCTGCAAAAAAAACCTACAAGGGTCACTGAGCAAGTACATCTATCTATCTCTATCTCTATAGATCTATATCTGTATCTGTATACATCTATATATCTATATCTATATCTATATCTAGGGGCATAATGTTGTTAAGATGGCCCGGCACAGTATTGTAGAGAAAGTTGGGGAACTGTTTTCTTTATAAAAGGAAAGATGCAGTGTACGATAATAACTGCAGAACGCACAAAGGAATTTACTCATGCACTGTTAGATATTTGAGTTTTCAAAATAGAATTACATGTCTGCTATAATCAAACACAGTGGAAGAAAAATGTGTCATTTACAAAAGATATTAAATAAATCTATTGTACATCTTCTTTCTCCTGTTAAATATATTAAAACAAAAAAAGGAACAAAATAGCTCTGTCATTAGCTGCTAAACTGACCTGTGCTTATATGATCTCTATAGAGTTTTAGTTGCAGTATTGTAAAGTGTTCCGTGTTCCTTTAATCTCATCTTTTTAGTGAAGGAGTTTGTTTTGTCTACGCTAAAATTAAACCTCCCATCTGAGTCCCTAAAGTGATTTATAAACCATAAACATTTTAGTAATATTGGTAGCAAATGCGATGTTTAATCTAAAACAGAAGTTTATACATCATACAAACTAATGTGTGAGTGGAAGGTTTGTCAGCGAAACAAAAAACATCATATTTAGAGGAGGCAGCTGATTCACAGCATTATAAACAAGATCCTGATAACTAGTCATACCAACAGGAGGTGATAGTATTAACCATTAATAATGTCTACACATATATATATATATATATATATATATATATATATATATATATATATATATATATTAATATGTTATGTATATACATATATATATATATATATATATATATATATATATATACATATATATCAGTGGCGCACGCAGGGGAGGTTTCTGAGTCTCTAGAAACCCCCCCCTGCGCTAACTAAGTGGCCACTGTCCTATACAGCAGCCATGGCGCTGTCAAAGAAGCGTCCGCGGCGGTGCTGTATTGTATACAGCACCGCCGCAGATGATTCTTAGACAGCGCCGCAGCTGCTGTATAGGACAGCGCTGGCGGCTGCTGTATAGGACAGCGCTGGCGGCTGCTGTATAGGACAGCGCCACGGCTGCTGTATAGGACAGCGCTGGAGAAACACCCCCCCCCCGACAATCCTCCGTGCGCCCCTGTATATATATATATATATATATATATATATATATATATATATATATATATACTGTATATATTTGTATTTTAAATTATTTTACTACTGCAGCTCCTAGTTTAGTAACCCATAAAACTATTTTTTTTAGCAAGTAACAACTATAAAGTTATCCCGATAATTCCTTATGCTGAAATACTGCATAAATTGCAATATATAACTACTCCCATTCCATAAATACAATGCAACATATAACTTCTATTACTGTATCATAAACCACTCCGAACAGTATAATATATCTCCTACCTCTGCCTCATATGACCTCTCCAATCAGTGATACATACAAATAAGTTAATAAATATGGAGCAATGTGTAACTCCTTTCTATGCATTGTAGAACCATTCTACAGTACAAATAAAATGCAGCATATTAATCTTCCCATAGTTTGAGAAAAGTGGGGTTTTCAAAAATGTTCTGTGAAATATTCCCCTTATTCCTCCTTTGCAACAACATCAGGAGCAGCGATGTCAGTGCTGGCTCACACATGTGCACTGTGATTGAAGGCCTGGACTTGAGATTCCAGTTCCATATTCAATCAAATAAAATAAAAAGCTATTAAAAAAATAGAAGCAAAAATATATTTTTTTGTAATTTTTTTTTTTTTACAAAAGGTAAAATGCTTTATGTTATTAATAAAGCATTTTTTATGCTTTGATTCCTGGCTAACACCATCCTGAAGGCAGAAGACAGTGGAGGCACTTCTATTTCTGATGTCAAATAGGCTTCCCCATGCTTTGTCAGCAGTAGCCTGTAATAGTCTTCAGTGGCTCAGGGGTCTTTGATAAATAGAAGAAATCCGTAAATTTGGTAAAAGCTCCCAATCTAGGGGTTTTCTCCTATTGATTAATAGTAGTAATAGTGTGAAATGGAATTCTGCAGAATGGCAGAGCAAAAGCAGTATTTGAAGATTGTATCTTCAGAACTTCGCAACTCTGCAAAATTGCCTGTTTCACCCCCCCCCCCCAAGGAAAACTTGATTTGTACAAAATGAATCTCTAATTTCAGAACCACTAAATAAACACAATTCGACATATATATCCTTGCATGGTATATAATGGTCTTTAATATAATGGTCTTTAATATAACTTGTGCTAATCATGACCACACAATTAGTATAGACCCTTCTTTACATTATATAACCTTAAGTATAACTTTGGTTTATGAATATTTATGTCTACCCTGTAGGAAGTCTTACACTATTTACAAAATATAGTGAAATATACACTGAAGCCTCTAAATGTCTGGGATCTTTGTATACATCAACTATCAAAAACATTTGAATAATAGACTTGATCAATGATAACAAAAATGTTCATAAAATAACAGCACTGTCCACCGAGAGAGAGCTCAGCAACTGAGAAACTTTTATATTAAACAAGGCTTTCTTCAAATAAGAAAGCCTGACAAAATTAAAGGTTTCCCTCCAATGAGCGATACTACCTTCAAAGTTTAATAGATTGAGTGACAATAAGCTAGGCTTTGTAGTTGACTGTAGAGACATGCCTATTTGTATTCAACTTGTCCTGAGAAAAGTTGGTTCCATAGCCTCAGTTGTAAAACACAAGTAGTTTGAGATGATGAGCGAAAGACAAAGCCGAGCTCCCAGGCATGGGCTTCATGTGGGGCCTCAGTTTTTAATCTTTGAAGTGACCCTCAGGGAACTGACCACCTGGGCTCCATTCACACAACATATGCAGTGTTGATTTGCTGTATGTGAAAACAAGTCACTTGATAGCCCAGTACAACAGCAGTGATTTTACGCAGTTTCTGTAACCCTGTCACTTGGCTATAAAATATACAATGCTTCTATAATTATGTTTTGTCTAATAATGTCAGACTTGAATTACATTTTGGAAAAGATGATGTCATAAAAAATTACAATTTACATTACTTTGATAGCGATATCATTCTGAATTATAATTTTAACATAACAGTTCTCAGTGGAACTGCCCCAATTGCTTCATGTAGTTTATGATTACAACTCCTTATCTTTTCTATGTATTTTATTTCTACATTTCAATTTGCTCTTTGAAAAATATCTCAATAACTTATTGCCATGTAATATATCCTAATAACTTCTGTAATTGTTTGTTGCAACTTATGCTTACATTTCATCCTATTCTTCTATGTGATATTCTCCCATCTAATATATAGGGAATAATCTGCTTGCTTCATCAGTTGCAGTACTGCTGGAATTAGTAATGTGAGGCAAAGCTGGTTATTATTAGATGAGGCATAGTTAGTAACCTTAAGGAGGGCATTGATGGTATAGTCAGGGGAAGGGGCACACATAACAAAGAGGGACAGTGCTAGTATATTCAATGGGGACAGTGTCAGCAAAATCAATTGGTGCTATACTGGTAAATATCAATGAGGGTGATGCAGATATACAAGATATGAATACACTTCTGGCCTTTTCAGGTTGTGCAGATTTTCGAAGTGTAAAGGAATGGTCTCTACAAATGTCACATTTCACAAATTTGCAGACAGTATGCAAGAGGAATATTAGAAATTCATCTCATAACATGACCACTAAACAATAGTGTGCTTTGAATGGTAAAATGTGACATTATTTTATAATACCTTATCAATTATACCTTATAATTGCAGGGGATGGTACATCCATCCCCTGCAATTATGTATTTATCTACAGCTCCATATAATATATGTTCCATTCAGGGCCGGACTGGGACTAAAAATCAGCCCTGGCATTTAAAGTCTACAGGCCCACCTCAGTTCCAGCAGGAAAGAAACCAAGGTGGGTCTGCGCGGCAGCAACGAAAAAGGCATGACCACATTGTGTTGTGGGTGTGGCCAACATGGCGCAATGATACATACATTAAAATAAAACTTTACATTTATCACGCCACCCCCGAGGCACATTATGACACCCCCAGCCCACTGTACTTATCTATGCTTCTGGTGCTGCTGACATCCATCAGGGTGGGAACTTCCTGTAGAGTGAGCAGGGAAGCTCTTAGTCTCACAAGATTACCAAATCTTGTGAGACTTAGAGCTCCTCGGCTTGCTCTGCAGGCTGTGTCCTATCCAGAGACTTGGAGCAGCTATCCGCTCCCTCTTGCTAATCAGAACTAGATTAACACTTGGGGGGCCTGGGGTATTTAAGACAGGGAGCCCCTATTATGTAACATAGCTATCATTTTAGACAAATGTTAGACAAATACACAGGCAATACTGTGTGCAATACTGTTAGTTGCACGCAGCTCTGCCTTCACAAGCAGTAGTGTGAAGCGGGACATACCTCCCAACTGTCCTTGTAGTCGGACCAAATCTCACTAAACGAGACAGTCACCAAAATTCGGGACTTCCCCACCAGATTCAGGACAGTTGGCAGACTGTACTGCTCTCTCCTACCTGTCTTGTTACTTTCACCACCTCTGGCTCCTGGTGTCTTTAGTTTAGTTGCTGCTTGTCTGGATACTGGAATCTTGGAGGCCCTATTTGGAAAAAAAAAATGGGTACATGTAATTTAGAAAACTCCAAACAGCCTTGGTGTTTAATCAATACAATCCATGTTTTATAATTAGACCTCCCTCCAGCCCAACATTAAAATACTAGTATTCACATTTAATATAAATAGCTGCTGCTGCTGCTGATAGATAAACCTATTTCCCTCCCTCCCAACAACCCCAGCAATAAATGAAATAGCATTTACGTTTAATAAATATACCTATTTCCCGCAACCATCACTGCCATTAAATAATTCATATTCACATTTTTTTCCCAAACAGCCCCACTTTTACTTAATAACCCCCAAACCACCCCAGCATTAAATTAAAGGTCCAATCACCCTATCTTAAATTGCTAGGCCCTAATATAAAATTAACCCACATCACCCCACAAATAAAATAGCCCAAATTAAATAATTAGCCCCCACCTAAACTCCACCATTAAATTAATAGCCTACCTCCCACATTATATTAACATTCTCCCCCTTCCCTTATGCCTGAGTATATGCCCCTAATTTATATTATGCCACACAGTAGTGCCCCAAAATCATATTATGCCACAATAGTGCCCCCAGTTCATATTATGCCACAATAGTGCCCCCAGTTCATATTATGCAATACACAGTAGTGGGCCAGATCATATTATCCTGTTTTTTGTGTGGCACCTTTTCTCCCCCCTGTTATTGTGTGGCACCTTTTCTCTTCTCCCACCCCCCCCCCCTGTTATTGTGTGGCACCTTTTCTCTTCTCAACCCTCCCCCCTGTTATTGTGTGGCACATTTTCTCCTCTCCCCCCCTGTTATTGTGTGGCACCTTTTCTCCTCTCCCCCCCTGTTATTGTGTGGCACCTTTTCTCCTCTCCCCCCCCCCCCCCCTGTTATTGTGTGGCACCTTTTCTCTTCTCCCCCCCCCCTGTTATTGTGTGGCACCTTTTCTCTTCTCCACCCATTATTGTGTGGCACCTTTTCTCTTCTCCACTCCCCCCCTGTTATTGTGTGGCACCTTTTCGCTTCTCCATCCCCCCCCCCATTTTCTTTACTTACCTTCTCAGCTTCTTCTGTTTCTGTCTCCTGTCCGCTCTTCAGCTGCCTTCCAGGACCTTCCTTCCATGCCTTCCAGGACCTGCCTTCCATGCCTTCCAGGACCTGCCTTCTAGGACCTGCACTATGCCGTCGCGCAGCGCTGCACACGGCACATGTAACCTGGAAGTGTCGGTGCACTGACTGTCCAGTGCACGGTCAGTGCACTGACTGCTTGAACCGGCCCTACTGACCATCGGCTCTTCTGGCATTTGCCAGAGGTGCCAGATGGCCAGTCCAGCCCTGGTTCCATTTAATATATCAAATAGAAAGAGTTTCCAGGACGCAGAGTGAAGTAGTTGGATCCTAGTACACATATCTGAAACTGTAATAATAAGAATAGAGTGTAGGAAAGTGTGTCTGTTAATAACTTTTTTAATTTACTAATTTACAAATAAGCCAACATACAAAAGCACAACCATTTGGTGATTAGAATACAATCATTTAAAAATAGACATATAAAATGATGTATATAAGAGATTAAAGAATCAATGAACAAAGAGTCAGTTCTGTGATGGTAATTATTCTGCAGATCATGGGTTCCTAGTCTGCGGAGGCAGTACTGTAGTAATTAGCCGCAAAACAGAGAGACGGAGTGACAGTCTTTTCTTAGGGTGACAGAAGAAAGTTTTACCTTTGCAGGAGCTAATGGCCGGCGGTTCCGGATCACTGAGGCTATGTATACACTGACATTCATCAGTTGTTACATATGAAGCATAGTGTTGTCAAAATGTGAGCAGTATCTGCGTAAATGTGAGCAGTATCTGAGTATGCACAATGAGGTCCTGTACCCACATTTGTGTATTTACCACCCTGCTACACCTCTGCAATTGGAATGGCTTCTACAAGTGCCCAAGTAGCTTTTGTCGGCATCTCCTGTTCCTGAATCTCAGTCTCCCTCATTCAATTCAGTTTGCATGACATTAGACTCTACCTACATTTATCTTCTTTATTCTACTTCCTTGTATTCTACTTTCTTATCAGAAATTGGTATATAATACTTGCATTTTCAGAATACCACTGATAAATTCATATAACATATACTTTGTAAATTTGGTACAAATATGTAAAATATGTACCAAATTTAGTGTAAAAAAATTCAGCCAGACAGTCCCATTGATTCTGAATCCAATATGTCCATGTCACTCACATGTGGTGACTCATTTCATTACGTGTCATTAAACAGATTATTATTATTATTGTTGATTTATAATGCCGGACAAACATAAAACAGGGACATAAAAGGCGGACAAAATAAATGCAGGCATGAAAACAAAGGGTTCAGGAAAACACTGATCATGAGAGAGAGCTTTCAAGGGCACAGCTGAAGCAGAAGGAGCGAGTGTAGCTCAGAGTGGAAATTAGGACAGTTGTGAGGGTGCTGTAGTCTAGATAGTATAGGTAGAAGTAGACTAAGCTCTAACAAAGACATGTGATTTCAGAGAGAATTTAAATAGTTGAAGACAGTGGAAGAGTTTGATTGAGCATGATAAGGAATTCCATATTTGAGTAGCATTACAGGAGAAGTTTCCCAGTAGGGAGTGAGAGGTGGTTGCCAGAGACGAGGCAAGGAACAGGTCAGAGGTAGATCTAAGAGTCAAACACAGAAAGTATTTTAAAATGAGATTTGAGATGTATGAAAGGTTCCAGTTGTTGAGGGCTTTGTAAATGACAGCGAGTAATTTGAAAAGGCAAATATGGAGCAACAAGAGAGAATGAAGCGGCATTTAACATGGATTGAGATGTAAGTGGAATTGCAGAGTCAAGTGTGACAACATGGCAGCAGGAATAGGATTAGAAAAAAATAAAGTATTAGTACTATTCTTATCTAATTTAGTTAAGAATAAATTAGAGTTGCTCCTCTTATAGGATTAAATGCTGGAGTGGCAACATAGGGGAGTGGCAACATAGTTTATAAATACATGTTGGTGGCCTATGTCCCTTTAATCACAAATTATATATATGAACTTGTGTGCACGTGCACCCTACTTGTGCACATATTTTGGGTTGAGCATATCTTGTACGTGCGCCCACTTGCACTTAGAAAGGCAGATCATGGGTGATCATGTGTAAGCTCAGGACAGTATGGGCATGGAGACACAAGTCTCTTTTTGACTTACATGAATCATTAAGATACGCCTTTTAAGGGGCTTGGAGCAAGTTTTCAAATTGATGATAATGATGTATCTTAAGACTGAACAATTTTATTATTAGCTTTAGAATAGGCCCTTAATGCACCTCTGAAAAAAACCTGCTAGTCAGCAAGGGCAGTGCAATTAGGAAAAGTTGTATGAAGTTGGAGCTCTGTACTCAGATTGGAAACATGTTGGCTTAGCCCTCCTACTTTAGACTTTCCTACACATGAACATGAAGGAGTTGGCTGAGTTGAAATAGTCTGTGCTGCTCTGTTCAGCTACAGCTTGCTATACCCATACCCATTTCATCTCACGCATGTCCACAAGCTTTGAGCCCAGTCAAGCACTCCAAAAAACTGTCATACAAGAGAACCTATGGAGAATGTCATGGATTTTGGATACCATACAAAGATCTGCTCCAATTTTATGTGGTTATGATTCTTTATTTCATAAAATCAGGTCAGTGTAAGAAACATATGTAACTGACCCAGCTGCAGGCAGAACATTTGTTAAACATTGTAATTCGTCAGCTCAACGTCTCCACATTCTCACAGACACATTCACTCCTTATTTATCAGAGGTAGAGAGTGAGAACAGAATCATTCATTATTCCGCAACTGCATGAAAAGCCATTCTGAGGATTCCTTTTGTGGATTGCCATTTTAATTAGCGATGCCAAAGGCTGTTTACACTCCATCCCTTTATTACCAATGAGGAAACTGTGATTATTATTTTTTTTGCCAACGGTCAGAATACATATTAAATTCCTTTCCTATCAACATCTCTCACAACATTTGATAACGAGACATAAAAAATTGATAGATCACCAATACATAAATCATTATTTCTCTGAAGCTACAAGTCAATTTACTTTTTTAGGAATTATTGTGATGTGACTGCGGGTCATATACAGATGAGAAATTATTTGTAGAAATATATGTCATGTTTGATTACACAGAGTGGAACTGGCCCTGTATTTAGCTTATTGGAAGCTCAATTCAAAATATATCTTTTTCATACATCAAGGTCAAGAATTTGTATTCAATTATTTACCTTTGTAAGTTTAATATGATTTTGGTTTTACACTGTTCTGGACTGTTTAATGATCATACGCTGGGATGATATTACTCCAGATAGCTGTAACCTACAATCAATTAATTGTTCATACAAATATTAATGCATGAACCCTACATTACAAGTATAACTGATATAATAGTTTGGGGCTTCATTGTGCATGTGTTGAACAAGCAAAGCGTTGGCCTTGGGAGGGTGCATCAGCATTGCCGGAACCCCTCACATCCGGTACTTGTGGTTGCAACACCTCCTGCAGTGGTGATAGCTCTGCCACTGGTGTCTTGACCAATGTTATAAAAATCTTTGATATAAATGTTTTTATTGCCTGCAAAATATATCGGATGAGATCCAAGCTGTTTATACAGGTGAAATTGATAAAACGGGGAGTGGGATGTAGAGTCTTATGTCAGTATAGAGTGTAACAGCATTGAATTATGATCTGTACATTGGCCATGTCATGTTAGATAAGTGTAGGGTTCTGTCTGTTGAGAGAGTAATAAATTGTTTTATGATCATGTCCAGTGGTCAGGCTATGTTGGGTATGTTTTGGGTAGTAAGTCGGTATACCATATGTTACAATTTTATTATGATCATGCCCAGTAGCTCTGTCATGTTGAGTAAGTACAGTGGTTTATGTCTGTATAGACTTTAATGAGACAATATTATGGCGATACCCAGTGGTTAGATCATCATTACTTAGGTATAGTATTTTATGTTAGTATAGATTGCAACTAAAGTGTATTATTAACTAGGTCAAAAAGTATAATTGCTTTCTGGTCACCCATAAGGACCATTGCAAAGAGGCAATGGGGTTCACAGTAATAGAACCACAAATTGCAACCTACAGATTTGTCTTGCTAAGGAGCAACCGATACAGTACAAAACTGTAGACTAGGGGCAAGGCAGCTCTGGTGCAAGATTGAGTGATTGTCAATATCTTTATAGACAGTTGTGAAAGTTATACCTATATTTGACGACAATATATTTTACTCCAAGAGCCATGTCAGAACATTCCTCATTCATATCAGAGACCTGCTAAGGTCAGTGGTCAAGTGTAAGTGTACATGGTGTTATACCATACCGCCATATCTGCAACTGCCTTCATTGTACCACTATCAAATTCAATTCACTTACAATTTCCATACCACCACTTCTAAATATTCACTTCAACTACTGCCTAACATAATATACTTTATGTTTGTTTATACATTGTGTAGGAACAATACATAAAGCTTTTCTCCTTTATTCCTGTATTTATGCTTCACATGTGCCTCAGACACCCTACACTCATTTCAAATTCGATCATCATCAGCCCACCACCTGGCTCAACAAACCCCTCCCCCATACAGGAACCTGTCACTGATAGAGGTACCTCAGATCAAACATCTGTGACCCTTCTGATAGTTTTTTCTATTTCTTCCATTAACAAAAGAAAATACACAATTAAACAAAAAACTAAGTCACCCAGAAAGTTCCAAAATATGAAAAAATATGAAAAACTATTGCTGTGTTTATATTAGTTGTTAGTCTTAGTTATTTGATGTTAACATTCTAAGGGGGAGATTCAATTAGTCGCATTACTGTAAAAAGTAACGCAGCCTGTGCACTATTACTGTTATTACAGTAATAATGCGCTTAATTATCGTTATTACGGTAATTTCAACGCCGGCTTATTGCTTGTGGCTCTCTGAGCCGCAAGCAGAAATCTGGGTTAAATTTACAGTATTAACGGTATTATATTTATCGCGATGCTATTATAGGGGGAATTGAATTCGCCCCTAAAAGCTAAAAGCTCAAACATATTGAGACAACATTATACATTCTCAGATTTTTCTTATAATAGTGGCCTTTAAAAGATTATAGATGTTTGTTAATATGGAGATAAATGATTTTGATTTATATTTTATTGAAAAGTGTTGTTTTTAATACCATTTTTAATCTTACTTTACTATGAAAATGTTTTAACATAACTTCTTTTTAAGTTTAAAGTCCCTTTAAAAATATCCTAACATTACTCCACGCTGTGTGTATACATGGACGTGGGTATTTGTCCTTTCTGGAAAAGATACAGTTCTAAACAACTTGGTTTGACAGAGCATTATTTAGTCACAATGCTGCAAGCCTGTAAAACAAAATTAAGAAGAAGTTTTTGCTTTCTCCCTTTACTTGGATACACAGATATAAAACATTGAGACAGACTCTGCAGTAATATCCACCTTAACGCATGGATATATCTCTACACATGCTTCACAGACTGTTATCTTACTTATGATTTAAAGTGCACTAAACATGAATTCTATACTGTAAAAACAGCCAGCCTGCCTTTTCCTACATGCCATAAAAAAGACAGACCACTCTTGACCCCTGTCCTCTTTTTAGATTTATGACTGACTTATGTCAGTCTAAAGCATTTTATTCTTTATCATTACAGAGGTTGTCTCTTCATTTCTTCTGTCAATGGCATATTGTATCAAAATTTCACTACTCTTTCTGTGACATACTTTAACTATTTAATAGATTCAGAGAATGATAAAAGAGCACAGCTACAGTACAAGTGTTGCATAATTTCCAGGACAATCTTGCATTACCTATCTCATTGTCTCCTAATGAACAAATGGCCCATTTATAGGCAGCGCAAAGAAGGAATCTGCCCTGGGCCCCTAGCCTCAGAGTGCTGAAAAGGATCAGTATTTGTCTTGGTCTCCCCATAAGCTTATTATGACTAAATAACTATAGTTAATACATGTAGTTTATCATTTAAGACTTTTCTTTAATTAAACTGGTATTTTGATTAAAAGGAAAAGTCCTCTTTGAACCACATAGAACTATATTGTTCTTTTTTTTAAAAGATATTGATAATATAGTACAAAATAGGCCTATTTGTTAACTAGACTCCCCCACGCCTGGATTGTTTCATTTGTTAGATATGCTCTTTAACAGATTATATCTAATTTTAATTGTAGATTAAATATATTTTAACTCCTCCATGTATTCCTGGTGTACCTTGTGCAATGTCTGTTCACTCAGAACTATTTTTGGAAAGACCAATAACCAGGCTCCTCATGCTCTTCAGTTATAGCAGCCCCTTTTCCTTTAGACCTGAATATGGACACTGGAACTAACACTGTTGCGCCGAGGACTTTTGCACAGACTTTTAGTTATAGGTGTTTAATACTCAAAGTTGAAAGTAGACAAATGGAGGAGGTAAAGGAGGAGGAAGAGACATGTCAGATACTGCTGGGTCAAGGAGCAGATCAATAATGATCATACAGCAGACTAATAAAGAAATAATACTACACCAGAAGTCGGTATGAGGACAAATATCAGAGTATAAAATTATTAGTTTGAAATTTGAAATATCAATGTCAAAACAGGCACTAAGGTCCCAGCAGAAAGTAAGGATCAATGGTCAAGAACAAAACAAGGGTCAGGACTGGCGGTGTTCAATCAAGGTCAAAGTCTCATGCTAGGTCATTACACAGATAATAGCAAATAATTAGACCCAAGATTCTGGAACTTGAATCTATAATGGGCAATGAGACTCAAGCCAAAACCCTATTGTATCAGAGGCAACTGCCAATCAGAAGAATCAAATAAGTCATATGACTGCAAGTTGAATCAGATGCACATGACCAACCACCCTTGTTCAAAAATGACAGGACCAAACATAGTTGTCTAATCAGTCAACTAATTCCCTGATCTCTGCCACCTATTTCTCCCATGCCAGATTGCAACTGACATACAGACTCGGCTTGTTCTACTGTATTTGTTTTGCTTATGACCCTGTTCCTTCTGCTTTCTGGTCCACCACGACAACAACATTCACACTGTCAATAACCTAAATGAAGGAAATGCCTTTTTTTCTAGCAGGGCTTGAGAAATTGTCCTTGGCAAGTTTGAAAAGACATGAGTTACCCTTTTGGTATCCTGATTTGTCTTGTGATATGTTAGCAATAGTGATTGGGTGCATAAGTTATGTTTTAATTATCCTGCAAATAAATAATGACACCTTTGAACAATGATTTCATTCAAATGGACAAGCAACTTATACAGGAGCCTTTACTACAGAGGGGTGACTTGGCTGCTCTTGAATGACTTGAAGCTTCCTGGACTCACATCCCTATAAAATGATATGAGACAAGTAACTACTAAATGTTAATGATTTCTCTTACTTCAAACCAGTCAAATTAAATTTATTTCAGAGAACCAATCTGTGGCTTGAAAACCCCAGTCAGCATCTATATGAAGAATAATTTTAAATGATATGCCTTATGTTGTAATCTGATTGAACTATTCTGCAATATTTTGCTTTGATTTACAGGTGGTCTTCCCTAACTAACTTATAATTTTGTCAACAGTTATGACACGCCTGCTCTAAGATGGTGACCTAAACAGCCATGGACTCTGCCAACTCCCTCCATTAAGTCAACAGATCCACAAACATTTCATCAGGAACACTCCCCAGTGTGCTTCTGGCTTCCTTTAAGTCTAATTTTTACTGGCTCACAGAATCCGGCCTGGTGACACAAATTAGGGTCTTAGCACCCCGGAAGAGGACTCTCTATTTTGGCCAGGTGCTGAAGCCCTATACCAACCTCCACCCAAAGGTAGACGAAGTGTGGGATAACACAGTCTGTGCCCCTAATTCAAACTATGGGTTCCCCACTAAGGCTTTCACTCTTCACACAGCACCTGCAAGGCTCTATCTACCTTCACTGTACCAGAGTTCCCCTCTCCCCACCCAACGATTATGTTCTCCTTTTGTCCCCTGAACTCCTTGGTATCCATAACAAGCTTAAGTCCATTCTCCCACCCTGGGGCTTTGGTAACCCAACCTGATGTCCCCTCCACCACCATAGGAGTAAATCTCAGCACTGGAGAAATAATCAGTAATAGGAAATAAATGAGTCAGTGGAAAATTAAAAATAATAACACATTTAATAATATTGAATAAGCAATTAAAACCACATCTAAAACCTACTAACTCGTTGTACAAGGGGAGAATAAGCAAATGAAACCAGAAATGACACCACAATAATCAAACAAACAGAAAGTCGATATGCCTAGTCCATTCTATAAAATTCTGTGTGAATTCTAAATTAATCACGTTAGTAACTAGGGTATGTGGTCTGTGCTAACCTTTGTTAGATGAAAGATTTCTGTTATTGAGATTTAGAACTCATTTGCATTCTTTGGTTAGGTAAAATAGTGACAGTTCATAGATATAGCTGTAAAATCCATAAGCTGTTCAATCAGTAAATGATTTTAAATTAATTGCACTTAGCGAGTTCTTCAGAGGAGTAAATTGTATGCAAACAATGAGTGACCCTTCCACCACCCACTAAATGCACATCCCTGCGCTTACTGACTGTTGCTGCCTATTTTGATACTCTGATACTTACCTGCTGGTATCTTCCTTAATCTCTTCCTGTCAAACACTCAGGAGACCATAGTGACTGGATCTGCCAACACAACCTTCCGATTCATTTTACAAGTTGCCAGATGGTCAATTACATGCTTTGGGTCCAATATTGAGGGAGACACTATCTCAGGTCCAGTATTACAACATGTGGCTTGGTATTTCTTAGTCCTGTTAACTATTGGCAGTTCTCATTGTATAATGCTGTCAGCTTAACTAGATTACTGTGTTCTATTAGACTTCATATCGTCTTATTATTTTTTACTATCTGCTTGCCACCCCTGACTTTCGCTTGCATAATTTCTACCTTCCATCCTACCTTCTCTCTGCCTGGTCTACTTCAGTGCCTTCAATCCCTCAGTACCATCAGTCAACACATAATTATGGACCTTTACAAACTGCTCTACCACTATCTACCTCTGGTTCACTCATTACTCTCCATATCTCGCCACAATATCCCATCACCTGATCCATACCACAAACTAAACTGTTTCTCTTGATCCTACTGTCTCTCTTTACCCACCTCTAGAGTGTAAGCACTCATAGACAGGACCCTCTATACCTTCTGTTTCATGTCTGTCCACCACCTGTTTACATTGTTGTGTCCTTTGTTATCTCTGATGCTGTCCTTGTTATGTCTGGTGCTGAATTTTTCTGTATGCCTTGCAGTTTGTTTTGTTCATTGCATCCATGCATTTACTATTCTACTCAATTTTACCCATGTCTGCTGCTAAATTTTTCTGTATGCCTGCGATTCATTCTGTTAGTTGCATCTATGCATGCATTATTGTGCTCAATTCTATTCCTGTATTTGTTACTGTTTACTCTTTTTATGTATGTCAATTTTGTCAGGCGCTCTGGAAAAAGTGGAGCTATACAAATAAACCACACTTTTGGTGATGATAATGACACTATATTGGGAGGGGCAGGCTCGGTTCCCCGAGAACCGAACCCGCCTGAACTTGAGGTTTACGAGTACCGAGCCAAGCAGGCTCGGTACTCTGGCGCCAATTCGGTTTCCAAATCGAGGCAAAACGTCATTGTGACGTTGACGTTGTCGGATCTCGGAGCTTGGTTTTCGCGATGTTTGAAATCCATAAAAAGCCGCCTCCACAGCAATCCAGCGCCATTTGACATAGGGAGAGAGAAGGGTTATGTCGCAGGCAGCATTAGGGCAGGGAGAGAGCATTTCTTATAGCATTTCTCATAGCACTTGTTATAGCACTTCTTATAGCACTAACTTCTTATAGCCCTTATTACAGCAGGAAGAGAGGAAGATAAAGGAGGCATTTTTGCAAACATTACCAGCTGTTTGGGGCGTCATATTCCCTCCTCCAGAAACTATTTTCTGCCTGCAGAAATAGTAATAAACCAGCAGTATATCATTTGGAATTTGCACTACAAGTGCTTGGGGTGGGACATATTGCCCAGTTCCAATAAATCTATTTTCTGGTGATGAAATTATTAGATACCAGCACTTTATTATTCTGAATTTGCACTGCAAGTGTTTGGTGTGTCAGATATTCCCCACTTCTAAAAAAGCCATTTTCTGTTGGTGCTGAAAGTATTATCTAGTGTCATGGTGTCAAGCGATGGCAGGACTTTACGATGCGAATCCTAGGATCTGTACAGTTTAGCGCTACACCAACAGGGCACGGAGTTTAACGAGCAGATGGTGTTCACCAGGAGCCGCCGCAAAGCAGTATGGTCTTAGCTGCGTCTGCTCGCAGATCGCGCCCCTGCCAGAGTACTGAGCGAGACCCTCTTGGGAAGTCAGGAGAAAAAGGGACAGTTGGATTACCGGAACAGCTGAAGGAACGTCAGCTCCGTAGACCGAGGATGGATCAGTAGATTTTAGTTGGAGCGTGAGCTCAGGAGACCAGCAGGTAGGATAGCAGGTACTTGAGTAGATTGTCAGCTTTGCAGACGAGTAAACAGGATACAGAGTACCCACATCTTAGGCACCCAAAGGCAACTGAGGAACAGGCACTGAGTGTTTGGAGGAAGTGCCTTTTATATTTAGCACCAAGATTGCCTGACCAATAGGGATGCAGGCAGAGGTTGTATAAGTTGCGGGTCTGCGCAGACCCGAATCCAAGATGGCGGCGACTGGGACGGAGCGAAGCGCCGGAGCGAGGTAAGTTTGCCGGGGTCGGGTGGGCTGTCCGATACCCCGGCGAGTGACATCTAGCAGCACTATATATTTCACATTTTGCACTACAAGTCTTTGGGGGTCTCCCATATTCCCCTGTGTGAATAAACAATTTTTTTGGTGCTGAAAGTATTATCTAGCAGCACTATATATTTCATATTTTGCACTACAAGTGTTTTGGGGTGTCCCATATTCCCCTGTGTGAAAAAAACTATTTTTCTGGTGCTGAAAGTATTATCTAGCAGCACTAACTATTTCATATTTTGCACTACAAGTGTTTGGGGGTCTCCCATATTCCCTTGTGCGAAAAAACAATTTTTCCGGTGCTGAAGTATTATCTAGCAGCGTTATATATTTCATAATTTGCACTACAAGTGTTTGGGGGTTTCCCATATTCCCTGTGTGAAAAAATCTATTTTTCTGGTGCTGAAAGTATTATCTAGCAGCACTATCTATTTCATATTTTGCACTACATGTGTTTAGGGGTCTCCCATATTCCCCTGTGTGAAAAAACTATTTTTCTGGTGCTGAAAGTATTATCTAGAAGTACTATCTATTTCATTTTTGCACTACAAGTGTTTGGGTCTCATTAAAATGGATTCAAAGCAGTCCACATATGAGCAGGATCAGCAAGCAGGTGCTGGCACCAGTCCTGATGGTAGTTTTCCCTGTATGTCATCTGGTAAAGCCTATGTAAAAGTACATAGTCTTTTCAATTCAGGGGAAAAAACACACTCCAATTTTTTTTTTACCGTGTTGAAGAGAAAAAGAACTGTAATTGATGAAAAGTTAACTGCCAATAAAAAAAAATTGCCAACATGCCATTTTACACATGCAGTGGCAAAGAAAGAATGAGGCCTTCGCCTTTCTCTATTAGTGCCAGATCAAAAAATATTACTGAGCCTTCTTCTTGTACGGTCACTTGTGACCAAGCAAGACCAAGTAATTTGGAGTCCAGCTACTGTTACGCGTGAAAGCCGAGCTGCAAGAAAACAGTAAGGCATTAGAGGAAAATATATGCTCAGAATCAGAAATGACACCAATCCCTGAGGAGAGTCAATCCACGAGTGGTATGTGTAATCGTGAGCATTCTGATTGTGTACCTATAAAGAAGGGCCCTTTCAGCATTTCTGCTGATGTGTGCCTGGACAGCCCGAGTGTAGCAGGTGATACACCAATTGAGAATGCCACTTTGGAATTGGAAGAGGATGAGGGGGATATTTGTGTAGCCGACGAGGGCGCTAATGAGGATGTTGATGAGGATGAGGTTTTTTTGTGTAAGTCTTGCACCAGTGGCAGCAGTTCTAGACCGTGACAAGAAAAAGGCCATTGTCATGCCTGGGCATAAAACAAAAAATACACTTCTTATGTGTGGAATTATTTCTACCCAAATCTTGACAACAGTTGTATAGCCATTTGTAGTGTATGTCAAGCCACAGTCAGTCGAGGGAGGGACCTTAATCATATTGGAATCTCATTCATGTTACGCCATTTAACAAGAGTTCATGGCAAGGTTTTGGGAAAATCTGAAAGTTATGCCAAAAAAAAAACAAGCACTCCATCATCAGCTATGACCCTTCTGTCACCTATATCTCGACGGCTGTAATCTACACCCACAACACCGTCCTCATCAATATCCTCAGTAGCGCTCTGAGTTAGCCCTGCAGCCCACTTACTAAGGCTGGATGACTCCTGCACTATAATTGATTCCTCTGAAGAATATATAAGAGTTAGTCCGAATGTTGCTGCTGTTGCTGCTGCAGGGGGTGAATCTCCCTCCCATAAGAAGGGCAAGAAAAAGAGCAGTACTACATTACAACAATTAACTGTGAAACAATCATTTGCTAGAGGAAGCATATATGACAGTAGTCACCCAATCGCCAAGCAAACCACAGACGCCATGGCTACTATGTTAGTGTTAGATCTGCGTCCAATATCCACAATAAACGCAGCTGGTTTTCACATTTAATTGATGTATTGTGTCCGCATTACAAAATTCCATCGTGACACCATTTTTCCCATAAAGCTATTCCGCAACTATACCAAAAAGTTTGTAAAAATGTAGTAATTGCACTGAAAATGCCATTCTGCCCATTATTCATTTAACCACAGATATGTGGACAAGTGGAAGTGGGCAAACCAAAGACTATATGACTGTGACAGCCCACTGGGTTGGTCATTCGCCTTCACCAGCAGGAACAGCAGCAGCATGTTCACCACTACGTAACATTTTGTCACAGACAGGCCACTTTTTGTATCACCGGCTTCACTAACAGGCATACAGCTGAAAATTTGTTACGAAAACTAAGAGATGTGATTGATACATGGCTTATACCACTTGGACTCTCCCCAGGATATGTCATTTCTGATAACGCCAACAATATTGTGTGAGAATTACAGCTGGGTGATTTCCAGCACATTCCCTGTTTTGCTCACACAATAAACTTGGTGGTGCAGAGCTTCCTAAGAAATTACTGTGAGGTGCAGGAGATGCTTTCGGTGGCCCGTAAAGTTTCTGGACATTTCCGTCATTCTGCCATAGCATGTAGGAGATTGCAGCAGCTCCAAGAACAATTTAACTTGCCCTGCCACCAACTTCAACAAGAGGTGTTAACAAGGTGCAATTCCACCATGTACATGCTTCAGAGGATGGAGGAACAGCGCAAAGCCATCCAAGCGTATTGCACAAGCCATGACATTGCGAAAGGAGGGGGGATGTATTTCACTCTTGCACAGTGGGGAATCCTTTCTGTGCTGTGCAAGGTGCTGAAACCATTTGAAGTTGTGATGTGTGAAGTGAAGGAGGAGATGAAAGAAAGCAATTCCGCAAAGTATTCTGTCCTTGTAGATCCAGTACTTAATTTGCTTCGCAATGATCCTAGAGTAATTAAAATTTTGATCTCTGATCACTACGTTTTGGCGTCTGTACTTGATCCAAGGTTTAAGACCTACATTGATTCTTTGCTTCAAAATGAGCGAGATGTGAACCTTTGCAAGGAGCTTTTGGTCAGCAAGTTGTCCGCTGAACTGGGCCTTGGCTTGACAACGTCTCCTTCAGTTTCTCAAGCAGCTGCTGCTCGGAAAAAATTAAACTTTCAAAAGCAAAGCATTGATGACGTAGGGGGCAGACCCCATCAGTTTGACATCTGGGCTGGTTTGATAGATTTTACCAAAAAATGTGTGACCTCGCCCATAAGTCCATCCAATCCGACTATTAACATGCAAAGATTATTTTCAAGAACTAATTGATATGGAAATGTCAGACAGTCCCTTTCCTTACTGGGAAGAAAAGCAAGCCATTTGGAAACCCATGTACAAACTTGCTTTGCAATACCTAAGCTGCCCACCCGCAGTGCTGAATACTCAGTATTCAGCACAGCCTGGAACCTTGCCAGTGATCAGCGAAGGAGGTTACGTCCTAAAAATGTGGAAAAGATAATGTTCATCAAAATGAACTACATCTTCCATGAGGAAGGCCTTTACCATCAAAGACATCCAAGCACTGACAGTTCTCTAATGGCGGATTCAAGCGGAGATGAATTAATAGTCTGTGATGATGACGTACACACTGATGAGGGTGAGGATGATGCTGAAGATGATGACGACAACATCTTTTTAAAACTTTCTATATAAGTGTAGGGTGTAATCTACCCCCAAACAGGAATGGGACTTGGGGCATTTCCATTTAACATAGTCTTTAAAGGCTGCTGTTTTGTCAATTTCACTATAAGGGTAGGGTGTCATACACAGACAGACACCAAACTGCCTTTGCCCATTTCTATTTAACGAAGGGTCTATGCTGGCTGTTTTTTTTTCTATTTATCTATATGTGGAGTGGGTGATATACAGACAGTCACCAAACTCCCTTTGTCCATTTCTATTTAACGTGCAGTCTATGCAGACTGCTTTTTTTCTATTTAACTACAAATGGAGGGGGGTCTATACAGACAGACACCAAACTGCCTTTGTCCATTTATATCTTATTGTACAGTCTATGCAGGCTGCTTCTTCGTCTATTTCAATTTTAATCTAGGGGAATATTATACACCCAAACACAACATCTGCTTTGGGCATTTGTATTTATAAAATTGTCTTTGCAGGCTGCGTCTTTTTATATTTAACTATAAGTGTAGGGTGTAATATACACCCAAAGACGATGGCTGCATTGCCAATAGGCTAAAATGGAGAGGAAGATAATCAGGTATGTGTGTAGAATTAAGGATGGCCTACCAGGGATTGAACTGTTTTTTTCCTAATGTATTAGCTGTAGAATTAACTCACTTGTCCAAGAAACAGGTGGAGCACCAAATTAGGTTATTTTAGCCCAAACAAAGGGGATTTTTAAACAAATTGCAAACAAAACCAAACAAAACCAAAACCAAAACACGAAGGTAATCCAGATCCAAAACCAAAACCAAAAACCAAAACATTGGGGTCAATGACCATCTCTACTATATTTTAATTGAAATAATTTTTATTCTTACTGCATAATAGCATGCTTGATATATTTTTGTTTCTTTCTCTTTCCCTTTCCCCATCTCTCCTTCCTTCTTTCTTTCTTTTTTTCCTACTGTTACCCTCCCCTTTTCTATTTTTCTTTCCCTTATTAATGGGCTTACTTAGTTTGTTGTTAAATGTATTTCTATTTTGTGCTTTATTGTTTTGCTTTATTGCTTAATTTAGGATACAAAACTGTTTTCATACTTAATCAGCTTTTTGCCTGCTGATGTAGGCATCTGCTTGAATTTTTGCCTGGCTCAATGCATTATCCCTCCAGCATGGAATTTATGAGACAGTTTGTAGTCTCTTTTTGTATTACCCTACTATTAAGTTATGTCCTACCCCAGTTATTGGAGATTATAGGGCTAGTTAGACCATTTGTAATCTACTGTTTTCAGGGCTCTGAAGCACAGCTGGACAGACAGACAAGGATTTAATTCATCTCTGCAGCTCCAAGGGTGCTCCTTATAGACTATCTCTGGTCCTTCTGTTTAGCATATGCTTGGTGTCAATGTAATCCAGTGGAAATAGACTCCTCTATCCAGTTCCTCATGATAGCTACTAATGAATCCACAATTTTCACATAAGCTTTTACTTATACACTAAATTAATTTACTCCCATTTCCCCCTGCATTCGGTTGGTTCACACCATTTTGAAAATGACGATGAAAGATGACACATGAAAGCTCAATTACTCCTTGTTCTCTTATCTTAGTCTTACAAATTTGTAATGTGTTGAAAAAATATGCCAAAGATTACCATGTATTCCAAACAAAAGGCAATGGTTAGGATTATTTATATTAAGTTTGGTGAAAAATGTAGACGTTCTGTTATAACAAATTTGCAGAACAAGTTGTCATAGAAGCCTAGCACAAAAAAAAAACAATGGATGCAGCTACTCTTGCACAGATACAGGATAAAAAGCATGCCCAAATCAATTTCCACTCCCTACTGACACAATGACATCCCACACACAGGAGATCCTGCATTGCTTTACTCTGGAGGCACAAGGCACTGGATGAGTCACATGTGTCAGGACTGCAGGTTACTTGGAAGGCACTGGGTGAGTCACAGGTGTCAGGACTGCAGGTTACTTGGGGGGCACGAAGCACTGGATGCGTCACGGGTAGCAGGACTCCAGGTAACTCTGCACGAGGCACCAGATGATCAGCAAACCGAGAAAGTGTAGTGGCCTGCAGGGGGGAGTACTTGGGGGCCCAGGTAGGCAGACAGCCAGTAGACTGGATCAGATACAGAGGTGTAACAACTGGAGACACAGGATCTGGATATGCCACAGAGTGTAGGCGCTGTATTGCTAGTGGTGCAATGGAATATAGACAGTAAAGCAGGAGGGTCAAACAAGCCAGGGGTCAAAGCCACATGGTCCACCATGATACCAGGGAGAAGGCAGAAGAGAAGTCACAACAAGCCGGGTCTGGGTCATAAGATGAGGTGCAATACAAAGAACAAAGCAGAGGTCAAAACCAGGAAATCAATCAGGATACATTCTCAGTAAACCCAGCAGCCGTAAAGGCAACAGATGAACTGGCAAAGGCTGCCGGGACAGGCATGGTTTATAGGCCAGGGACAGGTGCTAAGCATCCTAGAGTAACGAGCTGAGCTCTGGCAGGTAGGAGAGCAGTCCAAGTACCACAGTGGCCCCTTTGGTGGAATAGTGGTACTGCATGCTGGATACATATAAAGGCAAAATTCCAACATAGTTCTTGGCAGACAGGAGCTGCAGGAGGCAGATAGTGACACCTAGCATTTATTACAGTTAATTATCCTGGTACCTTGCTTAAATTATGCAATATTTTGGAGGACTGTTTCAAGTACTATATATCATATCTGGGTAGGATTACAATAACATTCAGAGACATATTGTTTTTTGGGGGGTCACAGTCTGACTGGAGTTCCCAGATATGTCCTTTATAGGTGCCTGTCTGGGGGCGCAGGACTCCAAAATTTGCATTTTTACTACTTGCCCAGCCAATTGCTCTGTAGAATGTAGAACCATAGTTAATTCACTTGGACCAACTTGGAGGCCTTTGTGTTGGCCCTACCTCATTACTTGGGAAAGCATAAATATAGACAGTAAACTTATGGTGCACTCGCTAAAAATCTGAGACAGATGTGAACAGAAATATAAGCTCAAAGTGTCATGCTCCTCACTCTAGCCATTGTATCATAATGCAGAGTTCCTTGCTGTGCTGAATGGCAATTGCTCTATGGAGTGATGCTGATGAGATGATACCTAACATTCTTCTAGTCTTCAAAAACATAACTCTGATTTGTTCCACTTATGTTTCGAGGGTCGTACTTTCACTTTAAAAAAAAAAAATACAAATGTTCTTTTCCTGTATCCTTTTGTAAACACTTGTTAAAAAAAATTATAACATAGAAGAGTGTTTGATAAAATAGTATCAGCATGATTTAATAAGGAACAAGCTGTTCCAAACCAATCTGATTACTTTTTATGAGGATGTAAATTTCAAACTCAATCTTGGTTTCTGCAATTGAAATATTCATATATGTGGGCTTTGATGAAACATTCATAACAGATTACTATATAAGATTAAAGAACTAATGCTAGGGGGGAAAATTTGTACATGGACAGGGGAGGTACCACTGATTCAGAGCCTTAAGCACCTGAGCAATCAAGAGTCCACCGGCCAGATGGTGAGAGTGGGTTTCTACTTGGATAAGGATCCTTTTCAACCCTTTAGTCCAGTTAGGTCTCCCCCTGCACAGTCCTGCCCTATCTGCCATATTTGGGGCAAACTTGACTACATAACTGTATACCTCCAAACTGTTCCATTGGTCAGAAAGCAGCAGTGAGCAGGTGCCACACACGCCTGCTACTGATGTGAGCAACAATGAATGAATGTTGGGAGGGTTTAAGGGGCAGCTTTAAAAATGAATCAAAAGCTCTAGATGTATCCCGGGTGTTTGGCCACGTCTCCATTACAACATGACCATAACCCCATTGTGATGTGGCCATGTCCCCTGTCACAATCTCTGGTGATTCAAATTTGGGAGATACTGTGCTCAGGCAGGCTACGGCTTGCTGATCTCAGTCTTTAAATTCCCAAATCTCTGGCTTATTCGAGAAAGTCACTGGACAGGAGAGGACGTCCTGAGTTGCTTTACTATAACACAGACGTTTCCTTCAACCCCCGAAACATGTTGCAGGTGTCCAGGCTTCTTCTTGCACTTTCCAAACTGCAGCAGCACAAGTCACTAACTTCAACCCCACAGTCACCTTCCAAGTACCCCAAACCCCTCCCTGAAGCCTGTTCTTCTCAAAGCCCCTCCCTTTTGTCTCTCTCCAGAACCTTTACTCTCACTTTGCGTCTAGTAGGGTGAACCACATATCTCAGTATTGGGCCATGTCATTTTAAATATATTTGTTAAAGAGCAAGTAAAGCCCATACTTGCCAACTTTTAATTTCTCCCCTCCTGGAGGGAAGGTCAAATGGCAAATGCAGGAGTGTGTGGCGCAGCTAATCACATCATTTTAATCCCATCCCCCATCATCGCCATACTGGGGCAGTGCTGAAATAATGCGATTGACTGTAAATTGTGTTGCTGAGGCCCTTGTACCACCCATTTCACAAGAAAGTGGGCAAGATATGTGAGAAAGGCCTGCTCTCCAGGAGAGTTGCCCAAAATTTGTGAGTCTTCTGGACATTCTGGGATAGTAGGTTATTATGATAAAGCTCCTACTTTAAATTAATATATATTATAGGCTGTGTATTACTGAGGTGAACAATGTTCCTAAAATAAATTAAATAATTGTACCTGGAGTGTTTTAAACTAAATATGCCCATCTTTCTCTTTTAAATCCTCTGCACCAGGCGTCCATATTAAGAAGGAGGTTCTTTAACTAAGCAGACACAGTGTAAAACACAGCTTGGCAGACTTACTGTGCAATAATGTCCTGAAATGCATTGTTCAGTGGGGTCTCAGCTTTTTGACCTATATCACATCACATCAGGACACAACCCTAAAAATATTGGAGGACCTTCTGCTGTCTATTGGAGTGGGGAGGTAGTACATTACTGCTTAACAGAACTACATTGGAATGTCAGCTTAACCCTGAACTAACTATAGGGTTTAGTGGTCTTCTAATGGCCTATAAAGTAAGTTATGCATTTTTTGCTTATACAAATCTAGGTTTGATCATACTTGCCTACTTTGAGGGACAAAGGGGGCGGGGCACGGCGTATTGCAAAATTTTGGCCCTGTAGCCATGACAAAATGACTATTTTTTTAGTTTTTATGATGCCAATTTGCATGCACTCTAGAATGTCATGAAGAGTGATCAGATGAATTGCAATTAATTTCAAAGTCCCTCTTTGCCATGACAATAAACTTTTTCCCAAAACAACATTTCCACTGCATTACAGTCCTGCCACAAAAGGACCAGCTGACATAAGGTCAGCAATTTTCTTGTTAACACAGGTGACAGTGTGGACGAGGATAAGGCTGGAGGTCACTCTGTCATGTTGACTGAGTTAGAATAACAGACTGGAAGCTTTAAAAGAAGTGTGGTACTTGAAATAAATGTTCTTCCCCTGTTAATCATGGCTATCTGCAAGGAAACACGTGCAGTCATCATTGCTTTGCACAAAAAGGGCTTCACAGGCAAGGATATTGCTGCTAGTAAGATTGCACCTAAATCAACCATTTATCAGATCATCAAGAACTTCAAGGAGAGAGGTTCAATAGTTGTGAAGAAAGGTTCATGTCATCCAAGAATGTCCAGCAAGTGCCAGGACTGTCTACAAAAGTTGAATCAGCGGCATGATCGGGGCACCACCAGTGCAAAGCTTGCTCAGAAATGGCAGCAGGTAGGTGTGAGTGCATCTGCACGCACAGTAAGGCGAAGACTTTTGGAGGATGGTCTAGTATTCAGCAGAATGTTTGGTGTAATTGTAAGTTTGTACAAGAGAGTCCATATAGACGAATGCAATTAAAGAGTGACAGTGTTTGCATATGAGCTTACACCTACCTTGAACGGGTCAACAGTAGTTTCAGGTCTGAACAATGGCTGTGTCATGGGAGGGTCTTGGGTTCCTTTATAGGTCCTTTCACTTCCTGGTTGCCTCATTTGGCTTTGTAAGATCTTCTGGGAGAACACACATAAAGATAAGAACTTGTTTCCTTCACTCTAATATCTGTTCTTTCTCATTGTTTCACTGCATTTACCATCTCTACCTGTTATTTCTTTTATTTTCCCGCTCATTCATCCTTTTTCCCGTTTTTCAGCTTGTCTTTTTCTCATACCTTTTTTCCTCTACCTATACATCTTTATCCTCCCTTCCGTCTATTCTCCGTACTTTCCTATTTCTTTCCCCTAACATGCCACGTCCTGAGAGAGCCGTTTCTCGCTCAGCCAGACTGGGCTTTCTTGTCCCTTGAATCTAGGGACAAGAAAGAAAAATGTTTCTTTTGATTGTCGTTTTACGTTTTAAAAGGTATTGCATTGCATAGGGTATATGTACTTCCTGCTTAGCGTATGTGTACTTCCGGTATTGTTGCCACGTGTTTAAGCAATCTTTTTGATAGTTGTTATACATGCATAGTATGATCACTTGTTAAAGCCTCTGAAACGTTATTACTATTGTTGAGAATTTTGATTTTCTGCACAGAAAAGGTGTATATTGTGTGATTTTGTGACGTAGATACACTGTTTTATTGTTGATTGGTCTCAGTTGCTGTCTGACGAGGCAGGTTGCCCAACTGAAGGATGGTAAAAGGGGCAGGTATACCGAGGGCGAAAACAAAAGAGGTTTTTGCAAAGCGCACCCAATAGTAATCGCAACGTTTACTGATAGTTAGTATCTTTAAGTGGTGCGATCTGACCACACGGTAATGAAGGCTGTGATTGTGACTTGGAAGGGCAGCTTGGAGGAATTATATTGGAAAGGCTGGTTGATTGTATCAACTTTGTGCTACCAGTGATAATAAACTCAGCAGATTTGTGAAAGAGACAGGGTACTGCGGTATTCCTGTGGTTCACTGTGATATTTCTGTATTAGGGGTCCTTGTTTAGTACGAGAAGAAGCGAGTGGACGCGACTTGAGCAAATACATCCACAGCCATTAGAGATCTCTAGCGGTAGATTGTTTATAGCAAGGGGTTGAAAGTGTTTGCTGGAAGGGACAGAGCACTGCGGTGTTATCTGTGGTCCACATAAAGGGTATTGTTCAAAATAAGTGATAAACATACGCTAGAGATGGCCAATGTACTGCCTAAAGAAGGCCCTATTGGTTCAGCGAGATTTCTCATGTGTAAGAAATATGATGCATACGCAACGGCGTATTGCGATACATGGGTCAAGATGACCAAGGATTGTGTTAGGCCCTTCCCAACAATAGGGGGTTTCAATTCAGAGGTGTTGAATACTGTTACAGATAAAGTACAGTTGATTAAACCAACAAAAGTGAGAAATAAACATAATGATTGTTTAAAGTTGTGGCAAATGGAAGGTAACACGTGGCAGAGCAGCGAGTGCACAGCGGAAGTAAGTGTGGCGAAAAGCGCGCGCATAGTGGAAATAGCCGTTGAAAAGCATGGAGAACTGAGCGCTAGCGCGCCCCCGACGAATGTGGTCTGGGCAGTAAGTACAGCCAATACCAAAAATGTAAAAACTGTAACTAGTAACTTGTATGTTGTTTTAAGTAATGTTAAAAGTAATGTTTCAGGACAAAGAAAAGGAACGATCCCACCAGCAGGGGCAGCGGCTGAAAGTGGTGACAATAATGTAAAGGTTAACAGAGGGGGAGACATCCATTGTACTGCAACAGCAATTCCAGCAACTAGTTCAGAACATAGTCATTTGGCAGGCTTACATCCTGTTCGAACAACAGCAGTTCCCAATGGGAAGGCGGACAAGGATGGTGACGTTCCCTTAAAACATGTAACAAAGCACGATCCATGGACTAGGTCTGAAATGTTTTCAACTTTGTCTGATTTCCCTGATCCTAGAAAATATTTGGCCAAATGTCAGAAGTTTATTAGATATTATGGTAATGTGTACGAGCCAACTAATAATGATTGGCGAGTAGTGTTGAAGACCTGTCTTCCTCTCAATACTGATATACAAAAGTTTATTAAGGATTGTATGTTGGAGAAGGATAGATCCTCAACAGAAGGTGATAACCAGGAAAATATTAAACGCATAATTTCTCAGTTGGCCATATACTTTCCTACGATAGTGGACTGGAGTAAAATTTTTACTATCAAACAAAAGGATAGTGAAAATGCAACAGACTATTTTTCCAGGGCTCTGATAGCGATGGCCAATTACACTGGGGTATCAGACATAACAGATAATGTACACTACAGGGAGGTTGCTGTTTCAGTTCTAATAGATGGCCTCAGGGAAAACTTGAAAAGAAGGGTGCAAACTTCATTAACAAACTGGAAAGGAATCACTGTAAGTGCTCTCAGGGAGTCAGCTATAGAACATGATAAGAATATAAATAAACAGAAAGAGACACTAAGTGATAGGTTAATGATGGTGAGTATCCAAGCACGGGACTGCACACACAACCACAGTATAATAACACCTGGTTTAAGGAAAAGAAACAACATGAGTTGAGGAAGTGTTTTAGATGCACTAAAACGGGACACCAAGCAAAGGACTGCACAATGACAAGAGCGGAAGCAAAGAGACTTGGGCCATCTAAGGGGGAATCACACAGACACCCACATAGACGGCGCACACAAGTCTCAGAGGTTACTCAACAGTTGCCTGCACACCTCATAGCAGCCAATGCCTTGGGGGAGAACTATAGCCAACTCTAGAGGTTAGGTCAGAACTGTAGTCCTACAACCAGGTGGGGTAAATGTTAATCTGTGGTAAGTATCAGTGTGCAGGTTTAGAAAGAGACTGATTTAAAAGTATATTTTGTTGTTATTGCTTGTTTGTTTTATGTGTCATATGTTTGCTTTCCTGATCGCTGGCCTATGTTTAGGAATGAAAATGTTTGTTTCGTTTGTTGTTTAAAGATAACTATCTTGTCTTTTCTTCTCACAGATAAGGGTAGACGAAAGAAATATAGACTTAGTGCTTAAGGGGGTGGGATAGAGAAATAGAAAAATTACTCTTGAAAGACAAATTAACAATGGATCATTGGAACACTCTTTGTTTTAGGCTGCAGTGACTCATGATAATTTGTTTGGCTGAGAATCATTATCCAAAAATGAAGTATGTACATACTTTGCTCCAAAATATCGTTTTATGTATTTCAGATAAGTATGAGTCACTAAGATTTAATCTTTAATTTCTCTATTATAAGTCAGGAAGTCCGTTGCAAAGGTATATAGTTATGGTGATACAGAGTGCTTAATGAACAAATGACGGACGGCACTGGATTGCACGGTTGATGTAAGACCCCCTAGTCAAGTATGGGGAGGGGTCATAGTTTAGCGAATAGCTAAGGGGATTAGTGGAATGAATACAGCCATTTTCCCATAGTGTCCAATCCAGCTGTCGTGTTTGCTGTAAAATCTCCATTTCTGCATGTCTATTTGTTTTTAAACCCTTGTATTCAAATCTTTGTATTCTTATTATTCGTTGCTCTCCTATTTTCTCATTCTTTACATCTAAGCTAGTATCTCTCTCTCTTCTCTTGTATAGAGATACAAAAAAGATATAGACACGGTCTCCTTAATGGGGCTAAGACATTTTTTTGACATAAGACGGACTCAGGGATATACACACACATAAGTCACATAAACAGTTAGGGGTTTGGTGTTATGTGTATAGAAAATGCTGGTTTTTAAGCAGAAAGTTTTTGTTGTAGAAATATGATTCACATTTTATAGATTGCATATCTGTTTTGTTTCTTTTTTTGGGGGGGGGGGGGGTTTCGTGCCTCCTGTACAAAAATGTACCTTTATATGTATGCACAAAGGGTGGGGACAGGAGATTGCTGGAGGTTAGACATACAGATATGCATCTCTGTGTAGAACATTGGAGTAGGATTTTTGCCACAAGATACGATATAATGTGAAACCCTAGAAAATGTAGAATTTTCATGTTATATATTTTTCACTGTTAGACAGACTTGTACTGGATACTGTTATATTTGAAGAAAAGTGTTATAGAAATAGACCCCTTTGCTCTTCTCACTTAGTCAAGTAGCTGAATGTGGGGTACTGAAAATAGCATGTGAGTTGGCAGAGGGAAAATCGATTGATATACATTGGTCTTCAGCATTTTTCTAGTCTAGGGGGCGACGTTAAGGTGACTGAAAAAAGCTTCATTGCTCTATTGCTAATTGTCATTGCTGAAATACAAATACTAGGGCTGGCAGGCTTGGTGTAAATCTGCAGTCACATTGTACTGTGTTATATAGGTAACACACAAAGAGGAGAGCTCCATTGCTCTGTTGCTAATTGCAATTGCTGAAATACAAATAATAGGGCTGGCAGGCTTGGTCTTCTGGATTTGCAGTCAAAGTGTACTGTATTATATAGGTTACACACAAAGAGGAGAGCTCCATTGCTCCATTGCTAACTGTCATTGCTGAAATACAAATACTAGGGATGGCAGGCTTGGTCTTCTGAATTTGCCTTCAAATTGTACGGTGTTATATAGGTTACACACAGAGAGGAGAACTCCATTTCTCCTTTGCTATTTGTAATTGCTGAAATACGAATACTAGGGCTGGTAGGCTTGGTCTTCTGAATTTGCAATCAAAGTGTACAGTTTTATATAGGTTACACACAAAGAGAAGAGCTCCATTGCTGCATTGCTAATTGTCATTGCTGAAATACAAATACTAGGGCTGGCAGGCTTGGTCTTCTGAATTTGCAGACAAAGTTTACAGTGTTATACAGGTAACATACAAAGAGAGAGCTCCATTGCTCAATTGCTAAATGTCATTACTGAAATACAAATACTAGGACTGGCAGGCTTGGTCTTCTGAATTTGCAGTCAGAATGTATGGTGTTATATAGGTTACACACAAAGGGGAGAGCTCCATTGCTCTGTTGCTGGTTGTCATTGCTGAAATACAAATACTAGGGCTGGCAGGCTTGGTGTAAATCTGCAGTCACATTGCACTGTGTTATATAGGTAACATAGAAAGAGAAGAGCTCCATTGTTCCATTGCTAATTGTCATTGCTGAAATACAAATACTATGGCTGGCAGGCTTGGTCTACTGGATTTGCAGTCAAAGTATACAGTGTTATCAAAATGGATTCACAGCAGTACACAGAAGAGCAGGAGCACCAGTCATGATGATTGTAATCCCTCTACGTCATCTGGTAAAGCCTATGTTAAAGTGCATAGTGTTTGTAAGTGAGGAAAACTCAAGCGCAATGGAAAATACTTTCCGTGTTGTGCAAGGTGCTGAAACCATTCAAAGTAGTCACCTGTGAAGTGAGTTCAGACACTGCTAGCTAGAGTCAAGTGAGTCCCTTAATTAGACTTTTGGAAAAGCAGCTTGAGAAACTGAAGGAGGAGATGAAACAAAGCAATTGCACTAAGTATGTCGGACATGTAGATCAAGTACTTTATTCGCTTCACCAGGATCCAAGAGTTATCAAAATCTTGAAATCGGAACACCAAATTTTTGCGACTGTGCTTGATCCTCGGTTTAAGAGCTCTTTTTTTCCAACTGACCCAAATCTGAAGAGATGCAAGGAGCTCCTGGTGAGCAAGATGACAGCTCAAGTGTTACATGACAGGACAGCATCTCCTCCATCAGTTTCTCATTCAACTGCTGGTAGTAAACACTTAGATTTCACAAGAGACCCAGGGATGATGCAGATGATTCTGCACAAAATGTTGACATCTGGGGGTAAATGTATTAACCTCGGGTTTCTTCAACTCCCGCGAGTTCGGCGTCTTCGGCGCTTAAATTTAAAACGGTGCTGCCTTGTAAAGGGAAACTTACCTTTACTAGGCAGCGCCACTTTAAATTTAAGCGCCAAAGACGCCAAACTCGCGGGAGTTGAAGAAACCGGAGGTTAATACATTTACCCCCTGGTCTAGTCTAAAAGAATTACTAAAAGAAAGACCAAAAAATGTGACACCTCTGCCGTAACTCCACCTAATCCTACTATCAACATCCTAAGGATGGTGGAGGATTAATTTCACGACAGTATAGAAATAGACACATAAGACAGTTCCTTTACATACTGGGAGGAAAAAAAGGGAATTTGGAGACCCATGTACCAACTCGCTTTGCACTGCCTAAGCTTCCCAACATCCAGTGTGCACTCGGAAAGACTTTTTAGCACAGCCGGGAACCTTGTCAGCGATCGGCGTAGGAGGCTACTTCCTCAAAATGTGGAAAAGATGCTGTTCATAAAAATGAACGTCAAGTTTAACGAGGAAGGCCTTTCCCACCAATTACATCAAAATACTGAGATTTCTGTAATGGTGGAATCCAGCGGTGATGAATTAATAATGTGTGAGGATGATGTGCAAACTGATGAGGGTGAGGATGGGGCAGAGGCTGATGACAGCAACATGTTGCCACAGTAGAGTTCATTAACAGCACTGTTACCTTAGGTGCCTTAAGCCCATTGTTAACTTGTTTTGTGGGGGCCAAACAAACCAAGCACTTCAGCCACAAGGAGTGGCACTTTTGTGGCTGAAGAGCTTGGTTTGTTAAAGTGTGCATGTCCTTTTTAAGATCCAACATAAGGATGGGTGGGAAGGCCCAAGGACAATTCCATCTTGCACCACTTTAAATTTCAGCTACCGCTGTGTGCTATATACTGTTGTGTGCTTAGCAAAAATCTTAGACACCCATTGATGGTGCAGAAGACTCAGCACAACAATTTGACATCTGGTCTTGTCTACTGTAAAACAATTGACCAGAATTAGTGACACCTCTGCTGTAACTCCACCTGATCCTACTATCAACTATCAACATCCAAAGAATGGTGGAGGATTATTTTGAAATTTTTTTGAACGGTATAAAGACAACAGTTTTATTAATAAAGAACAACGTTGCTTGCAGAAGTAATGTAAGCATGGATGTCTAAATAGACATGTATATGTATTACCTTCCACTTTGCTGCTGTTTCATCAAGTGTTTATAATCTGCACTTTACATCAAAGGTACCTAACTATATCAGTGGCGGATCTAGCAGGGGCTTGCTGCCGACAGCTGCACACTGTGCAGGTCCGCTCGGCAGTGGCAGTATGCTGCCTGGCTGCTCTGATTGTGTTTTAAACACAATCAGAGCAGCGGGACAGCACACTGCCACTGCCGAGCGGACCTGCATATACTGTGCAGCCGCCGACAGCCTTAGACATCAGAAAGGGGGCGGGGCCTAAATCGCCCCCCCTAAAATCGCCCCGTGTAGGACAAATGTCTAGATCCCCCTGAACTATATTATAATTTTGTGGGAATTGTGGCTAATTTGAAGCTCAGTGATGAACTTGCTATTTGCTGTGAATTACAATGGCTCTTTTTAGAGCATTGTCTGGCACCCTGGATTGGTCAGGGTCTGATAAAAGCACGCATCCTGGAGGGGTCAGCGCTCATTGCTATGTATTAGCTGTAAAATTACCACAGTTATCCAAGAAACGGGTGGAGCGATCAAATGAACTATAACTGGTTTCATGATCCAAGGACAATTCAATCTTGCACCACTTTTCTTATGTGCTGCTGCTGTGTGCCAATGTATCCTAGATGTGCCTGGAACTGCCGTGTTTGAGTCATTGCTCTGTCGCTTAGCATCCAGCCAGGTGGCTGCAGTATTTGTCCGAAAGTGTATGAAAGTAATATTGTGACTTGTGATGTTGTAGAAACTGACTGCAAATGACTTGAAATTAGTCTTATTGAGGTTAAAAATAATGTAGGAACAAAAAAAGAGCAACATTATGTGATTTTAGCATATTTTAGCAATTTTTTCTAAAAAATACAGATCCAAAACCAAAACACACGAGGGCGGTTTTGCCAAAACACGAAGTTAATCCAGATCCAAAACCAATACCAGAACAAGGGGGTCCATGAACATCTTAGTTTAGTTTAGTTTAGTCCTTAAACAGAGATGACAATGTTTAATTCAGCACATATGATTATCCTGAGTGCAAAAGGTTAAGGTCTTTTGTAGGTCAGAAATGTTTCCATCCTTCCCTAACACTCCTGTTTGCTGTATAAACCTTGTACGTATATTTTATTATTCATTCCCCAAAGTTTTGATTCATAAGCCTGAGGTACCATCCTGTCTCACTCTTATCATGTCCTTGTGGGGTTTTTTCTGATACAGACACAGCTGGCTCTCCACTTTCAAGATAAAGGCTTCAGGGATAAAATAATAGGATTTCATCAGTGGAGATTATTATGGTATAAACATAACTGCTTGGCACCCTTGTCCGTCTCTGTATTGTCTTAAAAATGTAGCCATACACTTCCAGAGGATAACGTAACAATCAGTTAAATCCTATCAAAGGAAAAGGTGAAAGTTGATAACAGGCGCTTTCCAATCTGTGAATGTCAGCCAGTTAGATGTTCACTGTCCACCTTTTTACAGCAATTTTTTTTCATGATAAAAAATATGCTTACTTACACTAAGCTAGTTTAAATACTCTGCAATTGATGACAATGGCATCAATGTCTGATCATATGCTGAGAGATAGATGGTATTCCTAGCATTCTAGCAATGTAATACATACTGCTGTGGTCCACCACTGTGCACTATAGGCTTGATCTAGAGTTAAATGTAAAATTGCAACTTTTGTGTACACTCTTAAAATATGAGCAACTTTAAATCTAGTCTATAGATATGCCCTCCCAAAAATTGCAGCCTTAATCTCCGTTAATCTGGAAATTTACACCAGGCCTATAGGACACATAAAAGGTGTATCTTAAAGACACTTGTAAGTTAAAATCAGACTCATCTCTAAGGAACATGATCCGTCTTTCCAAATGCAAGAGGGTGCAAGTATAACGTATGTTCAACTCTAAATATGGGCTCAAGGTGCATGCACGTGTTCATATTTTTCTCAAGCAATCAAAGAGCTGCACAGTACCACTTCTAGCATTCCATTACATTTCTTTACTTTCCATTATGTATCAGTTAATATTTGTATTAGTAAAAATACCATAAAGGTCTTTTATAAAAATGTTTAATGGCCATGTCTGAGAGTGTAGTGTCCTCTTGTATGCTTAGAATGTATGACCTGTGATGGTCTCAGAAACACTTTGCTTAGTAGCAAAATGCGCATGAAAATTGTACTTAAATGTTGTCAACTCTGGGAGATGCCCCATTGCTGATTCTGATTGTGAACTACAAGATACCTGACTTATGTGTCTTTCAGAGGGATTGCCATGACAATACACCATCAGAATAACACAGTTTAATCAGTACATATACACAGAGTATTGCATAAAAAAATAAAACAAGCTTTCAGTCTGTAATAAAATGTCACATGAGTGGTAGTTAAAAAAAGGCAATAATTGTTATATTGGTGTAAACATGCACAAAGCAATAATTGAGGGAGGGGGTCACTGGTAATAACAATTGTCTGAAAAGATTACTTGTTAACTTGTAGAACAAACAAGCAAAATAGCTCAGAAATAAAGGGATTAGTGATAGGCTTCAATAAAAGGGACAATAAACATGCCAGACAAATAATGCAGGGCATATACTTAAACATAAAAAAAAAACCAACTGAATATTTGGAATTTTTAGGGGGGGGTCAAAGTTGTATTTTTTTACACAGAAAGTGCCCATCTCTGTAGTTCGGCTATTTAATAAAGTATGTAACAGTACAGTTTGCAAACATGTTTTTACTACAGCTTGTTCTCCTCATAGAAAAGCATCAAAGTCAATTACTCAGATACAATTTGCAGTCTCAACCTATTTAGAAAGAATCAATGTGCCTTTAACGGCACTTTATCCACCACATTTTTCACAGAGTTGCCCATTATTTTCTATGGGTATAATTGAAGTCAATAAATAAACTCTCAAGGAAGAATTGAAAAATTTCCACCATTTTGTTAAAAATAAACACATAATAACAGGCAGCATCCCCCACTGATAATTTTATTAGCTTGGACTTATTTTCACTATAATGGGAAACCAGGATTGTTCGGTCCCAATAGTGATGACAACCTGCTCCCTGACTGTCTCACTTGGTGCATATGATTACAGACTAGGGGCCTGATTCATTAACGATCTTAACTTGAGAAACCTCTTATTTAAGTCTCCTGGACAAAACCATGCTACAATGCAAGGGGTGCAAATTAGTATTCTGTTTTGCACATAAGTTAAATACTGACTGTTTTTTCATGTAGCACACAAATACATGATAGCTTATTTGTACACTGAAATTTAAAGTTGATATTTGTGTGCTACATGAAAAAACTGTCAGTATTTAACTTATGTGCAAAACAGAACACTCCTTTACTCCCCTTCCATTGAAACATTGTTTTGTCCAGGAGACTTAAATAAGAAGTCTCTTAAGTTAAGATCCTTAATGAATCAGGCCCCAGGTCACCAGGGGGACCATCACAGAATCTTAGAAACCTGGGCACTTCAAGACCTAAAGTTGAAGTGAACAGGGCTCTCTTTTTTTCCAGCCTGCTAACAATGACAGCGTTGCCTTCAACATACACAATGGAGAAAGAGGCCTCAAGATGTTGTACATATTTCAAATAATTTTATTCCACAAGCATGAAAAGTCAGGTATTTTTGGGAGATAATTCACATCCCTTTTTTTTAAAAAATAATGGATTGGAATTTGTTAAATAAAAAGGTTTTATAAACCTGATCAACATTGTAACGTCTCCTTCTCCATTTCATTTGCATATTACACTGAGTGACCATTGCTAAGCTAAACAGAATGTACATTTTATATTAAAATTTTATATCATACATGCGATAAAGAAATGGCAGTTGTCCTCATTTAATAGCACTAACATTATTTAATTATTCTACCCTTCCTGTGCCCTGGGTATTTCTCTCTCATCCTCACAAGCTGATGGCTCAGATATGTTTCTTTGAAAGCAATAGGAACGCTCTGCTCATAATTATTTGTTTACCTTATCCTTTAATAAGGATCCCAATGACTTCTAGCACACAATATCTGGGTAGATTATGTTGTTGTATGAAAAAGAACAGATAACAAAAACAATAGGACATATATTTATTTGTGCTGCAAATTCCCAATGCTATCACAGTCCCTTCATCTTTATTGCCAGGATTAAGGTGGCGTTTGTAGCACAAAATACACAACATGCATAGTCTATTACACAAAAGAAACATCTCAAACACAAACTATCATGCTCTGTGATTGCTTTCAGATTAAATTGTCACATGAAAACATTTATTGCTGTAGTAGAAGTCTTGAAAAAGAAATCACTCAAATATTAAAGGGCTGTATCACCAAGATTGTGTATAATTTCCGGTTTGTTTAAACTAGAGATGGTCACTGACCCCCGTGTTTTGGTTTTAGATTCGGTTTTGGATCTGGATTACCTTCGTGTTTTGGTTTTGGTTTTGTAAAAACCGCCATTGCGTGTTTTGGTTTTGTTTGGTTTTGTTTTGCTATTTTCTAAAAAATAAAAATTTTTTGGTCTAAAATAACCTAATTTAGTGCTCCACCAGTTTCTTAGATAAGTGAGGTAATTCTAAAGCTAATAAATTATGAAAAAAACAGTTTAATCCCTGGTAGGCCGTCCTTAATTCGAACACTTGTCTGCAAATTATACAGACAAACCTGGTTGTCTACCTCCTCCATCTTTGATTATTGGCAATGTAGTCATCGTCTTTGGGTGTATATTACACCCTACACTTGTAGTTGAATATTAAAAAAAGCAGCCTGCACAGACTGTGGAACTAGAAAGTAAAATTAAATGGACCATGGTAGTTTGGTGGCTATCTATGCCCCCCCCCCTCCCTCCACTTGTAGTTGAATATAAAAAAAAGCAGCCTGCACAGACTGTGGAACTAGAAAGTAAAATTAAATGGACCACAGTAGTTTGGTGGCTATCTATGCCCCAACCCCCCCCCGCCCTCCACTTGTAGTTGAATATAAAAAAGCAGCCTGCAAAGACTGTGGAACTGTGCACTATAGCCTTGATCTAGAGTTAAATGTAAAATTGCAACTTTTGTGTACACTGTTAAAATATGAGCAACTTTAAATCTAGTCTATAGATATGCCCTCCCCAAAATTGCAGCCTTAATCTCCGTTAATCTGGAAATTTACACCAGGCCTATAGGACACATAAAAGGTGTATTTTAAAGACACTTTTAAGTTAAAATCAGACTCATATCTAAGGAACATGATCCGTCTTTCCAAATGCAAGAGGGTGCAAGTATAACGTATGTTCAACTCTAAATATGGGCTCAAGGTGTATACACGTGTTCATATTTTTCTCAAGCAATCAAAGAGCTGCACAGTACCACTTCTAGCATTCCATTACATTTCTTTACTTTCCATTATGTATCAGTTAATATTTGTATTAGTTAAAATACCATAAAGGTATTTTATAAAAATGTTTAATGGCCATGTCTGAGAGTGTAGTGTCCTCTTGTATGCTTAGAATGTATAACCTGTGATGGTCTCAGAAACACTTTGCTTAGTAGCAAAATGCGCATGAAAATTGTACTTAAATGTTGTCAACTCTGGGAGATGCCTCATTGCAGATTCTGATTGTGAACTACAAGATACCTGCATTATGTGTCTTTCAGAGGGATTGCCATGACAATGTATTGTAATGTATTGTAATTAGTTTTTGTCCCTGTACAGCGCCACGGACACCTTGTGGCGCCCTATAAATAAAAATTAATAATAATAATAGCGCCCTCGTCACCTCCACAAATCTCCCCCTCATCCTCTTCTATTTCCAAAGTGGCATCCTCAATTTGTGTATCAGCGGCTACACTCGGGCTGTTCAGGTACACATCAGCAGAACTGCTGAAAGGGCCCTTCTTTATGGGAACACTAACAGAATGCTCACGATTAGACATACCACTGTTGGATGGACTCTCCACATAGATTGGTGTCATTTGTGAATCAGAGCAAACATTATCCTCTAATGCTTTACTGTTATCTTGCAGCTCGGCTTTGACGCGTAACAGTAGTTGTGCACCAATTGTAGGCTCGGTAACTTTTTGGGATCTGCCACTAATAGGCAAAGGTGAAGGCCTCATTCTCTCTTTGCCACTGCGTGTGTAGAATGGCATGTTGGCAATTTTTTTTTTTTATTGGTACTTAACTTTTGCTCTTTTTCGCTTCAACACAGTAAAATTTCTTTGGGTTTTTGTTTTTTGGACTGATTTCGAAACACTCTGTAGTTTGACATCGCCTTGCCCAGATGACGTACTGGGAACACTAACACCAAGACTGGTGACAGAACCTGGTTGCTCATTCTGATCATATGTGGACTGCTTTGAATCCATTCTGAGCGCAAACCACTTGTAGTGGTAAAAATGATTTGGTAAGATACTGCTGACAAATAGGACTTTTGACAGCCAGAAATATTTATGCACAATTATGGGGGACACCCCAAAAGCACTGGGGAGTGCTAACAATTATTTGGTAGATACTGCTGACAGATATGACTTTTGACAGCCAGAAATATTTATGCACAATTATGGGGGACACCCCAAAAGCACTGGGGAGTGCCAAATATTAAAAAAATAAAATAAACCTCTCTTCTCCTCTCTTCTCTAGCCATTTTTGTTACAGTAATTGGAATAAGAATATTGTATTTTCTGTCCCTGCTCTAATCAGCCTGTGACTACACCCTGCTCTCTCCCTCTGTCAAATGGTGATGGATTGCTGTGGAGGCGTGTATTTATAATCTTGAAGTATCGCGAGAACCGAGCCACGAGATTCGACGACGTCACGATGACGTTCGGCCTTGATTTTGATTCGGAGCGGGCGGGAGAGTACCGAGCTACTCAGCTCGGTACTCGGATACCCAAAGTTCGGGTGGGTTCGGTTCTCGGGGAACCGGACCCACCCATCTCTAGTTTAAACAGACCTATAGGCTATGGACAGTGTATATATCTATATTGCTACTCTTGTGCAGAAGTGGTTACCGAAACATGGTGTAAGTGCTGCTTGATGGCATGCCCTTGAGAGTGCTGACTGATCTTTAGGCAAGTGGGACACACAAACAAATCACAGGCTGCATCCATGGTGCTTTATTTTTAATTAATTCTCATTTATATTGTGTGTACATTCTTCACAAGAATTAGTGATAACTATTCGGAGGTGGCTCTATACAGTGTCACTTATTTTTTTTTATTTTACCAGCGGTGTCGACCTGGATCTAGGTGAGATACTAAAGCAGGTAAATAAGGGGTGTGTAAGGGAGTTTTTATTTCTATAAAAAACATTTTTAAATTGTGTGAGTATATTATTTAGTTTTTTGCCTGCTGCACTACATGTCCCAGTGGACCCTGGGTTCCAGGTCATGCTGGCACTTATGGTGTGAAAATCTTCTGCATCTACAACCACTTAATGGCATCCTGGGTATGCTGGGACCTATAGTGCTCCATTACTTAGCACAGGGTTGGTTAATTCTTGAGGGGTGACCATCATTTTTATTTGAAGTCCCAATCCACAAAGGGAATCCAGTCTTGTGCTGACTGGTTTAGGGCTGGTTGTCACCATGGCAGGAGGACCCCACGTTGCGGGTTTCCCTGCTATAGTGCCATCAGCGCTGGCATAACTTAGTGCTGGTACTGGTAATTTCAGGGGTAACACACACTTTTTGTCCCACAGATTTTGACTATTGTTTTTGGGGGGAGGGGTGCTTAATTTTTATCTACTTTTTAAAATAACATGCAAGATCCATGCTGATGATGAACAGATATGTCTCCTAGAGGCATATTTATGGCTACTTCCTCACCAACATACTTCTTAAGAACATAAAAGCATTAACATACCCTTGCTTTACAATGCTTACTCCTGCCCACCTTACCCTGCTCCGTCCCTCTAAGCAGAGCCGGATTTAGACCTCACGGGGTCCTAGGCAGGATACTGGTTTTGGGCCCCCGTCCCTGAAACAATCCATAGCACTATATTTTCGTAGCATACCATATACCCCTATAGTTAAGCAGAAGTGAAAGCATGTGCCGGCACGCATCCAAAGGAAGTGTGGCCATAACATTGGGGGCGTGACTTGCAACATTGGGGGTGTACCTAACATGTGAAAAGAGCTAGGCCCTCCTCCTACAGAAAAATGCACCCCTAAATAATTACCGAGCAGTCCCGTTTTTTAAGTAGTTGAGTCAAAACAACTTAATAAGTATTTAGGTCAGGGCAGAAATACTTATTGAGTTGTTTGCAAAAATAATACGCATAAATCCAAGTATGTGCTCTTGTCACTTTTGTTCCTCTATCATCACACTGTGCCCCTTCCTTGTCACGTTTGCCCCTTCACAATATCACATGTGCCCCTTCACCATCACCTCTGTGCCCCTTCACCTCTGTGCCCCTTCACTTTCACCTCTGTGCCCCTTTACCTTCACCTCTGTGCCCCTTCACCATCACCAACTCTGTGCCCCTTCACCATCACTGTGCCTCTTCACCATCACCAACTCTGTGCCCCTTCACCATCACCACCTCTGTCTTCTTTCTTTTCCGGCGCGCTGCTCCTCTGTTAGTCCAAACAGATTTAAAATAAAAAAAAAGAGTAACTTTACCGCTTGTCGGGTCCCGGCAATCTCTCCTCCTCTCTCTATCACTGAGACACTGAGAGGAGGAGAGACTGCAAGGACCCGACGAGCGGTCACCTGATTTTTTAAGTTTATTTTCTTAAATGCATTTTCAGTCGGTTCTTGTGTATTATACCGGCGGCCAGAGGGGGATGGAAGGTAGAGGGGCGGTCCCCTCTGCCCTGCCTACTCCACTCACCGTCGGCTCTGGCCGGGCCCTCTGGGTACTGCTGGGCCCTAGGCAGTTGCCTAGGTTGCCTAGTGGTAAATCCGGCCCTGCCTCTAAGTGTAGAGAGGTGCAGCGGGCAGATACATCTAAGTCTGCTCTCTGTAAATTATTCTACGTCACATGTGCAGTAAGTAAGCACTTAGAAATCGGACTCAACACAACCCCCATAATACTCATTAGAGTCTTATTATATATCATAACTATATAATGAGCACAAGGGAACATTGGGATTGTATTTCATGTGTATTGTGTATGTTTTAAATACATTGGTCTATGTGCACATATAAATGTGCTTTGAAATATGAAATGCATCTAAGTAGTGCAAACATTTCCCAATTAGGTTATAGCTAGTTTCAAATCAGCACCAACCCAAAAGACGTGTAAAAGTTTAGTGATTTTGTGAAGCTAAAAAGGCTCTCCGGACATTGCTGAACTGCACATTGAAGTTCATTAGAATAGCTTCACCCACACAAAATCTTATTTTTGCATTTGAGTACAGAATAGGTGCATTACTATGACTAGCCTTCATTCATCAAGGAATGACATCTAAATCCTTTCTTTAGAATGAGCAGAATTTTCGTTCCCAGCAGTCTCTGCAACCTTGACACATTTGCAAAAAAAGGAGATAGGGAACAGGCGCAGAAAGGGAAATGGAGGAAAGAGGCAATGGGGTAACAAGTGCCTGTGTTGATAGTATCACAAAAAATGTAAACAATAACAGCATGAGTGTGAAATATGCATATGACCAACACAGACTTGCAGACTGTTAGTTCTATGTTAAAGTAATTTCCAAAAGAACCAAATAGGTAATATTAATTTTCACCAACGTGGACTTATTCCTATGTAGTCCCAGATCTCTCTCTGAGTAACCCCACATGCAGGTTCATTTTAATCCTGCTTTCACAATAAATGTTTTTAACGTTACTACACCATCGGGGCATCCGTATTTCGTCTTGTCTCCCTTTCTGCATATGGGGTTACTCGGTGAGAGATCTGGGACTCCATAGGAATAAGTCCACGTTGGTGAAAATGCATATTACCTATTTGGATCTTTTGGAAAAGTCTGTGTTGCTCATGAGCATATTTCACACTCATGCTGTTATTGTTTACATTTTTTGTGATACTATCAACACAGGCACTTGTTACCCCATTGCCTCTTTCCTCCATTTCCCTTTCTGCGCCTGATCCCTATCTCCTTTTTTTTTGCAAATCACTTATGGGGATATATTAGGAAACCCCCAGTGAGAAAAGGCTGCACTCCTAAATCCTACCCCATATCCTTAAGGAGCGCAGGAGAAGCATTTTATTTGTTTCATTTGCCTTGACACATTTACTCATGTATGGTTAAGTAAAAATGGGCACAAGCGCACAAAAATACACACATGATATCACGTAATGAAAAAATAACAGTTGCACAGTGGGCCAGCATGTTCTTAAATTTGCAGTAATTTTAATATCCTTATGATACCAAGTACCTAATAAAATCATGAGTTAATTTTTTTGATATGACTGCAATAGGACACATAGATACACCTTCTCTATCTGATAAAGTTTACTATTAAACAATACGTTTCAGTGCATAGCAAAATTGTATCTGCTATCAATACACACTGAAACTTTTATAACAAACTAACTTTGCATATTAATATATTCCTTTAAAAGGTTTAATTTGTTAAAATATTAAGTTCTGCATATAGAATATGCCTCTATAATTGTCATGAGCCGCGGCGGCTCCGGGCGCCGCCGCGACTCTCTGCCCTCGCGTCCCGGCCGTCGTCATGACGACCGTGACGTCTCTTCTGGGTTGTCCCGGCCAAGGCAACGGTCGGGACGCTTTTACTGTGCAGCGCAGCGCTCCGGCATTCAGGACAGCCAGGTGCGCGCGCAAATAGAGAAGGGAGCAGCTGGCTAATTATGTCTCCCATTGGGCCATGCTGGTATTTAAGGCAGGAAGGGGCAAAGCCTTCCTGACGGTTATAGTTCCTGCTTCATGCAAACTATAAATTCATCCTCTCCTCTTTCTGCTCCGCCCTCTCCCTCGCTAAACAATCCTTTTTCAAGTTCCTCATTTCTTCTCAGTCCTCCAACCCCCTCCGCCTCTTCGCCACCTTCAAATCCCTCCTCTCCCCCCCCTCCTGTCCTGCCCTCGCTCTCCGCTACTGACTTTTTCACCTTTTTCTCCTCCAAAATTGAGGCCATCAGGCTGAACACTTCTTCCTCCCCCTCTCCCGCCACCCTCATCGCCTCACCTCCCTCCAACAACCAACTCTGGAGCTCATTTCGCTCCACAACAGGGGAAGAAGTTTGCTCCCTTATCCTTTCCTCTCCTCCCTCTACCTGTCCTCTTGATCACATCCCCTCCCACCTCCTTTGCTCTCTTTCTCCCACTGTCTGCTCTTACCTCGCACACCTCTTCAACTTATCTCTCTCCTCCGGTGTAGTCCCCTCCTCCTTTAAACACCCTCTTATCTCTCTTATCCTAAAAAAAACCAATCTCGACGCCACCTCTCTTGCTAATTATCGCCCTATCTCACTACTCCCATATGCCTCCAAATTACTTGAGCGGATTGTCTGCAGCCGCCTCGCCAGTCACCTCTCTGACTTTTCCCTCCTTGACCCCCTCCAATCCTGCTACCGTCCTCTCCACTCCACCGAAACTGCCCTGGCCAAGGTTAGTGATGTCCTCCTATCGGCCAAATCCAAGGGTCACTTCTCCCTACTTATCCTCCTCGACCTCTCCGCTGCCTTTGGGACTGTGGACCACCCCCTCCTGCTGCAAAATGTTCTCTGTCTCGGCCTCTCCGGATCTGTCCCTACCTGGTTCACCTCTTACTTCGCAAACTGCTCCTTCTCTGTATCCACGTCCGGCTCTTCCTCCCCCCTCCTACCCTCTCCCTGTTGGTGGCCCGCAGGGCTCTGTTCTTGGCCCTCTACTCTTTTCGCTGTATACGTCCTCCCTTGGTGCTCTCATCTCCTCCTTCGGTCTTCAGTATCACCTGTATGCTGACGACATTCAACTCTACATCTCTTCTTCTGACCTTTCTTCCGCCGTCCTCTCTCGCGTGTCTGACTGCCTCTCCGCCATCACCTCCTGGATGTCCGCGTGTTTTCTCAAAATCAATATCTCTAAAACGGAACTCATTGTCTATCCTCCGTCCAGACTCTCATCCCACCACGACCTCTCTATTGTCGTCAACAACACCACCATCTTCTCTGTCACCCAAATCCGCTGCCTGGGGGTCACCCTCGACTCCTCTCTCTCTTTTGCCCCCCACATTCATTCCCTTGCCCAAGCCTGTAGCTTCCAACTACGCAACATCGCCCGCATCCGTCCCTTTCTCTCTCAGGATGCCACCAAGACCATCATACATGCACTCATCATCTCCCGCCTGGATTACTGCAACCTCCTCCTCACCGGCCTCCCCAACTCCCATCTCTCCCCCCTTCCGCTCTGTACTCAATGCGGCCGCTAGACTCATCTACCTTTCACGCCGCTCCTCCTCAGCCTCCCCTCTCTGCCTCGCCTTACACTGGCTTCCCTTCCACTACAAAATCCTTTTCAAACTCCTCACCACCACTTACAAGGCTCTCTCCCACTCTACTGCCCCCTATATCTCTAACCTCCTCTCCATTCACACTCCTGCTCCATCCCTGCGCTCAGCCAATGATCGCCGCCTCTCCTCCACTCTTATCGACTCTTCCCACTCCAGAATCCAAGACTTTTCCCGTGCAGCCCCCTTCACTGGAATGACCTCCCTCATTCCATCCGCCTCTCTCCTACTCTGTGCTCCTTCAAACGTGCACTGAAAACCCACCTCTTCCTTAAAGCCTACCAACCATCCGCATAACCCCTTCATCTCCTCCACTCGCTCTCTCCCATGCCTCAACTGGCTCCCCTTGTGCCTGTTCTGTTTTCTCTCCCTTAGGATGTAAGCTCACATGAGCAGGGCCCTCTTCCCTCCTGTCTCCCTACCTGTTCTTCTGCTCTGTGTTTATTGCTTTAACCTGCCTGGAGTTTCTGAAGTACTGGTATTTTTTGTTTATTGTTTTGTACTGTTTCACCCTGTATAGTGTACTGTTTACATGGTGTACGGCGCTGCGGAAATCTTGTGGCGCCTAACAAATAAAGGATAAAAATAATAATAATAATAAACTACCCTGCTGTTTTCTGCCTCAGTTCTTGCTGGTTCCTCGTTTGATTACCGTTACTGACCCTTGCCTGGATACATCGCTTGTAACCCTTGACCTATTGCCTGGATACTGACGCTGCCATATTGCCTGTGACCTCTGACCTTGGCTTGTTCTCTGGATACGTTGTCTGCTGCCGGCCCTCAACCCTTGCCTGGACTTTACTCTGCCTTCCTGGGTTCACCCCAGCAGGTATGCATCACACGACCCTCTGTTGGTCTGCAGCCAAGTCTGTCCCCACCACTAGGGGCAACAGTGAACACCAGACTTTCGGAGCAGACTCCGGGTTTTACTGTACTGGCTGGAGGGGTTCCTAACAATAATTAGCTAGGGAGTGCCTCTATTTAAAGTTGTACTTTCTCTTCTTTGTTTAGTGAGTATAGAAAGGACACATGCAAGGTTTATATTAACTGTGCAGAGGGTGGAAATAGAGTTTCCTAGGGAGGTTACGAAAATGAGACTCTAATAATTAGCCAGAAGTGTTGGGTTTTCATAGCATGTTTGAAGACTTCTGGAAAGTCTTGTAGTGTGAAGGAGGGATTTCCCCAAAGTGATTGCAACCCAATAAAAGTCCTGTAACCAGGAATGGAAGAAGGTAATGAGTGTGGATGAGATACATAGATCTTGTGAAGAATGGATGCATTGAGTTGAGAGATATTTTGAGACAAGTGAAGAGATGTATGTTGGTGCAGTTTTGTTGATGACCTTGTATGTTAGTAGAAGAATTGTATTGAATCCTGTAAAAACAGGCAACCAATTTAGAGACTCAGCGAGCAGGTCAGCAGTGGAAGAGTGATTTGCAAGGAAAATCAATCTAGCTGTTGCGTGCAAAATAGATTGTAGGAATGAGAGTCTGATTTGAGGAATACCAGTAAGGATAGTATTGCAATAGTTAATTTGGGGGATTATAAGTGCTTGAATAAAAGCTTTTTCAGTGTCTTGAATGAGATATATGCATATTCTGGAAATGTTTTTTAGATGTATGTAACAGGATTCAGATGTACTATAAATGAGATGTGGGGAAAAAAGGATAGTTCAAGGATTACACATAGGCAGCGAGCTTGGGGGGTAAGATTAACTGTCATGTTGTCAACAGAAATAGAAATGTCAGGTAGATAACTTGTTGGTTTGTGGGAATAACATTGGCTCTGTATTTGAAAGATTGAGTTTGAGCTGGCAAGAGGACATCCAAGATGACAGAGCAGAAAGACAGGCAGTAGCGTGGGCCAAAGAAAATGGTGGGAGATCTGGAGAGGATAGAAAACTTCGGATATCATCGCTATAGAGAAGACACTGCAATCCAAAGGAGCTCATTAGTTTTCCAAGCGAAGAGGAATAGATAGAGAAGAGCCGCTTCTAATGACTGAATGTCTATTGACTCCTCCAGCTGACAGTACTTAAATCATTAGTGAGGCTACTCGCTTCTACTCGCATTCCTTTACTGACATTTCCAAATGGACTGGTGCAGGACAGGGTAAGCAACAGGTGTATAGGTGTTTTTATTTGATTACATTTGATGTAAAATGGAAAATGAGATATTCATATTTATTAATAACTATCAAGACTATAGGCTAGATTTACTAAGCTGCGGGTTTGAAAAAGTGGGGATGTTGCCTATAGCAACCAATCAGATTCTAGCTTTCATTTATTTAGTACCTTCTACAAAATGATAGCTAGAATCTGATTGGTTGCTATAGGCAACATCCCCACTTTTTCAAACCCGCAGCTTAGTAAATCTAGCCCTATATCACTTGCGTATATGACACTTCATTACATTATTATATGGTATACAAATAGGATAATGCAACTTTAGTATTTACCACTAACACCGTCAAGGCGCATCTCTATGCTATAATGGGTGTTATGTCCGTAGATATAATTTAAAATAAATATTGTCCAATTTGAACACTATGGTTCCAAACCACATAGGTTTTACTCGCAAAGTATATTAGTAGGCAAAGTTTGATATGCATAAGCATGCCCCTGCTTGTACTAGCACAAGCTTCTATGAAGACACTCTGGTTTCCAAAGCTATAGGGGTACAATTTATACACTGCACAGTTGAAAAAAACAGTGACATCGCAAAGTACACAGTGACAGTATTAAGATCTTCATTCATAGGTCAAAGGGTCTTGACCTCCCAAGAACTCGGTACAGCATTGTTGGATTCTTCTGGTTATTGTTGCTTGAAACTGTCAGCTGTCCTTCTTCAGTTTCCCGCCTCTAGACCTTTATAAACTGTCTTTTATGATCCCTGTGAGCTGGCTTTTTGGTGTATGAAAAAGTGATATTATTTATAACTAGCGATTTCAGAGTGCGAATGCTAAACAAATAATTCTGGAAATGTTCTCATGCAATTGCGAACAGATTGATACCAAAGTCAATATAATTTGTAAGTTGGAACATATTTTAGCCTCTTTATCACTTTATTTTATATAAAAGTATTAGTAAATGTTAAGCTTAATAAAAAGTTGTTGTGAAAATAATTACATTGCGTATAGATCGCATCGCTACTGATTGTAGTGTACAGAAAATATTGATTACTAGTTTTATCCAATTATTTAATTTTACATGGTTGCTTAGGTACACACTTGTACCCCGGATCTACTGTACATCTGAAGCAAATGCTACTATTTTTGAGCTGAACACATTGGGAAACCTATACAGATAAGAGGGTTTATCTTGAATGAATATTGTCCTATGTACAGTGAACAAATACTTGCAACTCTAAGTGAGTCCCTGTTTGTGCAGGTTCCAACAAGTAGGATGGGCAACGTCTCATAAATACTAGTAACATACTCTACAATGGCTCACCTTCAGATGTTGTTCTGTAAAGGTGAAAATGAAAAAAAGTATACAACTAGAAACAGGCAGTGAAAGTAAACAGTGATTAAATGAACTGTAACTTTTTAAAATATTATGTGTGTCTAACACAGTAGCCTAACACAGTTGCATATTTATACCAAACATAGTTTTATGTAATCCTGCTGTACAGGCTAGTAACAATCTGAGTGTAGTTTCTGCTCTTTTCCGGCACTTTGACATATTTTCAGTCCAAGGGCTTCACTGCCATAGGTACATGGGGTGCAGCTGCTATAGGGCCCACAGCTGTGGGAGGTCCGCCTTCACTGTCAAAAACCCATATTTTTTTTGAAGTTGGGGCATCTATCATATTTATACTACTGAGCCCACAAATGTCTACTTACACCCCTGTTTTTTATTTTTAACATTGGTTTTTGCAGTTAATGTATCTATGCCGCATGTCTCCTCCTAATTTGTTACAACCTAGGGCTAGATTTACTAAACTGCGGGTTTGAAGAAGTGGAGATGTTGCCTATAGCAACCAATCAGATTCTAGCTTTCATTTTGTAGAATGCACTAAATAAATGACAGCTAGAATCTGATTGGTTGCTATAGGCAACATCTCCACTTTTATCAAACCCGACGTTTAGTAAATATACCCCCTAATCGCTGCACGTATATGTAATGGTATTTTCACAATAATTTGATTAATAGTAAGGATCTTTTTACACAATGATTTAAAAAAATTATATTATTGTAGATTATTATTATTTAATAAGTACTGAACTTTATCTAGATTGTAGTATTGGCCCATCTCTATAATGTTATAGGTATTTTTCTATTTACTCGCTGTGGAAGTTTGAACAGATGGTTCCACCAAAGCACGGAAGGGGCAGAGGACCAGGCAGAAAGCTCCACCAGTAATCAGCATCAGGACCTTGGACCAGACCGCCCTAAGTCCTCACAGACTTAGAACCAGAATTTATTTAATTAAAGGTAGGAATAAAAATACAGTCATCCATTTTCATAGCCTTATTTTGTAACATATTATTTCCATTGTTTCTAATAATGTTACTGCAGATTTTTCACTTAATGGCAGTAGGTGTTAGTCTGGCCATTTCCATGGGCTACCATGCTATTACATGGGCTCCTGCTATTGGTTCCCCAGGTGGGTCCTTTATGCCCCAGTCCAACACTGGTTTCACCCAATATTCAAAAGCTTCTCACATGCAAAATGTTTGTTTCATAAAATGCTCCTTTATGAATATGGCAGGGGGTGTTCACTTTTTTACACCAACCCCTCTAAAAAGAATTTTACTGAAGATGGCGTCACAAACCACAAAGGTTTGGCTGTGCAAAGCAGTGGGCTTGTCTATGTAATAGTGAAAGCTCAGTTAGAGAGGGCTTTCAACTTAAACTAGCACCAGGCTGATATATTTTGTAAGCTGTATCTATATCCATCCTTGCTCCATATTACAATTAATGACTAACATACGATAATAAAAGTGTCAAACCAAGATTTTTCCTCTGGCTTACCAAGCATTAAACCGGTGCTGTATATGTTATTGATAATAATAATAATAATAATAATAACAATTAATAATTAATTTTACACATTCCCTGTTTCAGTAACATGTGTACTGTGTATATTTGTACATTAATGCTATCTCTGCCAAAAATCAGTGACAAACATGCAGCCAGTGCAAGAATACTCTTTGTGAAACCAGCTTTATACTATCTGCATTTCTGGCTCTGGAGGATTATTAACTTTTATACTGGCCATAAAATTTATTTATCACTCCAATAATTAGCTTTGTGTCAGGGAACTCTCCTCTGCTGTTGGGATGTACGTTAAATGATGTATTTTTTGTTTAATGAGCCATGCAAGTTCCTTCATTACCACTGGAATTGATTTGAGCACTTCATTTTTATAATCCCATTTTAGGTATCTCAATAGTGTTTGTCTTTACTCAGTGATGTAACAGTTTGTAATATGACAACTTGTATTCCTCGTGAGTTTCACAGTTTCAAGTCAGTTAGGTTGAATATTTGGCAAATACTTTATAAAACTCAGAGACATAAACAGTACATATTGGAAAATCACAAGAAACAATGAATGGCTTAATAACATCTAACTTTTTCTTTAGAAGTCACATGGTTGCTTTGCTCCTGGCAATAGAACGCACATAGTCTATAGCTCCTAGCGATCCTCCAAGACAAAATCTGGTCGGGGTAATTTCTGATGTTGCGCAAAATGACAGAAGCAAAGTTGCGCATTTCACTACACAGTAGAAAACAACACAAAAATGTCTAAAAATCAGCGTGTAAAAGAACATTTACTGCATTATAGTTGTTGTCAGTGGGGAGAGTTTTATATAAGTTTATTTTACTGTGGTGGGTCAAGCGTAAGGTTTTCACAATAGAAAGTCCACCATTTAATTTCACAAAATGTTAAAATTTTTACTATGAATACTTTAAAATTCCAATATAACATTACCAGACATCCCAGAATCGCACCTCCAGCAGAAAAGCAGGATAACTAAAGCAGGGGAGGACTGGCACACTTTGGCCCAGGGGGCAAGCACACCGCACTGGCCCATAAGTAGCGGCCCATGCTTAAAGGGTGGTTTTTGGTACAATATATATTTATCTATATAAAAAGAGGCTATTTTAGTGTTGCCTAATCCATACATATGTTTTTCTGCCCAGGCCCAGAGCTGGATTAAGCCTCTGGGGGGCCTGGGCACTTTAGACAGGGTAACGCCCCATGATGTAACATGGTTATCATTTTAGACAAATAGACAGGCAATACTGTGTGCACTACTGTTAGGTGTACACAGTTCTTCCTTCACGAGCAGTACACGGTGAAGCGGGACATACCTCCCAACTATCCTAAGCGAAACAGTCACCCATATTCAGGACTGCCCCACTAGATTCAGGACAGTTGGCAGACTGTCCTGCTCTCTCCTACCTGTTCTTGTCACTGTCATCTCTTGTGGATGCAATTTTCTTTAGCTCATTTGCTGCTTGTCTGAATCCTGGAATATTGGAGGCCCTATTTGGAGAAAAAAATGGATACATGAAATTTAGAAAACTCCAACCAATAATAGTATCTACATTTGATAAATAGACCTATTTCCCTCCAACTAACCCTGACATTAAATTTAATAGTATTCCCATTTAATAAATAAACCTATTTTCCTCCCTCCAAACAGCCCCAGCAATAAATTAAATAGCATTTACATTTAATAAATATAACCATTTCCCACAACCATCCCAGGCATTAAATAATTCATAATCACTTTAAATAAATAGACCTCATTTTCCCCAAACAGCGCTACATTCAATTAATAGATCACAAACCACCCCAGCAATAAATTAAAGGTCCAATCACACCATCTTAACTTCATAGGCCCCACTATTAAATTAATTTGTCCCTCCATCAACACAAATAAAATAGCAATACACACACACACACACACACTACACTGGCCCCTCACACACACACAGACAGTATATATGCTCCTCACACACAGACAGTATATATGCTCCTCACACACACATACAGTATATATGCTCCTCGCGCACACACACAGACAGTATATATGCCCCTCACACACACACACAGACAGTATATATGCTCCTCGCGCACACACACATACAGTATATATGCCCCTCACACACACAGACAGTATATATGCTCCTCGCGCACACACACAGACAGTATATATGCCCCTAACACACACAGACAGTATATATGCTGCTCACACACAGACAGTATATATGCCACTCACACACAGACAGTATATATGCCACACACACAGACAGTATATATGCCACACACACACACACAGACATTATATATGCTCCTCGCACACACATACAGTATATATGCCACACACACACACACAAACAGACAGTATATATGCCACACACACACACTATTAATATAACCCCCCACCTCACTTACCTTTCTCCATCCGCGCCGCGCGCTCTGCACTTCTCATTCTTCCAACATGGGACGGCACCAATCACATGGTGCGCCTCCCATGTGACAGAAGAATTCTCAGTGATAGGCAGAATGCTTGGCCTATCACTGAGCGGGAGGGGGGCCGGCCCGAAACACACTTTTTCTGACTGGCCCGGGGGACACATGCCCCCCTGCCCCCTGGGCCAGCCTGCCCCTGAACTAAACCCACCCCCCCCTATTCCACTCGTACTAGTCCCTTTGTATATGTTTATCATAGGAGTCCATTATGTGACTGGCAAAAATGTAGATTTTTGGAAGGTTTGTATAATAATCACAAAATCACTTTCTGACTGAATTACCCTGTACTCAGTTAATTTTTGATGTAAAACAAGCATTTTTATATACAATAATTAAAGAGGTTAAAAAGTAAGTAGAAGGTACTGCGACAGAAAAATGTCTCTGACATTAAATGGGTCATGCTCACATTTGTGATACTGTAAATGCCCTGAAAAAGTCTAAAAATCACACTGCCCTTCAAAGTGGAGATAGTGGGCTTAGTTTACAAAGCGCATTCTGGGACCCATTCATTAAGGAGCATAACCGGCGATACGTTGTGTATAATGCACACAATTACTCTGTGCATGCCCAGAACCGGAACGTGCGATACAAAACTCTGCAACGTTAAATTAATCTTCAAGTGCACATGACACTTACTACAACCTACTATTTGATGGGCAAAACATGGAGGGGAATGGGCAATGTACAGTAGAGGCGTGCCAAGCTCGAGCACATGCAGCAGCATCTGATTCTGCGAGAATGTGTTTGTTAATGAATCAGGCCCTTTATGAGCAGCACAAAAATGAATTATTTTGCTCAGGTGTGTCTGGATGGCCAGCCCAGTGCACATCAATGTCTACCTCTCTGCTCTTTGGAGCAAACTAGAAGTGTGTCTATGTGCATGGAGAGGTGGAAATATCTGAAGAAGTGCACTGTACAAAACTGTAACCATCATATCAAAGTCCAACCTGTTATCATTTTCAGTTTTTCTCCTAGAGTACTGCTTGGTTTAGTAAAATTTATGGCTGAAATTAATCATTAAAGTGAGGGAAATTTGGGACTGCTTTTATTCTCTATGCTTGAGCAACTGATCTCAACTGGCGTTTCTGCTCAACCCTCAGAGCTCAATTCTCATTGCTGTTTCCACATCTGTTCAGCTGCCCAATGTACTCAATTATGATTGCTGCTACCATCTCTGTTTGGCAGCTGGATCCTCTGCACCCAACTGCGTGCATCCTGGACCTCTTCGCGTCAGAGCGGCAGAAACTGCCTACTCTATTAGCCCTAGCCAGGGGGACAGTAAAGTATCTTTCACCTATTTGATTGCCCTGCTCAATTTGGATCATTTTTTCCTTCCCACTCTCTACCAACATTGCCTGCCCTAGTTAATACACATTCAACCACATCTCTGCATCATGCACCTACTCTATTTACACTCTCTCTTTCCCCTTTTCACATTTCTCTCCAAACTCCTCTTCTCTACCCGTATTCTTATTTTACCCTCCTCTATTATTATTTCTCCTCCAATACTGCACAACTGTTTTGATTCTTGCACCTCCACACTCACCAGCCTACATAAACAGTAATACACCTCACATCCAAGCATCATCCTCGCTTGTCTTCTTTGCCACCCTGCTCCTTCCCATGGCTGCTGGTGACATCTCACCACCCCTGGGCCCCATACAATCCCCACTATTTGCTCATGCTCCTTTCCAAAACTTTTTATCCACCCTGTACTTCTAATTTCGCCAACCTTATCCACATTTCTCCATTACCTTCTCTTCCCTTCTTCTGTGCATTATGGAATGCCAAATATGTTTGCAACAAACTTGCATTCATTCATGATCTATACATTTTTAATCCTTCAAACTTGTCAGTACAGAAATCTGGCTCACCTCCTCTGACACTACATCACCTGCATTTTTCTTCTATGGGTGACTCTCACTGAGCCATACTCCCAGACCTGGAAACAATTAAGGTAGTGGAGTAGGTAGTCTACTTTCTCCAAGTTGCACCTTCCAAGTCATACCCTCTGAACCCTCCCTCTCTATATCTTCCTTTGAAGTCTATGCTATCTATTTTATCCTCTCCATCTTTGTGTTGCTATCATGTATCGCTCCCTAGGTCCAGTTTTCCAATTCCTTGACAACTTTGCGGCCTGGCTCACTTACATCCTATTCTTTAAACTGTCTACTCTCATACTAGAAGACTTCAACATTACCATTGATAATGCAACTGTCTCTTCTGCCACTAAATGCTTTTCACTTACTTCCTCCTATGGCCTCTCCCAGTGTACCTCATCTGCCACCCAATGTGATGGACGGAGTGTCCATCACATTGACCTTGTTTCTCCTGCTAATGCTCCATTTCTAGTATCTCCAACTCATACTTCCCACTCTCCTATCACAACCTCTTTTCTTTCAGTCTCACCTTACCTCATGCCCTCCCCACTACACCAAAATTCATATGTAGACAGTGACACCTAAGTACTCTTAACCCAATCCATTTCTCATTTTCACTAAAACAACTACTTTCTGCTATGATTGCATAATCCTGCCCTAATCAGGCTGCCTCTTACTGCAACAAAGCACTTACTTCAGTCCTAGACAATGCAGCTACATCTAACACATACATTCTCCGACTATACAAACCCCAACCATGGTATACCAAACAGACCCCGCTACCTGTGGCACTACCGAGTGCCCTGGAGGAAATCTTGGTTCTATCCCAATCTCCGCTATAAATTCATCCTCTCAGTTTACAGCAATGCCCATTCAATTGCCAAACAAACATACTTCACATCTCTAATATCCACCCAGTTTATTAAACCACATTGCCTCTTAGCCATCTTCAATTCACTTCTCTGCCCACCTGCAGCTCCTCCCCCTTCCTCCTGTACAGCCCTTGATTGTGCCACCTACTTCAAAGACAAAATCAACACCATTCAAAAAGATGTTTCCTAGTGCCAAATTCTACACACTACACCCACCTTCTCCTGCACTCCACAATCCATCTTGAATGCATTATTTTTAGTAACTGAAGACAAAGGGCCTGATTCATTAAGGATCTTAACTGAAGAAACTTCTTATTTCAGTCTCCTGGACAAAACCATGTTACAATGCAGAGGGTGCAAATTAGCATTCTGTTTTGCACATAAGTTAAATACTGACTGTTTTTTTCATGTAGCACACAAATACTTGATAGCTTATTTGTACGCTGAAATTTAAAGTTGATATTTGTGTGCTACATGAAAAAACAGTCAGTATTTAACTTATGTGCAGTTCAGAATAATAATTTGCACCCCTTGCATTGTAACATGGTTTTATCCAGGAGACTGAAATAAGAAGTTTCTTCAGTTTCGATCCTTAATGAATCAGGCCCTAAGTCTCTGCACTCATCTCTTCATCTCACCATACAACCTATTCTCTCCCAAATTCTCCTCTCTCTCTCCCCTACTACATGCCCAAATCTAGCTCACCTCTTCAACCTGTTTCTCTCCACTGGCACATTTCCATCCTCCTTTAAACATGCACTTCATTCACCAATTCTAAATAAACAATCTCTCTATCCAGCCTCTCTCTGAAAATACCACCATATTTCTATCTTCCCCTTTGCCTCCAAACTATTTGAGCGATTGGTGTACAACTGCCTTTATCAGTTTCTCTCCTCTCACTCTATTCTCCACTCTCTGCATTCAGGCTTCCACCCCTAACATTCCACTGAATCTGCTTTCACAAAAATTGATCAATGATATACTCACAGCAAAGCCTAAGGGTCATTTCTCCATACTTGTCCTCTGGAACTCTCTGCTGCTTTTAAGATTGTTGATATCCCTCTTCTCCTATACACCACTCACTCTATTGACCTTTTTGAAACAGTTCTTTCCTGGTTCACTTCCTACCTATCAAACTGTTCCTTTAGTGTTTATATCTCTGGCCCATCCTGCACTCTGTCTGTTGGGGTCCCACAAGGCTCTCTTTTTGGTCCTTTGCTTTTCTCCCTGTAAACCTCTTCTCTTGGGGAACTAATTAAATAATTCAACCTCCTGTACCACCTTAACGCTGATGATACCCAAATCAATTTCCCTTTACCTGACCTCTTCCCTTCTGTACTATCTTGTGTAACCAACTGTCTTTCTGCTATCTCCACATGAATGTCTCAATGCTATCTAAAACTCAACATGTCCAAAACAGAGTTTATTATCTTCCCTCCTCCCAGAGTCACAACCCCCTCAAATCTCCTTTACCTTCATACCCAACATGCTATCAAAATTAAATTCTCTCATCATCTCCCTCCTTAATTACTGCAACCTGCTTCACTAATCTTCCTCTCTCACCGTTCCACTTCTGTTATACCACTGTGTAAATCCCTGTACTGGCTCCCTGTGTCCTCCTACAGAATCCAATTGAAATTACTCACCCTTACCTACAAAGCCTTCCATAACAACACCCCTTCATACATCTCAATTCTTATATCAAAATACTCACCCTCTTAGCTCTATCTCTGACCTACGCCTTGTCTCATCTGTAGTGACCACCTCTCACTTCCATGCTGCTACCCACTTATGGAATTTCATACCATGCTCGATCAGGCTTTCTCACAGCCCTCAAAATTTTAGACGCTCCCTGAAAACCCATCTTTTCTTTTCGCTTGCCTTATCCCTGATGATACTACTCACACTATTACACCCTTACAACTATCCCAATCTCCACTGTGAACCACACTCGCTCCTCTTGTTTCAAAGTTGCCCTCTTCCCTTTAGAATGTAATCTCTCTAATAAGCAGAGTCCTCCATACCCTTTGTTTTCATGTCTGTTTTTATTTTGTCCCTGTTTCATGTATGTCCTGTTTTCTCTGCCGGACAATGCTGCGGAGTAATATCTGCAATAATAATAATAATAATAATAATAGTTACAAATGATAATTTTGTGTGTGTTTTTCATACTTGGTTCAAAATGTGTGTTTGTGTTTTTTATTTCATTGACCCATTAAAAGTATAGGACAAGACCTAAAGACCTGGTGAAAAATGTAAGACATTATTTAGAGACACTCACTTCAGTTTATAAAACACTGAGTGCTCTCTCGCTCCAAATCCACCCTGCTGCCTGCTGTTCCAGATGGTGTGCTAGGATTACTCACGCTGTCAACATCGAAATTACAGCTAACAGCTGTTGACAACATCACTCATAGGCCTCATTTTAATTCTAGTACAATGCATAAAATGGGTGTAAAACGGAATTTTTTGTTCCAATGGCCACCTACCAAATCACCATGTTATTTGTGGGTTGATTGTAAGGAAGGAAGCGCACTACAGGGTAAGATAGGTAAGCAGCGGAATAACAGGGAAATCCAACCTGATATCATACATAAATACAAAGTATTCTGCTTAAACCTAAATAATGAGATGATTGGTAAATTGAAAAAAGGATAATATTTATCGAAAGACTCAGTGAATTAGATCACCGCCACTCCGCAGAATTCCACATTGGACATTGGACATTAGACACTGTACCACTGCCCGGATCGCCCACTTACCATCATCATTACACATTGGATAAACAGGACGATCCCTGGATCTCTGGACCGCCACCAAGTGCAAGTATTATATTCCAATTCTACATCCTGGGTATTTAGCCACGTTACGCTGGACTTTACCATCCTCCAGATCTATAACCAGTTGAATCTCTACCTTGAACAAATTTACTTATGCTGGATAAGTGCATTGTGCACCTATCACTGTATCACAGATTTTATTGCCTTGTATTGTATGTAGTTGTATACATGCCATATCTAGCTCATTGTTTTTAATTTACATGTGCTCATGTTGCCAATGCATGACATATTGTTGCATTTTTCTTTCGATAAATATTATCCTTTTTTCAATTTACCAATCATCTCATTATTTAGGTTTAAGCGCAGAATACTTTGTATTCACCATGTTATTTGTGTTCAGGAACATCGCTCCAAGACTGCTGTTTTCTGAACGCTAAATGTGTTTAATGGATGTTAAAGAATTGATCTCAATTGAGTGACCTCCAATATCCTCCAGAATGCAAGTAACATAACCACATGTCAAAATGTTTGCATTTCACATCTGGTTTTAATGGTGTTTCATATTTTGTAAATCAAATACCATTGGGTATCTGGGGTAACTCCAGCCAGCAGTAACATCCTTGCATGGGACACACAATAATCTGCACCTGCCCATACCTTACAACAGCAAAAACCACATCCCTTTGTTTTGAATTAAGCCTCTGTGAGACCCGTTAGTTTTGTTAGGTACTATTCTGAACTCAAGCAAGGTAGCGGATAATTCAAAGATTATCAGTATTTGGAGTTTATGTAACTAGCAGCACATCGGAAAGAAAAGTTCATGCTGTTCAGCACATCAAATCGTGTTAATTTTGAATCAAATGGAATGCATTAACAGATCCTGAATGGTAGTCATAAGTCCCAATGCAGATGGAAGCTGAAAGACTGCTGGGGAGTAAATCACCAATATGTGCAACAGAATATATCCATCACCTGAATGATAAATCACAGGCCAAAAAATGGAGAAGCTGCAACAAAAGTCAGCATCATTGTTTGCAGGAAGTTGTACTCACAATCAGATCAGTAATTAATGGCAACAAGGTGGACAGTCTGAAAGAAGTTCACCATTGACACCTATAGTGAGCTGGACTCAAGGAACCAGAAAGGCAAACACAAAAGGAGAAGCCATAATGCAGTACAGAGTTGACACATCGCCGACACTGTAGTATGATGTACTGTGCTCATCAACAACTATGGAGTGAAGACAGGTCAGGCACTTGCGTCGCCTTAATAGCATCGATCCCCAAGTTTCAGCAGATGTACATAACCGGGAACAGCAGATACACAATTGGAGTACAATTAGTAGTACAGCACTAGATACCAGCATGTGAAACTGGAAAAAATGAATGCAGGAACGGAGCACAGTAATATAGACTTCAGCCGTAGGTAGTGCACAGAGGTGCATCACTGACACAGCACCTCTGCACACAGACTACAGGCAAAGAAATAAATCAAACAACTAAGGAGAATTCAGTCCTGCTACTCTTTGCATGTGTGTTGACAGTTGCAATGGACAGGATGATTTACAGACTGAACTGCAATGGGGGCTGGTAGATGTGTGTTCAGGTTGGTGGGGATACCAGCAGCTATGCTGCCACTACTGTTGCTGTTTTAATCACACTTGGTTGAAAGATCTCCGGTGCAATCTGCATCCTATTCCTGGCTGATTGACTGTTATGCTCTGACCCTTGAATTATATTATCACTTCAGCACCTGATTGTCCTGCCCTGTAATCTGGCTTGTGTTTCCATATAAGAACCCTGGGCTGCACGCTGTGACCTGGATTGGACTATCTTTTCTCTGCCTGTCCCTACTTCCACATATCCCTATGTTTGAGAGAGTGGCCAGGGAAGCCTTTCTCTTCACAGCAATCACCCACTAGGCATGTGACAGACCAACTACACAATAGCACTTATCTTGTTTTGGTTAATGAATTAACACAACCTGCTCTTTTTTCTATAATTTATTACATGTTATTACATTATATATGTACATATGTACTGAAAGAGAATACTAGAAATATAAAAATGATTATCTTCTGACCATCACCAGTGGCCATGCTACATTGTACCCCTCTGCGCATGCATTGTCCACAAAAATGCTGCCCAACAGCATTATTTCCATATGTTGGCAAAAATGCATTTGTCTTAAATCCTATCTTTAGACAGTCACCAATGGACCAAGATGGTGACTGTCTTTCTTTTTTTTTTTAAAATAAAATGTATTTTTAACAGATTTTTTTTACATCCTCTTAACTAGACCAACTGACACCTCTGTATTTAGCCTGCATCTTCTAATATTTATAGGAAAGCTAAGGGTAATTTATTAACTACAAAACTTGCTGAGGTGCAGCACATTTAGGTAATCCATACATGGAATTGGAGACAAACATGGGCATCCACAGTCTGATTCCACAGCAGGTTGGAGTATGGCAGCTACAGGAGAGATTGACCAACATTTTGCTGCATTTAAGCTGAGCACATCTATATTAACTAGGCATGAACAGATTAACTAATGAAAGAGTTTTATGTTTAACGGCCATCTTAATGAAGATGAATATAATAGTAGGATCCACAGTTGGACTCTTCTAGGCACTTATTCAATTACTGGTACTGTTGCTTTGGCAAATGACCCATGAAATACTTTGGATGTTTATGTATATTTATATAATATGTATGTTATCTCTTATTTACATGGTCTTGGTGTCTGCCTGACTCCTTCCCTAACACATAACAGTGTTCTCAAGGCTCACTGAAGCTATTAGTATTGTGATTGCTGCAACAAGCTTATTGTTTAATGTAATAACTAATCACTTCTTATCACTTTTCTTCTTAGTTTATTTACAATCTTCCTAGAAATAAAGCATCATGATTCTGAACTTCAGTACATTGAATCATCTTTCTTTATAAGTATGAAAAACACATGGAGTGTACAAGACACCCTGAGCCATAGTAATGTAATTTCAGAAGATTTCAACGCTGTTTTAAATGCACTGGGGGACTTGGTGTGATGTTAGTTCCTTGTTACTAAAATATAATTGAAAAATGATACAATAATGAATCCACAGGTTCTGAAAATTAATCCTAGAAAATATTGATACATTTCAGCCACTGATTGCAAATTAAATAAGTCTATTGCATAATACAAAGGGAATTATTTATTAAAGACAATTTATGTGATGACATCTCTTTGTCCAATCCCTTAGTTACCTGAGATTTCCTAAAGATAGTAGTGGAAATGTCTGGTCTAAGTAGGCAAATATTTCTTGCAGAAACATAGTTAAAAAGGCAGCATTGACTTCTTGATGCTTTATAAGTAGACTGAAAATGACTGTCAAAAGATCATCAAAAAATGATTCAAACACTCTTAGCATGTCCAGAACAAACTCTGTTCTGTTCAGAAAGTAAGCTAGCACCTGACATATCTCCCAACAATGAAGCCCCTCCTCCAGTCCACTGAGGGCCCACCCACTTTCCACTCCATCAAGCCCCCTTTTGGTGAAGCTGCATTCATTTCAATGTAAGCTCCTACCCTTTTGAAGACTTCAAATTGGGACAGCCCTGCCGATATTAGGACCATTTGGAGATATGCTCCGGGTGTTATCAGTGTGACAGGCTACTGGTAGGAAGGCCTCATTATTAACCGTAGGTGCTATTGATTTAACGCATACATGCCGACTTTCTGAAGATGGCATCTGGGAGCTGCCTCGGGGGGAGGTGGGTGTTTCAGGGGCGTGGTCATGCAAATTGTGCCATTCTGGCCCCGCCCCACAACTTAATGACGCAAACGTGTCATTTTACTTCGGTGGGTGGTGCCAAATGCAGCGATTCCCTGAGAATTGCGGCATTTTGGCTCTAATTCGTGAGGATGCCATGCTCTCCAGGGAGTCTGGGAGCACTACCAAGAATTCGGGAGCCTCTCGGACATTCCGGGAGAGTTGGCATGTATGATTTAAAGTTGAGGCTGGTTAGGGGAGGGAGACCTACATGGTTCACTCACTGCTAGACTTTCCATATTGTATCTACCTATCCTTTTTTTCCAAATGGGGATCAACATTCCAGGATCCAGACAAGCAGCAGACAAGTGTAAGAGTGTATGAGAGATGGAAAGTGTGTGCAGTGTATATGAGAAATGTGTGCTGATAATGTGTTTGAGAGAGGCAGTGTGAATCAGTGTGTATGAGAAATGTGTGTGTCAAAACAGTACTGAAAACTATTAAAACAAACTTTTATGTTGGATATGTCAGTGGTGTACAACATATAGTAAAGGCTGGCCTCCTGGCCAAAGCATTTATTGGCACATATTAATGACTCTCCTATGGCATTTTCCTTTCACTTTCAGTGTGTATGATCATGCTCAGTTTTTGTTTTTTCTCTGATGGGCAATAATGTCTTAATTGTTTTAATATACTTTACTAACTTTATTTTTAACTTTTGACTCATGTAAAGTGGAGTATTCTTAAAGAGTGGAGGCAGCAGAAAGTAGCTGTAAATTGATGGCAACATTTTGATGATTATATGCCATATATTATAAAAAATACTACCATGAATTACGGTTACTGTCTTTCTTTTATACTTGACTCTGGGCAACAACTGGAAGTTACTTTATATTAAAAGAGCTGTGTGTGTAATATATCAAATTTGAAGTACAAATCAAAAGCACGTTACAAGAGCTTCACTAAAGTTTCTATAATGGTCTCTCATAATTTATTCAGAAAATGACAACACCTGTCAATAAAAATGCACTGTTTGAAACCTTTCCTGTAAAACAAGATCATTAGCGCTTTCTAAAATGTTGCATGAAGGACACTGCAAAGTGTTTTCATTTCAATACCCAATCATAAGACAAGTATGCATGAGATAAAGTGCCAACCTGTTCAGATTCACTTAAATCTGTCACGTGTTATTTTCAGTGAAAATTGACATACAAGGTAGTATCATCTTTAGGATGTGTATCAAGGAACTTAGTAAACTTTGTCAGTAATGTTTCAATTACTAGAATATTTTGTCTGCTTTATTCTTTATTTGTTTTAACTGTAAAAGACTGTAGGAAGTCCTATGACATTGCACAGTAGAACAAATGTTATGAAAACTATAGTGTGTATAGTTGTAAGGTGCACATTCTGAGAGTCAGGAATAGTGATGCTCAAACTGGTTGAATCCCGACCCCTGAACTGGTTTAATGAATTGGATGTAAAATTAAAACATTTTGCAGAATTTCTTACATTTTTAAAGCATTAAAAAAAAATCAAGACAGTCGAACAGGTTTGACCATGTTCCAGCCGATTCGTGTACTTTTGAGTGAAATTTAAAATATGTTTGGGTTTTTGTATTGCTAATAACAATTCTCAAGCACTGAATAGTGAACTACAAACACAGTAATGTTTGCAGTTCGATTTTAAAAAAAATACTTTTTTTATTAATTACAAATATTAAAATAGTGTTTCTTTTAAAAAAGTTAAAATCACTCATTTAATGTAAGCCGAGAATGGCTTACCTCAAACATGCAGCGTGAACTGACAAACTGTAATTGTGAGCTGCAAATTTCAAACTTTAAGTTCAAAATGAGGCTTTTGGTGATTGTTGTACGAACTTGTTTGGGGCCATTGATTTTGTGAAATAGCACCAAATTTTCAACCAGTCAGGATCCAAGTGGATTGACAGAATCTGGTTTATAAGTCTCCTTGTTGTGCTTTAGACTATTTCATTGGTTCCTAAATTAAAGGCACACTAGCCTCAACATTTTTCCTTTGCTATTTGTGGAGACTGTGAACTTGCTTATACACACCAGACAGCTATGAAACCCTTGGTCCCTTCTGCTTCTTCACGCTGTCCTCTCTCTCTTTCCTTGGATACCCAAACCATAGCATATCTTAGTGTATTGTATCTTATTGTCATCACCTAAAAAAGTTTCAGCATAATAAATTAAATGTCTCCATGGAAGGCCATCCCACACTATGGAGCTGATGCAGCGTGAGTACAGCGCCAATTTTCGTAGCGTAGCTTGTGTGAAATCGCTCTGCACATGCCCAGGAAGTGGGCTCATGAATATGATACTAATGTCAGTCTGTGCAAGGAGAGGTGGGGCAGGGTGGAACGGGGACGATGTAAGGTAGGCCGAGTACAGTAATCGCTTGTGCAATTGCGAACAGATGCAGACTGGCAAAGACACAGATATGCCTGAGAAAGTTGTATTATTTGCCGGTGGTCAGGAGCAGGTGTAAATAGCAGACGATGATTGCCACCGATACTATAGAATCGCTTGTGATTGGCTGTTTATGATTGCATTGCTGACGCTGATTGTGCTTTCGTCATCATTCAGGCATATATTATGTTTTTGTTTGTATGTTTAAGCAAAAGGTTTCTTTTGTACATGAGATGGGCAGATCCTTGTTCTCTACTAGAAAGGTTTGTGGCATTTGTTGGACATCAAATAAATAGGTAAGAGGTACGTGTGCCTGGCGTTAACCTTTAAATTCAGGGGTCAGAGCATGGGTGTAAATATGCTATTTTTCTGTGTGGCTTTTTTTGCGCAAATATGCCAAATTTGTGATCCATTCTATATCATTATCTATTTTTAAAAATTCACATGATACAGAATGAATGGAGCTAGGACAATGACAGTCAATTTATTTGGCAGTGTGGTGTGGCTGGGGTGGGACTGAGAACATTTAGAGCCACATTCTGCCAGCGAGCCATTCAAATAGTGCAGCCAAATTGGGAACACATTGATTATTTTGCAGAATAGTTTTGAAAATGTTGCTCATCTCTACTGAAGGACTATGGACAGATTGTAATACCTCACTGAATGGAAATTAAGCAAGCCGTGGTGCAATCCAGCACATAACAATGGGAGATAATAAGGGGAGATGAGCCCCCACTTTGCAATATAGAGATTGGTGGAATTTTTTAAGCAGTTGTTTCCCGACCCCTTTAAGTGGGAAATACAGGTCTAATGTTTGACATGGTATGTAACCTTGTAATCTACTATCCTCCTCTGTAGACACAAATGGTTTTCTAAAGTGTCCTTCAGTAAAATTATTTAGCGAAAGTTTTTGCATAGAAAAAAGTATGTCCTGTGTAAATCTAAGCCATTTATGCCGTTTGATGTTATAATATACATGGTTGGCATCTAAGATTCTACAGAGTGATGGCTGAAAATGTCAGATAAGGTTTTGACAGAAATGTAGAGAGGACAGACATCGGAAGACATCTCGGTAACTATTATCTGTGATATATGGATACTTTCTCACTCTCTTGGAATTTCTGGTAGATTCCCGAATCCCAGGTAGGTCTCCCAGACTCCTGGGAGAGTAGGCCATTCTTCTGCTTATTGTCCAATTCCTAATGATGTGATTTGCAGTAAATCACATAATTTTGGCCCCAGTCCCCAGCGGGGCCAAAAGGACAAGAGTTGTGGTGCCCAACCTCCATCCACGGTCACACTACACCTCACTTTTGGACCTCCCAGTGGGCAGAAAGAAAAAGTCAGCAAGTATAGATATATGCTTATAAACAAAGATACTTACCCCATGGAAGAGTAGTATTGGTGCCTGAATTTTGTAATTACTTTAGGCCAAGTGGTGGAACTCAAACAGTGGTGCAGTGGCTATATGGCCTGGAGATGAGGGGGACCCTTAGCAATCGCACTCTATGTAACTGTAGTAGATCCGCCACTGCCTGTGCTAACTATCACCTAAACACAAGTGCAGTGAAGCCAAAACTGGACTTCACTGAGCATGCACAGGCCCCCACGCACACACAAAATGGCAAAACGGGGGCTGCAAGTGATGGGACTGATGTCAGCGATGTAATGTTCTGCCACTAAGTACTCATACTAGAGATGCTCACTGAGCCCCGTGTTTTGGTTTGGTTTTTTGATCTGGATTACAGTCGTGTTTTGGTTTTGGTTTTGATTTTGTCAAACCGCCATTTTTTGTTTTGGTTTTGGTTTTGGTTTTGTTTGGTTTTGCGTTGCAATTTTGTTTAAAAATCAATGTTTTTGGGCATAAAATAACCTAATTTAGTGCTCCACCTGTTTCTTTGATAAGTAAGGTAATTCTAAAGCTAATAAATTAGGAAGAAAACAGTTTAATTCCTGGTAGGCTGTCCTTAATTCTGCACACAAACCTGATTGTCTTTCTCTCCATCTTAGCCTATTGGCAATGCAGCCATCGTCTTTGGGTGTATATTACACTCTACACTTATAGTTAAATATCTAAAGAAATGGACAAAGGCAGTTTGGTATCTGTCTGCATCAGCCCCCCCCCCCGCATCCACTTAGAAAATAGAAAAGAAGCAGCCTGCATAGACTGAACAATATAAAAAATAAATGGACCAAGGTAGTTTGGTGGCTGTCTATGACCCCCTCCCCCCAACCTCCACTTGTAGTTGAATAGAAAAAAAGCAGCCTGCATAGATTGTAGAATTAGAATATTAAAATAAATGGACAAAGGCAGTTTGGTATCTGTCTGCATCAGCCCCCCCCCCATCCACTTGTAGTAAGATAGAAAAGAAGCAGCCTGCATAGACTGAACAATTTATAAATGAAATGGACCAAGGTAGTTTGGTGGCTGTCTATGACCACGCCCCGTCCTCCACTTGTAGTTGAATAGAAAAAAAACAGCCTGCATAGACTGTAGAATTAGAATATTAAAAGAAATGGACAAAGGCAGTTTGGTATCTGTCTGCATCATAATCATCAACATCATCACTAGCGCCCTCATCGCCTTCACAAATCTCCCCCTTATCCTCTTCTAATTCCAAAGTGGCATCCTCAATTTGTGTATCACCGGCGACACTCGGGCTGTTCAGGCACACATCAGCAGAACTGCTGAAAGGACCCTTCTTTATGGGTACATTATCAGAATTCTCACGATTAGACATACCACTGTTGGATGGACTCTCCACAGGGATTGGCCTTACTGTTATCTTGCAGCTCGGCTTTCACACGTAACAGTAGTTGTGCACCACTTTTTGAATTCAAATTACTTGGTCTTGCAAATTCTATAGACAAACCTGCTTGTCTTCCTCTTCATCAATGACTCTTAGCAATTGAGCACTCGTCTTTGGTTGTATATTACACCCAAACCTTATGAGTGCAAATTAGTAAAAATACAGTTTAATCCCTGATAGGCCCTCCACCATCCTTTGCATGTTAATAGTAGGATTGGTTGGAGTTATGGTCAAGGTCACACATATTTTTGTCAAATCCTTCAAACCAGCCCAGATGTGAAACTGTTGTGGTCTTCCACCTGCGTCATCCCTGCTTGTGTTTGGAAAGTGCAAATTGGTGCCAGAACCTCACCTGCCACTGGTGCCACACTGCTGCAGGACTTACACAATCAACATCAATCATCCTCATCAGCGCCCTCGTCGGATACCCAAATCCCCCCCACATACTCTTCTAATTCCAAAGTGTCATCCTCACTTGGTGTATCACTGGATACACTCGGGCTGTTCAGGCACACATCAGCAGAAATGCTGAAAGGGCCCTTCTTTATGGGTACACTATCAGAATGGTCACGATTACACATACCACTGTTGGATGGACTCTCCACAGGGATTGGTGTCATTTCTGATTCAGAGCATACATTATCCTCTAATGCCTTACTGTTTTCTTGCAGCTTGGCTTTTTCGCATAACAGTAGTTGTGCACCACTTTTAGACTGCAAATTACTTGGTCTTGCTTGCTCATGAGTGACCTTGCAAGAAGAAGGCTCAGTAATATTTTTAGATCTGACACTAATTGCGTGTGTAGAATGGCATGTTGGCAATTTTTTTTTTATCGGCAGTTAACTTTTCCTCAGTTACACTTCTTTTTCGCTTCAACACGGTACATTTTTTTGGGGTGTGTGTTTTTTTGCCTGATTAAAAAGACTATGTACTTTTACATCGCCTTTCCCAGATGAAGTATTGGAAACCCTACTATCAGGACTGGTGACAGAACCTGGTTGCTGATTCTGCTCATATGTGAACTGCTTTGAATCCATTTTAATGAGCCCAAAGCACTGGTAGTGCAAAATATTGTCTTATATAGATACTGTTGGTAAAGATGACTTTTTTGACAGCCAGAAAAGTTAGTGTAAAACACCTGGGAATATTGGACACCCCAAATCACTTGTAGTACAAAATATTGTATTAGATAGATATTGCTGACAAAGATTACTTTTTTTGACAGTCAGAAAAGTTAGTGTAAAACACTGGGGAATATTGGACACCCCAAATCACTTGTTGTGCAAAATAATGTATTAGATAGATATTGCTGACAAAAATGACTTTTTTGGACAGCCAGAAAAATTTTGTGTAAAACACTGGGGAATATGAGACACCCCAAAAGCACTTGGAGTGCCGAAAAAATAAAAAAAAAACCTCCTCTATCCTCCTCTATTACTGCTCTAATAATTGCAAATGGTATTATTATTATAATTGTAGAGATTAGTATAGAAACAGTTATGTGTACACTAATTGCTCTGTCCCTGCGCGAATATAGCCTGTGACCTAACAATGCTCTCTCCCTCTGTCAAATGGCGATGGATTGCTGTGGAGGCTGGTATTTATGCTTTTCAAATCTCGCGAGAACCGAGCTCAAAAATACGAATACGTCACAATGACGTTTTGCCTCGATTTCGATTCGGAATGGGCGGAAGAGTACCGAGCCTGCTCGGCTCGGTACTCGGATAGGCTAAATTCGGATGGATTCGGATCTCGGGGAACCGGGTCCGCCCTTCTCTAACTCATACCCACTAGAACCAAAATATACATTTTGCATTTGCTTTATGTGCAGAGTGTTTTTTTGGACTTGCTTTATTTTTTTGTATTCAGTAAAAGTCAAACATATTGTGGGCAGCATAGTGGCCTAGTGGTTAGCACTTCTGCCTTACAGCACTTGGGTCATGAGTTCGATTCCCAACCATGGCCTTATCTGTATGGAGTTTGTATCTTCTCCCTGTGTTTGTGTGGGTTTCCTCCGGGTGCTCCGTTTTCCTCCCACACTCCAAAAACATACTAGTAGGTTAATTGGCTGCTATCAAAATAGACCCTAAACTCTGTGTGTGTATGTTAGTAAATTTAGACTGTAAGCTCCAATGGGGCAGGGACTGCTGTGAATGAGTTGTCTGTACAGCGCTGCAGAATTAGTGGTGCTATATAAATAACTGATGATGATGCTGACATTAATAGAGGGTATGCCATTGACCTCTCAAATGAAAGTAGAAGTGCTTGTTAACAACTGCATTTCACGCATGTTCACATTGACATGCATTGTTCAAATACTAGTAGGTATATGGCCTAAAATGTTTTGCATTTAACCCATAATATTCTTTTAAGTGAATATAATACATAGTACATTTCAATACAGTCATATAAAAAATTGTCTGGTGAGCATATTTTTTTTCGCCAAACCAACTTAATGGATGTAGACATTTTAAGATACTCCCCCTCCCTAATATATCAGCGTGTCCTTGTTTAGGAACGAGCTCTGTCTTTTTCGACAATACTGAGTAGTGGATTTTAAACTGTGCTGTCAGGTCAGGCCACTGTATAAATCCTGAATCAATAGCACTTTTTATTTTCACACAACTGATGCTGAACATTTTTCTTTTACTGGGAGGAAATATGTGCAGTAATTTAATTATATGGAATGATGGAAGAGACAATGGACCTTGGAGTGATCAGACTCTTCTACTGACCCTTTAAAGTTGAGATCTTACCCCAAATTAACTTATCTCAGCTTATTCTATGAAAAGTCCAATTCCAAGAACATCTAGAGATTGATTCACGTTCGGACATACGTCCATTTGCGTGAAACAGCTCTGCACATGCTCAGAAATGCCAATGAGTGCAATTGCATGGATTTCATGTATGAACGCAAATGACACTTATGGCTCCCTGCGACTTAAGAGGCATGAAGGGGGAGGGAGGTGCAGACTAACATAAGCCATGTGTTGTATGGAGGTTCCAACATAGCTACCAATTCAAATCCTGTGTTTATCATAAGTACGCTTGTTTTCACCTGTATCCTTTGCACTCACTACAGGGCATGTAATCCTTGAATTAAAAAGCACACAATATGTAACTAAGATATACTATTAAAATGCATTGCATGTACAGTACACTTTAAAAGCATCTTTATGTAAAAAAATATAAAAAATAATATGGGAAAAATATTGATAAATGATTATACTATTAAGAGCTGTTATGTTATTTTATGATCACATAATAATTTTATGCATTCTGATGTGACCTTTTATTGTACATATGCATGTGACTGTGCTGCAGTCTGTTCTGTGTGTCTCCATATGGCAAGCACTGTGTAGGCAGAATGTACTTACACCAAGATTCAAATCGAAATGTATCTAAAGATACGCTTGAATTAGAATACCATCCAAACTACACACAAGCTCTGTGCTCCTTTTTAAAACACAACTTACATGCAAGTTGTGTGCGGGCATGAATCAGGCCCCTACTCCTAAATACCCTTCTCACTGGATACCTTAATTTGTCATTGTTTTACAAAGAGATTGAAGTACAAAATGGTGAGTAACATGTCACGCAGAACCATTTCAGTTATACACAGCATGAAGATCATTCATCATTCTTCCTTCATCATTCATCATTTTCAGAAATCTATTACATTAATTTTCTGACCACACTAACAGGCCCATTCATTTTGGAACTTACAGGTTGATTCCCCTTTTATATAACTATGTATAACTAAGTTGTTTATGCCCCCAGTTATGTAGGCCTGGCACAAGACCTAGGAGTGCCCCCCACCCCCTCAGAAGCAGCAGCCCACTGCCTCTTAACTTGGCAGGCTGGAAGTGGGGTCAGAATCTCGGCTCCTCAGGCTTGGAGGGGGATGTTTGGCTGTGACATCATAGCCAAGCACAACATACCCAGCACACCAGTGACTGGAGAAGCAGCAGCTTTGCATTTCACTGGATGAGTGATATTGAGTCACCGATTCAGTGTTATCTTAACGTTTCGCGCCTTAGGAACCTAAGGGTTGTGTTTTTTGTTTATCTCCCATCCATTTATTCTCTCCTGCTATTATGTGCATCTATTTCAGACTGCGGTGTACAGACCATATCAACATCACATCACTCTCCCGTGAAACACTGCTCTCCAGTGCTAGTAGCTTTTGCTGTGAGAAGTGGTGTTAAGGCTGCACATTATATTAGGGTTTACATTAACTTTGCAAATATATCAGTTTGTTAGATTTATCATTTATTTGTGACTATTTATATTACCTAAAGATTTAAATTTATATTTGAGAAGTTAATATTAGGAGTTTCCCATTAATTAAAATACAGTATTTTACATTACATTGGGGTATTGCAGTTAATTTGCAATATTTTAAAAATAAATTCATAACAGAATTAGTTTAGGCGAATTCATGGTAAATGGGAGGGATAGCTCTCATCATCATGGTGGCTTTTTAGTTTCCATGGGAACTCTGAATTTGGACTGTTGGGAAGTTTGCCTTGCTGAAAGTGAAGATGATTTGTTTGCTAAAGGGAGGTCTTATTTAGCTTGCATACGTTTGCAATGTGGAAGGGTGGTAGTCAGTGCACAGAACTTAATGTTCTCTAAAGAATGGTGGATTTAAACCCAAAAGCAAAATGTTGAATAACTCACATGACATGCTTCACTATTTGAGTTTTTTTTTTTACAAATATCTGCTTTTAGGTATTGACTGCCGGCTGCTGGATGTGAATTTTCTGATTCAATTTATTTACATCTTACAGGACATTTTTGCAATTATTATATTTTATCTGGCCTTCGGTTCCTGATATCTGAACTAAGTTAATTCTTAAATTGAATTAAAGTAAATTTCCTGTATTTTTCTCCATTCCTTGTTAAGGTGTTAATAATACATATCAAATTCCGGGTAGGTCTCCCAGCAGGCAAGTTTCCCGCATTCTGCCCAATGGGGGGCAAAATGACATGAATCGTGGGGAATCGCATCATTTTGGCCCCGTCCCCCCACGACAAAATGACGAAAAACATAAACTTGGCAAGTATGGTTTTAGTTCATGTACAGGGATGCAATCTACTGTATTATCTGGAATACTAGGGACATGGGTTTTCCAGACAAGGGTATTTTTCCATTCTTGCTCTATTTATACACTATGGGCCTGAGTGATTAAGGAGAGCAAAGCATAAAAAAGGAGTAACTTTGCACCTGGGCAAAACCATGCTGCATTGGAGGGAGAGATACATTTAGTGGTGTTGTGGGGACAGATTTATAGTTTGGGTAAGGCATGTCCTGGATTAACTTTAACTTTCAGTGTAAAAATAAAGCTATCAAGTATTTGCATGCTACATGAAAAAACAGCCAGTATTTAACTTATGTGCACAATAATAAAAAAAATAATAAACTAATTTGCCCCCCTTGCATTGTAACATGGTTTGTCCTGGAGAACATTTACTCCTTTTTTGACTTACTTTCCTTAATGACTCAGGCCCTATAAATTCTAAATTCTGAATTTACAAATATAGGATTTTTCATCTCTGTAAAGCAGCCAGTATTACCACAATTTCTCTTACCTCTATTCACCGGTGCTCAATTTGTCATATGTTTTAATTTAACCCTCTCTGCACCAACCAATAGGGCTCATTACCCTTTACTAACAAATGATTCCTACTCTCATGCTTTATTCTCATAGGGAATGCATATAATCACACCAAGGCTAAAATCTACTTACTATGCAGTATATGAGAGCAGTTGCGGTGACACGGGCAGGCGAATCACTGTGTGGGGAGGAGTGGCTAGTGGCATGGAGCAAAAGGCATTGGATGCCTCTGGCTGGCCAAGTCAGGTGGGGAACCAGAGTCTTGAAAAGACTCTAGTTTGTCAGCGAAAGTGGAAATTTTGTGCATTGACCCAGGAAGATAGGGGGGTGGTCCTGGTCCCCGGATACCGTGAGGGCACCAGTTTATGTCTCCATTAGGGAGCCAGTAGCCCCAAAGTTACAGGGATGCTAGAAGGGGATTCCCCATAGGTTGGGATTCGCCCAACATGAAGGGAACGGGTGCGTGGAAGGTGCCTCGAAGGCCAGTCATATTGTACAAAAGGGAAAGGCCCCATTAAGTAGAGACCAGCAAGGGTGAGTTCCAACTATAGGGGTATTCAAACAGCAACAACAGCAGACAGTTACTGGCACAACACAGAAAAGGCAGTGAAAGAGGATGGAAAGCCCTTGTATCATCCCCCTTGGAAAGTACAAGGTACAGCGTGGCTATTTTGGAGAACCCCTGGAATAGGAGATGGAGATTGCATAACCATGAATAAGGAGATGGTTGTAACTGATAAAAGAAGAGTCCCTGGATATTGAGATTGATGTCTTTGAGAAGTTATAGGATGACCGACAGAATTCATGTAGACCTTGTGAGCTGAGCATGGCTGAAAACCTGCGAGTGGCTGTGTTAATACTGCACCTATCAGCAGCTGATATATAACTTATTGTGATTGAAAAACATTAACGTGTGTTTAAGAAATGTGCAGGAGGAATTGGGCGCTTCTATATTTGTACACCATTACAACTGGCATGCTTATTGTGCTGGAGAGAGTTTTATATTGTGTGTTTAAATTGAGATGACCTGGTGCCCAACAAAATGCGCATTTCATCACACTACTACACTACAGTGTACAAATCCACATGTTAATTTGTTGCACACCCATGTATTCGGAGTGGGGGAAGTGGGAGGCTTTGGTCTCATTTGACCATGCACACCAGCTACCCAAGGCAAAGGGCTGCATATAGATGAAGACCAGGCTACCAGGGGACTTTCACAATCCTGACAAAAATGCCAAAGTGCAATGCATTTTTAAATGCTCAAATGTGTTGGAATGAGAAATGACGGGAGCTCAGAGCCTTCTCATAGCTACTTCACTCTCTTAAAGTTGAATAGAGGGCAAGGCAGTAGAATGATTGAAAAATTGCTGGGCAAACAATAACTTAGTTAGACATGCTGTTCATTACTGTTGAGACTTCAGCATGTCATATCATTCACAGCGATAAGGCTAATTTTCTATTTCCACAAGAAATCACCAATCAACACCATCTATCATTATAATCTTGCCAATAATGATCTGGAAGAGTAAGGGTTAACTAATAGCTATACTGGTCCTGTGTCAGGGGATATGCTAATGCATGACCCAGTTAGACTGTTCATACTTGCACAGTGGAGCTAAAAGCCCACAATTGGGCTTTCAGTTAAACATAGTAAAAAAAAAAAAAGAAGAAAATTAATTGTTAAAAATATCTTAAATATATAAATATATTAAAAAATTATATTTAAAAAATCTTTTACTAAAGCATTTTTCATTTTATTTCTTCTGTTATCAAGCATCCTGAGGTAACGATGAAAGAAGAAAGATTGCAGCAGTAGTTTTACCCCCCCCCAATCCTTCTTCTGCATGGGGAAGCTATCATTGTCAAGACCCTGGAATCTTACTGCTAACTCAGGGGTTGACCCATTGATGTATAAGTCATATTACCAGCAATAAACATTCTTTTTCTTTGGAGATAGAACTTTTCATCCTTTAATAAATAAACCAATGGTCTTTAGCCAGAAGACCTACCCCAATGTGATATTTCTTTTCCATGACAATGTTCCCCTTATTCACTATGGAGTTTATGTACTTAGGCAAATATGGAGTAAAGAGTGGAGCATTTCCATGCTTTTCCCATATTGGTCTCCACCCGGTTACTTTGTGCTGCCTTTTTACCAGGGTTTGCCAGGAGGAGTAGTTGGGTGGAGCTGCATCACACATGCATAACAATGAGATTAATAAATTCCATACATCATGTGTGCTTCCTTCCTTCATGCACCAAAATCCTCTGCTACCTCACCTGAAGCAGAGCTTTGCTGTATGTAAAAAAAACTGTTTCTGCAGATGTCACCACTCTACTCTAAAAGATGGGGTTGTGCTGCTGCTCTGCCCTATATATCAATTCCTATCCATGTAACGCCCCTTGAGAGCTGTGCTCTTCCGGTGTATTATCTATGGCAGCATCTAACAGGAAATATACTGCCTTCACTGCTTTTTACCTGGATATGTTTACAAATAAGAAGGCACAATGGTGAAATCCATTTAAAGTGTGTCTAGTTAAAAGACTAATGTATTGTTGAGTGCAGTGTACTCAATGCAGACAGCAAAAATGACATGGATACCATCCCCAAGGAGTTGACTGCCAGATGGACATATTAACAGATACAACCTCCCCACACATAGGTTTGTGGCTTTCTGTTGCTGCTGTCTTTTTTTTTTTTTTACCAGATATTGAAAGTATATTCATAATCCCACATGTTCTAAAGCAGGCTAACATATCACAAATATTGTCTTCTTGGATCGAATTAACTATATAGTCAAAAGGATAATGACAATTATAATTTTATAAAATATAATTTTAAAATATAATATTACTGTATCATTTTTTAAATGTTCGACTTTTAAGATTCAGCAACAGTATTTTTTAAAATCAATAGCCACCTTAGACCTCTCATAAATCTTGAATGTGCTTAATGAAGCAAATAAAGAAAGAAGTGATCTGTCTTTCTTCCTGTCTTAAATTTTCCACTCGGAATTCGTAATTTAGATTAGGATTATATACATTCGATCAGCCACAATATTAAAACCTCATGCCTAATATTGTGTAGGGCCCCCTACTTCTGCCAAAACGGCTCAACCCGTCGAGGCACGGCCTTCACAAAAACTCTAAAGGTGTCCTGTGGTATCTGGCACCAAGACGTTAGCAGCGGATCCTTTGGGTCCTGTAAGTTGTGAGGTGGGGTCTTCATAGCTCTGACTTGCTTTTCCAGCACATCCCATAGATGCCCGATTGGATTGAGATCTGGGAAATTTGGAGGCCAAGTCAACACCTTGAACTCTTTATCATGTTCCTCAAATTATTGCTGAACAATTGTTGCACTATGGCAGAGTACATTGTCCTACTGAAAGAGAACACTGAAATCAGGGAATACCATTGCCATGAAGTAGTGTACTTGCTAGGACCCAAGGTTTCCAGCAGAACATTGCCCAGAGCATTACATTGACTCCACCGGCTTGCCTTCTTTCATAGTGCATCCTGGTGCCATCTCTTCCCCAGGTAAAGGACGCAAACACACCCAGCAGCCCACATGATGGGAAAGAAAATATGATTCATCAGACCAGACCACTTCCTTCCATTGCTCGCTCCATACCGTCACAATTTGGCCTTTGTCAAAGTCATTCAGACCTTTACGCTTGCCCATTCTTAACTTGCTGCCTAATAAATCTCACCCCTTGACAGGTGCCCTTGAAACGAGATACCCAATGTTATACCTTGCTTTGTATAAGAATGTTAAACACGCAAGCGTACTAAGTGCTGATGCATGCGTGTTATAACGAGGAATAGGGAATTCATGCATGCGCAAAGTGACGGACGATGTTTGTAATTGCACAAAATGGCATGGCACAGTATATTAAGAGCCGCGATCGTATAAGATGGACTATCCTAATTCTCCTGATGAAGTCTAATATATCTAATAGACGAAACGCGTTGAGTGACAGAGGCATTCTTTTTGTGATGTTTTCATGTGCTGGAGATACTGGATATACTGCTAGAACTTACCCGGGTTTTTAACCGATCCAGAATCCTACACATTGTGAGATCAGCATTCAGATAAGCTGTGTTATATCTAGAGATGGGCGGGTCCGGTTCTCCGAGAACCGAACCCACCCGAACTTTGGGTATCCGAGTACCGAGCTGAGCAGCTCGGTACTCTCCCGCCCATTCCGAATCCAAATCGAGGCCGAACGTCATTGTGACGTCGTCGGATCTCGGGGCTCGGTTCTCGCGATACTTCAACTTTATAAATACACGCCTCCACAGCAATCCATCGCCATTTGACAGAGGGAGAGAGCAGGGTGTAGTCATAGGCTAATTAGAGCAGGGACAGAGAATACAATATTGTTCTTGCAATTGCTGTAACCAAAATCGCTAGTGCAGAGAGGAGGATAGAGGTTTATTATTTTTTCTTCATATTTGGCACTCCCCAGCGCTTTTGGGGTGTCCCCCATAATTGTGCATAAATATTTCTGGCTGTCAAAAGTCATATCTGTCAGCAGTATATACTAAATAATTTTTAGCACTCCTCAGTGCTTTTGGGGTGTCCTCCCTAATTGTGCATTAATATTTCTGGCTGTCAAAAGTCATATCTGTCAGCAGTATCTACTAAATAATTTTTAGCACTCCTCAGTGCTTTTGGGGTGTCCTCCCTAATTGTGCATTAATATTTCTGGCTGTCAAAAGTCATATCTGTCAGCAGTATCTACTAAATAATTTTTAGCACTCCTCAGTGCTTTTGGGGTGTCCTCCCTAATTGTGCATTAATATTTCTGGCTGTCAAACGTCATTTCTGTCAGCAGTATCTACTAAATAATTTTTAGCACACCTCAGTGCTTTTGGGGTGTCCTCCCTAATTGTGCATTAATATTTCTGGCTGTCAAAAGTCATATCTGTCAGCAGTATCTACTAAATAATTTTTAGCACTCCTCAGTGCTTTTGGGGTGTCCTCCCTAATTGTGCATTATTATTTCTGGCTGTCAAAAGTCATAACTGTCAGCAGTATCTACTAAATAATTTTTAGCACTCCTCAGTGCTTTTGGGGTGTCCTCCCTAATTGTGCATTAATATTTCTGGCTGTCAAAAGTCATATCTGTCAGCAGTATCTACTAAATAATTTTTAGCACTCCTCAGTGCTTTTGGGGTGTCCTCCCTAATTGTGCATTAATATTTCTGGCTGTCAAACGTCATTTCTGTCAGCAGTATCTACTAAATAATTTTTAGCACACCTCAGTGCTTTTGGGGTGTCCTCCCTAATTGTGCATTAATATTTCTGGCTGTCAAAAGTCATATCTGTCAGCAGTATCTACTAAATAATTTTTAGCACTCCTCAGTGCTTTTGGGGTGTCCTCCCTAATTGTGCATTAATATTTCTGGCTGTCAAAAGTCATATCTGTCAGCAGTATCTACTAAATAATTTTTAGCACTCCTCAGTGCTTTTGGGGTGTCCTCCCTAATTGTGCATTAATATTTCTGGCTGTCAAAAGTCATATCTGTCAGCAGTATCTACTAAATAATTTTTAGCACTCCTCAGTGCTTTTGGGGTGTCCTCCCTAATTGTGCATTAATATTTCTGGCTGTCAAAAGTCATATCTGTCAGCAGTATCTACTAAATAATTTTTAGCACTCCTCAGTGCTTTTGGGGTGTCCTCCCTAATTGTGCATTAATATTTCTGGCTGTCAATAGTCATTTCTGTCAGCAGTATCTACTAAATAATTTTTAGCACACCTCAGTGCTTTTGGGGTGTCCTCCCTAATTGTGCATTAATATTTCTGGCTGTCAAAAGTCATATCTGTCAGCAGTATCTACTAAATAATTTTTAGCACTCCTCAGTGCTTTTGGGGTGTCCTCCCTAATTGTGCATTAATATTTCTGGCAGTCAAAAGTAGGGATGAGCGCACTCGGATTTATGAAATCCGAGCCCACCCGAACGTTGCGGATCCGAGTCGGATCCGAGACAGATCCGGGTATTGGCGCCAAATTCAAAAGTGAAACTGAGGCTCTGACTCATAATCCCGTTGTCGGATCTCGCGATACTCGGATCCTATAAATTCCCCGCTAGTCGCCGCCATCTTCACTCGGGCATTGATCAGGGTAGAGGGAGGGTGTGTTAGGTGGTCCTCTGTGCTGTTTAGTTCTGTGCTGTTTAGTTCTGTGCTGTTTAGTTCTGTGCTGTTTAGTTCTGTGCTGTTTAGTTCTGTGCTGTTTAGTTCTGTGCTGTTTAGTTCTGTGCTGTTTAGTTCTGTGCTGTGCTGTGCTGTGCTGTGCTGTGCTGTGCTGTGTTCTGCAGTATCAGTCCAGTGGTGCTGTGTGCTGTGCTCTGTCCTTCTGAGGTCAGTGGTGCTGCTGGGTCCTGTGCTGTGTCCTGTTCAGTCCAGTGGTGCTGTGTCCTTTGCTCTGTGCTTCTAAGGGCATAGTTATTTCCCCAATATTCCCCTGTGTTTAAAAAAATAAAAAAAAGTTTTTTTAAAAAATACCAAAAACTACTTTAATTTTTTTTAATTACCACAAAATTTGCACAACCAATCCTGCAGTATAAGCCCATTGGTACTGCAATATTACCAAGTTCACACATTCAGCAGTAAAAGTCCAGTGGTACTGCAATATTACAAAGTTTACACATTCTGCAGTATCAGTCCAGTGGTGCTGTGTCCTGTGCTCTGTCCTGCTGAGTTCCGTAGTGCTGCTGGGTCCTGTGCCGTGTCCTGTTCAGTCCAGTGGTGCTGTGTCCTGTGCTCTGTGCTTCTAAGGGCATAGTTATTTCCCCATTATTCCCAAGTTTTTAAAAAATAAAAAAAAAGTAAAAAAAAATAAAAAATTTAAAAAAAAATAAAAATATATATAATAATTATAACCAAATTTGCAAAACCAATCCAGCAGTATAAGTCCATTGGTACTGCAATATTACCAAGTTCACACATTCTGCAGTATCAGTCCAGTGGTGCTGTGTCCTGTGCTCTGTCCTGCTGAGTTCCGTAGTGCTGCTGGGTCCTGTGCCGTGTCCTGTTCAGTCCAGTGGTGCTGTGTCCTGTGCTCTGTGCTTCTAAGGGCATAGTTATTTCCCCACTATTCCCAAGTTTTTTAAAAATAAAAAAAAAATAAAAAAAAATAAAAAATTTAAAAAAAAAAAATATATAATAATTATAACCAAATTTGCAAAACCAATCCAGCAGTATAAGTCCATTGGTACTGCAATATTACCAAGTTCACACATTCTGCAGTATCTTGTGCTACATATAATGGAGACCAAAAATTTGGAGGATAAAGTAGGGAAAGATCAAGACCCACTTCCTCCTAATGCTGAAGCTGCTGCCACTAGTCATGACATAGACGATGAAATGCCATCAACGTCGTCTTCCAAGCCCGATGCCCAATCTCGTAGTACCGGGCATGTGAAATCCAAAAAGCCCAAGTTAAGAAAAAGTAGCAAAAAGAGAAACTTTAAATCATCTGAGGAGAAACGTAAAGTTGCCAATATGCCATTTACGACACGGAGTGGCAAGGAACGGCTTAGGCCCTGGCCCGTGTTCATGACTAGTGGTTCAGCTTCACCCACGGATCTTAGCCCTCCTCCTCCTCCCCCCCTACAAAAAATTGAAGAGAGTTATGCTGTCAGCAACAAAACAGCAAACAACTCTGCCTTCTAAAGAGAAATTATCACAAATCCACAAGGCGAGTCCAAGGATGTTGGTGGTTGTCAAGCCTGACCTTCCCATCACTGTACGGGAAGAGGTGGCTCGGGAGGAGGCTATTGATGATGTAGCTGGCGCTGTGGAGGAACTTGATGATGAGGATGGTGATGTGGTTATTGTAAATGAGGCACCAGGGGGGGAAACAGCTGATGTCCATGGGATGAAAAAGCCCATCGTCATGCCTGGTCAGAAGACCAAAAAATGCACCTCTTCGGTCTGGAGTTATTTTTATCCAAATCCAGACAACCAATGTATGGCCATATGTAGCTTATGTAAAGCTCAAATAAGCAGGGGTAAGGATCTTGCCCACCTAGGAACATCCTCCCTTATACGTCACCTGAATAACCTTCATAGTTCAGTGGTTAGTTCAGGAACTGGGGCTAGGACCCTCATCGGTACAGGGACACCTAAATCCCGTGGTCCAGTTGGATACACACCAGCAACACCCTCCTCGTCAACTTCCTCCACAATCTCCATCAGATTCAGTCCTGCAGCCCAAGTCAGCAGCCAGACTGAGTCCTCCTCAATACGGGATTCATCCGAGGAATCCTGCAGCGGTACGCCTACTACTGCCACTGCTGCTGTTGCTGCTGTTAGTCGGTCATCTTCCCAGAGGGGAAGTCGTAAGACCGCTAAGTCTTTCACAAAACAATTGACCGTCCAACAGTCGTTTGCCATGACCACAAAATACGATAGTAGTCACCCTATTGCAAAGCGTATAACTGCGGCTGTAACTGCAATGTTGGTGTTAGACGTGCGCCCGGTGTCTGCCATCAGTGGAGTGGTATTTAGAGGGTTGATGGAGGTATTGTGTCCCCGGTACCAAATCCCCTCGAGATTCCACTTCACTAGGCAGGCGATACCAAAAATGTACAGAGAAGTACGATCAAGTGTCCTCAGTGCTCTTAAAAATGCGGTTGTACCCACTGTCCACTTAACCACGGACATGTGGACAAGTGGTTCTGGGCAAACGAAGGACTATATGACTGTGACAGCCCACTGGGTAGATGCATCCCCTTCCGCAGCAACAGCAACAGCTGCATCAGTAGCAGCATCTACAAAATGGCTGCTCATGCAAAGGCAGGCAACATTGTGCATTACAGGCTTTAATAAGAGGCACAACGCTGACAACATATTAGAGAAAATGAGGGAAATTATCTCCCAGTGGCTTACCCCACTTAGACTCTCATGGGGATTTGTGGTGTCAGACAATGCCAGTAACATTGTGCGGGCATTAAATATGGGCAATTTCCAGCACGTCCCATGTTTTGCCCACACCATTAATTTGGTGGTGCAGCATTACCTCAAGAGTGACAGGGGTGTGCAGGAGATGCTTGCGGTGGCGCGCAAAATTGCTGGACACTTTCGGCATTCAGCCAGTGCCTACCGCAGACTAGAGGCACATCAAAAAAGCATGAACCTGCCCTGCCATCACCTCAAACAAGAGGTTGTGACGCGCTGGAACTCCACCCTCTATATGCTGCAGAGGATGGAGGAGCAGCAAAAGGCCATTCAGGCCTACACAGCCACCTACGACATAGGCAAAGGAGTGGGGATGCGCCTCAGTCAAGCGCAGTGGAGACTGATTTCCGTGTTGTGCAAGGTTCTGCAGCCATTTGAACTTGCCACACGAGAAGTCAGTTCCGACACTGCCAGCTTGAGTCAGGTCATTCCCCTGATCAGGCTGTTGCAGAAGCAGCTGGAGAAAGTGAGGGAGGAGCTGGTAAGCCATTGCGATTACACCAAGCATGTAGCTCTTGTGGATGTAGCCCTTCGTACGCTTTGCCAGGATCCGAGGGTGGTCACTCTTTTAAAGTCAGAGGAATACATTCTGGCCACCGTGCTCGATCCTCAGTTTAAAGCGTATGTTGTGTCTCTGTTTCCGGCGGACACAAGTCTACAGCGGTGCAAAGACCTGCTGGTCAGGAGATTGTCCTCTGAAGAGGACCGTGACATGCCAACAGCTCCACCCTCATTTTCTTCCACATCTATGGCTGCGAGGAAAAAGCTCAGTTTTCCCAAAAGAGGCACTGGCGGGGATGCTGATAACATCTGGTCCGGACTGAAGGACCTGCCAACCATTGCAGACATGTCTACTCTCGCTGCATTGGATGCTGTCACAATAGAAAAAATTGTGGATGATTACTTTGCTGACACCATCCAAGTAGACATGTCAGACAGTCCATATTGTTACTGGCAGGAAAAAAAGGCAGTTTGGAAGCCCCTGTACAAACTGGCTCTATTTTACCTGAGTTGTCCCCCCTCCAGTGTGTACTCGGAAAGAGTTTTTAGTGCAGCGGGGAACCTGGTCAGTGAGCGGCGAAGGAGGTTGCTTCCTCAGAACGTTGAAAAAATGATGTTTATAAAAATGAATAATCAATTCCTCAATGAAGTACAGCACTGCCCTCCAGACAGTACAGAGGGACCTGTGGTTGTGGAGTCCAGCGGGGACGAATTCATAATGTGTGATGAGGAGGAAGTACACACTGTAGGGGGAGAGGAATCAGAGGTTGAGGATGAGGACGACATCTTGCCTCAGTAGAGCCTGTTTAGTCTGTACAGGGAGAGATGAATAGCTTTTTTGGTGTGGGGGCCCAAACAAACCAATCATTTCAGCCAAAGTTGTTTGGTAGGCCCTGTCGCTGAAATGATTGGTTTGTTAAAGTGTGCATGTCCTATTTCAACAACATAAGGGTGGGTGTGAGGGCCCAAGGACAATTCCATCTTGGACCTTTTTTTTTTGCATTATATGACCAATCAACAGTCGTTTGCCATGTTCAAAAAGTAAAACCAAATTTAAAAAAATACAAGAAATTAAACCAAAAGTAAAATGCCGTGTCATAATTTAAAACAAGAGGTATTGACGTGCTCTAAAACTACTGTATTGTTGTTTATATTTTATAAACACTACACTTGAAAGCTTGAGTCTTTCAATAAAAAAGTAACTGTCCATTGCACGAATATTTGCAACAGGGACAATTTTAGGGTTAAGAAAGTCAACTAATAACACTTCGACGCTGTCTGTCTTTATAAACACTACACTTGGAAGTTGGAGGAGGTATTGTGGCCCCGGCACCAAATTTACTACCGGGGCCACTCCACTGTGCAGTCCATATTTAGGTGTATCAGATATTAAACAACGGTGACAGTTGATGCCCAATTTTTTAATTATATTGTGGCCTCGGTACCAAATTGTGTACCGGGGCCACCACACTACGCAGTCCAGATACTTGTTTGGTGGAATTCAGACCAGTTGAGGGTTTTATTATTATTATATTGTGTGGACCACTCTATCTATACCACACTACAACTCTATATACCACTCTATTTCATACTTTAATTCTATTTCATACTTTAATTCTATTTAATACTTTAATTCTATTTCATACTTTAATTCTATTTCATACTTTAATTCTATTACTAATTACCATAAAGAGGAACAAAATAAACCAATTTTACCAAAAGTATAATATGACTTAGACTTACAAACACTACACTTGAAAGATCGTGCCTTTAAATGAAAAAGTCAGTCTTCATTGCACGACTATGTGCAACAGGGACAGTTTTTTGGGTTTACAAAGTCAAACAATAACACACTTTGACCCTGTCTGTCTGGGATCTCAATGACGAATTGTCTGTACCATGTTTGGAGGAGGTATTGTGGCCCCGGTATCAAATTGGGTACCGGGGCCACCCCACTATGCAGTCCAGATACTTGTTTGGTGGAATTCTGACACGTGGAGGGTTTTTTAATTATATTGTGGCCTCGGTACCAAATTGTGTACCGGGGCCACCACACTACGCAGTCATGATAGATAGATGCGTATCATAGATAAAGTACATTCAGTGGTGTGGGGCAAATTGAAAAATATTCAAAATGCACTGACATTATCAAAAACAAGAGGTTGTCACACGCTAAAACTCCAACATGTATATGATGGAGAGGATGGAGGAGCAGCCGTATGTGTAGTGTAATGCAGATCTGTTGAAGGTTTTTTATATATTTTATTGTGGTGCCCAGTGCCCACTCCTCTACGCAGTCCAGGTACATTTATTGGTGCGATTCATAAAAGTTCAGGGTTTTTAAGATATTGTGGTGACCCACTCCTCTACGCAGTCCAGGTACATTTATTGGTGCGATTCATAAAAGTTCTGGGTTTTTAAGATATTGTGGTGACCCACTCCTCTATGCAGTCCAGGTACATTTATTGGTGCGAATCATAAAAGTTTAGGGTTTTTAATATATATTGTGGTGACCCACTCCTCTACGCAGTCCAGGTACATTTATTGGTGCGATTCATAAAAGTTCAGGGTTTTTAATATATATTGTGGTGACCCACTCCTCTACGCAGTCCAGGTACAATTATTGGTGCGAATCATAAAAGTTCAGGGTTTTTAATATATTGTGGTGACCCACTCCTCTACGCAGTCCAGGTACATTTATTGGTGCGATTCATAAAAGTTCTGGGTTTTTAAGATATTGTGGTGACCCACTCCTCTACGCAGTCCAGGTACATTTATTGGTGCGATTCATAAAAGTTCTGGGTTTTTAATATATTGTGGTGACCCACTCCTCTACGCAGTCCAGGTACATTTATTGGTGCGAATCATAAAAGTTCAGGGTTTTTAATATATATTGTGGTGACCCACTCCTCTACGCAGTCCAGGTACATTTATTGGTGCGATTCATAAAAGTTCAGGGTTTTTAATATATTGTGGTGACCCACTCCTCTACGCAGTCCAGGTACATTTATTGGTGCGATTCATAAAAGTTCAGGGTTTTTAATATATTGTGGTGACCCACTCCTCTACGCAGTCCAGGTACATTTATTGGTGCGATTCATAAAAGTTCTGGGTTTTTAAGATATTGTGGTGACCCACTCCTCTACGCAGTCCAGGTACATTTATTGGTGCGAATCATAAAAGTTCAGGGTTTTTAATATATTGTGGTGACCCACTCCTCTACGCAGTCCAGGTACATTTATTGGTGCGATTCATAAAAGTTCAGGGTTTTTAATATATTGTGGTGACCCACTCCTCTACGCAGTCCAGGTACATTTATTGGTGCGATTCATAAAAGTTCAGGGTTTTTAATATATTGTGGTGACCCACTCCTCTACGCAGTCCAGGTACATTTATTGGTGCGATTCATAAAAGTTCTGGGTTTTTAAGATATTGTGGTGACCCACTCCTCTACGCAGTCCAGGTACATTTATTGGTGCGAATCATAAAAGTTCAGGGTTTTTAATATATATTGTGGTGACCCACTCCTCTACGCAGTCCAGGTACATTTATTGGTGCGATTCATAAAAGTTCAGGGTTTTTAATATATATTGTGGTGACCCACTCCTCTACGCAGTCCAGGTACAATTATTGGTGCGAATCATAAAATTTCAGGGTTTTTAATATATTGTGGTGACCCACTCCTCTACGCAGTCCAGGTACATTTATTGGTGCGATTCATAAAAGTTCTGGGTTTTTAAGATATTGTGATGACCCACTCCTCTATGCAGTCCAGGTACATTTATTGGTGCGAATCATAAAAGTTCAGGGTTTTTAATATATATTGTGGTGACCCACTCCTCTAGGCAGTCCAGGTACATTTATTGGTGCGAATCATAAAAGTTCAGGGTTTTTAATATATATTGTGGTGACCCACTCCTCTACGCAGTCCAGGTACAATTATTGGTGCGAATCATAAAAGTTCAGGGTTTTTAATATATTGTGGTGACCCACTCCTCTACGCAGTCCAGGTACATTTATTGGTGCGATTCATAAAAGTTCTGGGTTTTTAAGATATTGTGGTGACCCACTCCTCTACGCAGTCCAGGTACATTTATTGGTGCGAATCATAAAAGTTCAGGGTTTTTAATATATATTGTGGTGACCCACTCCTCTAGGCAGTCCAGGTACATTTATTGGTGCGAATCATAAAAGTTCAGGGTTTTTAATATATATTGTGGTGACCCACTCCTCTACGCAGTCCAGGTACATTTATTGGTGCGATTCATAAAAGTTCAGGGTTTTTAATATATATTGTGGTGACCCACTCCTCTACGCAGTCCAGGTACATTTATTGGTGCGAATCATAAAAGTTCAGGGTTTTTAATATATATTGTGGTGACCCACTCCTCTACGCAGTCCAGAAAGATACCTTGTTGCAACGTTTTGGACTAATAACTATATTGTGAGGTGTTCAGAATACACTGTAAATTAGTGGAAATGCTTGTTATTGAATGTTATTGAGGTTAATAATAGCCTAGGAGTGAAAATAAGCCCAAAAACTTGATTTTTAAACTTTTTATGTTTTTTTCAAAAAAAATCCGAATCCAAAACCTTAAATCCGAACCGAAACCTTTCGTCAAGTGTTTTGCGAGACAAATCCGAACCTCAAAAATAACGAAAATCCGGATCCAAAACACAAAACACGAGACCTCAAAAGTCGCCGGTGCACATCCCTAGTCAAAAGTCATTTCTGTCAGCAGTATCTATTAAATAATTTTTAGCACACCTCAGTGCTTTTGGGGTGTCCTCCCTAATTGTGCATTAATATTTCTGGCTGTCAAAAGTCATATCTGTCAGCAGTATCTACTAAATAATTTTTAGCACTCCTCAGTGCTTTTGGGGTGTCCTCCCTAATTGTGCATTAATATTTCTGGCTGTCAAAAGTCATAACTGTCAGCAGTATCTACTAAATAATTTTTAGCACTCCTCAGTGCTTTTGGGGTGTCCTCCCTAATTGTGCATTAATATTTCTGGCTGTCAAACGTCATTTCTGTCAGCAGTATCTACTAAATAATTTTTAGCACACCTCAGTGCTTTTGGGGTGTCCTCCCTAATTGTGCATTAATATTTCTGGCTGTCAAAAGTCATATCTGTCAGCAGTATCTACTAAATAATTTTTAGCACTCCTCAGTGCTTTTGGGGTGTCCTCCCTAATTGTGCATTAATATTTCTGGCTGTCAAAAGTCATATCTGTCAGCAGTATCTACTAAATAATTTTTAGCACTCCTCAGTGCTTTTGGGGTGTCCTCCCTAATTGTGCATTAATATTTCTGGCTGTCAAAAGTCATATCTGTCAGCAGTATCTACTAAATAATTTTTAGCACTTCTCAGTGCTTTTGGGGTGTCCTCCCTAATTGTGCATTAATATTTCTGGCTGTCAAAAGTCATATCTGTCAGCAGTATCTACTAAATAATTTTTAGCACTCCTCAGTGCTTTTGGGGTGTCCTCCCTAATTGTGCATTAATATTTCTGGCTGTCAAAAGTCATATCTGTCAGCAGTATCTACTAAATAATTTTTAGCACTCCTCAGTGCTTTTGGGGTGTCCTCCCTAATTGTGCATTAATATTTCTGGCTGTCAAAAGTCATATCTGTCAGCAGTATCTACTAAATATTTTTTAGCACTTCTCAGTGCTTTTGGGGTGTCCTCCCTAATTGTGCATTAATATTTCTGGCTGTCAAAAGTCATATCTGTCAGCAGTATCTACTAAATAATTTTTAGCACTCCTCAGTGCTTTTGGGGTGTCCTCCCTAATTGTGCATTAATATTTCTGGCTGTCAAAAGTCATATCTGTCAGCAGTATCTACTAAATAATTTTTAGCACTCCTCAGTGCTTTTGGGGTGTCCTCCCTAATTGTGCATTAATATTTCTGGCTGTCAAAAGTCATTTCTGTCAGCAGTATCTACTAAATAATTTTTAGCACACCTCAGTGCTTTTGGGGTGTCCTCCCTAATTGTGCATTAATATTTCTGGCTGTCAAAAGTCATATCTGTCAGCAGTATCTACTAAATAATTTCTAGCACTCTTCAGTGCTTTTGGGGTGTCCTCCCTAATTGTGCATTAATATTTCTGGCTGTCAAAAGTCATAACTGTCAGCAGTATCTACTAAATAATTTTTAGCACTCCTCAGTGCTTTTGGGGTGTCCTCCCTAATTGTGCATTAATATTTCTGGCTGTCAAAAGTCATATCTGTCAGCAGTATCTACTAAATAATTTTTAGCACTCCTCAGTGCTTTTGGGGTGTCCTCCCTAATTGTGCATTAATATTTCTGGCTGTCAAACGTCATTTCTGTCAGCAGTATCTACTAAATAATTTTTAGCACACCTCAGTGCTTTTGGGGTGTCCTCCCTAATTGTGCATTAATATTTCTGGCTGTCAAAAGTCATATCTGTCAGCAGTATCTACTAAATAATTTTTAGCACTCCTCAGTGCTTTTGGGGTGTCCTCCCTAATTGTGCATTAATATTTCTGGCTGTCAAAAGTCATATCTGTCAGCAGTATCTACTAAATAATTTTTAGCACTCCTCAGTGCTTTTGGGGTGTCCTCCCTAATTGTGCATTAATATTTCTGGCTGTCAAAAGTCATATCTGTCAGCAGTATCTACTAAATAATTTTTAGCACTCCTCAGTGCTTTTGGGGTGTCCTCCCTAATTGTGCATTAATATTTCTGGCTGTCAAAAGTCATATCTGTCAGCAGTATCTACTAAATAATTTTTAGCACTCCTCAGTGCTTTTGGGGTGTCCTCCCTAATTGTGCATTAATATTTCTGGCTGTCAAAAGTCATATCTGTCAGCAGTATCTACTAAATAATTTTTAGCACTCCTCAGTGCTTTTGGGGTGTCCTCCCTAATTGTGCATTAATATTTCTGGCTGTCAAAAGTCATATCTGTCAGCAGTATCTACTAAATAATTTTTAGCACTTCTCAGTGCTTTTGGGGTGTCCTCCCTAATTGTGCATTAATATTTCTGGCTGTCAAAAGTCATATCTGTCAGCAGTATCTACTAAATAATTTTTAGCACTCCTCAGTGCTTTTGGGGTGTCCTCCCTAATTGTGCATTAATATTTCTGGCTGTCAAAAGTCATTTCTGTCAGCAGTATCTACTAAATAATTTTTAGCACACCTCAGTGCTTTTGGGGTGTCCTCCCTAATTGTGCATTAATATTTCTGGCTGTCAAAAGTCATATCTGTCAGCAGTATCTACTAAATAATTTTTAGCACTCCTCAGTGCTTTTGGGGTGTCCTCCCTAATTGTGCATTAATATTTCTGGCTGTCAAAAGTAATTTCTGTCAGCAGTATCTACTAAATAATTTTTAGCACACCTCAGTGCTTTTGGGGTGTCCTCCCTAATTGTGCATTAATATTTCTGGCTGTCAAAAGTCATATCTGTCAGCAGTATCTACTAAATAATTTTTAGCACTCCTCAGTGCTTTTGGGGTGTCCTCCCTAATTGTGCATTAATATTTCTGGCTGTCAAAAGTCATATCTGTCAGCAGTATCTACTAAATAATTTTTTGCACTCCCCAGTGGTTTGCGCTCAAAATGGATTCAAAGCAGTCCACATATGATCTGAATGAGCAACCAGGTTCTGTCACCAGTCCTGATGTTAGTGTTCCCAGTACGTCATCTGGCCAAGGCGATGTCAAACAACAGAGTGTTTTCAAATTAGTGCAAAAAACAAAAACCAAAAAAAATTTACTGTATTGAAGCGAAAAAGAAGTGTAACTGAGCAAAAGTTAAGTGACGATAAAATAAAAATTGCAAGCATGCCATTCTACACACGCAGTGGCAAAGAGAGAATGAGGCCTTCACCTTTGGCTATTAGTGGCAGATCCCAAAAAGTTACCCAGCCTACAATTGGCGCACAACTACTGTTACACGTCAAAGCCGAGCTGCAAGATAACAGTGAGGCATTACAGGAGAATATTTGCTCTGATTCACAAATGACAACAATCCCTGTGGAGAGTCCATCCAACAGTGGGATGTCTAATCGTGAGCATTCTGCTGATGTGTGCCTTAATAGCCCGAGTGTAGCCGGTGATACCCAAATTGAGGATGCCACTTTGGAATTAGAAGAGGATGAGGGGGAGATTTGTGTAGGCGACGAGGGCGCTAATGATGATGTTGATGATTATGATGCAGACAGATACCAAATTGCCTTTCTCAATTTCTATTTATATTCTAGATTATATAACGGCTGAATAGTTTTCTATTTTACTCCTAGTGGAGAGAGGATCTCATGCAGACAGATACCAAACTGCCTTTGTCCATTTCAATTTTTATTGTACAGTCTATAACGGCTGAATTTATTAGTATTTTATACAAGTGGAGGGGGGCCTAGAGAGACAGAAACCAAACTGGCTTTCTCCATGTCAATTAATATTGTACAGTCTATAATGGCTGAATTTTTTATTTTTATTTTTAAAAGTGGAGGGGGGCCTATAGAGACAGAAAGCAAACTGTCTTTTTCCATTTCTTTACATATTTAAGTATAAGTGTAGGGTGTAATATACATCCAAAGATGATGGCTGCATTGCCAATATGCATAAATGGAGAGGAAGACAATCTGTTTTGTGTGTAGAATAAATGAAGGACTACCAACAAAGAATTAAACTGTTTTTTTGGATGATTTATTACCTCAACAATTAGATTACTTATCTCTAAAACAGTTGGAGCACTAAATTGGGTTATTTTAGGCACAAAAACATGGATTTTCCAACAAAATAGCAAAACAAAACCAAACAAAACCAAAACCAAAACCAAAACACGCAATGGCGGTTTTGCAAAACCAAAACCAAAACCAAAACACGACGGTAATCCAGATCCAAAACCGAATCCAAAACCAAAACACGGGGGTCAGTGACCATCTCTAGTTATATCTGAATAATGTGAATGTATTGCCCCTTGTTTGTTAATTAAAGATTTTAATATACCACATTATGAGGATCTTTCTATGAGGTATAAGACTTTTTGTGAATATAAGGAACAGTAGACCCTACGTAGACTACTGGATTCTATACAGATAAACCTTGTTTGCTCTTTGTCTGGTACGCATTATGCACTGGAGTGGGAATGGTGTATACCTTCTGCTTGTTAAAAAGATAATACACTATCTCTGGTTCCTTTTGTTTTTTCTGGGTTTTACATCACAATACCTATTTCTGATGACCTCAAAATTCAGGAATGAGGCTCTGATGGGCTTGAATTTTTGGACGTTCTGGTAAGCATATGTAATGCACCTGAGGACTTTCAATTATATTTCTAAAATACGACACCATTGTGCGCCTTATCCCTCTGTTTGTATTCTAGATTCTTTCCAGCAACACCATCTGGTTATTCAGGGATTGGCAGCAGCCTGTACATTAGAAAGTGTTTAATAGGACTATAAGGACTCTCATGTTAGCATGTTAGCCTTTTCACTACAACAGAATACGACTATAAGACTATATAAGGATAGACTGTATAAAAACATGTAAGACTTAATAAACAGCAAAACAACAGCTTCTATTAATAGCAGCTGGTGTGAGGTAAGTCACTATTGATTTTATACAGAAGATGTCCACCTGTGATTAACTTTTCATGCAATCATTTACAATAAGACATAGAATTTTCCAATAGATTTGTGTATACATTTTTGTTCGATTTCGACCCACATTTATTAAACTGCAGAACACCATGGGCTAGATTTGCAATGAATCGAGTTTGGTGGCGGTTTAGTTGTTCAAACCGCCACATTTACTATAGAGCGGTTTGAGGCTGCGATTTAAAATGGATGGCGATGTGTGGTGGATTGCAAAAGCTAAGCCGCCGGCGGTTTTGTCCAAACCGCCGGTGGTTTGGTTAAAACCGCCATCGAAACTGCCATCCAAATGACAGGGCAGGACAGTTTTAATACCTGCTTCTGAATGACTTGATAGCTCAAACATTCTGTTTGAGCTATTTTGCCATTCAGAACATAAGAGAAAGCACCCCTGCCAATCATTATTTGATTGAATAAGGGGCAAAATGAAATTAATATTATCTTATGGGGATTTTTTTTCCATTATATTAAGGAGACAAAACCGTTTTAATATTATATTATTCGGGCACTATGTTAGGCCAAATTGTGCAACATAGATAATTATATCCACCATTGATAGTCAGTTAATATTATATATTCACATTTCCCCCCATAATATAATCCTATAATAGTGTCCCCTTAAAAAAAAACAGTTGGGTAGAGTGAGAATGGAACTTACAAAGAATGGAACAGGAACACCTTTGTGCCTGGTTTTGTAGAAAAAGATTATTTAAATGTGATAGAATTGTAGAGCATTTGTAAGCCTGATCATTGATGTGCTGACAGTTACATGGCCATTGTCATTCTGCAAAAGCATTTTATTTCTGTACGAGCTCTAAGCTGGTGGAGATCAGGTTTCATCCTAAACTTCCAATGGAAAGCATTAAGTGACTTCCAGTGAAGCGCTTTTTTAGGCTCATTTTGCCTAATGTAAAACAAATCTCCAAGCATCCTACAGTGCCATATGTGATAAAGACAGCCCCGATGTCAATCACTGTCATGTTAAATTTAAGCCATAATTGAGGCTATACCGAGTGTTGATAAATGGAAATAATATATTTAATGTAAAGGGTAGCTCTAATGTGTTTGAAGCTTGGACCTTTGATTTAATGTTTACTTATTTGCCCAGTACAATGCTTCAGATTTGTTCACTATCCTCATGCCAAGATGCATTTCTAGTTTTTGGTGACAACTCCTGATAGAAGTGAGGAGGTGTGTACCTTCATGTGCGCATGCAAAATATCTACTTGCACCAGTAGAAAATGAAAGGTTATTTATTTATACCTTTTTTTAAGCAGATACATGAAGATACACCTCCTGAAAGTATCTGGAGATGATAACTAGGCCACACTGGATTTATTTGAACTGATTTCCTCACTTGTTGGACCTGCTATCAGTAAGGGGACCATGTTGTATTTAATCCTTTTCTGCAGAATAAATCATCCTTCTATTATTCCTCTAATACCGTGTCTGAGTGATTTGGGAACCACGTATCTTCACACAGGTTTAATGTGGCAAGTATTTTTTGTTACTTTGTTCTGAAATCAAGCCATCTGGGAGTCTCTATAGAGAGTAGGTCCACCCCCCCATATCTAGGCTCTCCTTCTTGTAAAGAGGACTGGGTCTTAATGGAGAATCATCATGACCACGCACCCTGCTATGATAATATCACATCATTGCCCCTGGGGAGAAGCATGATTGCTTCATTACGCCCCCTGCACTTTCATAAATTTTCCTGACTCATTGAGCTAGCTGCCATTTGCAAGATCTGTAGTCGTGTTCATGATTTGCAAACCCAGCCTTAGCAGAGTAGCATTACTTGTGGAACCAGTGTAACTATGAAATGACTACTGGAAGAATCAGAGCCTGGAAGAAATGACCGTGAAGGTCTGAAAGAAGTGACTCGGACAGTACAGAATGAAAGACCTGATTGAGCCTTTCCTCGCTACAGAGTCAGCGCAAACCTGAATTATAAAACACCATAAGTACTGTCAGGCGCCGTCTCCTCACTGATACTGGGTGCAGGAGACAGACGCCTGCACCTTCTAGACAGCCGTGTCCCATTGCCCAGCAGCGGGACTCTATCTCCACTTACCTGTCGGCAGTCAGCAAGTCTGACTGCCAAAATTTCCCTAACCCAATCAAGATGCACCTTATTGTATATAAAGCAGCCTCTGACAGAAGTCTAGTGCCAGAGAATTGGATCACTTCTGCTCCAGCGTTTCCTGAACTTCTGATCGAGTGTTCTTCGGTTCTGACTCGGCTTCCTGTGACTATTATCCTGTGTTTTGTTTTGGTACCTCGCTGCCCGGTTTGTTTGACTATTTGGCTTGACCTGACTTCTCTCTGTATTCTCCCTGTGTACTGCCTTGCGGGGCTCCCTGGTGAATACTGGGGGTACATTAGACTCCGCGCCTCCCTGTTCAGTTGCGCCAATACCGGTTAGCGGCCATCTCTACAATTCCGTGACAAGTACACTCCAGTAGAAAGATTCTGAAAAATACCAGGGCCCTTGTCATTCTGTATGTTAGGGAATTTAGACTGTAAGCTCAAATGGGGCAGGGACTGATGTGAATGAGTTCTCTGTACAGCGCTGCGGAATCAGTGGCGCTATATAAATAAATGGTGATGATGATGATGATGATTAATGAGTGGAAGAGCTAAATTGAGCCTCAGCCTTGGAACCTAACAGCTTATACACAACAGGCCTGAGTCATTAAGGAGAGCAAAGCACAAGAAAAGAGTAACTTTGCACCTGAGCTCAACCATGTTGCATTGGAGGAGGAGGTAAATTTAAAATGTGAGGACAGATTTATAGTTTGGATAGGGCATGTCCTAGATCAACTTTAACTTTCAGTGTAAAAATAAAGCTATCAAATATTTGTGTGCTACATGAAAAACAGGCAGTATTTAACTAATGTGTAAAATAGTAATCTAATTTGCACACCCTGCATTGTAACATGGTTTGTCCCAGAGAACATTTACTCCTTATTTTGCCTTATTTTTCTTAGTGACTCGGGCCCAACATGTATATAACACAACATATAATTACCTCCTTAAAAGTAAAATTTATACTGCAAATCTTAGTGGTATCAAAAGAAATACTGGGAGAAAGTAACGAGAAATTGTTTTCTAATCTTTAAAATAGCAAAATATCAAGATGATTGAAATATCCTCCAGGGGTAAGAAATAGTAAATACTATGAAGTGACATCCTACGATACAGATAATGAGTATTGCCATAAATCACATAAAATCATATACTGATTGAAAGGTGAATAGATAAAACATTAATCAAGCCTACAAGATCAGCACAATCTCTTTTGACTGTAAGGGAATAATTACACAACAATCAATAGAAATCAGCTTGACGAAAAATAAAGATAACTGTCTGGGAAAAATATATACATCCAATACTGGAAAAAATCAAGGTTAAAATAATCCAAAGGAAACTAGTCATAATGCACGTATGATCAACTAAAAATGTCCCCAATAATGTAATATTAAGTACTCACTTCCTTTGATTCCAAATAAATATAATTATTCCTACTATTAAACACACAAAACAGAGACACCTCAAAAAATGTCCTAGCAAGCAGTTGATCTATACTTTATGTTGCGAAAAAAACCCATAAAAACACCTAAAATGGTTAAAACCAAATCTACTCCATCAGAAGAAATTCAAATATCTAATGCCTTAGATGCACAAACAGAAGACAGCTCACTAGCCTCAAGCATTCTCCACTGCTACCATCCCGCCTCTCCAACCACAGTGGAGAAAATAGATGGATAATTTACAGTCCAAAAAATGCAGCAATTGCTTGCAACATAAAAAAAAAAAATATTACAATAGAGCTCAAATAATTCTTTAAAGAAATGAAAACTGAAATGGAGGAGTTGGTAACTGTTCATGAAACCCTACAAGGAGAAGTGACATTTCTATCATATAAAGGAAAAAAGGATCAAACCTTCCATCTCTTCTGATGAAATATTAGAAGACACCCATGTATATTCTCACATTCCACTTGCAACTCTAGTAAACAAAAGTACTGTAGGACCGTGCTCTCCTCCAAAATTTGCAAGAGCTGCAATAATGCAGGGTATCCCTACCTGATATAGTATTAAATGTCCAGTTGTTATTATAGGCTCTATTGACTTTGATAATCAGAGAAGTATAGTGCTTATTCTAGGGTTCAGGTGTTCTAGTAACTGTCTGGATAATTTAAGATAAGTGTAATTGTAAAATGGATAGAGAGTGTGATATCACTGGAAATATCATATAAAGGAAAAAATTATCAAATGGAATGACCTTATATCTCTTCTGATGAAATATTAGGAGATATTTATGTATATTCTGACATTACACTTGCAACTCTAGTTAAAAGATGCCAACAAAAGTGCTGACATAAGCTAATATTCACTATAGATGGGATTTTCTGGTGAAATTGATAGAACACCGCAATGGCACATATACAATAATAACTTACCTAGAAGAAGGTTTTATAATACTTATATAATGGAATGTTGTACCCAACGGAGAAGCAACTAAAATCCCATCTCCATTACAAAAGGAATCATGATGATGATTCATGTCTAACCATAGATGTTTGAGCATTTTTTTTTTTTTAAAAGGTTTGTTTGATAACAAAACTTTTTATAAAATAGGTCTCCCAGACTATAAGTAATATGTTTTGTTAGACCAAACTGTTACATAATACTTATGTCACATACATTATTACATTTCAGAATATACTGTTCTAAAATATTTTGAAGTTACAAAATACATTTCTTAAAACATCTCTGTTTATTGAAATATGTAAATATTGGTGTTTATTAGAGATGCCCAGGCTCGGTTCCCAGAGAACCGAACACACCCGAACTTAGCAGATCCGAGTTCCGAGCCGAACCGAGCCGGCTCGGTACTTTCACGCACCCTCGGAATTGAAAACAAGGCAAAACGTCATTGTTACGTCGTCGGATCTTGCGAGTTTGGATTCTATAAGTACCGCCCTCCACGGCAATCCAGCACCATTTCACAGAAGGCCACAGAAGGGGTAGAACTGTTCTTGGAAATCTCTAGTATAGTTGGGCAGTGTCATAGCTAGAAAAGAAAGAGGAAGGGTAGCAGTGTTCTTCAAAGTCTCCATTGACATTCAGGAGAGCTCCATTGCTCCATTGCTAATTGTCATAGCTGAAATAGAAATGATAGATCTGGCAGGCTTGGTCTTCTAAATGTGCAGTCACATTGTACTGTGTTATATATGTAAAGCACAAAGAGGAGAGCTACATTTCTCCATTGCTAATTGTCATTACTGAAATAGAAATAATAGGGCTGACAGTGTTGTCTTTAATCTGCAGTCACATTGTACTGTGTTATCAAAATGGATTCACAGTAGGGGTGTGCACCGGCCACTTTTGGTGTTTTGGGTTTTGGGTTCTGATTAGCTTGAGGTTTTGGGTTCTGATTTGTTTTGCTAAAACACCCCACGAAAGGTTTTGGCTCTGATTTTGGGTTTTGGGTTCTGATTTTTTTTTAAAAAAAGCATAAAAAGTGCTAAAATCCATATTTTTGTTTTTTTTTCACTCCTACACTATTATTAACCTCAATAACATTCATTTCCACTAATTTCCAGTCTATTCTGAACACCTCACACCTCACAATATTGTTTTTAGTCCAAAAGGTTGCACCGAGGTAGCTGGATGTCTAAGCTAAGCGACACAAGTGGGCGGCACAAACACGTGGCCCATCTAGGAGTGGCACTGTAGTGGCAGACGGGATGGCAGTTTGCAAGAGTTTGCTAGAGGTGCAAGATGGAATTGTCCTTGGGCCCTCCCACCCACCCTGATGTTGTTGAAATAGGACATTCGCACTTTAACAAACCAATCAGGAACAGTGAACGTAGTTTAATCTCTGGTACTAATATTTCTGGACTGCAGGAACAGTGAACGTAGTTTAATCTCTGGTACTAATATTTCTGGACTGCAGGAACAGTGAACGTATTTATATATTACAGTACTAATATTTTTGACTGCAGGAACAGTAAACGTAGTGTAATATTGCAGTACTAATATTTCTTGACTGCAGGAACAGTGAACGTGTTTATATATTGCAGTACTAATATTTCTGGACTGCAGGAACAGTGAACGTATTTATATATTGCAGTACTAATATTTCTGGACTGCAGGAACAGTGAACGTATTTATATATTGCAGTACTAATATTTCTGGACTGCAGGAGCAGTGAACGTATTTATATATTGCAGTAGAAAATTTTTAATACTTTTTTTATAATTCTTTTATATATTTTTTAAATTATTTTTGTATAATTTTTTTTTTCAATTTTTATTTTATTTTTTTTATAACTTTTAATACATTTTTAATAACAATGGACTTAGCAGGACAGAGCACAGGACACAGCACCACTGGACTCAGCAGGTCAGAGCACAGGACACAGCACCACTGGACTCAGCAGGACAGAGCACTGGACAAAGCACCACTGGACTGATCAGCAGGACAGAGCACACCACAAAGTAACCACTGGATTAGCAGGACAGAGTGACAGGACACAGACATGACACAGGAGCACCACTACTACAACCTTTCCTGATCTGAGCCCGAATGAAAATGGCGGCCGCAAGCAGGGAATTTATGACATCCGAGTCTCGCGAGATACGACGCGTGACTTGGACGTCATAGCATCTGTTTCATTTTTTTTTGCAGCCGGAAATACCCGAACAGTGCTCGGATCCCGTCGGATCCGCACTGTTCGGGTGGGCTCTGATTAGCGCAATCCGAGCCTGCTCATCTCTAATTCACAGCAGTACACAGAAGACCAGAAGTACCAAGCAGCTGCTGGCACCAGTCATGATGATAGTAATCCCTCTACATCATCTTCTAAAGCCTATGTTAAAGTGCATAGTGTTTTTAAGTCAGGGAAACAAAAATGTGAAAAAACTCCATTTGCCTTGGTCAAGAAAAAAGACCTGTAATCCAGGCAAAGTTATCTGCTGAAAAAAATAAAATTGCCAACATGCCATTCTACTCAAGCAGTGGCAAGGAAAGAATGAGGTCTTCGCCTTTCTCTATGAGTGCTAGTTCTGCAACTGTCACTGAGGCATCTTCTTGTAAGGTCAGTCATGACCAAGCAAGACCTTGTCATTCGGACTGCAAAATTGGTGTCCAAATACTTGTACGTGTAAAAGCCGAGCTGGAAGAAAACAGTAAGGCATTAGAGGAAAATGTATGTTCTGATTCAGAAATTACACAAATCCCTGAGGAGAGTCTATCCACGAGTGCTAGGTGTAATCCTGACCTGTCTAATAGTGTACCCATAAAGATTGCCCCTTTCAGCATTTCTGCAGATGTGTGCCTGAACAGCCCGAGTGTAGCCGGTGATACACAAATTGAGGCTGCCACTTTGGAATTGCAACAGGATGAGAGGGATATTTGTGTAGCTGACAAAGCCGCTAATGAGGATGTGAATGAGGAAGATGTTGTTTGTGTAAGTCATTCACCAGTGGAAGCAGGTCTTGCACGTTTTAGGAAGAAGGCCATTGTCATGCCTGGGCATAAGACCAAAAAATCTACCTCTTATGTGTGGAATTATTTTTGCCCAAATCCTGACAACAATTGTCTAGCCATTTGTAACGTTTGTAAAGCCACAGTAATGTAAGCATGGATTTCTAAATAGACGTGTATATGTATTACCTTCCACTTTGCTGCTGTTTTATCAGCATTGCACAAAGTATTTGTAATCTGGTCTGTACGTCAACGGTACCTAACTATATTATAATTTTTTGTGAATTGGGGCTGATTCGAAGCTCAGTGAGGAACTTGCTTTTTGTTGTGAATTACAATGGCTCTTTTTAGTGCATTGTCTGGCACCCTGGATTGGTCTGGGTCTGATAAAAGCACACATCCCGGGGGGGGGGGAGTCAGCGCTCGTCGCTGTGTATTAGCTGTAGAATTACCACAGTTATCCAAGGAACGGGTGGAGCAATCAAATGAACCATAACTGATTTCATGATCCAATGGCAATTTCATCTTGCACCACTTTTCTTTTCTTCCACTGCTGTGTGGCAATGTATCCTAGATGTGCTATAAACTGCCGTGTGTTTGAGTCATTGCTCTGTCGCTTAGCATCCAGCCAGGTCGCTGCAGTCTTTGTTTGAAAGTGTATGAAAATAATATTGTGACCTGTGAGATGGACAAAATTGACTGCAAATGACTTGAAATTAGTGTCATTGAGGTTAATAATAATGTAGGGGGGGGGGAAAGCAAAATTACATGATTTTAGCCCCAAAAAAATAAGGATTTTTGGAAAAAAAATAGGGATCCAAAACCAAAACACGCAATGTCGGTTTTGCCAAAACCAAAACCAATACCAAAACATGAAGTTAATGCAGATCCAAAACCAAAACCAAAACCAGAACATGGGAGTCAGTGAACATCTCTAGTGTTTATACAGATAGGAATGTTATTATTTACAATGTTAAACAAATAGGTTGTGGAACTATGCCTCCATACCCACAATTCTTACCAATTGTTGCAAATTACCCTGCAGCAAAGCCCTTAGTACTCACGTGAGAGCTATTTTGGTTATTTACCCCCCCCGACCCAATTACACCCAAGCTAATTCCCCAAACCCAAACTAGGCAGACAACATGGTTTTATAGATAGATTTATTATTAACATTACTGCCGCTACTTTTAATATAAGATATAAATTTACCCAACCCAATAAACACTAAAATAATGGCAATTTTGCTATATTTTGAAATATTTGACCAAAAGAGGAAAAGTTATTACTTGGCCATAAATACATACTTGAGTCTCCTTTTAACAATGCATGAAGGAGACTCAAGTATATATGGACAGACAAGTAATAATTTAGCAAAGGACCTTTTGCACATAGTCATGGTGCAGTAATGGCATGCCGATCTCGAGCGCACGCAGCAGCGTCCGATTCAATCTTTGAGCATCTCAAAGGTCCTTGCATTTTAGCCGTATCTCTTGCTCCAGCTACAGGTGTAGCCTAACTGCCGATTACTAGTGATGACAGCTGTGTATGTATGCTAGGACCAGGGCTGGATTAACCCGAGATCTAACTGGGCTATAGCCCAGGGGGCCTTGCGCATCCAGGGGGCCCTTGAAAGTGCTCAGCAGCATTATTGATCGATGCGGGGGCGGGGGCGCCCCTGGCCCGATCAATGCTGCTGAGCACTGTCACTGTAGTCACTACAGTGACAGGAGAAGTATGTAAGCACTTGGGGGGCAACGAGCTTTTAACAGGGGGGACCTCACGGGGGGCGGCTCGCAGGGGGGGCCTAATGGGGGAATGGGGGCCCCCGTAGCCCAGGGGCCTCCATTCCCTTAATCCGGCCCTGGCTAGGACATGTGTTTGCAATCAGGAGCAACTGTAAAAATGTATTTTAAGTACAATAGACATTAATAACATCCTAATACATGTATTTCATGGGGAAAAAAAACTTTTTAATTTTTTAATATATTGTCATTAATGACTATCTTATTAACATGGAACATTAATTGTAAAGTTTTTTTAAAAATTTTATGTGTGTTCTTTTGTGAGTATATATTCCTCATATGTATAGGATGTATCCTGCAGTGTCCTAGTAGAGCAGAGCAGATGTACACCCACATTCATCACCACACATATCTTCACATCTGCCCCTTGTTGAATTCTGACATGCATATACCTGATTCCTGTACGTTTGATACCTGTGCGTTCAGTATGCGTGCCTTAATAGATCAGGTCCTATATGTTTAATAGTCCTCCTCCTTGATATTTACAACACGCTATTACTACTGAAAACCACTATCATTCTGGGACTTGTAATTCCACAAATCTTTGAATTGATCTCTCTAAGTTCTTTTTCAATCTATGATGCTATTTTAAGCACGTATAATAATAGCAACCGAAAAATCAATAGGAATGATACATATGTTTTTATATCTGTGACAATTCATGCGGTAATTGCTTTATATGAATGTAGATTTTCCTTGTATGTTGTTAACAGATTCCTTCATATACCAACACTCAGGAATACATTGTATTTTGTATGATAGAGGCTAAATAAATGTTATGTGTTACATGTATCACAGACATAAGAGCTTATATATATATATATATATATATATATATATATATATAAAGTAACAGAAAAAATTATATCTGAGACCCGATGAGTTATTAATTATAATAATCCCTCCTGATGAAGTCTCGATTGGATGAGACGAAACGCGTTGAGGACTGCATATGTAGCGGTACAGCTGACTTAATATCTGCTGCGTGGTGAGGGCTGTATTTTCAGTGCACTAGCTGATCATATTCCTACTACGTGGTGTGATGTATCAATCTATCTGGACCTGACTGTTGTATTACGGAGAGTGTTGTGTACTTGGTGGTCACAACTAAAGATACCCAGATAAGTCTTCATGTAAGTGCATATCTGCATTATTTTGTAATAAATGCATTGTTATACAGTATCACACTATGTGAGTTTCTATTCCTTTTAATCATCCTGATTACCTCTGAGTGTATAAGAAGTGCCAGCTCCGGAATCTCCCAACACTGTATGAAATACCTGATATTTCTGAGGAAAGCCAAGACCCACCCTGATTGGTGAAAAGTCTGGTTAGACTTACAGATAAGCCTGAAAGATATTATATCTGGTACGCATATTATATTGGCACGGTGTCTGTGTTTTGGAGTGGTTTCTCATCTTCCTTTTCCCTGCTAATCCACTATTACCATCTGAGTGTCTATACCCACTTGGCGTTTAAAATCTGACTATTGGTACACCTGTCTGTATTTACATACAGTATTATACTATTTGGCGCCCCCTCCCATTTTGTTTTGTTATATATATCTAATATATAAATGCTTAGTGGCGTCTGTGTGTGGGAAAAAAAAACCAAGTTGCAGCGCCACCTGCTGGGCAGAGTTATACACTGACCTACTAAATTCTTAGTGTGTGTGGGAAAAAAAATTCAAAAAGGGCTAAAATTTGGTAGGGCTCAAACTCATTTTCGTGAGGTAATTTTACCTCATGAACACACATGTGTAGAGGCGTGCATTAGTGTGTGTGTGTGTGTGTGTGTGTGTGTGTGTGTGGAAAAAACTATTTTCTCAGAAAGCGCTCATCCAATTGACCTGAAATTTGGTATACTGACATTATTTGACAAAAAAATTAGAATAGTCAAGTCAGTTAACTTCCATCATCCCCCCTTCCCCCCGTGGGAGGGGTAGTAAAGGCTAAATTTATGAGTTGAGGGGTCAAACTCATTTTCGTGAGGTAATTTTACCTCATGAACACACATTAAAAAGGGCGCTTGCGTCGGGAAGTAACGATCTTCCCCTGAGGAGGCCTGGGCTAGGCCCAAATGCATGACAAGAACCTTTTTAAGACCTTAAGTATCTTGATTTGACTAGAATGCATGAGTATCATGCACGGGTTAACTTGCATATATATATATATATATATATATATATATATATACATATATACAAGCTGAAGTTCCTGGCGTTGCACAGGTCTAAGTCTTGAAGTTATTAAGCTATCAATGAGTTGGATGTAACTGTCAACATTTTAAAAATAATTAGCAGCTAAGATGTCATCCAAATCCATCCAGTGGAAGGCACAGCAGGCTCTCTGTGTCAAAGTGTCCAGTGTACACCAACGGGAGGTCCGACCACGACCCTAACCCCTCTAAAACCTGGCTAGGATCCAACTGAATCCCAATTGATGCAGGGGTGACCGAATGCATAAACGAACAAACAAAGAGACCAAAGAATTTTATATATAAGATGTATTAACATTATACATATATAAGGCCTGCTGACTTTAAGAGGATTACGTAGTTGTGGTGCTCCACACTATATGCTCCAGCGGGACAGTCTACAGGAATTCGGTAAGATGCCAGCAGTCTTTGAGTCCATACAGCCGTGATTCTATACCGCCTATTGAACTGGCGATTTTAGCATATTTGGATTTTAATTGTGACTGCATTTATTGGGCAACAATTTAATTTTCAAGTGTTTCCACCACCACAGAGCATAGTATTTTTGAATGTACTGATTATCTGAGAGGTGTGTGCACATCTGGACCAACAATTACTGTTATTCTTTGGAATCAGCAATTCATATATGGTTATTTCAGTTATGGACTGACGCTTTGACATATTTTCTCATGGGACTATTTCTGTAAGCCTTTGCATTTCTAGATAATATCTAATTATTCATATGGGATGTGTTCATGAATAGTTTTTTTGGATTTCATACTCATACTGTTTTATATTAGCTAATAAATATTGTTTTATCATTCTATTAACAGCTGTTTTTTGGTCACTGTTTCACGATTGCATATTGTTTATTTTTAACTTTGTTGTTTAGAGGTGGCAGATCTCTTTCAATCTGTGAACAGAGTCCATTGCCATTCCAAGCGCCTTGAGGTATTTATTTTTTTCTTTATATGGGAACATTGAGGGCAGCGTTGACACGTTGAAAAGGTAAAAATCATTTACAACTAGAGATGCTCGTTGACCCCCGTGTTTTGGTTTTGGTTTTGGATCTGGATTACCTTCGGGTTTTGGTTTTGGTTTTGCCAAAACCGCTCTTGCGTGTTTTGGTTTTGGTTTTGTTTAGCTATTTTTTACAAAATTACATTTTTTGGGCTAAAATAACATCATTTAGGTATTATTTTGTACCTACATTATTATTAACCTCACTAACACTAAATTTCCGTGATTTCCATTCAATTGTTCCCATCTCACAGGTCATAATATGCTTTTTATAAACTTTCAGCCAAATACTGCAGCGAGCTGGCTGGATGTTAAGCGACAGAGCACCGACACAAACACACTGCAGTTTATATCACATCTAGAAAACATTGCCACACACTAGTGTCACTAACCCACAATAGAAAATTAATACAAGATGGAATTGTCCTTGTGGCCTCCCACCCACCCTTACGTTGGATCTTAAAAAGGACATGCACACTTTAACAATCCAAGCAGTTCATCCACAAGGAGTGCCATTTTTGAGGATGAAGTGCAAGTCCAACTTGGCCCTCCCTAAACAAGCTAACAATGGGCTTGTTAGAGTAATGGCAGATACACACATCAGTGCCAGGAAAGATTAATGGTGCAAGATGAAATTGTCCTTGGGCCATCTCACCCACCCATATGTTGGATTTTACAAAGGACATGCACAGTTTAACAAACCAAGCACTTCAGCGACAAGGGCTGCCACTTTTGTGGCTGAAGTGCTTGGTTTGTTTGGGCCCCCACTAAACCAGCTATCAAAGCCCTAAAGGCAGGTTAGACCAACAGTACTGTCAAATGAATTCTACACATGTTGTCATCATCTTCTTCAGCATCATCCTCACCCTCATCAGTGTGTACATCATCATCACAGACTATTAATTCATCTCCGCTGGAATCCGCCATTACAGAAGAGTCAGTATTTGGATGTATTTGCCGGTAAAGGGAAGATGTAGTTCATTTTGATGAACATCATGTTTTCCACATTTTTAGGAAGTAACCTCTTACATCGATCACTGACAAGGTTCCCGGCTGTGCTGAAAACTCTTTCTGAGTACATACTGGAGGGTGGGAAGCTTAGGTATTGCAAAGCGAGTTTGTACATGGGTTTCCAATTTGCTTGTTTTTCCTCCCAGTATGGAAAGGGACTGTCTGACACTTTGATTTCAATGAACTCTTGAAAATAATCCTCCACCATCCTTTGCATGTTAATAGTAGGATCGGATGGAGTTATGGCGAGGTCACACATTTTTTGCTAAATTCTTTCAAACTAGACCAGAAGTCAAACTGTTGTGGTCTGCCACCTGCATCATCCCTGATTCTCTTTGGGAAGCGCAATTTCTTACGAGCAGCAGCTGCCTGAGAAACTGAAGGAGGAGACGCCATCAAGCCACGGACAAGTTCAGCGGTCAACTTGCTAACCAGGAGCTCCTTGCATCTCTTTAGATCTCGGTCAGTTGGAAGCAAAGAATCTGCATAGGTCTTAAACCTAGGATCAAGCACAGTCGCCAAAACATAGTGATCCGACTTCAAGATTTTAATAACTCTTGGATCATTGCGAAGCGAATTAAGTACTTGAACTACAAGGCCAACATACTTGCGGAATTGCTTTCTTTCATCACCTCCTTCAGTTTCTCAAGCTGCTTTTCCAAAAATCGAATTAAGGGAATGACTTGGCTCAAGCTAGCAGAGACTGAACTCACTTCACACGTCACAACTTCAAATGGTTTTAGCACTTTGCACAACACAGAAAAGATTCTCCACTGTGCAAGACTGAAATACATTCCCCCTCCTTTCCCAATGTCATGGCTTGTGCAATACGTTTGTATGGCTTTGCACTGTTCCTTCATCCTCTGAAGCATGTACAGGGTGGAATTCCACCTTGTTAGCACCTCTTGCTTAAATTGGTGGCAGGGCAAATTAAATTGTTTTTGGAGCTGCTGCAATCTCTTACATGCTGTGGCAGAATACTGGAAATGTCCCGAAATTTTACGGGCCACCGAAAGCATCTCCTGCACCTCACAGTTATTTTTCAAGAAGCTCTCCACCAACAAGTTTATTGTGTGAGCAAAACAGGGAATGTGATGGAATTCACTCAGCTGTAGGGCTCGCACAATATTGGTGGCGTTATCAGAAATGACATATCCTGGGGAGAGTCCAAGTGGCATAAGCCATATATCAATGGCATCCATTAGTTTTCGTAGCAAATTATCATCTGTATGCCTATTTGTGAAGCCGGTGATACAAAGACTAGCCTGTCTGTGAGAAATGTTACGTAGTGGTGTACATGCTGCTCCTGTTCCTGCTTGTGAAGGCGAATGACCAACCCAGTGGGCTGTCACAGTCATATAATCTTTTGTTTTCCCACTTCCACTTGTCCACATATCTGTAGTTAAGTATACAATGGGATAAATGGCATTTTTGAGCCCTATTATTAAATTTTTACGAACGTTTTGGTACAGTTGAGTAATAGCTTTTCTCGAAAAATGGTGTCGCGATGGAATTTGGTAACGGGGACACAAAACCTCAATTAACTGTGAAAAACCAGCTGCATTTATAGTGGATATTGGGTGCAGATCTAACACTAGCATAGTCGCCATGGCATCTGTGATCCGCTTTGCGACTGGGTGACTGCTGTCATACTTGCTTCCTCTAGCAAAAGATTGTTTCACAGTTAATTGTTGTAAAGTACTAGTGCTCTTCTTCTTGGGCTGCTTCTGGGATGAAGATTCACCCCCAGCAGCAGCAACAGCAGGAGCAGCGGGACTAATGCTCAAGAACTCTTCAGAGGAATCAAGGATAGTGCAGGAGTCATCTAGCCTTAGCAACTTGGATGCAGGACTAACTCCGATCGCTACTGAGGAAATTGATGAGGACGGTGTTGTGGGTGTAGATTGCAGGCATCGGGATGTAGGTGAGAGAAGGGTCCTAGCTGATGATGGACTGCTTGTTGTTATTTTTATACCACAACTTTCAGATTTTCCCAACACCTTGCCACGAACTTGCGTCAAATGGCGTAACATGGATGAGGTTCCTAGATGGTTAAGGTCCCTCCCTTGACTGACTGTGGCTTTACATACACTACAAATGGCTAGACAACTGTTGTCAGGATTTGGGTAGAAATTATTCCACACATAAGAAGTGGCTTTTTTGGTCTTATGCCCAGGCATGACAATGGCCTTTTTCTTATCCCGTGCCAGAACAGCTTCCAATGGTGCAGGACTTACACAAACAACATCATCCTCATCAACATCCTCATTAACACCCTCGTCGGCTACACAAATATCCCCCTCATCCTGTTCGAATTCCAAAGTGGCATCCTCAATTGGTGTATCGCCGGCTACACTCGGACTATTCAGGCACACATCAGCAGAAATGCTGAAAGGGGCCTTTGTTATGGGTACACTATCAGAATGGTCACGATTACACATAGCACTCGTGGATGGACTCTCCTCAGGGATTGGTGTCATTTCTGAATCTGAGCATACATTTTCCTCTAATGCCTTACTGTTTTCTTCCAGCTCGGCTTTTACACGTAACAGTATTTGTGCACCACTTTTGGAGTCTGAATTACTTGGTCTTGCTTGGTCACGAGTGACCTTACAAGAAGATGTCTCAGTAACAATTTTAGATCTCGCACACATGGAGTGCCTGTGTAGAATGGCATGTTGGCAATTGTTTTTTTACTGGCAGTTAACTTTTCCTGAATTACAGCTCTTTTTTTTCTTCAGCACAGTAAAAGGTGTTTTGTTTGTTTATTTTTTTCCCTGACTTTAAAATACTATGTACTTTTACATTGGCTTTACCAGATGACGTACAAGGATAACTATCATTAGGACTGGTGGCAGCAGCTGCTTGCTGCTACTGCTCTTCTGTGTACTGCTGTGAATTCATTTTGATAACACCGTACTCTTTTTGGTGCAAATTCAAAAGAAAAGCCTGCAAAGTCTAGTATATTATATTTGCATTTCAGCAATGACAAAATTAGCAACGCAGCTCTTATCTTTGGGTGTATATAATACCCTACACTTATTGGTGCAAATTCAGAAAAAAAGACTGCAAGGACTAGTATATTTGTATTTCAGCAATGACAAAAAAGGCAGCTCTTCTTTTTGGGAGTATATTACACCATATACTTATTGATGCAAATTCAGAAAAAAAGCCTGCAAGGACTTATATATTTGTATTACAGCAATGACAAAATTAGCAACGCAGCTCTTCTCTTTGGGTGTATATAACACCCTACACTTATTGGTGCAAATTCACAAAAAATGCCTGCAAGGACTTGTATATTTGTATTTCAGCAATGACAAAATTACCAACGTAGCTCTTCTCTTTGGGTGTATATAACACCCTACACTTATTGGTGCAAATTCACAAAAAATGCCTGCAAGGACTTGTATATTTGTATTTCAGCAATGACAAAATTACCAACGTAGCTCTTCTCTTTGGGTGTATATAACACCCTACACTTATTGGTGCAAATTCACAAAAAATGCCTGCAAGGACTTGTATATTTGTATTTCAGCAATGACAAAATTACCAACGTAGCTCTTCTCTTTGGGTATATATAACACCCTACACTTATTGGTGCAAATTCAGACAAAAGCCTGCAAGGACTTGTATATTTGTATTTCAGCAATGGAGCTCTTGTCTTTACCACTTTATCCTATCCCTTCTGTATTCCTCTCTCAAATGGCGCTGGATCGCTATGGAGGGCGGTATTTATAGATTTAAAAACTCGCGACATCTGAGAACCGACGATGTCACAAGGACGTTTTGCCTAGTTCTGGAATCCGAAATAGCGCGAAAGCACCGAGCCGACTCGGATCCCCGAAGTCCGGGTGGGTTCGGTTTTCAGGAAAGCGAGCCCTCCCATCTCTACTTACTATAACCTACAATTTCATGGGCAGAAAGGGGGGTCTGGGAGTATGCATGTAGTCAATGCACAATAAGAGTGTGCCAAGCTCGAGCGCACACAGCAATGTCCGATTTAAGCTTTGAGCACGTGTTTTCTGTCGCATCACTTGCACAAGCTACAAGTCAGGTGTAAGTGCCTATTACTAGTGATGATGGTCACTTATGCATGCTAAAACATGTGTTTGTAATCAGGAGAAACTGTAAAAATGCATTTTATGTTCAGTAGACATTCAAAACATCCTAATAAATGTATTTTACAGGGGGAGTGAATTTTTTTTTTTTTTAATGTTTTGTCGTTTATGACTAAATTATTAACAGGTGACATTAATTGAATTTTTGTTTCCTGTTCTTCTGATTCTTTATATTCCACATATGTATTGGATGCATCCTGCAGTATATTGTCTGTCAGAGCAGAGCACACCTAGACCCGTATTATACAAGAGATGTATCTTTAGATATCCTCCTAGCTGAATACAGACATGGGTAGCCCAATTTACATGCGTTTTAAAAAAATGCAATTTATTTTAGTTTTGCGTGCCTTAATGATTCAGGCCTTGTATTTGCATAGTTTTACATAACTGCAGAAATATTTTTCATGATATCATTTGCATTTCTTACATAGGTAAGGGGAATATAACGTGACATGATATTACGATGCCAATTTCATAGACATTTTGTGAAGCAGTCATGTAAGAAACCTGACAGCTGTATACACAGATAACTCAGGACAGTTTGCAAATTGTTATTGTAATAACATACTGCTATGTAGGGTTATATATAGATCCAGCTCAATGTGTTAATTCACATACTTATCATACTGAGCATGACATGTGTGCCCAGGTGTAAGAGTAGGACTCATACTACATACTGCATGCTACATGGGAACTTAACCTATTACACTTCACACAGCTGCACAAACTGGTACAGTGTACCATACCAAAATACCACATCACTTGTATCCACTTGCCTGGAATATTACAGACGTTCTTTAGTCAAAAAGAATTATTGGCTGAAATCCCCCTCCCCCTCAATGCCTAGTTATCAAAATCGAATGAAGCAAAAACTTCCTTTTGTTCATGGGTGTGATTGGGGGTTGGGTACTGTTTTATGGAGCGGATAATTCTGACACCAAACAGTACTACAGCTAAATTCCGAATGTTTTAAAAAACGTAGTGTACAATAATCAGACTTACCTGCATAGCGACACTGTAGATGTCCTACTGCGGTTGTACGGTGTAATTTCCAACTATCCATGGACCTCCCTTCATACCTTTGCTGAAGCGGATAATAGCTATTTGGGGAACACTTACAGAGTATTTTTATATGCTACTATATTCAGGGGCTCTCTTTCCCCTTTTTTCATACAAACGCCCCTCTCTGGCAGCTGTCATGCACTCACCTCTATCTAGGGTCTCTGTTCACTATTCACTCATGCCTCTCTACTCCAGGCAAGCACTGACAGGCAATCCATTTTAAAGTCTTTCACCTCACTATTATCAGCCCCACATGGCGCTTTTTTCCTGTGGGGCTCCTATAATAGGGTCAGTCTTTTTCCCTTACACTGCTATTAACTTGCGCCTTGTGGTTTTTCCGCACATCCCCTCCGTATTAGCATTGGGGCAGTCCCCTATTGCCTTTACTGGGCTCCCTCAATGCTTGCTCGCGAAAACCTGCCATGCCCCCATCACTTTCCTGCAACCCAGAACCAACCTCATCCTTTTCATGTAGTCTCACATGCTAAAAGTTAAATAAACTGCACAATAGTACTCACCAACTCTGCTCTTCTTTCTTCTTAATGGCTCAGTCTTGTAGCTTTAAATGCAGTGTGATATTTCCCAAAAAATAAATAAAATCTAATTCGTACCCAACCCCATGACATATGTATCTGCGTCTATTTGTGTGCCAATAATGAGAGCTTGTAATCCTACTTGGCCTATGCTTGTCCACCCACCCCATCCCTCACCCATGCTGCCTTTCCAAACTTAAGGAGCCATAAATTGAAGATGCTCAAAAAAACATTATATGAACATGTGCATATGTTTATTCCTGTGCAGTATAAAAGTGTGTAGCATATGCAAAAACACAGACATACGTGGAACTCTAAATGAGTTCCATAATCTTTATTGGAATAGACATTTTGAAAGTGATCAAATTGCAGTTGTATGGTAGGCTTGGCAGCCTGGAGCAGTTTTAATGTAAACAGTGGGGCATAAAGTTGTTGGGATATAAGGTCCTTACACAAACTGCAACAGGTAGCTCTACCTGCCTGCCCTCTAGGCTATGTCAGCATGCTAAATGCACTTTCTGTCAAAGCCTCTGTTGGCGATTTACAGGAAAGGGTTTGTTGGTTGTGTCCTGCATATGTGATGTTTGCAACTCACAAAGGTTGAGAATTGGGAGAGCACTCTGGGCCTGGTTTTACATTGGTCCTAAAGAGTCCTCTTTTTCTGGTTGGAACCTTTAACCTTTACTACTTGGACTTATTGTTGGGTAGTGTTTGGTTTATGCATGTGACCCCATGGCATGCATGTGTTGAGACCTTAGGTTGGGTTCCAGAATGTATTTTGTAGGGCCATCAACATATGATATACATTCATATACATTGCCAACTGCCTCTTGGCACACTGCCACTTGGGGTCCCAGAACAATAAAACAAAAACACTTGGGGTCCCTAGGATAATGACACATTGACACTTAGGATCCCATATAGAAAAAGATTGCATACCGCTGTTTATGTCTATCACACTTATGTTACCTAGCTACTTGGACATAGAGTTCCAGAAATAAAGTTAAATGAAACTCAGAAAGCTATTTTTAAAACTGCAAGTGGAGCCTGTACATAAATGTAAAATATATAAATAATCTACACCAATTTCACATTCTCAGCTTTTCTGTGACAGCTACCACAATGCTCTCACTGAAAGTGAGCAGTACTGTGTTATGCAGGTATATAACTAGAGCAAAGAAAATCCTCTGATACCAAAAATACATAGCTCCATATTTTTTTATTTTAAAAAGTAATAGTAAAATAGGGAAATTAATAAATAAATTATGTTTCAGTACATAACTAACATGGAACTTTGTTTATTGAAATGTTATTGGACAGCACGGTGGCTTAGTGGTTAACACTTCTGCCTCACAGCGCTGGGGTCATGAGTTCCATTTACCGACCACGGCTTTATCTGTGTGGAGTTTGTATGTTCTCCCTGTGTTTGCGTGGGTTTCCTCCGGGTGCTCCGGTTTCCTCCCACACTCCAAAAATATACTGGTAGGTTAATTGGCTGCTATTAAAATTGACCCTAGTCTCTCTCTCTGTCTGTGTGTGTGTGTATATTAGGGAATTTAGACTGTAAGCTCCAATGGGGTAGGGACTGATGTGAATGAGTTCTCTGTACAGCGCTGCGGAATAAGTGGCGCTATATAAATAAATGGTGATGATGATGATGTTATTGATATCAAAGGTTAGGAATGTGGGATGGAATTTCACAGAAATATGGTGGAATTCAATGAATGATTTTCTGAGTAAGCAACTGATAACTAACTAATATATATTAGTACAGTTCCGCCTCCTTTACAATGTGTTTAAACTTTTTGTTTTGCTCAATTTTAATATACAAAGTGGGAGTGGCCATGAATGTGTTAATGGCATTTTGCTACATTGCACTGAGGTTCATGTGCTACCTCCATGAGGTCCTATTACACACTTGTAAGGCTAAGGGACCATGCTATAGTTTATCTCTCTGACATATGGTGAGGTACTGCATCACTGTTATTTTAAGGTAACATGTGTTTGTTTAGTAAGTGTGCCAGCAGAAGGGACTGAGAGTTGGGTTACCAGAGATGCTGTAGAGCAAAGTCCAAACACAATCCCCATGACGACAGAAGATAAAAATAAAGTCATAACAAAGAAAAGAAACATCCAAAAAATGTTAAATCATTTTTAGAAATTATAAAATAAAATACACATAAAAAAAGCATATCCCCACACCAACAAGGCTGTGTCCTCAATTCTGAATGACCTATTGTCATGCACTCATGCAAAAATGTCACTCAAAATGCAGGTGGTTGCAAACCTAAAAAATAATGCATCATTGCCCTAATTTCCATCACTAGTCCTATCCCCCAAAAGTACCCTCAAAGGGAAAAAAAAATGTAATAACTAAAATGTATTCCTTTGTTCTAGGGTTCAATAATTGTCATCATGAATTAACTATACCTATTGGTATCTCTATGCTTGGGAGAATGAGTGGATTGCATTTTGATCTGCATTTTTCAGCTTGTACTATAGGAAGATTCACTATGGAAAGAATCATGCTTTCTATTTTCCTCTAATTTGCCCACTACTATACATTTATCATTATATATTACCATATACCATTATATAACTATAAAATTTCTTTGGAAGACCAGGGAATGCAAAACTATACTAATAAATTGCTTTTGTCATGAAGGTAGGAAAGACACTCTATGACTCTATGACTGTGGCAACTGCCCTTGATTAATGGCTCCAGCGACTCTGCGTTGACTTCGTTGTCAACCATGGCACACTAAAGTAACACGAAATCTACAAATTTTTTCTCGTAAAGCTGAACGTCACTGATGTAAATCTTGTACTGCTAATGATTTCAGCGCATATACTGCTATCTACCACTCCTATCGAAATGTTCTGGACACTGCTAAACAAGCATACTTCTAATCTTTCATCTATGCTCAGGCTCCTAACCCCAAATGCCTTTTTAACACAGTTAAATCTGTTCTCAGTCCTCCAACCCCAAACCTTCTGACTACCATCAGTGCCCAGGTTCCTATTTCAAGGACAAGATTGATAAGATCAGACCTGAAATGGTATCATCTCCCTCGACTAGCAATCAGTTCAATTCCTTCCCAGCATCCTCTGACACCCTCTCTTCATTTGATCCCACAAATGATGAGGAAGTTTCTACTCTCTTCTTATCTTCTTACTCTAGCTCCTGTCCTCTTGATCCCATACCCTCACAAATTGGTAGGTCCTTGTCTCGTGTGGTCATTCCACCCCTAACTAAAATCTGTAATATATATCTCCTTACTGGTATCTTTCCATCACTATTCAAGCACGCAGTGATTACTCCTATTATAAAGCAAAATTCTGACCCAAACTCTCTCTCTCAAATTACCAGCCCATCTCTCAGCTTCCATGCCCCTCCAAATTTCTTGAGAGAATTGCCTACATTCGCCTCAAACTTTTCCTTTCTGCAAACAACCTATTGGATACTCTTCAATCAGGCTTTCGCTCTCAGCACTCCACAGAGACTGCACTGACCAAGGTTGTCAATGATCTGATCACAGATAAAATTAAAAGTGATTGCTCTCTTCTAATTCTCCTGTATCTCTCTGCTGCATTCAACACTGTTGACCATTCTCTCCTCATACAGACGCTACAATCCCTAGGTCTTCAACACACTGTCCTATCCTGGTTCTCATACTACCTATTTAATCACTCGTTCAGTATAATCTCTCTGGAACAACCTCCACTCTGCTTCCTTTCTCAGTTGGAGTACCACAGGGCTCAGTCCTAGACCATCTGCTACTCTCTATTTACACCACTTCTCTTGGAAAGCAAATAAGCTCCTTTGGATTTCAGTTTTATCTCTATGCGGATGATACACAAATTTATCTATCCTCTGCTGATCTCTCACGATCTGTGTTTTCTTGCATTACTGACTGTCTTTCTGCCATTTCATCTTGGATGTATTCTTGCCAACTCAAACTCAATCTTTCAAAAACAGAATTAATAATATTCCCACCCAAAAATAGAAGCTTCCTTCCTGATATTACTATTTTTGTTGACAACATGACCGTAAATCCCACCCCGCAACCTCGCTGCCTAGGTGTAATCCTTGACTCACAACTATCCTTTGTTCCCCACATCAACTCTATATTTACAACATGCTGCATACATTTAAAAAACATTTCCAGAATATGTACATATCTCACACAAGACAGTGCAAAAACTTTAATTCATGCACTCATCTCCCGCATCGACTATTGTAGTTCCTTTCTTACTGGTTTGCCCAAAATTAGATTCAAGCCCCTTCAATCTATTTTTCACGCAGCAGATTCATTTTTCATCTACTGAGTCACTCTGTCACTTTCTACATTGGTTGCCTGTATTTCAAAGAATCCAATATAAAATTCATCTACTAACATACAAGGCCATCAACAAAATTGCACCGACATACATCTCCTCACTTGTCTCAAAACATCTACCAACTTGACACTTTTGTTTTGCACAAGATCTGCGTGTCTCTTCCACTCTAATCACTTCCTCCCATTCTCGGTTACAGGGCTTTTTTCGGACTGCACTTACTTTATGGAATTCACTCCCTCACACCACAAGACTTTCCCCTAGTCTTGAAAACTTCAAGCATTCTCTGAAAACCCACCTCTTCAGACAAGCTTATAATATTCCTCTACCACCCTCTTAATCTCTCTAGGTTACCCTATTAGCACCATCGACACAGCTTACACAAGACAACAACGCTCTGACCAACATTGCTGTGTGACTGATCATACAGCTCACTAAATACTTTGTAACCCTTGCATTCTAGCTGGTCCAATGTGCAATATGATGTAACACTTACCCTTATGTATCAAACCATTCTTTCATAGATTGTAAGCTTTACCTCTTACCTCTCTGTATGTATGTGTTACCCAGTGTCATGAGTCGTGGCTCCCTCACTTCCGGCTGCCTCGGACGTCTAAGCCGTCTCCATGACGACCGGGACGTCACTTCCGCCCTCCACGTCCCAGTTGCCTGGGCAACAACCGGGATGCTCTGTCTCTCCTGCCGCAGCCCCCGGCTAGCTGTCCTACAGCCGGGCGCATGCGTGCAGAAGAGATTAAACATTTTCTTTACTAGTGCTTATCTGCAGCATAACACATATATGCATTACAATGTAATTTGTAGATGTTTCCAAGATAGGGAAAGCTTGAATAATAATAATAATAATAATAATATATAATTAAGTCATGGCCTTACAGACTGGTGATTAGTATAATTGGGAGGAGTCTCACTGGCACTCTGCTCCTATTGGTTTCCCTCACTACTTAAGGCAGTGAGGACAAAGCCTCACTGCCAGTTATAGCTCTCAGTGTAGCTAGGCTCCCTGTTCCTATTCCCTTTCCCTGCTCCTGTGCTGTGTTCTAGATCTGATTTCCCGTGTATGACCACTGGCTTGTTTTTGGACACTGTTGTATTGCCTGTGACCTCTGACGTTGGCTTGTTCTGTGGATACGTTGTCTGCTGCCAGCCCTCGACCCTTGCCTGGACTTCACTCTGCTGTCTGCTATTACCCTCTGACCTCGGCCTCACTACTGGACTCCGTTTGTGCCTCCTATCTGGCCCTCGCCAGTGCTGTGGCGACATCATAAACTTGTACTACCTTGAGTTCAAGTCCTGGGGGCATCTGAGTACCTGTGAGCGCGTCCAGCTCTACGGGAAAGGCGGCTTGCTATAGGTGAAGACCTCTTCAGTCTGTTCTACAAGTTTATGATGTTCCCTGTCAGCCATAACACCCAGTTTTACTGTTTGTCCCCAATTGTAAAGCATTATGGAATCTTCTGGCACTATATAAATAAATGATGATGATGATTATGACTGTGTGAATAGGCTGGAACTCACAATGAGAGAGAAAAGGTTGCACGCCATGTTGCAGGTCAATTTGTATTTGGCAGCACTTTGCACACAAATTTTTTTTTTCCTCGCTGGGGCTCATTTAGAGTTGGACGAAGATCACTTTTCTTGCTGAAGATACACATTTCCGTACTATGTTCTTATAGGTCCACATATACTGTTTTGCATACCAGAGGCAGGATGGGTGAGGCATGGATGGGTAGGTGTAGGCTGAGTACAGTAAGGGCGTGATCACATAATTGCACCAAAATTAGACGTAGACCCATTAGGTGATACTCCTTTTAGGAGGTACTAGACGGCTGGCGCACAGATATACTTGGATGATAATGACTATTAGCAGCATTATATAGCTTTGATTGTCTGTCTGCACATAGATCCCTCCAGCTGATAGTACTTAAATCATAATAATAATTGCTATATCAAGCTCCTAAACTACCGCACCAGAAAACATAAAAATGGGTACAGTTACGAATTACCAACTGAAGCTATCAGTTTGTTAAGAGGCTTGGTAGCATAGAGAAAGACCAGGTAAGTTTTAATCATTTTATTTTATCATTCATTTTATTTTAATTATTAAAGGTGATGCAGAATTTTTCTGCAATGTTCTGCAACACTAAATTAATCTAAACTGTGGATTGAGCTACAAATCTCAGCATCTGCTATGACTGTGTATTATGCGCAGATTTGACCACGTTTTGTATGTCGGATCTAACTCTCACATGATTACTCACTGGTGGAGAACTTTGAGTGATTCGAATTTCGCAATGGAACAGGTCGTTTGGCAGAGGAGCAAAATTCCAATGATGCAAACTTCGATTTTGGCTTTCGCTTCACTGATTTGTATATGCAAATTCTGCATTGTTCTAAGTGCTGGATGACTTTATTTCTACACTCTGTTTTAGAGTTGACCTAGGACACCCATTGTCGCTTTAAAACCGACAATCTCACTCTGCTCATTGTAACTGATGTTATTTGTGCTGAAGACATTTTCGAAAGTCGCTATTTACATCTGACAGGAATTAAGCCTGTGGAGAATGTTGTATGTCAGTTATATGGTAAGTGTATATATCCTCCTGGTCTTATACTACTCGGAATTTTTATGTTGGTCTAAGTTTTGTCTGCATTATTGGAGCCGAAATAATGACTACCACAGAGTATAGGGACAGCCTAGGTAGAAAGACTGTACTCTGTTTACAGGCAGCGTTTGGCAGATAAGGATATCGGAAGACCCCAACAAGTAAGAACCCCCATGGAGTAGCCGGGACAAAAAGATTTGCCGTGGTGGTCCAGCTTCAGTAAAGTCTGGCGAGGGCTATTCACAGTGGTGCACTCACCTTGCAGAACTGTCCTCTCCGTTTTTCACCCCATTACTTATAGCAAAACGAGTGGCCAGCATGCGAGGCAAGGGTTTGTACTCAGACATTTCCCACCCCTTCCGTGCAGACGCCGTTGAAGAGAGGGCAGACGCTCCGAAGGACGACCAGTTACTGGCGTGGTGTGTAGGGTAATTAAGTGTTGAGTCACTTCCCTTCTTAGGTCCCCATCCATAACCCCCTTTACATGAGAGCAACCTACACCCCTGCTACCATGGTACCCACCCTTTCTATATCCCAGTGATTGAGTCCCTGCATATGTTTTCTCTGCAGTATATGATATCCTCAGGTGTACCTATATAGCAGTAAAATGTCTGTTGAAATTATATTAAAATGTTTGCAACTATGCAGTTAACTGCACAATCTTAAAAATATTATGGTTGACACAATATGTTTGTATTAAGGAAAGAAAATGTCCTACTATTCATTCTGTACAATTCTATTTTTTTTTTTTTAAATCTATCATACTAAACACCAATAGACCTGAGAATTGAATATTAGTACAAAAACTGAATTAAAAAAACTACATATCTCCAAAACTTCAATTAAAAATATAATTGGGTTTTCAATAAATTCAAGGTCAAGATGTATGGTGAATCTATTTCCCAAAGTCTGCAATTATTTGGCTAACTTTCTCAACCAGCTGAGACTTTTGTAGTTGGAACATTTTAAAACACTAATACTATAACCACCATATATAAATATACACATATATATTTACAAACTTGATTAGTCTAAGTTACATGATTATATTAATAATCTAGCAATGTTACCCAATTTTACATGCAAATCTTATTATGAACCTTTTACTGTTAATTATTTTTTTTATAGTAAAGTATTTTTTAATTATTTTGCACTTTTATCCAGGCCTGTATTTGTGAAAAGGGCTGAGATTTACAAATAATAATGGGTTTTGGGTGGATTGGGACATGACCTAATATGTCATATGACAAGCCTAGTTTGAAAACATACAGTAAAGGTTGCAAAATAATAAGACGTGGGGGTAATTGTATTAACCATCGCTTTTTGAAATTTGCCGATATTTGACGACTTTGCAGGGTAAATTTAAAATGGCAATGTCTTTCAAGGCAAACCGCTGGTTAATACATTTACCCCGTGGACTCCAGAGATACGTCTTTTAGGAGGTGTAGTTCTTGAGGGCATTGTATATGCAATGATGAAGATGACTCTAACCTTGTCTGTTTGTCTGATTGCGTATTGACACCTCCAGCTACATAAATTATTAAGTAAAATGGTGAAATAAAAAAGGACTACAAAGATTGCATAGCTCAGTGGTCAGGGAACAGGGGTAAATTACCCCAAATGGGGTAAAAAGGAAATTCCTGGGGGTAATGCTGCCGATTCACATGCTGTCAGTTGGATTGCAGACCCCTTTAAATGTGAAATTTCTGTTCTACCAGAAAAGCCTCAAGGGTTGGCAGAGGCACTTCTTGAACTTTGATGCAATAATGAAGCATGTATTGCATTTGAAAACAAAGCAGATCTGTCATATTTTTGGATGTCAACAGCTGCAACATGCAAAGGCATTCAAAATTGCACATGAGGAGGCAGTCAAAAAGTTGCTGCCTTTTGCAACAACCTACCATTGCGAACAAGGATTTTCCACTCTAACGAACATAAAAACAAAGCAGAGAAATCGATTGGATGCTGAAGACTGTATGCAAATTGCTCTGACATCAAAATGCCCCAATATTGATGCTCTCGCATCAAAAATGAAGCAACATCATTTTTCCAAAACCTGAAGTTTTGAAGTTGAAGCTTTCAAAGAAATTTTGAATAGATTTAATAAAATTTTGAATTCCAATAATTAATAATATATGATTTCCTTCCTTTCAAATCAAGGGGGTAACGTCGCGTATCTAAATATATTTTGGGGTAAAAGGTAAAAAGTTCCCTCACCCCTGGCATAGCTGAAACTTCCCACCTCTGCAAAATGGCCTGTTCGTATAAAATTGTGCTGTAACTTTGATCATCTCTAGCAGAGAGTAATCATGTCAGAATTAGATCTAATATGGAAAACAAGTGGGCTGGTATACGGTGATATGCCATAACACCACTTCTACTTCCTTCATGGCAAAACTATAAAACTCCATTCATTTATATTCCCATTACATTTTTCATTCACTTCGATCACTGGTATAACCCATATTATTATTATTATTATTATTATTATTATTATTATTATCATTTATTTGTTGGACGCCACAGGGTTTTCGCAGCGCCTTACATAATACGAACAGTAGACCATACAGGGTAAACATCACAGAACAATAAACACTAAGTACCAATGCTTCGGAAACTCCGGGCAGACATATGGAGTGAGGGCGGAGCAGAAGAGTCGGTATGAGGACAGGAGGGGAGAGGGGCCCTGCTCATACGAGCTTACATCCTAAGGGGATGTAACATAGTTCAATGCAGTGTTACAGAACATTATAGAGTTAAAGTCTTTGCAAGGTCCTAACAAAGTTCTTCAACATTTTTAATAATTAAAATGAATTCTTTAGCATTGCAGCTATATTACATCAAGCCATGTACTGTTTGCATTACTTGGAGTATTGCAGGAAAGCAGATCCTCATTTGATTTTGAAGTGGGTAAACCACAGATGTGAAGGTGTTTGTATTCAATGAATTTTACTTCTGGAAAATGCAACTTTCACATTAATCATGACTGTCAAGAGAGCATTCTCTCTTGTGCATATAATACTTCATTAAATAATCATATTGGGCCTGATTCATTAAGAAAAGTTAAGCAAAAGTAAGCAAGTAAGGCAAAACCATGTTGCATTGGAGGGGGGATTTAAAATGTGATGGCAGATTTATATTTGGGGTATAGTATGTCCTAGACCAAATTTAAATTTCAGTGTACAAATCAGCTATCAAGTATTTGTGTGCTAAATGAAAAACAGCCAGTATTTTTTTTATGTGGAAAATAATAAACTCATTTGCACCTCTTGCATTGCAACATGGTTTTGTCCAGAACACTTAAGTAAGAAAACTTACTCAATTTTTTGTTTAACTTTCCTTAATGAATCAGGTCCATTGTGTATAAATGCGACCTTACCATTTTCTACTAACACTGTCTGAAGTTTCCCTTTACAAGTCAGCGCCGCTTTAAATTTAAGCGCTGAAGATGCCGAACTCGCGGGTGTTGAAGAACCCGGAGCTTCATACATTTACCCCCTGCTGTATATATAAACTGAGGACCTGATTCTGAGTTAGGAGATAAGCAAAAAAATGAGCAAATTTGCTCCTGGACAAACCAAGTTACAATGCAAGGGGTGAAAATCATATATAGTTTTTGCAGTAAGTAAAATACTAGCTGTTTTTTCATGTAGCACACAAATACTTGATAGCTTTAAATTTACACTGAAATGTATATGTGCGCTCGAGATTGCCATGTGCTTACTGTACATTTACTACGGGCATGCGCCCTTTACCAGCCACTGTTCCCTCCCTGAAATCATAGGCTTTAGTAAGTGTTGTTTGCGCTCGAAGATGAACTGGGCGTTGCATTCTGTGGCATATGGTTCCGTTCTGTGCATGCGCAGAGTAATTGCACAGAGTATACACACAAAATCACTGTTTATGTCCCTTAATGAATCAGTCCCTAGATGTTTTCAGAACATGTAGAGCTTGCTATTGGTATTGAAGTCATTAAATATCTTAATTTCCAAGCACTATGGAAAAACAGGCAAAAAAAAAAATCACCTAATTACTTTTACAATTCTTTAAACCCATGAAACATTCTCCAAATTGTATCTATTGTTATCTGTTATTTATTCTAATATTTATAGGGATACAATGCTTTTCAACATAGTAATTTGGTTTATGTCTGTGATCCATAATAAAATGTATGTTGTTATTTTTTTAATCCTTAATAGGCAGACCTGGAGTTTTGAAAATGTTGAATAGGTCCGGGCCAAGGACAACAAGTGTACAGATGCGGCACTCTGCTCACATTGCACGTCATTGTATCTATTTTGTAAATTAATGGCCTACTGTTGCCTCTGACATCAGCATTTCACTTAGCTATGAATCATTTTAATTTTTAAATCTGGGATGCAGTGGGGCTGGATCTTGCAGAGCTATTGCCATGGAGGGTTGGACATTTGGCACAACAGATTAAAAGTGGCCTCAGGAGGCAAAACATTTAGATCAGTCCTTGCATTTCGGAACAAAAACTAGTGCTTACATGCTATTACATAGGCGTGGATATTACATGTTCCATTAGGGGTGCTGTAGGAGAGCTGCAGTCTCCTGGCAGCAAGGAATCAGCAGTGATGATACTACAGGATGTAGACTCTGCTGTATGTTTGCAACCTCTTGGTTGTAATGTTCTGGCTGAAGTAGAGTGGAGAAGATACCAGGGGGTAAATGTATCAAGCTGAGAGTTTTCCAGCGGGTTTGAAAAGTGGAGATTTTGCCTATAGCAACCAATCAGATTCTAGCTGTCATTTTGTAGAATGCACTAAATAAATGATAGCTAAATTCTGATTGGTTTTTCAAACCCGCCGAAAAACTCTCAGCTTGATACATTTACCCCCAGGTCTATGGCAGCTAAAGAGTTAATACTGAACATGCATGAAGTACATATGTTACATAGATGGACTGCAAGAAGATGCATGATCAAAACTAGAATGATGTAGCAAGCACCTGCAATACAAATATGTAATAGATGTATTCATGGGGAAGACTTCCAAAAGGCATTTTAATCCTCAGAAGGCCACACGTTCTGATATTCACTGATCAGGAAGTGCAGAGCAGCACTCAGTGGAGCAACCCAGTAAGGTAAGTCAGGCAGCTGTCCTTCCCTAGAAACCTTGGGGGCTACTTTATACTCTCTCTGTACAGCCATCCCATAGATTGTAAGCTTGTGGGAAGAGCCTTCCCACCTATTTGTCTGTATTACCCAGCATTGTTTATTACTGTGTTTGTACAAAATTGTAAAGCACTACGGAATTTGCTGGCGCTATATAAATAAATAATGATGATGGATGTGTTCCATATTTGGTTAGATTGAAATGTCTTAGTAGGAAATCATTTTTATTATTAACTAATAAATAACCTTTCCAGTAGCATTTTGAATTGTGCTATATTAACCCACTCTGTCCGTTTCAGCCACATTTAAAATATTAAATGAATATATCTTCATTTTACAGATTTTCTTTCCTGGATTAGTAGATGCTGCTGTTTTCCAGGACAATTCAAAATATTTCTGTCTTGTTTCTAATTTCGTATGAAACTGACTCTTTAAACCTTTCGCTGCCACTTGAACATTTTAACACGATGAGAGACTGACCCCTTAGACATGTCACTGCTATTAGTACACTTTGGTCCTGCCTCTTTGAATCTCTTCCACACAAATTCCCAGGGGATCTGGTATGTGTCTGATCTGAGCAATAATGAGTTCTAGTGGTCTTTACAAGTGGGATAATAAGAGATCAGAGTGGATCATTAATGAGGACCACCTAGAGAGCTTTAAACCTTCTGCATAGATCAAAGTTGATGTTCTTTGCTGGAAATCAGCATCATATTAAAACAACCCTGCTGTGTGCGTTTAGTAGCACTGAGTTGTACTGGAGATAGATCTTTAATGAAGTGTGTGAGCAGAAAAAATGTTCAATGGTGTAGTCCCTTTCCATGCATATGCTTTAAGATGCCATCTCTCTATTATATCTGATTTCACCTGTCTTGAATAAGAGATATGGTACATTAATTAAGTTATATGCTATAGCAAACCCTTCTCACTCAGTGCCATTGTTGAAGTAAAGATGATTGCAACAAGATGAGGGTAATATTCAAATGTAGAAAAAATGGTGCCGCACAGCAATATCAATTTCTCTTGATTTGCACTTTGATTAATGGCAGTAACTGCATTTGTGCTCCTTGTGCATTTTTCAATTAATTAATGCACTGTCCATTTTTCAAATAATGTAGTATGCAAAAAATGTAATTTTGTGTTAGGGACAAGATATTCAAATGAATTTCAAGGGGGTATATATTGCACGATTCAATGGCTGCTGGTATTGGTTGAGTTAGTTTAGCCCTGCAAAATCAATTGATTTTTACCTGTTCTATGAAGTGACAGTTAATGCTTTCAAATGGACATCTTTTGTGCCATGCAAGAACATACTTATGGGAAAGAGCATTTACATGTCCACATAAACCTATGTAATAAAACATTAAAATTAGATATGAGCAAAGCTTCACAGAAATAATTAACTTTTCAAGCAAACCAGTTTGCTCCACTGTAGTGTGAAGTTCTGGCAATGCAATTGTTGAGTTTTGCTCTTGCCTCACATTTCTGAATAGTGTCATTCAGTTGTGTATTCTTAAATACGCCTTTTACAGAATTTACAATGTACTGTATATTAATTGAGCTGGAATGACAAAGGTGAATTCACTCTACTCTGTGATGTTGTTGGGCTAGGACTGAAGCAGGACAGTAGGACTAGCACAGCAAGGTGTAATATATAAAACAGTTACAATTCATATGTCTAATCATCAACAGGACAGCTGTATAGCAGCTGAAATCGACAACATTTATTATGTTCTTAATTTAGTATACCACAATTAATATTATATTCAAACATTATGATATTGATTTGGTATACCAGAGGATAATATATTTTTGCCCACTGGCTGTGAGAATTGTACTGTCTTTGCTCTGATAAATTTCATAATTATCTATGTTTTGTAATTATTAGCAGCTATTAGCTGCACAATATTGAACAGTCATTGTTCACTGTTTCAGCACCTTCTACCAATATATGCCCTAGTTTGCCATCACTGAAACCTGGCTTACTTCTTCTGACACTGCCTCACCTGCTGCTCTCTCTTACCGGGGCCTCTCCTTCACCCACTCCACTAGACCGGATGAGCGTCCAGGGGGTGGAGAGGGCCTCCTCCTGTCTCCTAACTGCACTTTTTGGATCATTCCTACTTTACCTTCCCTCTCCTTCTCCTCCTTTGAAGTTCACTCCATCCATCTCTTCTCTCCTATCCACCTCCGAGTCTCATCTACCGTCCCCCGGGCCCCACCTCCCTTTTCCTCAACAACTTTGACTTGACAACAAGTCAAGATTTGACTCAACAACCATCCAACTTGAAATCACCTCCTCCACTCTCTCTTCCACCCCTCCCACTCTTCTGTCCTCCCCCCCCAACCACCTTCCCCTCCACTCCTTCCGTCCCACCACCGGTGATGAAGTCCACTCTCTCATTTTATCCTCCCCCCCCACTAACTGCCCCCAGGATCCCATCCCCTCCCACCTTCTTCGCTCCCTTTCCCCCACCACCTGCTCCCACCTCGCTCACCTCTTTAATCTCTCCCTCTCCACTGGCATCTTCCCCTCCTCCTTCAAACATGCTCTCGTATCCCCCATTCTTAAGAAACCTAATCTCGACCCCACTTCTCTCTCGAACTATCGCCCCATATCTCTTCTCCCTTTTGCCTCCAAAATTCTCGAGAGGCTCGTCTGCAGCCGTCTCACCTCCTACCTTTCTGAATACTCCCTCCTTGATCCTCTCCAGTCTGGTTTCCGCCCCCTCCACTCCACTGAAACTGCCCTGGCTAAAGTCACCAATGACCTCCTCTCTGCAAAAGCCAGGGGCCACTTCTCCCTTCTCATCCTCCTTGACCTCTCTGCAGCCTTTGACACCATTGACCACCCCCTCCTCCTTCACACCCTCCAGTCTTTCGGCCTCTCCGGCCCAGTCCTGTCCTGGTTCACCTCTTACCTTACTCACCGTTCCTTCTCTGTCACCACCTCTGGGTCTCTCTCCCCCCCATCCACCCTTCCAGTCGGGGTCCCTCAGGGCTCTGTTCTGGGACCCTTACTCTTCTCTCTATACACCTCCTCCCTGGGTGAACTCATCAGCTCCTTCGGCTTCAGCTACCACCTTTACGCTGACGACACTCAACTATACCTCTCCTCTACTGATCTCTCTCCCTCCCTCCTCTCTAGGGTGTCCGCCTGCCTCTCTGCCATCTCCTCCTGGATGTCCTCTCGATTCCTCAAACTTAACCTTGCCAAAACTGAGCTCATAGTTTTTCCTCCCTCTCATACCCCATCCCCTTCTGACCTCTCCATCACTGTCGATAACACCTCTATCTCCCCTGTCCCCCAACTTCGCTGCCTTGGTGTCATCCTCGACTCCTCTCTCTCCTTTGGCCCCCACATCCTCTCTCTTGCTAAATCCTGCCGCTTCCAGCTGCGCAACATCGCTCGCATCCGGCCCTTCCTCTCCCAAGATGCCACCAAATGCCTTATCCACTCTCTGATCATCTCCCGCCTGGACTACTGCAACCTCCTCCTCACTGGCCTCCCCCACTCTCATCTCGATCCCCTTCGATCTGTCCTTAACGCTGCAGCTAGGCTTATTTTCCTCTCTCGCCGCTCCTCTTTTGTCTCCCCCCTCTACCTAGCCCTTCACTGGCTCCCATTCCCCTTCAGAATCCTCTTTAAGCTCCTCACACTCACCTACAAGGCCCTCGCCAACTCCACTGCGCCCTACATCTCCACCCTCCTCTCTATTCATGCTCCATCCCGCCCTCTCCGTTCTGCCTCTAACCGTCGCCTCTCTTCCCCCCTTTAAACCTCCTCCCACGCGCGTATCCAAAACTTCGCCCGCGCTGCCCCCCTCCACTGGAACAAGCTCCCTCCCTCCATCAGAACTTCCCCTAATCTGTCCAGCTTCAAACGGGCCCTAAAAACCCACCTTTTTCTTAAAGCCTTTCTGTCTCCCACTTAACTTCCTACCTTATCTTCTGCCTCTGTCCCCCTACTCTCCCTCTCTCCCCTGCGTCTCTCTGTCTGTCCACCCCTCCCCTTAGATTGTACGCTCCTCTGAGCAGGGCCATCTCTCCTCCTGTTTCCACCACTTCTAACTCTGCTCTCCAGCTACTTAGCCCTCCTCCTCGAGGGTCCTCCACCCCACGTCCACTCTCCCTCCTCCCCCCTGGGGGTGTCCCTGTCTTCCGCGCCCTCCTTCTTGGGCCCCGTCGTTTGCGGATCCTCCCTCCCCCTTCCCCGCCCTCTCTAGCTGTGCATTGAGCGTACTGAGTTGCTGTGTTTACTGTACTGTGCTGTCTCCCATTGTATTGTGATTTTGTTTGTCTCTGTACGGCGCTGCGGGTGCCTTGTGGCGCCTTATAAATAAATATTAATAATAATAATAACTTTGCTGCCTGGCTCCCCCACTACCTTTCCTCTGACCTCCCCTCTATCATACTTGGCGACTTTAATATCCCCATTGACAACTGTTCTGACCCCGCCACCATCAAACTTCTTGCTCTTTCCTCCTCTCTAGACCTTACTCAGTGGACCTCCTCCCCCACCAACTGTCTTGGTCACTCCCTCGACCTTGTCTTCTCTCATCTCTGTTATCTCTCTGACTTCTCCAACTCTCCCTTCCCACTCTCGGACCATCATCTCCTCTCCTTCACTATGTCCTCCTCCCCTGCTTCCGCCTCGCCTAAAGCCACCCTTACTAGGTGCAACCTTGATTCTATTGACCCTATCTCTTTCTCCTCCTCTCTTGAAACTCTCCTATCACCCCTTCCCTCCCTGACCTGTCCTGACCAGGCGTCCTCCCTCTACAACCTCTCCCTCACTACTGCCCTTGACGCTGTCGCCCCGGCCTCCTCTATCCGCTGCCTTTTTCCCCAACCCTGGCACTCCAAACTCACCCGGTTCCTCCAAAAGTGCTCTCGCACTGCTGAACGCCTCTGGAGAAAATCTCGTTCCCTGGCTGAATCCTTCACTTTAAATTCATCATCTCCTCTTTCTGCTCTGCCCTCTTCCTTGCTAAACAATCCTTCTTTAAGTCCCTCATTTCTTCTCAGTCCCACAATCCCTGTCGCCTCTTTGCCACCTTCAACTCCCTTCTCCCCCCCCCTGTCCTGCCTTCCCTCTCCACTTCTGACTTCGCCACCTTTTTTTCTTCCAAAATTGAGGCCATCAGACTGAACATCTCCTCCTCCCCTTCTCCTGCCACCCTTATTGCTTCACCTGCCTCCAACAACCAACTCTGGTGCTCCTTTTGCCCCACAACAGGTGACGAAGTTCGCTCCCTTATTCTTTCCTCCCCACCCTCTACCTGTCCTCTCGACCCTATCCCCTCTCACCTCCTTCGCTCTCTCTCTCCCACTGCCTGTTCTTACCTCGCACACCTCTTCAACTTATCACTCTCCTCTGGTGTAGTCCCCTAATCTTTATGCTCTTATCTCTCCTATCCTCAAAAAACCCAATCTTGACCCCACCTCTCTTGCTAATTATCGCCCTATCTCACTACTCCACTATGCCTCCAAATTACTTGAGCGGATTGTCTGCAGCCGCCTCGCCAGACACCTCTCGGACTATTCCCTCATCGACCCTCTCCAATCCGGCTACCGTCCCCTCCACTCCACCAAAACTGCCCTGGCCAAGGTTACTAATGATCTCCTATCGGCCAAGTCCAAGGGTCACTTCTCCCTGCTTATCCTCCTTGACCTCTCCGCAGCCTTTGACACCATGGACCACCCCCTCCTGCTACAAACTCTTCTCTCTCTCGGCCTCTCTGGATCAGTCCATGCCTGGTTCACCTCATACTTCGCAAAATGCTCCTTCTCTGTATCCACGTCTGGTTCTTCCTCCCCCCTACCCTCTCCCTGTTGGAGTCCCGCAGGGCTCTGTTCTCGGCCCTTTACTCTTCTTTCTCTATACTTCCTCCCTTGGTGCTCTCATCTCCTCCTTCAGTCTTCAGTATCACCTTTATGCTGACGACATTCAACTCTACATCTCTTCTCCTGATCTTTCTTCCACCCTCTTCTCTCGGGTATCAGACTGCCTCTCCGCCATCTCCTCCTGGATGTACACGCGTTTTCTCAAAATCAATATCTCTAAAACGGAACTCATTGTCTTTCCTCCATCCAGACTCCCATCCCACCACGACCACTCTATTGTCGTCAACAACACCACCATCTCCTCTGTCACCCAACTCCGCTGCCTGGGTGTCACCCTCGACTCCTCTCTCTCTTTTGCCCCCCACATTCATTCCCTTGCCCAAGCCTGTGGAATCCAACTACGCAACATCGCCCGCATCCAGCCCTTCCTCTCTCAGGATGCCACCAAAACTATCATCCATGCACTCATCATCTCCTGCCTGGATTATTGCAACCTCCTCCTCACTGGTCTCCCCCACTCCCATCTCTGGCCCCTCCGCTCTATACTCAATGCGGCCGCAAGACTTATCTTCCTCTCTCGCCGCTCCTCCTCTGCCTCGCCTTACACTGGCTTCCCTTCCCCTACAGAATCCTTTTCAAACTCCTCACCACCACTTACATGGCTCTCTCCCACTCTACTGCCCCCTACAGCCAATGATCACCGCCTCTCCTCCACTCTTATAACCTCTTCCCACTCCAGAATCCAAGATTTTTCCCGTGCAGCCCCCCTTCACTGGAATGACCTCCCTCGTTCCATCCCTCTCTCTCCTACTTTGTGCTCCTTCAAACGTGCACTGAAAACTCACCTCTTTCGCAAAGCCTACCAACCCTCTACTTAACCACCTCACCTCCTCCACTCATTCTCCCTTCTCTCCCCCTTGCCTCTTCTGGCTCCCCTTGTGCCTGTTCTGTCTACCCTCCCTTAGGATGTAAGCTCACATGAGCATGGCCCTCTTCCCTCCTGTCTCCTCACCTGTTCTTCTGCTCCGTGCTTATGGCATTAGCCTGCCTGGAGTTTCTGAAGTATTGGTATTTTTGTTTATTGTTCTGTACTGTTTCACCCTGTATAGTCTACTGTTTGTACTGTGTACGGCGCTGCAGAAATCTTGTGGCGTCTAACAAATAAATGATAATAATAATAATAATAATAATAATAATAATAATAATAATAATAATAATAAAAATAATAGTTTGCTTCATTAAGAATATTAATTAAATAAATAGAAATAGAAAATGGAGTTTGAAAAAAATGCAAACCCAAAACCTGTTTGGGTTTGCATTAAGAGGAGTCATTAGCTAAAATTAAGTTTTTAAGCCAGAATGCAGTTGCTCTACTGGTACTTTGAGTAATGGTAGAATAAATCATCTTGACTTGATGAAGTTAATTTGGAGGAAATATTAGTGCTGACATGAACCACACAAGTTGTGTGGAATATTTTGTATTTTGGAATTTTTGGACAATAACATTTCCTATTTATTTCTGACTTTATAATAACTTTTGTATATATTTATTTGAGTTTTCTCCACTACTAAAATCCTCTCCTAACCTATGCACCCACCATCAGTGCAAATCTGTTTGGTTTGTTGATGTTTATCATTATTTTATTACTGCTGCTGCATTGAGTAAGGCTGGGTACACACTAGAGATGAGCGGTTCGGATTATGTGAAATACGATGAAATCCAACGTTGAGGATCCGAGTGAAACCAAATGGTTTCTACAGCCAAACTTGGATGTCAAAACTAGGCAAAACGTCAGTTCTGTGATTTTTTTTTTGCAAAGCTCTTCAGAGTTTTGGATCGCCAACTTTTTTACATATTGTACGTCCTCGTTCTTTCAAGTGCCATTTTAGAACAGACAGTGTGTATAGAGTAGATTAGCTGCAGTGCTCTGCTCATAAAATAGTGTTCAGGGTGAACCAGGGACATAAGAAAGCAATAGAATCTTGTCATTATTGTAAAATAGTTCTGTAGACAATAGTTTGCTGATCAATTGCTTTTACAGTTTACACAGACTAGTAGCTATTGGTTGTTGTTAATGCATTGCATTGCATATATCTAATAATAATAGACACTATATACAGACTGAGTTAGATAGATATCATTCTAAATTAACTAGTATAGTCTTTAGGAAAAATAGTGTGCTTTTGCTGTCAGACTATTAACAGCAAAATCCCCCACAAAATACAGATTTCTTTCTGTAAAAGTGAAAGTGTTTCTAGTGAAAGTAATCTTGGATGGGGCAGTGACAAGTGAAATAATTTTGAAAAAACTGGGTGTTTGAGTATGGGATTCAGCAGCAGTTGCACACTCCATAAAGGGGCTATATATTCTAATCTTTTCTATTTTTCAATTCATTTATATTTTGGAAGGGTCATACAGTGAAATCTATATTTAAAGAAGACTGTTAGTGAGGGTCAGCACGGAGCTGGACCACCCCAAGAAACGCTATATATTGTAATCTTTTCTATTTTTCAATACATTTATATTTTGGAAGGGTCATCCAGTGAAATCTATATTTAAAGAAGACTATATTTCAGGGTGAGCTGCAGCTGAATCCCCCCAGAAAATGCTGTATGTATAGCAATCTTTTCTATTTTTCAATACATTTATATTTTGGAAGGGTCATTCTTTACTATTTTTCAATCTATTCAATTCTACTTAATTTGCTGTCGCTATATAAATAAATGAGGATGCTGAGAGATGAATGTGGTCTTCACCCCTACTACAAAAATTCAAAGATTAGGCACACAATACATTGCCAGAGTATTCATTGGTTGCCAAGAGCATGGCTTTCAATATCTTGTTTTACTTATATGCTCTGTGCTATAATGCTGCTCAAACCAGGAAAATTGTATATATTTATGGGGAGGAAGTGAGAAAAAACCATTCCCCCGGGGTAAGCTTCGTCCAACCTCGGGGTAAAAGGGACTGCTCAAGACTTGCAGCAGAGATGATCCCCAAGACCCATGTATATAAGCATGGAATGTATATAAATTATATTTATATGTTCTATTAGTGATGTGTAAGAAATATGTAAAAGAGACATTTCAGATAGGCCAACAGTTGCCCTTTCCACACATACAAATATGTATAATACTTACATTGATGCAGATTTGGTTGCCCAAAACACATCTTGACAATGCAATTAAAAAAATCCACATTCTGAAAAATTTACAGATCAGATTTTGGGCCTGGCAAAGAATATATGTACAGATGGAGATATGATGGATGAGGATTTATGCTATATAATGGAGATGTAGAACTGTAAAGTATGGTTAATTATTTTTAGAAATGAATTGGAGAAAGCAAATGCACCAGTGGCAGATTTACAAAATCCTTCATTAATATAACAGTGTCCACTGTTGTCTTAATGAAGGATTTTGTACGGGCAGCAGCATTAGAAGAAATTTAAAACATGATGATAGGGCACAATGTTAAATGGTGCAAGTAAAGATGGCATTGTACTTGGATTGAGGTACATCTGTGTTGTAATGCTGCACTTCTGGATTAAACCAGGGGACTCGTAAATATTTATGTGGGAGGGAGGAAGGAAAAATCATTGCCTCGGGGTAAGCTTTGTCCAAACCCGGGGTAATGGGGACTGCCCTAGATTTGCAGCAGAGGTGGTCACCTATAAGGGGTGTGCTCACTCTGATGCCAGGGCAACCAGGACCCCTCCCACTGTCGCTGCGTCCCTCCTAGTGACAGGCAGCTGGGGCACACAGCTGTAATTAAAGTAACAGGCAGAGGTCATTGGATGGACAGTGGTATGAATAAACAGAGTTAGACATTTTGTAAAATAAATAGACGTAGGTGTTCTGCAATCATACTACAAAAATTTAAAGATTAGGCACACAATACATTACCAAAGTATTTATCGGATGCCAAGAGTAGGGCTTTGCAACCTTGTTTTCCCTATATCATCATCAGCAGCTATTTATATAAGGCCATTGATTCTGCAGCACTTTACAGTGCACTCACTCACTTCAGCCCCTGCTCCATTGGAGCTTACGGTCTAAATTCCCTAACACAGACACACATACAGACCGAGAGACTAAGGACAATTTAATAGCAGCCTTATATTGTCACGAATCGGGGTCTTAGTCCTGTTTACACCACTCGTGGTACCATATCACCATACATCTCCCTTCTGGTCGAATGCAGCATTCTATCCTGGGACAAGCATGACTTCTGTCTGCAATACTGGAGGCTGCCATCTTGGGTGAGACATTTGCTAAACATCCTGCTGAACACCTAAACTCAACCACCAATTGACTTCCACTGCAGACTATAAGAGTCTCATCCTATACTCAGCAAATTGCCAGTGCAACACTTTCCTAGTTACTGGTTCCTGATCACCACAGTTGTTTGTTTTGCTGGTTCATTCTGCCTGCTGTATACAGATCTCAACCGTTCATGTGAATTCAGCTTCATCCTGGTTGCTGCTTCAATCCTCCTGCTGTATACAGATCTCCACCCTTTATCCTCTGAGGGAATTCAGCCACACCCTGCAGCTGTGTTATGGACTTCTCTTTGTGAGTTCAACTTCATCTTGCTGGCTGTTAAATTAACTGCAAACCAATAACCTTCTGTGTGAATACAGCTGCTTCATCTAGTTGCTGTTATATGAACTGCAAACCAGTAACCCTTCGTGTGACTTCAGCTGCTTCATCTTTTTGTTTTCAGCTTCATTCTGCCTGCTGAAATAAATACTTTGGTTATTTATTTCTTGTGTGGATTAACCTTCATTCTATCTGCTTGTGTACAGATTCCAGCTGTTACCTTCTGTGTGGTTCCCCCTCATAATGTCCTGTACACAGGATTAGAGCAAGCTCTATGAGCAAGGCATTCATCCGGCGTCCCAGTTTCCACTACCCTCCTGCCACAGCTAGTCTCAGGGGTCCCGAGACGGATCCTAGAAACCCTATTGCCGTGACATATATGCTCTGTGCCGTAATGCTGCTTTCTGAATTAAACTAGGGGACTCGTAAACATTTATATGGGAGGGAGGGCCAAAAAATAATTTCCCCGGTGTAGCTTTATCTTACCCCGGGGTAATGCGTACTGCCCGAGACTTGCAGCAGAGGCGGTCCCCAAGAACGAGTGTACTCACCCTTACGCTAGGGCAACCGGGATGCATCACATAGCCGCTGCGCCCTGGCTAGTGACAGGCAGCTGGGGCGTGCGACTGTAATTAAGAGGTGTGATAGCAATCTGACCTTCTAATATTTGGTTTTGCTATTAGTTGTTAGCTAACTCGCACTGCTCTCACCACCACCATTTTTGTTTAAATAATAACTGTGACCTTTTGCCAAATTTACATTGGTGTCCCTGTGGTTATTTATTATTTTATTTATTTATTCAACTACAGTAATAGTAAGTCTGAACATGTGAAGGAGGTTTGGGTGCGATGAATTGAATCAGAGAAAGCAAATGCAATGATGGCAACGTTACAAAAGTCTTCATTAAGATAGTATGCAGCAGACTTTGGCCAACATTGGTAAGTATTGGGGCCATTGTGAAGGGTCATTAGAAAATAGACTGGAAATGACTGGAAATTAATGTTAATGCTATAAATAGTAATACCGAAGCAAAAACAGCTCAAATTACATTAGTTTACCTATTTTACACAATTTTCAATTAAATCCAGATACAAAACCAAAAGCTTTCGCAATAGTTGGACAAAACCGGTAGCAAATCAAAAACACGAAGTTGGGTTAGAACCGACACCAGTTTGGAAACCGAAACACAAGGATTATCGTACATCACTAGTACACACTACAAAAAGTTTCAACCAATTTGTTATTTTTTAAGATTTTACCAATGACTGAATTTCTGATCAGCATGCCAATTCATGCATATACAGTCATGGCCAAAAGTTTTGAGAATGACACAAATATTATTTTTCACAAAGTCTGCTGCCTCAGTTTTTATGTTGGCAATTTGCATATACTCCACAATGTCATTAAGAGTGATCAGATGAATTGCAATTAATTTCAAAGTCCCTCTTTGCCATGACAATGACCTTTATCCCAAAAACAACATTTCCACTGCATTTCAGCCCTGCCACAAAGGGACCAGCTGATATCAGGTCAGTGATACTCTTGTTAACACAGGTGAGAGTGTTGACGAGGACAAGGCTGGAGATCACTCTGTCATGCTGATTGAGTTAGAATAACAGACTGGATGCTTTAAAAGGAGAATGGTACTTGAAATCATTGTTCTTCCTCTGTTAACCACGGTTACCTGCAAGGAAAAAACGTGCAGTCCTCATCGCTTTGCACAAAAAGGGTTTCACAGGCGAGAATATTGCTGCTAGTAAGATTGCACCTAAATCAACCATTTATCGGATCATCAAGAACTTAAAGGAGAAAGGTTCAATAGCTGCGAAGAAGGCTTCAGGGCACCCAAGAATGTCCAACAAGTGCCAGGACCGTCTCCTAAACTTTATTCAGATGCGGAATTGGGGAACCACCAGTGCAGAGCTTTCTCAGGAATGGCAGCAGACAGGTGTGAGTGCATCTGCAGTGAGGCAAATATTTTGGAGGATGGCCTGGTGTCAAGACGGTCAGGAAAGAAGCCTCTTCTCTCCAGGAAAAACATCAGGAACAGACTGATATTCTGCAAAAGGTACAGGGATTGGACTGCTGAGGACTGGGATAAAGTAATTTTCTCTGCTGAATCCCCTTTCAGATTGTTTGGGGCACCTGGAAAACGCATGTCCGAAGAAGGAAAGGTGAGCGCTACCATCAGTCCTGTGTCATGCCAACAGTAAAGCATCCTGAGACCATTCATGTATGCAGGGCCGGATTAAGGGAATGGAGGCCCCTGGGCTAAGGGCGCCTCCATTCCCCAGTGAGGCCCCCAATGTGAGCCACCCGCCGCCCACCCCAAGCGCTTAACTGTCACTGTAGTCCTCCGTCCCCGGCGCGCTGTAAGCTCCTTACTGAGGAGATCTCGCGAGAGTTCACTCGCGAGATCTCCTCAGTAAGCAGATTACTGAGCGCCGGGGATGGAGGACTACAGTGACAGTGCTCAGCAGCATTGATCGGGCTAGGGGCGCCCCGGACGATCAATAATGCTGCTGAGGACTTTGAAGGGCCCCCTGGATGCCCGAGGCCCCTGGGCTATAGCCCAGTTAGACCTCGGGTTAATCCGGCACTGCATGTATGGGGTTGTTTCTCAGCTAAAGGACTGGGCTCACTCACAATTTTGCCTAAGAACACAACCATGAATAAAGAATGGCACCAACACATCCTCCAAGAGCAACTTCTCCCAACCATCCAAGAACAGTTTGGTGATGGATAATGCCTTTTCCAGCATGATGGAGCACCTTTCCACAAGGCAAAAGTGATAACTAAGTGGCTCTGGAATCAAAACATCGACATTTTGGGTCCATGGCCAGGAAACTCCTCAGACCTTAATCCTATTGAGAACTTGTGGTGAAGAGGCGAGTGGACAAACAAAAACACACAAATTCTGACAAACTCCAAGCATTTATTAGGGAAAAATGGGCAGAATGTGGCCAAGAAGTTGATTGACCGCGTGCCAGGGTGCATTGCAGAGGTCTTCAAAGAAGGGCCAACACTGCAAATATTGACTCTTTGCATAAACTTAATGTAATTGTCAATAAAAGCTTTTGACACTTATGAAATGCTTGTAATTTTACTTCAGTATACCATAGCAACATCTGACAAAAAAGTCTAAAAACACTTAAGCAGCAAACTTTGTGAAAGCCAATACGTGTGTCATTCTTAAAACTTTTGGCCATGACTGTACACAGTATACATGTTTGAAACGATATTTACACAATTTAGCAACTGGGCTGTGATTTTTGTCTGTCGTAACATCGTTTCAAAAATATTGTGACTCTGTAAACAATGTGCAATGTGCAGCAGCAATATGCTAAACAAATTTAATAAATGGATGAACCTTAGCGCACACAACATCCACAAAGATTCCTGAAATACATCATCACCATTCATGCTATTGGCTATCTGTGTATAGTGTACGTTTGTTAATTCTGTTCACAACTGCACTGTTACTACAATTTATTTCAATATAATGGGCACAATAAATGAACAGAAAGCTTTTGGTTTGTTGCTTCTCATTATGGCAAGAACACTGCAAACACAGACCAGTAGGGAAAGAATAAGAAAGATGGACTTGTTGAATCAAGGAGTGGTTCCAGAGGAGAACGTAGAGACATCATAAATTTAAATATACACACACCTAGAAAGCCGTCGCTGTTGGAGGAACTATTGGAAGTCTGTTGAGTAATTGGTCTGACGTACGTACACACTGCAGGGTTGGAACAAAGTTTTTCCAGCGGTAAATGAGATTTTTAGCCGGTTTAAAAATTTTGTTCAATGGCTTTGGAACGATAATTGTTCATCATTGCAGCATACACACTAATGTGATATGGGGCCAACCGGTCATTTATTATCATATTGACCAGATAATTTGCTGAAAACACTAGTGTGTACCCAGCCTAAGGATCTGCAGCAATTCTGGTTACAGTTGACAGGTGGCAGTGCACGGACAACTGCAGGATCATCACCTTACAAATCAAAAGAACTGTATGGATGATGACACTCTTATAAAACCCTTTCAGCACTTCTGTCAAAGATCAAAATAATCAAAACTAAGAGATCTCACCTTAATGTCAGTCTTTATAAAGCTCTTGCTCCTACCAAACCTTGTATGAGCAAAATTTGGATTTTCATTTCCTTCTCGGTACTGCAATGAGTCTTATTTGTTTGCCTGATCATTCACTTCATCTTCGTCAATCACGATTCTACATTCTACATTCTACAACCCACTGTCTTTAGCTTGTTCTTCATGATCAGAATTCTCAGGACTAAGCGTCTTGGCCAGACTGTGTGTCTCTGTTAGTTCCCCAGCCAAGTAGTTCTCACCTGGGAGCAACAAGCACTGTGACATATTGCATGACATTGCCACTAGTGATGATGACAATGATGAGGAAGCTAGGCTTGAAAAGGTTCATTGTATTTTTGATGGCGATAACAAGTCAATAAAATGTCAGACTCAGTTGTATCACATAATAGTAATGCTTGATGATATCTTAATTGACAGGAATAAGGGAGTATGGAATGAGATCAACAGATATAATTTCTGTCGTAGCTTCTTGAAACAAGAACTTGTCATTGCCATCAGAAATACAATCAAATAAAACCCACCAGTGAATTGATCCAGGAAATTGTTGATGTTCTAATAAACCATTTGAACCCCAAACTGCTAGCAATTGTGAAATATTTTATTTCCTAAAAGAAGTCAATTTAATATTTCTACATATATTGCAGATTTGAGATCATTAGTGCAGCACGGTGGCTTAGTGGTTAGCACCTCTGTCTCACAGCAGTGTGGTCATGAGTTCAATAACCAACCATGGCCTTATCTGTGTGGAGTTTGTATGTTCTCCCCGTGTTTGCGTTGGTTTTCTCCGGGTGCTCTGATTTTCTCCCACTCTCCAAAAACATACTAGTAGGTTAATTGGCTGCTATTAAATTGACCTTAGGCTCCCTCTCTGTCTGTGTGTGTTAGGGAATTTAGACTGTAAGCTCCAATGGGGCAGAGACCGATGTGAATGAGTTCTCTGTACAGCGCTGTGGAATTAGTGGCGCTATATAAATAACTGGTGATGATGATGATGATGATTATATGAACATTGACAATTTGGAGTAGATTCCTCAGATGCAATAAGAGACAGGCTGGTGTATGGTATGCACACTGAAAGTTTTTAAAAGACATTATTATCTGAACAATAGTTGACATGAGACCATGCATTGTCTACTGGAATTTCAATGGAGACAACAGTAAATGAGGCCTCAGAGTTACAACAAAAAGGACTTTAATGTATCACACACAAAATGTCTTTTAAACAGAGAATGTCTTCTTTTTGATATGGGCAGAATAATAATATAATATAATATGATACCAGCCATTGGTTTAAAGATAAAGAATCCAAGAAATGGCAAAAGCAAAGACATATTGAAAGAGTATGCAAGTCATGAAGAATATACAATCAGGCCGGGCACTACCATTAATCAGTTGTCTAAGGAGCCTGACTTTTGGGGCACCACTGAAGGCAGGTGCCAAGAATTTATGTGGTCTGCTGCCTCCAGAACAAAGAAAATGTTCGGGGTTAAGTGCTTTATGAGCAGGCTAAATGATTTAATTACTATAAGGGGGGGGGGGTCATTAAACATAAGGGGGATGATATGGGAGTTAATGATTATAAAGGCGGTTAATTAATGATGGGGAGGTTAATCTTGATAAAGAAGTTATTATGATAATATAATGATATTGAGGAGGTTAATGACAGGATAAGGGGATTAATTGACGACGGGTTTAAGAAATATTATGAGAGGGTTAATTATGATGAGGGGTTATTTTTGAGGATTTGGGGGTTACTTATAATGGACTGCTGCTGTGTTCTTATACTCCCAGATTAAAATTTTTCAGCCAGTGCCTGGGTGTAATGTGTGGGGAGAGGATTGGGGGATGGAATTGGTGTAATGTGAGGGGAGAGGAGTGGGGTGGTATTGGTGTAATGCAAGGGGAGAGTCAAGTGGTAATGGTGGTGGTATTGGAGTAATATGTGGGGAGAGGAGTGGGTGTGGTATTAGTGTAATGTGTTGATAAGAACAGGTTCCAAATAGTGACTGTACAGTTAAATGGCAGGAACAGGTTATATAAGTTACCCCAGTCCAGGAAGCACGAGGCTGTCCAGGGGGCAGACAGAGTCCAGGGATCAAGCAGAGGTCCGGTTAACAGAATCCAAATAGCCAGGCAGAGATCAGGGTCACAAGCGAATAAGCATAGTCCAGAAGTCAAACCGAAGGTCAGAGCAACAGGCAAACGAGCAGGTGTCCAGGAATCAAGCCGAGGATCACAACAGAAGATCAAGCAGCAATGGAGCAAACACAGGAACAGGGGGAAACAAGCAGCAGCCAGGAATAAATGGATGAACTGCACAGAGCACAGCTTGAGGCAAGTATTTGAAGCAGTGCGACAGGTGCAGTTCTAATTAGGCAAGGAGATTAACTCCTTCAGGCATGTTGAAGAGTTCAGGAACAGAACAGCAGCAACTCTGGTGGTATGAGGTACTGCTACTAGATACAAAGAATAGGCAGAGACGTAACAGGCAACAAAAAACTTCCTCAAAGTCTCAATATAAGGTCTTAAAATATTCATATCGGGAAGATAATTGGTTCTAATTATTTAATTGCATGCTCATTATATTGTAAATATTATATAAAAAGATACATCCACCACAGGAACTTTAATAGGTCATGACGTTTTTGTTCTGTTCTGTGCAGTGCAGTGATCTTGAGATGAATAGACAGGAACAAAGTGTTACCAGGAGCAGTGTACTGCACCAAACAAGAAATAAGAGGGGTCGGTGGGGGGAAGGGGGGGGGGGGTTGGTAGTGCACTTATAGTATAGTGGGCTAGGTGAGGCTTTGTGCCTGCCCTGGAACTATAAGTCCCTGTTAGCGCAAAGCCTTACCAAGACCAGTGTACTGCACAACACAAAGATGGGAGGAGATAATGTAAACAAACAAACACAACAAAAGTAATATAGCATGTAACATTATTTAATAAAAATAAAAGACACATGCCTGAGTTTTGCCCACCAGAATGGTTTATACATGCAGGAAATCATCAATGCACTTGCTGTAAAAATGAACAAATAACACTTTCTCCCAATAGTCTTGAGTGTTTCAAACACTTTTTTCCTTATTGTTGGACTTCAAGTTTGCCCACAAAGATGCAATTCCCATTATTTTAATTTAACAGTAATCTTTAGATGTTTGTAGCATGAAGTAACATGAAGCTGATTTTTACAGGATATCCGCCCATAAGTCAGTCTTTCTTTTGCAAAGTCGATCTGTCCAGGCCAATTATATGGATACCACTGAAAGATGGTGTCTTTCATTTGGAAGCATTTGGTATTGGCTCTCATGCACATTCACGAGGAGAGTGTAACCTAATCTCTGAGTCAGAGCCAGTCAGACAGGAAGCTCCTCAGTGGTCACATGAAGCCAGAGGAGGTGGATTGTGATCTGAACATACATATAACTGTGATTGCCATGCTAATTGCATGAAATTTAATAAACTGCAAATCATAGCTGCTTGAAGAATAAAAATCAAAGAACATAGCACAAAACTATGTATCTTCTTACAGTTATTTCATGGAAATGTAGCGTCAAATTAGGAGATTCTGGTATTTTATTTTACTGCTGTTCAAGATAGGCACCTGTTGAATATTTAAGATTATTGTCCTGAAATCATATATGCCCAGAGGGCCAATGTTTTCTGATATATGGCACCAGTGTTACTATTGTGGAAGTCGAATAATTGGTTGAAGTCGTTTCAATTAATAACCATCAATTTAATTTGACTTTATGTGAAAATATGCGAATAGCACGCTACGGCGTGGAATGGCGTATTTAGCAATAACACGTGCTGACACTTCTGCATACACTTACAGGCACACATTCACTTGTAAATAGTTCACCTTAACAACACAAAATCTTTTATAATCGAGTGTAATAGATTTAATACTTTAATGCAATAATGTTAAAACTACTTTGTTGATATCTAAGGTTCAGTATATTGGAAACATATCATGTTTAGTGTCATTCTAACCCACATTTCACCATCAGACATCCGTTGCTATCGGCTAAACGGTTGCATCTTGTGTATGCAAGTTATGGATGATAGAGGAATAATGATCAGAATGATATTGTGTGTGTAATGCAAATAGACCAGTTTAAACCAGCATTTCGGCAGGAAGACATGTATGTGGCTGTTGCAGATTTGACTCCCACCCTTGGAGGGCATTGTTTGAACCCACCTATTACTTGCATTATACTGGGCTGACCTGAATCCTGAATCTATGGAAACATGCCAAGACATCAGTACTGTTTTTTTTTATGTATCACAAACTGTATATAAACCAGACTCTGGGACCACTACACAGTTTACTTGACCACAGACTTCAGGATTGAATGACTGTATGCTGGATCCAGAGCGCTTGCGTATGTATCGACTGTACTTATTCTATTGAATTGTTATTTGCTGCATCTTGCTATTAATCTTTTTGTGCGTTGGAACCACACAAATCGCAGCAAACAATTTTCATTGATAGCGACTAGATGAACATAACACTGTTATGCATAAAGAATGTTTTCCTTCAGATACACTGATGTAGTGACCACACACATAACCTTTAATGAGGTGTTATATTCTTGGTTTTATTGACAAGTGTTTTTTCCTACTGAAACACCTGGTATACCGTTACAGTGAATAAATCACTCATCAGTGAAGATTATATGTTGGAAAGCTTCCTCACATTAGAGCCACTTCTTTGCCTGAAGAGCTTTTCTTTGTTGACATTTCTAATATTAGGAGAATAAGGGTCAGTACACACAACTGAAATTTTCAACCAATGTGTTATCTATAACAATTTTACCAACGACTGGAAAAAAAAAATTCCCAAACAGCATGCCGGTTTATGTGTACACACTATACACATTTCACAAGATTTACCATCAGATCTGTGCTCTTCATCTGTCATAAACATCTACTGAAAAGATCGTAACTCTGTAATCCCTATGGAGATCCTGGTTGTGAGTGCATACACACTACAGAATTGAAACAACATTGTTCCATCATTGAACAAGATTTTTAGTTCAATTTAACAATCTCTTTCAACAATATTTTGTACTTTGGAATGATGATCGTTCCTCGTTATAGGGTACACACTACTGTGATATCGGGCCAATCACTTGTTTATCGTTTGATTTGCCTGGTAATCTGCTGTAAACACTGCAGTGTGTACCCAGACTATCTATGAAAATAAATACATATAAGTAAACACAGACCTAAGTATTAGTACAGTAACAGTAATATAGTACCACACATATTTAAATATAATAATAATTTTTCAGCACTTTTTCAACCAACATTCCACAGACACCCTCTTATTACAGCAGTAGTACCTGAGTGTCCAAATAGCAACTGTTCACACAATGGGAAGAGTACATGACCAAAATGCTTCCTAACACACCTATTCAAGAATATGGTTATTGAAACCCTCTTAATATGTTGGTCCTTGAATGTAAAGGTAACAGCTGTTTAAACAATAGGCAGAAGTACATAACGGAAACACCTTCTATTCATAAATGTCTGTATTTAAGCATTCCTAATAATTATTTGTGCCTAGAGGTGAGTGTCACAAGCAGCGGTAACAGTGACATCAGCATGCCCTTCTTCTTTCCAGACATACTGCACCCTACCTATTCTCACAGCTTTCCTTTCTGTAGAGTTCCCAGAGCTTTGCACCTCTACCCAACATCCAGAGCTGTATTTTAAAATTTTAGCTCCTGCGGCAAGAAAGAAAAAAGCCGCCCCCTTAGCCCTCAATTTTAAGCAAATTAATCTAAAATATTCATAAACTACGCCCCTATCGCACAGCCCTAGTTACAGCCCTGCCAATATCTTAGGAAGAGGTGGTGCTGACACTTAGCCGGACCTCCAAGCAAGGCTCCCTGGTGTTATGCACATGCGCAGACCTGAATTTCTTTAGGACAATCATTAGGCAGGTGCTGTCATTATGTAGCACCTGACCAGAACTAGAAAAGGGACTCCTCTTCATTGCAGCAATTGCTAAGTAATTGTGTCCTTGCTGCTTAATTATTTTGCTAATATTTCTTACTTATATTGTCTCTTTGTGTACTGCCCCGGCTTTGACTCTTGGGGGCAGATTCAATTGGCCACAGTATTTCTAAAAACATCACGGCCACACATATTTATTGACCTCTATGGGGTGCAAGCAGAAGTGAGTGCTATTTCTGTAAAAAAATCAGTACAAGGTGTCTCGCGGCCGTTCTGGAAGCACCTCACGCAGATTTTTTGGAATTGAATCTGCCCCTTGGACTTCGCTCATTGTATTAACCCTTTGAATCCTGCTTACATTATATTGCCATCTTTGTGTACTGACCTGGCTGTATTAACCCTTGGAACTCTGGTTATTATATTATTGTCTGCCTGTGTACTGAACCAATTTCATTGAGGACAACATTTTCTGGATTAAACCTTGGTACTCTACTTGGGCCAGCATTAGACACATCCAGCCCTTGGTGAATGCTCAATCTAACAATCCACCCTTCTACCAACTGTTCGGATCCAACCATCAGAGATTCAGGTAACTAAGTTTACTTGGTTTGCTACAGGACATAAAGGCATTACAAAAGAGATAATTTTTCCTTCTCCCATTTTCCAAATTTTTTCAGGTGGAATTGAGAATAATCTCAGGCGGGTGCTAATCCAGGTCCTACATTGTATAAGGAGGGGCGCTCTTAGTAAATTACCTCTGTAAAAAATCAGCAGAAAATGGGATAGCGGGTCTAGCTCATACTACACTAGATAACTAGTACAGACACAGGCAAGAATCTGGACAGTCAACAGTAAGTGACAGAATCAATTTGGCATGAAGTCTGCAGAGACACATTACATCTGAGTTTTTACATTAATTTTCCTTTGCATCAAAATTTGGTGCGCAGAAAAAATGAGCAGAAATTTCTTACCATAATAGCCGTCAATATGCGCTTATAAACATCGAGCAGTGGCGCACGCAGGGGGGGGGGGGGGTTCTGGATCTCCAGAAACCCCTCCCCTCCACTAAAAAAGTGCCCTATATAGCGGCACTGTACTATACAGCAGCCGTGTCCTTGTCAAAGAAGCATCTGCTGCGGTGCTGTATTGTATACAGCACCGCCACGGACGCTTCTTTGACAGCACCTGTCAGCTGCTGTATAGTACAGTGCTGCCTGAACGGCAGCTCTCTCGCTTTTTTTTTTTTCGGTGGAGAGGAAAACCCCCCTTAAAAATGCTCTGTGCGCCCCTGCCGAGGTGATGTTCAGCGGCACCTTGCGCTGAATTGATTTTGCCCCTAACTGTCTGACTAACAGGCTACTTATAATGCTATCTTAATGGGGAGAAGGTTCATATGGTCAGCATGACCCATTGCAGCTCTATAGATAATAGCCTTGTTCAAGTTCCGGGTCCCAACTTCTTTACACTCTCTGCAACATATAACTTATTATAATGTGTGGTACTATAACAGCATTTTAAACCATAGCACATACTATAATATGCTATCACAGCACATCATAAGTAGTTACACACAACAGAGGAGCAAAATGAATTGAAAAAGCAGCTTATAGTGAAGACTCATGGGCAGTGTACAGCCTGCATTTATAGCTGCATTTAATGATTATACTATGATATATATATATATATATATATATATATATATATATATATATATATATTATGATTATAATTTTATATGTCATTATTTTGTTTTTCCTGATTGTACATTTACAAGTAACTACTTTTTACCTGTTATTATTCTACTATTTATATGCCTTTATCTTGTTTTTCCTGATTTTATATTTACCAGCAACTACTTTCACCTGTTATTATTCTTGCCTATTTCCATTGTCCTTATTACCTCTCCTTCTATTATTCCTTGCCTTCCACGCCCTAATTGGTTATTGTCCTCCATCTTGCTATTGTTTCCCTACTTATTCTTACCTGTTATCCGCTGTCCTTATTATCTTACTGTTCTGCTATCATTCTTACCTGTTTTCATTGTTATTATTATCTCACTGTACTGTTGTTCCATGCCCTCCACGCCCTAATTCGTTATTGTCTTCCACCTTTTCATTGTCTTCCTGCCATTGTTCTTACCTGTTTTTCACTGTCCCCGCTATCTCACTGTTCTGTTACTCTCTCTCCCTACTATGCCTCCCCGCTCTCACTCCATACCCATACTCTCCCCCGCCCTACCTCTCCCGTTCCTCCCCGCCCTCCCCCCGCGCTGCTCATCTTGCTAACCTCTTCCCCATTTCCCCCCTCTCCTCTCCCCTTTCTTCTGTGCCCTCTGGAATGCCAGATCCGTCCGCAACAAGCTGACTGCTATCCACGACCTCTTTCTATCCAACTCCTTTAACCTTCTTGCCGTTAATGAAACCTGGCTCTCCGATTCTGATATTACTTCCCCTGCTGCCCTCTCCTATGGTGGCCTCTCCTTCACCCACTCCACCAGCCTGGTGCCCGCCCAGGCAGTGGAGTTGGCCTACTCCTCTCCTCCACCTGTACTTTTCGTGTCATTCCCCCTGAACCCTCCCTCTCCTTCTCCTCCTTTGAAGCTCACTCCATCCGTCTCTTCTACCCCATCCATCTCCACGTCACTGTCATCTACCGCCCCCCTGGCCCCACCTCCCTCTTCCTTGACAACTTTGCTAGCTGGCTTCCTCACCACCTCTCCTCCGATCTCCCCGCGATCATTCTCGGTGACTTTAATATCCCCATCGACAACCCCACCTACCCTACTTCCTACAAACTGCTCACCCTCTCTTCCTCCCTTGGTCTCACCCAATGGACCTCCTCCTCTACCCACTGCCTTGGTCACTCCCTTGATCTTGTCTTCTCCTACCTATGTAGTCTCTCCGACTTCTCCATCTCTCCCTTTCCTCTATCCTACCACCATCTCCTCTCCTTCTCTCTCTTCTCTTCTCCTGCTCCCCTCCCCCTGCCCAAACCTACTCTGTCCATATGCAACCTCAACACTCTTGACCCTGCCTCTCTGTCCTCCTCTCTCGATACCCTCCTTTCTCCCCTTTCCTCCCAGGCCTGCCCCAACCAGGCGGTCTCCCTCTACAATCACACCCTCACCTCCACTCTGGACGCGGTCGCCCCTGCCCACTCCGTCCACCCCCGCTGCTCCAAACCCCAATCCTGGCACTCCAAATTTACCCGCTTCCTCCAAAAATGCTCCCGTTCCACCGAACATCACTGGAGAAAATCCCGCTCCCTGGCTGACTTCCTCCACTTTAAATTCATCCTTTCATCCTACAGCTCTGCCCTCTCACTCGCTAAACAATCTTTCTTTAAATCCCTCATCTCTTCCCAGTCCTCTAACCCCCGCCGCCTCTTCGCCACCTTCAGCACTCTCCTTGCCCCCTTCCCCCCCCTCCCTCCTCCCTGACTGCCTCCGATTTCGCCTCCTTCTTCCACTCTAAAATCGAGGCCATCCGACTTGAAATCTCCTCCTCCACTCTCTCTCTTCCACCTCTCCCACTCTTCCATCCTCCCCCCCCAACAACCTTCCCCTCCACTCCTTCTGCCCCACCACCGGCGAGGAAGTCCACTCTCACATTTCATCCTCCCCCCACTACCTGTCCCCTGGATCCCATCCCCTCCCACCTTCTTCGCTCCCTTTCCCCCACCACCTGCTCTCACCTCACTCACCTCTTTAATCTCTCCCTCTCCACTGGCATCTTCCCCTCCTCCTTCAAACATGCTCTCGTATCCCCCATTCTTAAGAAACCTAATCTCGACCCCACTTCTCTCTCGAACTATCGCCCCATATCTCTTCTCCCCTTTGCCTCCAAAATTCTCGAGAGGCTCGTCTGCAGCCGTCTCACCTCCTACCTTTCTGAATACTCCCTCCTTGATCCTCTCCAGTCTGGTTTCCGCCCCCTCCACTCCACTGAAACTGCCCTGGCTAAAGTCACCAATGACCTCCTCTCTGCTAAAGCCATGGGCCACTTCTCCCTTCTCATCCTCCTTGACCTCTCTGCAGCCTTCGACACCGTTGACCACCCCCTCCTCCTTCACACCCTCCAGTCTTTCGGCCTGTCCGGCCCAGTCCTGTCCTGGTTCACCTCTTACCTTACTCACCGATCCTTCTCTGTCACCACCTCTGGGTCTCTCTCCCCCCGTCCAGCCTTCCAGTCGGGGTCCCTCAGGGCTCTGTTCTGGGAGCCCTACTCTTCTCTCTATACACTTCCTTCCTGGGTGAACTCATCAGCTCCTTCGGCTTCAGCTGCCACCTTTACGCTGACGACACTCAACTCTACCTCTCCTCTCCTGATCTCGCTCCCTCCCTCCTCTCTAGGGTGTCCGCCTGCCTCTCTGCCATCTCCTCCTGGATATCCTCTCAATTCCTCAAACTTAACCTTGCCAAAACTGAGCTCATAGTTTTTCCTCCCTCTCATATCTCATCCCCTTCTGACCTCTCCATCACTGTCGACAACACCACTATCTCCCCTGTCCCCCAACTTAGCTGCCTTGGTGTCATCCTCGACTCCTCTCTCTCCTTTGGCACCCACATCCTCTCTCTTGCTAAATCCTGCCGCTTCCAGCTGCGTAACATCGCTCGCATCCGGCCCTTCCTCTCCCACGATGCCACCAAATGCCTTATCCACTCTCTGATCATCTCCCGTCTGGACTACTGCAACCTCCTCCTCACTGGCCTCCCCCACTGTCATCTCGATCCCCTTCGATCTGTTCTTAACACTGCCGCTAGGCTTATTTTCCTTTCTCGCCGCTCCTCTTCTGTCTCCCCCCTCTACCTAGCCCTTCACTGGCTCCCATTCCCCTTCAGAATCCTCTTTAAGTTCCTCACACTCACCTACAAGGCCCTCGCCAACTCCACTGCACCCTACATCTCCACCCTCCTCTCTATTCATGCTCCATCCCGCCCTCTCCGTTCTGCCTCTGACCGCCGCCTCTCTTCCCCCCTTATAACCTCCTCCCACGCGTGTATCCAAGACTTCCCCCTCGCTGCCCCCCTCCACTGGAACAAGCTCCCTCCTTCCATCAGAACTTCCCCTAATTTGTTCAGTTTCAAACGGGCCCTAAAAACCCACCTTTTTCTTAAAGCCTTTCTGTCTCCCACTTAACTTCCTACCTTATCTTCTGCCTCCGTCCCCCTACTCTCCCTCTCTCCCCTGCGTCTTTCTGTCTGTTCACCCCTTCCCTTAGATTGTACGCTCCTCTGAGCAGGGCCATCTCTCCTCCTGTTTCCACCACTTCTAACTCTGCTCTCCAGCTACTTAGCCCTCCTCCTCGAGGGTCCTCCACCCCACGTCCACTCTCGCTCCCTCCTCCCCCCTGGGGGTCTCTCTGTCTTCCGCGCCCTCCTTTTTGGGCCCCGTCGTTTGCGGATCCTCCCTCCCCCTTCCCAGCCCTCTCTAGCTATGCATTGAGCTTACTGAGTTGCTGTGCTTGCTGTTTGCTGTGCTGTCTCCCATTGTATTGTAATTTGTTTTTCCCTGTGCGGCGCTGCGGACACCTTGTGGCGTCTTATAAATAAAAATTAATAATAATAATAATAATAATAATAATAATAATAATAATAATTATACGGTAAGCATGATTAATGGCTTATACTTAAATAACTATTCTGTAAAGGAAGTCAGAAAGTAAACTAAATACAAATAAGTGAAATCCTTCTCTGCAACACTAGTGATAATAACTGACTTACAATGGATTGCAGTAGTGTTGAAGCAAAGTAAAAAAGAAACAGTGTTGGCTGCCAGCCAAATTCTATTGTTGTGAATGGAACAGAAGTGGATGTCAGAGTTTTGATTAGTATATTTTCAACCTCAAATTGTCAACTAAAACTAAAATAACATATACATAGGTTAGAAACAATTTTATTAAATGTTATTTTTTTCACTAGAAAGCAGCAGAAGAATTAACACAATAATTTGCAAATGTTGTTCTTATTAGTAGAGTGGTGTTAATTTAAAATGTGTGGAATCCACTTTTAAATAAAGTGAGCTTGGTAGCTTTCATAATACGATGCCTGACGTCACAGGTTGAGCTGGTTGCTGCACCTGTCCTTTTCAGTAAAGGCATCTAAAACATAATCTAATTGTTAAAGGTAAAGAATAAGGTAAGAAATGCATAACAAAAGAACCTTTTTTGCAATTAAAATACCATTAAAAACTAAAATTTTAACTCACAATAATAAAAATTATATTAGGCCCACTATGACATCCTGTGGTAACTTTAATGGCAGGTCCAAACCTAAATAGATTGCTCTTATAATGGGTTTTAAAATAACTATTTTCAGTTTTCAGTTTTGGTGCCACTTGAACTCATTTTTAATTTCCTCCAAAATGACAAAACCACTCAAGTCTTTTCATTATACTCTATGTTTTAATTTCAGAATATTACTGCTTGATCATACATCCAAAAATAGATGCAAACTGGAGTATCTAATGCACTGCATGTTCCCATAGCCAAGCTATTATCAAGGTCAGTGCTTCACTATTCTTCCACTTTATTAAAGACATATACAAATATTGTACTAACTAGTTTCTAATACAACCTTAGAAAACCTGTGGCTCTCCAGCTATTACTAACTGAACCAATCAACATGCTGCAATAAACAGTGCACAATGGAAATAAAAGAGCTGCAATTATTATATATACAATCAAAGCCAAAAGTTTTGAGAATGACACAAATATTATTTTTCACAAAACCTCAGTTTTTATGATGCCAATTTGCATATACTCCAGAATTTCAAGAAGTATGATCAGATAAATTGCAATTAATTTCAAAGTCCCTCTTTGCCATGACAATGACCTTTATCCCAAAATCAACATTTCCACTGCATTTCAGCCCTGCCACAAAAGAACCAGCTGACATTAGGTCAGTGATTTTCTTGTTAACACAGGTGAGAGTGTTGAGAAAGACAAGGCTGGAGATAACTCTGTCATGCTGATTGAGTTAGAATAACAGAATGGAAGCTTTAAAAGGACGGTGGTGCTTAAAATCATGGTTCTGCCTCTGTTAACCATGGTTACCTGCAAGGAAACACATGCAGTCATCATTGCTTTGCTTAAAAATGGCTTCACAGGCAAGGATATTGCTGCTAGTAAGATTGCACCTAAATCAACCATTTATCGGATCATCAAGAACTTCAAGGAGAAAGGTTCAAAAGTTGTGAAGAAAGCTTCAGGGAGCCCAAGAACATCCAACAAGTGACAGGACCATTTCTTAAAGTTAATTCAGCTGCAGAATCGGGGCCCCACCAGTGCAGAGCTTGCTTAGGAATGACAGCAGGCAGGTGTGAGTGCATCTGCACGCACAATAATGGGAAGACATTTGGAGGATGGCCTGGTGTCAATAATGCCAGCAAGAAGCCAATCCTCTCAAGGAAAAACATCAGGGACAGACTGATATACTGCAAAAGGTACAGGGATTGGACTGCTGAGGACTGGGGTAAAGTCATTTTCTCTGATGAATCCCCTTCAGATTGATTGGGGCATCTGGAAAATGCTTGTTCAGAGAAGGAAAGATGAGTGCTACCATCAGTTCTGTGCCATGCCAACAGTAAAGCATCCTGAGACCATTCATGTGTGAGGTTGCTTCTCAGTCAAGGGAGTGGTCTCACTCACAATTTTGCCTAAGAACACAACCATGAATAAAGAATAGTACCAAAACACCCTCCAAGAGAACTTCTCCCAACCATCCAAGAACAGTTTGGTGACGAACAATGCCTTTTCCAGCATGATGGAGCACCTTACCATAAGGCAAAAGTGACAACTAAGTGGCTCGGGGATCAAAACATTGATATTTTGGGTCCATGGCCAGTAAACGCCCCAGACCTTAATCCCTTTGAGAACTTTTGGTCAATCCTCAAGAGGCGGGAGGACAAACAAAAACCCACAAATTCTGACAAACTCCAAGCATTGATTAGGCAAGATTATGTGTATATATATATATATATATATATATATATATATATATATATATATAAATATATATATATATATATATATATATATATATATAGTATATATGTATTTTTATATATATATATATATACACCTGTGTGTGCTATATACCCATGTGTGCTATATGCTTGTGTGTGCTAGTTAGCTGTGTGTGTGTGCTATATACCTGTGTGTGGTGCCCTCTGAAATGAGTGATGGAAAGATGCATAGGGATGCATAGGGGTGCTCTGCATGACATATGGAGTGATACTATCCAGTATAGGAGTATTTGCCCTTATATAGATGTGTACACACATCTACCAGGTAGCTAAATGGATATAATTGTTTCCAGCGGGAAGAAAAGGTACTGGCTTCTTTGAGGGCCAATGTGAGTATATTAGGTGTAAGAATGTATGCAGGAGCAGTATAGTTAGGATATACTTTTTCTGAATAGCTATTAGGTTCGGACCTGTCCGAATACGTGTCCTCTATCAGGAAGGTAATATGGCTGGGGCTTGCTAAATGTATTTTTGAATTTCCTTTGAGGAGGGTGGGAGAGAGTTCTTCTAATATCTCGCCATTATACATTTATCAGCTGCTAAAATATAATAAGCCAGCTTCTTGGAGTGTTTGCTATGCTTCGGGGGAGGGTGGCATAGAAGAACGGTCTATGGGGTCTTTTGGATCTGTGTCTAGCATGTAGTCCAGAAGGATATGGACAATAAACCAGTAGGGTACGATTTTTGAACAGGACCACCAAATATGATACAGGGTTTCCCTGTGGCTACAGTTCCGTCAGCATCTGGGATCGGCGCTAGTTTGCACCCCCTGTAATATACTTTATGAGAGGTCTCCTTTATTTAGTAGATATGGAGATTTTTGTGATCTCCTCTCTCATGTTTCCTCACACTTCCTCACCTGGTGGATGGCCTAAATCTATTTCCCATTCCAATTCATGTTGATTCTGGACGTGGACTAGTCCCTCCATAAATAGATCATAGAGTTGAGAGATCATACCCTTAAATATGAAGAACTATGGCAAAGTGACTTGAAGGTAGTGAGAGCTCTCAGTGTTTGAGCTTGGGAAAGGGATGAGAGGAAGTGCCGAATTTGAATAAATTTAAAGGCTTAAGGGCGATGGAAGCTTATGTTGATGACTCTCGAGTTGGAGCCATTGGCCTTGTTCGGCGAAGTTCACTGATAACCAATGATCGGCCAGGACCCAACTCAAAAAGGTTCCCGGATGAAAAACTGAATTATCCCAAATGGGAATCATGGAGCAATAAGGAGTGGTAACTTTACAATTGAATGAATAACAGTTCCAAAACCTAACATCAAACTTAACCACTGGGGGAAGAGATGACGATTCATGTCTTTGTAGTTTATGTAGTCCCTAGAGGCATGACAAGCTACATATACATATCCAATATTGATTTGACGTAGTTCACAGGAGACAAGACTTTTTGGATCCTTTGTGATCTGTGTGATTTAGTAATGCCTACCAAAGAGATGCTGAATCTGATGGGGTGACGGTATTCACCTGGGACTCCTGCAAAGAGGTTTGGTCTTGGCTACTTCAGTCCCGCAGGTCGCAGTTCTCCGGGTGGGCACCAAGCGAGACCAAATGGATATGGTGAAGATTTAGAGGTAACTGGTATGCAGATGACCAGAAGAGCTGGGAAGCTGGAGACTCTGGTTACCCAGGTATGATGAGTGACTGCAGGTGTAGGATATCTGAATTGTCAGGTTAAGCTGAGAAGCTGGTGACTCTGATTTTCCAAGTCTGACAGATTACTGTATTTATTAGGTGTCTGGATTGCCAGGTTAAGCTGAGCAACTGGTGACTCTGGTTTTCTGAGTTTAACAAATGACTGCACGTATAAGATGCCTGGATTGCCAGGTTAAGCTGAGAAGGTACCCATCACTGGACGTACACAGCGCCTCAGCACCAGTGACTGCCATGTAAGCGTGCCAGACCCTGACAACTGGTCTGCAGGTCCAGTATGTAACAGAGAGTGCTCCAGGGCGGTATAAAAGGCAATATTTTGTGAAAATATGCCTTGGTGGTCTAGAGTTCTATTTAAAGCACAAGATAGCTCTCTAGATACTGTTTAGCAAAGTATTTGGGACGGCTACTGGGAGAGTTTGAAAAAGATAGAGGGCCTGATTCATTAAGGAAAGTTAAGTAAAAAATTGAATAAGTAGTCTCCTGGACAAAACCATGTTACAATGCAAGGGGTGAAAATTAGTTTTCTATTTTGTACATAAGTTAAATACTGGCTGTTTTTTCATGTAGCACACAAATACTTGATATCTTATTTGTACTCTGAAATTTAAAGTTGATATTTATGTGCTACTTGAAAATACAGACAGTATTTAATTTATGTGCAAAATAGAAAACTAATTTCCAACCCTTGCATTTTAACATGGTTTTATCCAGGAGACTACTTACTCAATGTTTTACTGAAATTTCCTTAATGAATCAGGCCCAGAGTCAGTAGGTACAATGCTCATTTTTATAGCAATGTTCCTGCCCAGCCATGAAATGATCAAACGACTCCAGGTAGTCAATTCAGCTTGGACGATGGCAAATAATTGGGGGTGTTTTCCTAATATAATAGGTTAGATCTAGAAGCTACAAAGACCCCTAGATATTTAATATTTTGCAGTACGTAGAAAATAAAAAATTGTCAGGATAAATCATTTTGTAACTGTATGGCCTTTCGCGTGAGCTCTCTGCAGCACTATATGCACTTGTGCTGTAAATCACTATTTTTATGCTTCTTTTTTTTTTCTCTGATTTATAATAGACACGCTTCATACATTGTGCAGGTATGCAGTGCGTTTAAACAGGTGCATAATACATAGAAAAGGACTCAAACAAATTATCACAAAAAAGTGTCTGTTGCGGCATATTGTGACAATTTTTTTTTTATATTTTTCTTGCTTTGTTCTCAAATCTAACATTTGGATTGCTCCCATCCTCTAAAAAATCCTGTGTGGAGCTTTGAGAGAGCTTTGCATCAGACAACGAGCATCTGGAATGCAGCCTCGCCAGCCCACCAGGTGGAGGTAAGAGTTTATATTTTTTACAAACGTCAAGTGTGTGAAGGACTGGGAAGTGAATATTGAGGAGAAGAGGGGAGACAGGCCGAAGCTTTGCCTAGGGCGGTGAGAAGCCTTGCACCGGCCCTGGTGTTACACTACTAATAACTTTTCACAGTCTGAATATGATCTATTCATAACTATTTTTTGTATTCACTTGTTCATTCATTTCTTCACCCTAGTACATAATGTTTCTCCGTGACCTAGTGATTCTCATCTTATGTACCAAACTTTGTGTAATACGTAAGATGTTCTATGGAACAGTAATAAACTCAAAATCCAACTATATCGGATCAATTGCATTATGTTACTCATTCAGTCTACTACCAATATTTAGTTTCTACCCACTTCCTCATTAAAAATAATTATATTGATAAAATTATTAGATACTGATATAGCACACTGAATAGGAAACAAAACAAAAGTGTCAGGTGGATTATTTTAAATAAATTAATTTTGCCAATTATTTAAAATGTATATTATGTATACGCTTGTTTCTTTTTTTGCAGTAAAAATATTAATGAGCTAATCACATTTTAGTTGTGTGAATCACCTTCAAAGGATATATGTTTTTTCTTTTTAAAATGGACCTGTACAGGATGTTCTGTTCCTATCTATGAGTTATATACAGGAAGGAAGTTTAGTGATTTATAAAGTGCAGCTGTGAATATTTTACACATCACTTCCTTGCTCACAGAATAATATAACTGAAATATTATACTCATCAAACCATTGCCATTACTATGTCTTAGGAAATGTGATTGGAGCAGGCTGTACGATTCTCTGTTGGAAATCTGGACTTTAGAGGGAGTCTGATATGTAGATACTGAACACGCTCAGTTGAGCATTAAAGAGTAGCTTCTGGCCTATCCATCAAAGTCTTATTTGTGGAATACTTGTGGAATTGTGAATGCAAATGTTGCTCTGTAATCTTTCAATGACAAATAAAGAATGGGATAATTCGTCAATTTCACTACCAACCACGAACACTTGGCAAGAAGACACTGATAGACATTTACAAAAGCGCATGTAAAATAGTAGTGTTGCGAGTAGGGATAAGCGGGCTCGGATATCTGAAATCCGAGCCCACCCGAACCTTGCCGATCCGAGCCAGATCCGAGCCAGATCCGGGTATTCCCGCCAATTGCAAAACTGAAAGCAAGGCTCCTGGTCATAATCCCATTGTCGGATCTCGCGATACTCGGATTCTATAAATTCCCCGCTGGCCGCCTCCATCTTCACTCAGGCATTGATCAGGGTAGAGGGAGGTTGTGTTAGGTAGTCCTCTGCCCTGCTATATCATGTGCTGTGCTGTGCTGTGCTGTGCTCAATCCAGTGGTGCTGTGTCCTGTGCTCTGTCCTTCTGAGTTCAGTGGTGCTGCTGGGTCCTGTGCTGTGTCCTGTTCAGTCCAGTGGTGCTGTGTCCTGTGCTCTGTCCTTCTGAGTTCAGTGGTGCTGCTGGGTCCTGTGCTGTGTCCTGTTCAGTCCAGTGGTGCTGTGTCCTGTGCTCTGTCCTTCTGAGTTCAGTGGTGCTGCTGGGTCCTGTGCTGTGTCCTGTTCAGTCCAGTGGTGCTGTGTCCTGTGCTCTGTCCTTCTAAGGGCATTGTTATTTCCCCATTATTCTCAAGTTATAAAAATTTTTAAAAAAAGTTATAAAAAAAAAAAAAAGAATTATAAAAAAAAGAAATTAAAAAAAAATATCCAAAAACAATCCTGCAGTATAAGTCCAGTGGTACTGCAATATTACAAAGTTCACTGATTCAGCAGTATAAGTCCAGTGGTACTCTCCTGTGCCGCATATAATTTTTAAAGGCTTTGCCAAGTGTGTGTGGCTTAGGGGTATGCTCTCTTGTGCTACATATAATGGAAAACAAAAATTTGGAGGATAAAGCTGCGAGGAAAAAGCTCAGTTTTCCTAAAAGACCCGCTGGCGGGGATGCTGATAACATCTGGTCCGGACTGAAGGACCTGCCAATTATTGCAGACATGTCTACTGTTGCTGCATTGGATGCTGTCACAATAGAAAAAATGGTGGAGGATTATTTTGCTGACACCATCCAAATAGACATGTCAGACAGTCCATATTGTTACTGGCAGTAAAAAAAGGCAGTTTGGAAGCCCCTGTACAAACTGGCTCTATTTTACCTGAGTTGTCCCCCCTCCAGTGTGTACTTGGAAAGAGTTTTTAGTGCAGCGGGGAACCTGGTCAGTGAGCGGCGAAGGAGGTTGCTTCCTCACAACATTGAAAAAATGATGTTTATAAAAATGAATAATCAATTCCTCAATGAAGTACAGCACTGCCCTCCAGATAGTACAGAGGGACCTGTGGTTGTGGAGTCCAGCGGGGACGAATTGATAATGTGTGAGGAGGAGGAAGTACACACTGTAGGGGGAGAGGAATCAGAGGTTGAGGATGAGGACGACATCTTTCCTCAGTAGAGCCTGTTTAGTTTGTACAGGGAGAGATGAATTGTTTTTTTGGTGTGGGGGCCCAAACAAACCAATCATTTCAGCCACAGTTGTTTGGTAGGCCCTGTCGCTGAAATGATTGGTTTGTTAAAGTGTGCATGTCCTATTTCAACAACATAAGGGTGGGTGGGAGGGCCCAAGGACAATTCCATCTTGCAACTCTTTTTTTGGCATTATGTGACCATTCAACAGTTGTTTGCCATGTTCAAAAAGTAAAACAAAATGTCAACAAATTCAAAAAATTAAACCAAAAGTAAAATGCCCTGTCATAATTTAAAACAAGAGGTATTGCCGTGCTAGAACTACTGTAGTGTTTATATGTTATAAACACTACACTTGGAAGTTGGAGGAGGTATTGTGGCCCCGGTACCAAATTTAGTACCGGGGCCACTCCACTATGCAGTCCAGATAGAGGTGTATCAGATATTAAACAACGTTGACTGTTGCTGCAAAATTTTTAAATAATATTGTGGGGAACACTACACTATGCAGTCCTTAAACTTTTTTGGTAGAATTCAGACACGTGGAGGGTTTTTTAATTATATTGTGGCCCCGGTAAAAAGTTGTGTACCGGGGCCACCCCACTACGCAGTCAAGAAAGGGTTTTTTTGGAATTCAGACCCGTGGAGGGTTTTTTAATTATATTGTAGGGACCACTCCTCTACGCAGTCCAGGTACAATTTTTGGTGGGATTCAGACCATTTTGAGGGTTTTTAAATTATATTGTGGTGACCACTCCTCTACGCAGTCCAGGTACAATTTTTGGTGTAATTAAGACCAGTTGATGGTTTTCTTATTATATTGTGGGGACCACTCCTCTACGCAGTCCAGGTACAATTTTTGGTGGGATTCAGACCATTTGAGGGTTTTTAAATTATATTGTGGTGACCACTCCTCTACGCAGTCCAGGTACAATTTTTGGTGTAATTAAGACCAGTTGATGGTTTTCTTATTATATTGTGGGGACCACTCCTCTACGCAGTCCAGGTACAATTTTTGGTGTAATTAAGACCAGTTGATGGTTTTCTTATTATATTGAGGGGACCACTCCACTACGCAGTCCAGAAAGATACCTCGTTGCAACGTTTTGGACTAATAACAATATTGTTAGGTGTTCAGAATACACTGTAAATTAGTGGAAATGATTGCTATTGAATGTTATTGAGGTTAATAATAGCGTAGGAGTGAAAATAAGCCCAAAAAACTTGATTTTTGAACTTTTTATGCTTTTTTCAAAAAAAATCCGAATCCAAAACCTTAAATCCGAACCAAAACCTTTTGGCAGGTGTTTTGCAAGACAAATCCGAACCCAAAACCTCAAGCAAACCGGAATCCAAAACACAAAACACGAGACACCAAAAGTCGCCAGTGCACATCCCTAGTTGCGAGGTGCAAAAATTTGCATTTTATGATGAAAGGAGCTGGGTGAATTGTGAATTCCTTTCTGAGTTTGGACTAGGCACCTACTTATGCACCACTTGTAAAAATACAAATTTGTTTTCGATGACATTCAAAGGTTGGATAAAGTACATATACGGGACATTCCCTGTTTAGCAGGGGTAGGGGACAGAGCAGTTTCCTTTCTTCAGAAAGACTTAATATTGACACATCCTCGGACACCAAGCTTCTGCCTAACGTTTTACACCTGAAGGCGCCCTTCAACCAATGTCAGATAATCAAAAGTGACACATTTAAGAATTAGACTGAAGTTGGAAAGAGAAAGAAGAAATGTGTTTTTTTGGGCACTCAAAAAGGTCTAAATTTTTAATATTTCAAAACTTTATTGATATGCATTAAAATATTTCAGTTATTTTTAGAGATATATTCCCCTTTATTAAGTATACATCACATTTGATTAGCGAAATATTTAAAAAGTGAGATAATAAATATATTGATGTAAATATACACAACTGTTAAAAATGACAGTTTAACACTGCCATCACACGCTGCTCAAGTCACAAACCCACTCTATAATGATTTGCCTCTCCTTAGGATTATATCCTCAAATAAAGTATTCTGCCTGTTAAACAATATCAAAAATAGTTGTAATCAGTACTTATAGTATATATATAAAGCTTGATACAATCTGTAGCATAAAATATAGGCTCTTTAATGCTTCACAATTCAAATGAGAGTATCTATTTATATAATGCTCCCTTATTTAAATAAGAGCCCTCCAGACTGACCCTAATTATATATTGTGTGTTTCCAACTCAAAGCATAGCGATCAGCCCTAGGTTATTTTATCTGAGCTGGTTATCTGATAAATGTTTAGCTAGATTAAAGAATTGTGGGGTATAGTAATTTGCAGGTAAGCGACGTGGTGAACCGCCGACACGCATTTTGCTAATAAACTTTTTCAAGGCCTTGAAAAAAAAAAAAAAAAGAGCAACATGTGGGCTAACCGGTGCGAGACATATTTTGCTGAAAACATGTAAGAATTTAACCAAGACATAAATGAGATTAATCTAAGCCGTATTTTAGGAGAGAAACGGGATTGAGTTGGTCCTAACGTGGTTGTGGGATGGACTTTGAAGTCAAGTTTTTACTGTTTCTACTATACATACGCGTATTGCTGGGGCAGCAAACGTGACAATATTACCAAGAGCACTTTCATGGGTTTAGTTGAAGAAACTGGAATAAAGGTGTGCTGAGAGAGTACCCCATGTTATGTGCAAGTGGACAGTTAGGTGTATTTACACAAATGGAAATGTATTGTACAACTGCATATTTTGATGTTTATAAATGACATTTAATGAGTGCAAAAAGAAACCTTCAATTTTAATTTCAATTTTCAATCTACCTTTAGTTTAGTTAATTATATGATAGTTAATAGCTATGTGATATCGAAGTTTTTCATTAAGTACATTTTCATTTCTGTAAAATCCGTTGCAATACTAATAATCTAGGATGGCAACTTTTCTGATGCAGATTTACAATATGTATGATTAAAATAGAAGTTGTCCAGACGTTTGCAAAATGAAAATAGACACAATCAAGCTTTTAAGCCTTGAGAGAGTATTTACTGTTGTGCCAAATGGAAAGTTATGGAAAATTATGGTGACACTCAATGCACGCATCTTGGAGGTAGGAACGGTATAGTATAGTTCCTAGTCCTAGCATTGGATTTCCAGGCTGTCATTTTATACAATATAAAAGCTGGGACACTAATGTTTTACCCATTTGCCAATCACACAGGGAGGAAGCTTTATCACACTCCCATCTCCCTCCCAGATGTTGCTGCTGCAGGAGTGCACTGTTATTAGTTACAGCCCAACACCTTTTGTACTAATAAACTGCAGCTAAATAAAGTTCAGTGTATAAGCAACATTAGGCTACGTCCAGTCTTTGCAGCATATAAAGTGCTTTGCGGCCTCATATATGCTTATAAACGCTCTTAAGATATGCTTAATTTGTGTTTTCGTTAATGTAAATGGAATTCTATACAAAAGCAATCAAAACCATTCTAGAGTTTTACAACAAATACTGGGTACATGCATAGTAAGTAAGGCCAGTCCTGCTTTTCATGCTGCCAGAGGTTTGGGTACTAAATATTGGCTTACAAAAATCTGACACTACTTACCACTACATGATGATCTTGTAGGTGTGATGGCCAACATGCTAAAATTCCCAACAGTTTGAAAAAGTGAAGTGTAACAATTTCCACAGATGAATATCCTGGCAAACAGAATGATGTCACTTTGAACGGCGACAGTATTATTGCTGGTGTTAAGGGGCAATGAAAGTACACCCTCTTTTTCAATGTATTACATACCTAAATTCAGAGACTCTTCTGTCCTCCAGCTTTTAATCTAATTGGAAAAAAAGTATAAACCCTATAGACGATACATACCGATCTGCCAGAAGCCCTTTAGCAAATATTAACTAGCCAAATAGAGCATTTTTACTCGGACTGGTCAGAGCATGAGAAAGATGTTTGGATTGGTTAGTAGTGGCTAAAGCCCACGTTGGTACAAGGATTGGTTAGTAGTTATTATTACTATTATTATTACCATTTATTTATATAGCACCACTAATTCCGCAGTGCTGTACAGAGAACTCACTCACATCAGTCCCTGCCCCATTGGGGCTTACAGTCTAAATTCCATAACACACACACAGACAGAGACTGACAGACACAAACAGACAGACACACAGACACACAGACTAGGGTCAATTTGTTAGCAGCCAATTAACCTACCTATGGTCGGGAATTGAACTCATGACCCCAGTGCTGTAAGGCAGAAGTGCTAACCACTAGGCCACCGTGCTAAACCCCGCGTTGGTACAATGTAGCTATTTGATGCAGGTTATCAAAGAACTGTAATTAGCAGTTATGAACTATATTGCTCAGCATGGGGCTTTTTTTCCCCCAGGAGAGGGGGCATGCATGCTGGATGGGCTAGGGCTAGTTGCCTTTATGACAGGTGTCCCCCTGCTGCTGCTTCCCTGTTATAGTGTCGCCAGCTGTAAGGAAACTTACCTGATCCACGTTCCTGTGTCCAGTCCTGTCAGCCGCGCGGAACTTTCGGGTGCGTGGCAGGTCCGATCATGTGACTCAACAGCGGGTAATTTGAAACCTTCCCATCCTCTTGTATATAAGAAGCGCTCTGACACTAGTCCAGTGTCAGAGCAACAGGTTACTTAACCTCCTGACTATTGTGCTTTCTAGCTTCTCGTTCCTGCAGTGCCTCTGCCTACTGTTTAACCTTTTGTGCACCAGATCCGGCTTGCTTGCAGAGTTGTCCTTGGATCTCCCCTGAACTGGACTGTCATCTGAACTGTGTACCGAACCTTGGCTACTCTTGACTAAACGTTTGGAATATCCTCTAGACCGTTGTCTACTGATTTGTGTAACAGACCCGGCCTGCTCCTTTACTCCATTACAGGATCATCCTCGGTACCTCACATATTGTGGCTTGTACAATCTCCTATCAAGTTCTGTTCAACTACTTTCTGGACTGCGTCCAGGTACCATCTTTTATTATATTTGGTCTCCAGCACTTACTTCTCCTATCTGTCTCTCACATTAGGGGGCTGAACCAGGGACCGCGACCTGCAGTCTCCCAGCAGCTAAGCCCATCCCGCCTTGTTGCAGTTCTTGGTGAAGACCAGGGGGCTGTTAGACTATGCGCTCTGCTAGGCGTGTGCTAATCCTAACTGAGGGAACCCCTGTGATTGTAACACCAGCCCAGCATGTCATAGTCTAGTGCTGGTAGTGGCTTTTGTCATTACCAGCCCAGGCTATGAGCTCTGGTACAAGTATAATTATTATTGGGGGGGCATTGTTTTTTTAGTAATTATTTATTTAAAGCTTTTTTTAGCCGAAACACTCTATTCACAATCATCAAGTTAATGTTGATGAATAGTGTCTCAAATATGCCGCTTCATCATGATTCACTTAAAGCATATCTTTAATCGTATGTTTATCTGGAGGCATTTACATCTTTATATTCAGCTGCATATATAATACATGTGCAACTGAAAATAAACACATACATTTCTGTGCTACGTAGTTTACGTCTGCACAAATGCATCCATCTCTAAATGAGCAATAAGCACTGACATTCTCTAAGTTGAAAGGAATAGAACTTAACTTTTATATGCAGTTAAAAAAACTTGCTTGCCATCTAGTGGCAATAATCAAACAATTCATCCCACTAAAATGTGACTTGTCCTGAACTGATATGGATTGAACCATTTGCTTAGGTGTGCAAATAATATATTTGCACAAAAATAAAATATGAGGCTAAATATAGTAAGTAACAGTTTTCTAAATCCTAGTTTATTTTAAAAAGAACACAAGAAAAAAATATGTTTTTCTGTACCTTTAAGGCTATGTTCAGGTGAGCATTTCTTTCCTTTTTAAAAAAAAAACAAAAAACTTTTTTTATTTATATTACCTTGTCCAGAAAAGTGTCAAATGTCTTCAATTTCCATATCTGTATTTGGTGTTTTCTAAGAAACAAAACTGACTAGAATCCATTTCAAGTGACTGGAAAGGTGAATTTGTAGCGTCATAGTGGCAGACAATGTGCTGCAATTTTCTTTAGTGAAATATCTGCTCACTTTTGCTCACACCCATAGAGACGCATGCAAAAATGAGCGTTACTTTTTTTGTATAAGTGGTAAAAATATTAAAGCAGCCGCAATGAACATCGCGGCTAATTGAATCTGCTCAATAGAATCTGATGTGTCAAAATGCCTAAAATAAGCTCAAACAATGTTTGTCTGGATGAAGTCTGTAATATCCTGCAATCAATTTAGCAAAAATAAAATGTCCTTTTTAATCTCTGTTTTAATAACCTGGAATCACAGGGGATCTTTGATGACTGGTAGAGACAATACAATATTTTTCAGTGCAACCTCAATACTTGGTGTAGACAAATAAATGTCATACATATACTTTCCCAGTACTCGTGGTTAGTCTGCAAAGGATTGCCTTATCTGTGCAAAATGAAAATGTCCAGTTCTCATGTGTTAAAAGAAACCAGTGTCTAATATCTACCTGTATCCCTTTGCCCACCCCCTTACTAAACCTAAATTGTACAGACACTTCACTGCTTGTTTGACCATCAATTTCATATTAAACTAATCAAGAAAGTAAAGAAAGAAATGTGCCTCTAAATTATACATCCAGACCAGCTGTAACAAAAATATATTTTTGAAAAGGTTTTGCTACCCCCATCGCACAGTTCACTTATTGAAAAGCGTGATCAAAGCTAGGAACATATACTGATTGTTCCAGTGTAAATATTGTACAGCAAATGCTGCCATCTTCAGGATCGATAATATTTGCAGTTATATGATGTCCTTTTCCTGGGCGTTGGGGAGAATGGTTTGTTTGTGCACCACTCACTCACTTACTGAGCATGCAAATGACACCGTATCCACAGTTTTCCAGAAGTATTCCAGTCAGCTGGAAGTATAGAACACGTTGTCCATTCAAAGTAAAAGAAAGAGTCCATATACAAATTCCTACATTATCCCATTTTAGCCCACAGGCCCTTCTTTCCTTCCCAGAAAGACTGGATATATTGAACTGAACTTTGTACGGGGCAGCACGGTGGCGAAGTGGTTAGCACTTCTGCTTCACAGCGCTGGGGTCATGCGTTCAATTACGCTGTCCCATGTGAGTGCTTTCAATGTTTTCTTCAACCAACAGATTACGTGATTTAGATTGGTGACTCCCTGGCTGCCAAGATGCTGAAGGATATCACCAGCATCACCAACATTGTAAACACAAACTTGTTTCCACATAAATACATTCCACAGATCAGTAATATACACTAATCAGCCACAACATTAAAACCACCTGCCTAATATTGTGTAGGGCCCCCTTGTGCCACCAAAACAGCTCCAACTCTGAAGGTGTCCTGTGGCATCTGGCACCAAGATGTTAGCAGCAGATCCTTAACCATACTTAACAACTTGACAAAGTTGGTTTCCGGGACAGGTGGGTGTGATGGGGGCGGGTCCCCAAAATGCGCGTGACGTAATGACGCGTTTGCATCATTACGTAACGGGGTGCGGGGCCAAACGCAGCAATTCACCAGGAATCGTGGCGTTTGGGAGCTAATTCTGCCCACTTCAGTGGGCAGATCCGGGATATTACCACACTCACCCGGGAGTCCGGGAGACTCTCGCAAATTGCGGGAGTCTCCCGGACATTCCGGGGGAGTTGGCAAGTATGTCCTTAGGTCCTGTAAGTTGCGAAGTCCAGTGGTTTGCACTTGTTTTTGAAACACATCCCAAAGGTGCTCGGATTGAGATCTGGGGAATGTGGAGGCCAAGTCAACGCCTTGAACACTCTGGGCCTGATTCATTAAGGAAAGTAAAGCAAAAAAAATTAGCAAGTTTTCACCTTGGCAAAACCATGTTGCATTGGAAGGGGAGGTAAATTTAAAATGTGGGGACAGATTTATAGTTTGATAGGGCATGTCTTAGAACAACTTTAAATTTCAGTGTACAAATAAAGCTAACAAGTATGGTGTGCTACATGAAAAAATCAGCCAGTATTTAACTTATGTGCAAAATAATAAACTAATTTGCACCCTTTGAATTGTAACATGATTTTGTCATGTTCCTCAAATGCATTGCTGAACAATTTTTGCAGTCTGGCAGGGCGCATTATACTGCTGAAAGAGGCCATTGCCATGAAGCGGTGTATTTGGTCTGCAACAATCTTTAGGTAGGTGGTACGAGTCAAAATAGCATCCACATGAATGCCAGGACCCAAGGATTGCCAGCAGAACATTGCCCAGAGCATCAAACTGCCAGCTTGCCTTCTTCCCATAATGCATCCTGGTGCCATCTGTTCCCCTAGTACCTGGATGTCTACATGATGTAAACGCAAAACGTGATTCATCAGACCAGGCCACCTTTCCCCTATTGCTCCATCGCTTACGTGTCCATTGTAGGCGCTTTTGGCGGTGGACAGGGGTCATCATGGTCACTCTGACTGGTCTGCAGATACACAGTCCCATGCGCAGCAAGCTGCAATGCAGTGTGTGTTCTGACACTTTTCTATCACAGCCAGCATTAGCCTTTTCAGCAGTTTGTGCTACAGTAGCTCTTCTGTGGGATTGGACCAGAGGGGCTATTCTTCGCACCCCAAACACATAAATGAGCCTTTGGCACCCTTTGGCACCCTTGACCCTGTTGCTGGTTTACCGCTTGTCCTTCCTTCTACCACTTTTGTTTGGCACCCCACGAGACCTGCCGATTTGGAGATACTTTGAACCAGTCGGCTAGCCATCACAATTTGGCCCTTGTCAAAGTCACTGAGATCCTTACGCTTGTGCATTTTTCCGGCTTCCAGCACATCAACTTCAAGAACTCACTGTTCTCTTGCTGTCTAATATATTCAACCTCTTGACAAATGCCATTGTAATGAGATAATCAATGTTATTCACTTCACTTGTCAGTGGCTTTAATGTTGTGGCTGATCGGTGTATTTAACATAGTATATTAAAAAACACATCCTTTTCAATTTAAAGTACCAGATTGTTGAGTAGTGCCACTAATTTCACATGGATGTTTCTATATTAAGCAGAAGCACAGTGTTGCTGCTCATGGAAAATATGACTTGAGGATACCAGACTTGACAATGACTTGGTATATGTGACTTATAAATATGATCATAACTATAATCCCTCTGGGGTGACATGTCTTGCAAATGAGAATCCAACAGCTGTCACTTGCTGCAGGGTTCAGTTGAGGGTCACACACTGTGTTATTACAGCCATAGCCCCATTAAAATGACATCTTTGTTAATAAAGGGTCAAGTGGACTTATGTCACTGCCCACTGGTGATATAATGTTCACCTATGTTGTTCAGTGGACTTATATAATTACCCCCCCTGCACAAAGTAAAGTTTGCACATATTAACAGGCATTCCTTCTTTCTCACACATCATAGTATTTCAGGTAAATAAGGAGGAACATTTAAGATATATTTAATAGGACACACTTTGTTTGCATTCAAACTACAAACATAGAAAAATTTACAAATCCAATCAGAACTATTTTCAGATTAACATAAATCACACAATTCTATACAATGTTAAAAAGTATATATTTGGCATTCCATGAATATAGTTATTATGTTGAAATTAGGAGTCAGATAGAGTAGATATGGTGGTGATTATTCACAAAAAATGCTGTATTCACAAAGACTGGTGGGCCAGTCCAGGGTTGGACTGGCCCACCGGGTACCCTTATACCAAATGATGTTACAACACAGTCAATACAAAAGAGCCAGGACATTCCAGCGAAGAAGAAGCTGGATGGGTAGAAGAATTGAAACTGATGGGAGCTTTATAGGTAAACTAATTAATTTAACAGAAGGGTTATGGTTGTGCCTATTAATTTAAGGTTTGGGTGATGGGATTATATATTTAATGATAGGGTGGTTTGTGTGTTAATAATTGAATGTGGCTCTGAGTTTGGGGAGAAGGAGGGCTATTTATTTAATGTGAATACTAATAATTTGCTGTTGAGGCTGTTTGGGGGGGAAATATGTTTATTAATTAAATTAGACTACTATTATTTTCATGTCAGTTGGAGGGAAATAGGTTTATGTATTAAATGTGAATGTTATTAATTTAATTTCAGTGCTAGTTGCAGGGAGGGAGGCCTATTTCTAAAACATGGGTGCTATCAGTTTAACGTTGACTAGCGTCTACTAGCGGATAATTATATCATCTCAACCCTCTAAATCATTGTTTATTCCAACTGGGATCAACGCACATTGGACTGTTTACAATCTATAGGGGAGGAGACTTCCCCCTATACAGCCAGATCCTTCGATACACACTGTCCGAGACTATGGAACCTGAGGCGTATGATGTCCACCTAATAATTTAATACAGTTCGGGACCCTTGTCTCCAGCATCATACAAAGGCGCAAACAGTGGGGGGAGGAGATTTTCCCCACAATAACTAGATTCCTCGGCATACGCTGTTTGCGTCTACAGGTACTAGAGGCACATGACGCTTATCTAATATTTCAAGACTTATTTGGGACCCCCGTTTCCAGCATCACACAGAGGTGCAAACAGCGGGGTGAGACCTTTTCATTATTACCGCTATCATAATTATTTATATTCTTCTTCATGTGTGTCCAGGATTAGAGACATTTATACAAGGTGTACTGACCACACACCTTGCTACTATTTTCCAATAGGATTATATTTCGTCATAGATGATATACTGCATTATCGGACACTTCATTATTGAATAGAGGTTGTATACACAATAGCATTTGGTATATGCGATACAGTTTAATATTGTGCATATTTTATATTGTTATTTTTCATAGTGTAATAAATTGATCTGGATACACGAAGCCCACTACCTGTCACGGTCATTATTAATATTTTCTTATATATGATATGTTATGTTTAGCGCACCCTTATTGTACTTTTTCTCTTTGATCTAAACAAGGCCGGCACCTTTGAGTAGGGCAGCGACAAACTACAGATCTTTCTAATATATTTTTCATATATAAGTTTTCAATATATTTTTAAAAGGAGCGCTCAAGTTGTTGTTGTTTTCTGTCTGCCAACTGTCCTGATTCTGGTGGGGTAACCCCAATTTTGTATGACTGTCCTGCTAACACTGGACTTTGTCCCCACTGTAAGGATAGTTGGGAGGTATATCCTGCTTCGTAGTGCTCTGCTGTGTGAAGGGGAGCTGTGTGCACATAATAGTATTGCATGCAGCACTGCTCATGTATTTGAAGTGGATGGGAAGGGGTTGGAGAGTGGCTATGCACTGGCTAAAATGATAGCCATGCATGATGGTTATGCCCACTCTATAAATCCTGTATTTGTCCCTACCCTACCCTTGCCCCACCCCACCATGCGTCCCATACCACAGTCACCTGAGTAAATCTTCTTTCTCTCTGACACTGTGCTAGAATGAAAGAAGAATCACTCTGGTGAAGTGACCAGGCAGTTTCTTTTTCCCTTCCACCCCTTCTAGTGACTAGCCAAACCTCTCTGGTGGCTGACCATGCCCCTTCAGTGGCTCACAAACTATTTCTTGGGGGCCTGCCATTACATTCCCCTATGGCTCCTTCATGTCCCAGTGCGGCAATGCATATAGGCATATTGGGGCTCAGTCCTAGGACAGTAACTTTTCAAAGTGGACTAGGGTAAGAGTTCTTTCTATCCCTTTACCTATAGAAGTCGTTGAATGTGGAAATGGACATCGTAATTCTGTATGCCAGTGACAAAGTGGAATTATTATTATTATTACCATTTATTTGTATAGCGGCACTAATTCCGCAGCACTGTACAGAGAACTCACTCACATCAGTCCCTGCCCCATTGGCGCTTATAGTCTAAATTCCCTAACACACACAGACAGACAGACAGACACAGACAGACACAGACAGACAGAAACACAGACTAGGGTCAATTTGTTAGCAGCCAATTAACCTACCAGTATGTTTTTGGAGTGTGGGAGGAAACCGGAGTACCCGGAGGAAACCCACGCAAACAAGGGGAGAACATGAAATAGGAAGGCAAAGATTTGGTAAAGGCCCCTATATCCACCAAATAATAAAAACAACTCCCATACATACTGAAATAATACAGGGACAGTGGACCACATAGCAGCAGCACCCCCTCACCTATAGTAGTGATGCCCTTGGGAACTGCCATTTGTTTCAATGATTTTCTTCTGTTATCACCATCCTGGGATGGATTGTGGTGATAAATGTACTGCCACAAGTGCTGTTAAATAAGCTTTCCCAAGCTTCTCATTGGAGGGTGTTACCACCGGTGATAATAGAACTATTGCCAGCAGTTGTATTGGGTGAAGCCCTATCACTGTTAAAAAAAAAAAACGTTTTCGCTGGCTATAGGGTTTTTCACCTGATTACAAATATGTTCCTAAGCCCTAAATGTTGTCTTGTCTCTACAATTTTGATTCTAGGTAGCAAATAGCTAGTACACATGTAATTTCATCAAAACAAGCATTTGATAAAGATTGTCTACATTATTGGCAAGGAAACAGTTAATATGGTTGCCCCCATTATTTTTACATGAAAGGTCACAGTTTTACTAGAATGAACTGGCAGGGAGATATATCGCTGACACAGATTTATCGAACTCAACACATTTTTCTTTTAATGATCCCAGATATTGATCAGATTTAATCTTCTTTTTCTGGGCGGCTGGGAGATGTATTATAATCTGCACAGAGGTCTTAAAATGACCAATTCTCTTGGACATACTGTATGTAGCCTCTCATGGGATAGCTAGGACCAGTCCAATAGAAGTTATGCTATAACCTAATCTAATCAATGAGTGGCTGCATGTCAACTGCTGTCATAAACCTGACCAAAGCACAGTAATTAAATATACTGGTATTGTGCAAATTGAAAATCAGTTGTATATTGTATATCACCCATGGTTAATTATTACCACTCTTTTGTCAGTTCTTAACATCTCCATATGACTGCTTGCACACTGTATCTATGCAAGTGATGACTCGTCCACTGAGAGTTTTTCTACTTTGCTGCATTGGCTTTTTTGTCCCAATTTCATACAAAGCAATAGCAAAAAAATATCCTTGTAAGTCAGCTTGTCTTACTAAGTTATATTAGGCTAGAGGGAATTCCAGGAAAGCAGCTTATGAAGGTACAGGGGGAGGAAGGAGGAGGAGGTACTGTATCTGTGCGCTTTTAATTAATCTCTAGTTTACTGCTGTCTGAGGAATAGGACATACCTATTATTAAATTTTCCCAGTTATCACACAAAGTACATATTTAAGGACTCAGTCCTCTGACTGCAAAATGATGATAATAATTTCAATATCCTAGTGACCTTGGATAAGTTATTTTTATATCCCATGCACTAATAAAATTTTAGGTGTAAGCTTTAAATAGCAAGGACATTGTTCCAACACTACTCATTGTGCTTTGGTTGATTACCTAGACCTTATTTATGAAGTTCTTCTAACATACCTTTCAGGAGATGACTTAGGGTGGTGGTGGGTCTGATCCACAGGGTCAAGATCCTATCACCGCTCACCACATCTCATGGTGAACAAGCAATATTTTCATTAGAGATGGGTGGGTCCGGTTCCCCGAGAACCGAACCCACCCGAACTTTGGGTATCCGAGTACCGAGCTGAGTAGCTAGGTACTCTCCCGCCCGTTCCGAATCCAAATCGAGGCCGAACGTCATCGTGACGTCGTTGGATCTCGTGGCTCGGTTCTCGCGATAGTTCAAAATTATAAATACACGCCTCCACAGCAATCCATCACCATTTGACAGAGGGAGAGAGCAGGGTGTTATCACAGGCTTATTAGAGCAGGAACAGAGAATACAATATTCTTATTCCAATTGCTGTAACAAAAATCGCTAGAGAAGAGAGGAGGATAGAGGTTTATTTTTGTAATATTTGGCACTCCCCAGTGCTTTTGGGGTGTCCCCCATAATTGTGCATAAATATTTCTGGCTGTCAAAATTACTATCTGTCAGCAGTATCTACCAACTAATTTTTAGCACTCCCCAGTGCTTTTGGGGTGTCCCCCATAATTGTGCATAAATATTTCTGGCTGTCAAAAGTCATATCTGTCAGCAGTATCTACCAAATAGATTTTAGCACTCCCCAGTGCTTTTGGGGTGTCCCCCATAATTGTGCATAAATTTTTCTGGCTGTCAAAAGTCATATTTGTCAGCAGTATCTTACCAAATAATTTTTACCACTATAAGTGCTTTGCGCTCAGAATGGATTCAAAGTCCACATATGATCAGAATGAGCAACCAGGTTCTGTCACCAGTCCTGATGTTAGTAAGTCATCTGGGCAAGGCGATGTCAAACTACAGAGTGTTTCGAAATCAGTCCAAAAAACAAAATAACATTTTTTTTTTACTGTGTTGAAGCGAAAAAGAAGTGTTACTGAGCAAAAGTTAAGTGCCGATAAAAAAAAATTGCCAACATGCCATTCTACACACGCAGTGGCAAAGAGAGAATGAGGCCTTCACCTTTGGCTATTAGTGGCAGATCCCAAAAAGTTACCCAGCCTACAATTGGTGCACAACTACTGTTACGCGTCAAAGCCGAGCTGCAAGATAACAGTGAGGCATTACAGGAGAATATTTGCTCTGATTCACAAATGACACCAATCCCTGTGGAGAGTCCATCCAACAGTGGTATGTCTAATCGTGAGCATTCTGTTAGTGTACCCATAAAGAAGGGCCCTTTCAGCAATTCTGCTGATGTGTACCTGAACAGCCCGAGTGTAGCCAGTGATACACAAATTGAGGATGCCACTTTGGAAATAGAAGAGGATGAGGGGGAGATTTATGGAGGTGACGAGGGTGCTAATGAGGATGTTGATGATTATGATGCAGACAGATACCAAATTGCCTTTCTCAATTTCTATTTATATTCTAGCTTATATAACGGCTGAATAGTTTTCTATTTTACTCCTAGAGGAGAGGGGATCTGATGCAGACAGATACCAAACTGCCTTTGTCCATTTCTTTGTATATTCAAATTTCTAATTCTACAGTCTGTGCAGGCTGCTTCTTTATATTTAACTACAAGTGGAGGGCAGGGGGGCATAGATAGCCACCAAAGTACTGTGGTCCATTTATTTTTACTTTCTAGCTCCACAGTCTGTGCAGGCTGCTTTTCTTATATTCAACTACAAGTGGAGGGCGGGGGGGGGGGGCATAGATAGCCACCAATGTACTGTGGTCCATTTAATTTTACTTTCTAGCTCCACAGTCTGTGCAGGCTGCTTTTTTAATATCCAACTACAAGTGGAGGGCAGGGGGGTATAGATAGCCACCAAAGTACCGTGGTCCATTTAATTTTACTTTCTAGCTCCACAGTCTGTGCAGGCTGCTTTTAATATTCAACTACAAGTGTAGGGTGTAATATACACCCAAAGACGATGGCTTCATTGCCAATAAAGCGCTGTCTATCTGGATATTATTATTACATGAGTGAGATAAAGTTTCCACAGGTTACCTCCTTGAAATTTAGCAATCAGTCCAAGAGGGCATTTGAGATAAGCTATCATGGCTGAGGCCGCTAGTCCCGACAATACCCTATTTCAAAACTTTTTTGTACTTAAAGTCAAATCTCTGCTTGCTAGAGTGAAAATCTATCCATCATCAGGGGCTTCTCTTAACTGGAAGCACTATTAGATCAATTTAAATTAATCTAATAGCATCTAAATTGATCTAATAGCATATAGACTCCACTGAATCTATATGCTGGCAAAAAAAATAGAGACCTATCAAATGAATCTGAATCTACCTAAAATAGAATGCAATGAGATGTTCATTCATGAGACATTCAATGCAAGGAAGGATAAAATTGCATATTTGCAAAGATGGTGAATTGCCTCACAGTTTAACCAGCAAGAGAGTACATGCTCTGCAAAGGACAAAGTTCCTGTTTAGTAAGTAAATGCTCCTTGACTGTGACACCAACATACACAGAGTAACACAGAAATACTGCCACCTCATGATTGTTCCACCCCTTCTTTGTACACCACAAAGCCCATGTGTGTCGACAGCAAATGTTTTGGGGAGGCAAAATGGCATAAAACTGAGGGTGCCAGTAGAAAATTAGTAGTTTGCCTCTGGAAGAAGTACCGCAATCTCACGTGTGCCTGGCCAGTAAGTGGTATACTTATTGCTAGCTTGTATTTTGTAACGGGCAGCACAGGAAGTACCTGTTGTGCTCTATAATAATTGTATTATTATATATTATACCAGTCCTATCAGCTACAGATGAACCAATATCATCTACACAGCACATAAGATAACTTATTTTATCTACTGGGTTTTAGACATGTGTAAGGACCCTCGAGGAGATGTGCCTCACGGGGCGACTAACTCCTAGTTCCTAAAGACTTACCACGATTCGCGTGGATGACTGGATCCTACCCTGGTTCCGGATCGAGAAGTTCTCTGTACGCTCACGAATAACACCTAAGAGGAGAAACAGAATTAAACCGAGCCTACCAGATAAGGGCTGTCCGAGAATACGGCAATGAACAAGGACACTCTCAGTCCAAGCCCCCTTGCCGCCTCCTCACTTTGCTCTTGCCAAGGCATGGGGGACTACAGGCACTTGAGACCAGGACTAGTCCCGCCTCAAGTACCTCGCACACCACCCGGTGAGGGCCTAACCGAAAGGTGGAATCAAGCGTGATACTCACCGGGACACTCCCACTTCCGATCCGGTTCTCCTGCACCTCCCCGACACCTGTGGATGACAATGAACACACAGCCTCTCTCTGCGTTCTCAGTGAGACTAAGATGGGCACCCACAAAACTAAACTGACTACAACAGCGACCCGACCCTAACAACGCTCTAATGGTCGGCAATGCAACTAAGTCAAACAACTATGACTAACTAGGTGTGGTGCACTAACGGGAACTGCTCACTAAGCACTACGGGGAACACCAGCCGGTGTTCACGGACTATACCGGAGGGCGGTTCCTAACCCCCTCACCCAGGTCTAACCAAGGAGACTGTCTCCTTACGATGGGGTCACCCACGGACCCTAAGAACCGGCTGCACCAGGCCCGACTGAGGCTCGCTGGAACAGCACACTAACCCGCGGGCCGACTGCCGCACGGAACAGCCAATCGAACTGAACCGCCCGACTGCCTGTACTCGGGTATCTAACACGTGTCCTTACACCCGGAACCACAGGTTAACCTGCACGGAACCGGCCTTGGGGACCCTCAACCAGAACCACGAGCCGCCCCTGGAACTGCCTCAAGGTGTGCTGCACTGCCACCGACTCACTCAGTCACCCCCTCTGGGAACCAGCGTGACCCCAGGGACCTAAGGGACGGGAAAACTACGTATGTTCTTTCCTGACTATGTGTAAGCTGGTAACTACACTTGTCCCCACAGCACATGTTAGCACAGGAAAACACAGGAAACAAGAGCCTACCTTTAATGGGGGCCTGACGCCTTGCCCCTGGACACAATTATGTAGCACACCCCAAAATACAGTAATACAAACAATACTCGCTGCACAGACAAAATAAATGCAGCATACAGTACTTTGTACGCTACTCACCAGAGCACACCACTGTTAGCCAACTAGCCGGTTGCTACAGCACCACAGGAGACTCCGCTCTACTGTACCTCCTAACTCCGTGTGCTCACCTCACACAGGACCGTGCCTACACTCACAAGGCTCTCACGCCTCTAGCACACACCACCAGGGCCTTATGCCCTACACACCATGTGACTCATGCACAGCTGCCCACAGAGCCTTGTGCTCTGACTATGGGCCTCAGCCCCCTCTCTAACTCAGGGCTCTGAGCCCACTAACTAGGGCCTTGTTCCCTACTACCTAGGGGCACTAGCCCCTGCCTACTCAGACCTTGTGGCCTCCCTAACTATCTACTAGGGCCTTGTGCCCTTCTCAGTCTATGGGCTGTCAGCCCCTAACCAGGCCCTGTGGCCTTCCTATGGCCTCTAGGCCACTACCTACCTAAGGGCCTTGTGCCCTTATACCTGGGGGCTCTGAGCCTCCCCTACCTAACTAACTAACAGGGCCTTGTCCCATCAAGACTTATGGCCTACTACTTTATCAGGGCCTAGTGCTCAATTCCCTGGGCCTTGTGCTCCTATTACATGCTGCAGGGGCCTTATGCCCGACCGTGGCCACGAGCCTAGTGCCCAACTTTAGCAGGGGTATACTGCGGGCGGGGGCCCGGTAGAGGTGGTGCCCGACAGGGGCCTTACCCACTTCTGAAGTCTTCGGGGAGCTTCTCCTGGACTCCTTCCCTGTCTGCCACTGCTTCCACGCTCTGCCGCCGGCTTCTCATCTTGATCACGCCGGTCTTCAGGCAGCAGAGGTGCTCTTAGCCCTGACAAGGGCTCTGTGCCACCGCTGATGATCTCCGCCGGCTTCTTGTCTTCTCTACTTGCACACGCAGCTCTCCGGGGGACGTTTTCTCTGCTCTCTCTCCGCCGTCGAACAGAACATGGCGGCGCGCGCGCCAACTTAAATAGTCGGCAAAGCGCTGACGTCATCACGTAACGTCGACGCGACGCTACGCAATGACGTGGCGGGTCCTGATTGGCCCGCCGCCGCGTAACTTCAAACGCCCGGGAGGTGAGCCCTGATTGGCTCACCGCCCCAGCCGAACAGAGGGGACCGCCCCTGCATGAAGGCAAAAAAGTCCTCCACACATGGATGAAAGCTAATTCATCTCATCTAGAGTTCCCTGTGTGCTCCACCTTCTGGGTGGGTGTAGGAAGACATGTCTGGTCAGTAATGTGGTAGAGCAGAGGGAAAAAGGAAGTCTGATTTGTTATTCTACTACTTTTGGCTATTAAATCACATTGTGCTTTGGAACCACATTACGGCAATTGACAATCGTTATTGGATAGCAACTAGACGTGCATAACAATATATAAAGATATATGTGTTTGTAATGATGGTTTAACTATTTATATACTTATAACTGTGCAGCTATTGTTTGATATCTGTGATAGTTAAATCAATATTATAAATGCAATATTATAAATGCTATCTTTTTATTAAAGATACATATGTAAAGAAAATAGTGCAAGGATAGTGTCAGGAATATAGGTGGTGAGCCTAGGGTTAATTTTTTATTGATATATACATCAAGAAGCCAAGGTGCAAAATTATCACCACCTTTGAGTTGATGTAAAAATTTAGCAATGTTATATGATTATGAAGGCTGAAAGTTTAGAAAAAGAAAATCTCCAAATATGCACAGACTAGACTTATTCAAGTTCATTAGAATATCTCCTTCAAAGAGCAAAATCTTGTATTTTTCATTTATGTACAGAAGCAGATGCATTATTGTGGCTGGTGTTACGAGCCGCGGAATGCCGCGACTCGCTTCTCCTCGCGTTCTGCCTGTCATGGCAACAGCCGGGACATCTCTTCCTGTATTCTTGTCCCAGCCGTCACCATGGCATGGGCTGGGACGCTCTGCATTTATTGCTGCAACCCAGCCAGATGGAAGCCAGGCCTGTGCGTATAACAATGTAATTAATTAACAGCCTAATGGGGCTGATTTTGGCCACATGAAGTGCACCAGTTTAATTGGTGCATTTCAGTATTTAAGGCAGGGAAGGCGTAGCCTCCCTGACGGTGACAGCGTCCTGTGTGCTGCACATTGTGCTCTTGCTCAGTTTGTGTGCATACTTTGCTACTTGATCTGATTCTCCGTTGTGCCCCTTGGCTTTGTTTCCCGATCCTGCTTGCACTCTGTTTGCCCTGACCTTTTGCTTTGTTATTGGTAATCCCTGCTTGCTGACAGTCTTGATCCTTTGGCCTGTACCTAACTAGTCTGCCTGCTACAGACCCCTGACCCCGGCCTGCTTCTGTCCACCTGCTCCAGTATTGGCTACAGGCTCCTATTCCAGCTGCACTACGGCCGCCATAGATAAACTTTTACTACGCTGGGGTTTACGACAATGGGGCATCCAAGTACATGCGAGCACATAAAGCTCTAAGAAAAAGGTGACTGCTATAGGTGAAGACCTCTAAACCATCTGTTCTAAAAGTTTACCTTGGTAGCCGTTAGTCCTAACAGTTAGTCCACATTTGTAATAGGATGCTCTCATTCATCCATATCTTGAAAAATCCTACCATTGTGAGGAAAAGACATTTTTTACCCTCACAATCAATGCCATTTTGCCATGCAAACCTGTGCTGGTATGAATAAACTAGACTAAACTATTCAAAAATAGGCAAATTATGTTGCAAGGATAATTGATATCTTTTTCCCTGTGCCTCTGCATTTATTCTGGTTTGTAAAAGGCCTGAATAGTTTTTTTATTTTTATATTTTTCTTAGGAGGAAGTGAATGAATAGAAAGCATCCTGAAAGGAATACAAGCTGAAACATATCACCTATAATCCATTTCATCCTATGTGTCACTCATAATCATAATGAGTATTCCTTGTCACGGGCACTAGGAGTCTTTACCCAGGGATCACCAGGTGATAAGCTTACCAGAGCAGTATAGGTAGTAATATGGTACTCTGGTAGCGGGGTGATCACGGAACAGGAGACAGCAGATGATAGGGATGCTCAGGAAAGTCTATGACTAGCAGCACTGGTACTATATATGTAGTAATACACGAGGAACTGAATGGACAAAGGACACGTGAGGGTAGTCAGTGGTCTGCGGTAGCAAGTTGTACCACTGCTATAGTGAGGAGGAATGTCCAACAGAAACGAGGAGGTGATGAGAGTCAGCGGTCTGCGTTTAGCAAGTTGTACCGCTGTCTGGGTGAAGGAATGGGATCCAGGTGAAGGTATCCGGGAAGTCAGTGGTCTGCGTTAGCAAGTTGTACCACTGCTATGTGAGAGGACACTGGAACAGGTGACACTGGAAACCGGAATCAGTGGTCTGCCTCTAGCAAGTTGTACCACTGAATATATATGTGAGGAGGAGCACATGGAGAGACTGCAATACAGAGGATACATGGGCACCTTGAACTTGATCCACAATGACATGCACAATATAGTAATGACGAACAGCACTGCAATAATATAAAGTCACAGAAACTATACGGGCAAAAGATAACACAGTCAATGATGGCAAAAGTCTCAGCGGATAGTAAGCTCCAGTGGAGAACAACTCAGTCCAGCAAGATATGCAATACACCAGCACAATCAATGAGAAGTATGCATACCGTGGTTCAGGAGCAGGCTGTCAGACAGGAGTGCAGAGATACCTGAACGGCTGGAGCCCGGCAGGATGCAAAGTCCCTGGAGGGTGAAGCGGTAATCAAGTAGGTGCAGCGCACAGGTAGGTAGACCAGCAGGGGAACAAATACTCAGGAAGCAGTAGTATGTAGAACTGGACTCCTGGAGGACCCTGAAGAGTAGCGATGGTCTAGACGAGATGAAAGCAGTGAGGCGCAGATCCGATGCAGACTGGCGAGTAGAGACCAGCAGGAACACTGAGAAGCACGGAGAGCGGATCAGCTGCTGCAGACACGAGTAGAACTGAGGAGTAGCAGCCAGCAGGACTCTGCAGGTACACGGAGGTAGCGGATAGCAACCAGCAGGTGCAGCCACGATGAAACACGGGAGAGCAGAGCTGAGCTGGAACTGTTGAGCACGGAGAGCAGCGGATAGGAATCAGTTGTAGCAGACTCGAGGAAACACGGGAGAGTTGAGATGAGCTGAAGACTGTAGCGCACGGAGGCAGCAGATAGGAATCAGCCAAACAGTCACGATGAAACACAGCAGAGTTGAAGTGGTCTGAAGACTGTAGTGCACGGAGGCAGCGGATAGGAATCAGCTAACAGTCACGATGAAACACAGCAGAGTTGAAGTGGTCTGAAGACTGTAGTGCACGGAGGCAGCGGATAGGAATCAGCTAACAGTCACGATGAAACACAGCAGAGTTGAAGTGGTCTGGAAACCACAGGAGTAGAAGTGGTCTGGAAACCACAGGAATCAGCAGCGCTGAATACACGAGGAAACACAGGAACACCTTCAGAGGCTCATGGGGAATGAGACTCCAAGATCAGGCAACGAGGTATGGACAGCAGGTGCTTTAAATAGGGAGTGTTGCCTGATCAGCCAATTAAGTTAAAGGAACAGGTACTGAAGGCTTTGAAAGGGCTGCGCATGCGCAGACCCTCAGGATGGTGGACGGCCACGGTTCCTAAACACACGAGAAGAAGCACTCACAGTCTGGTGAGTGACAGTACCCCCCCTTTTAAAGGTGGGCACAGAACGCCTGGAACCGGGCTTGTCCGGATTTTTGGAATAAAACTTCTTAAGAAGAGCTGGGGCGTTGAGATCTTCAGCTTTGATCCATGAACGCTCCTCAGGACCAAAGCCCTTCCAATGAACGAGGAAACGGAGAACTCCTCGCGAAATTTTTGCGTCCAATACATGAGTAATCTCGAAATCTTCCTCCTGATGAACTTGAACTGGCTGAGGTGCTGAAGGAGGAGCCGAGAAACGGTTGATGATGAGAGGTTTGAGCAAGGACACATGGAAGGCATTGGAAATACGAAGGTTCTTAGGAAGTAGAAGTTTGAAACAAACTGGATTTATCACTTGAATGATCCTATATGGACCAATAAAACGAGGAGCGAATTTCATAGATGGGACCTTCAAACGAATATTTTTGGTAGATAACCAGACACGATCTCCAATTTTCAGTGGTGGAATAGCCCGCCTCTTCTTATCTGCGAAAGACTTATATTTGGCAGATGTCTTCTTTAAACAGGTTTTGACCTGAGACCAAATATTTTTGAAGGTCTGACAAACAGTCTCTACAGCAGGAACTTGGGTGGGAGGGAGGGCAGGAAATTCCGGAAAAGACGGATGGTGACCATAAACCACAAAGAATGGAGTTTTGGACGATGACTCATGGTACATGTTGTTATGGGCGAATTCAGCCCAAGGAAGCAATTCTACCCAGTTGTCTTGATTGGCTGATGAGAACATCCTTATAAAGGTCTCGAGATCTTGATTGACCCGTTCAGTTTGTCCGTTTGATTGCGGATGGTAAGAAGATGAGAGTGCTAATCGTATGCCCAAGGTTTTACAAAGGGCCTGCCAGAATCTGGAAACGAATTGTACTCCTCTATCTGACACAATCTCAGACGGACATCCATGAATACGAAAGATTTCCTTAACGAAATGTTCAGCCAGAGTAGACGAGGAAGGCAAACCAGACAAAGGGACAAAATGAGCCATCTTCGAAAATCTGTCTACCACTACCCAAATAGTATTACAATTTTTACTAGATGGCAGATCAGTAACAAAGTCCATACTAATATGGGTCCAGGGCTTGGACGGAATGGGTAGTGGTTGCAGCAACCCCGCTGGAGTTCTGCGGGAGGATTTAAACTGAGAACACAATTCACAAGAAGCAACAAACTCTTTGACGTCTCTCCTCATCAAGGGCCACCAGTAACTTCGAGAGAGAATCTCAAAGGTCTTGCGTTCACCAGCATGTCCAGAAAAACGAGAAGAATGGAACCACGAAAGGATTTTCCTCCTAAGAGTAGGAGGCACGAGGGTCTTCCCAAATGGTAGCACTTTAGTGGAAGAAGCAGCCAGCGAGATACATTTGGGGTCTAGTATAGAATGGTTGGAAACCTCTTCAACGTCAGAGGACGTCACAAAAGCTCGAGATAGAGCGTCAGCTTTCTTGTTCTTGGCAGCTGGTTTGAAGGTTATGATTAATTCGAAACGGGAAAAGAAAAGAGACCATCTTGCTTGACGAGGATTCAAGCATTGGGCAGACTGTAGGTATGACAAGTTCTTATGATCCGTGAAAATCGTCACAGGGTGACGAGCTCCTTCCAATAAGTATCTCCACTCCTCTAATGCAACTTTGATAGCCAGCAACTCCTTGTCCCCGATAGTGTAATTTTTCTCCGCAGGCAGGAGACCCCGAGAGTAAAAGGCACAAGGATGGAATTTTTGTTGCTCCGAGCGTTGGGAGAGAATGGCTCCTAAGCCCACATTAGAGGCATCTACTTCTAGGAAGAAGGGAAGTGTCACATCAGGCTGTCGAAGAATGGGAGCAGAGGAGAAGGACTCTTTAAGAAATTGAAAGGCTTGGAGGGCCTCGGATGACCATTGCTTAGTATTGGCCCCTTTACGAGTCAGGGCCACAATAGGAGATGCAATGGACGAGAAGTCTTGAATGAAGCGTCTATAGTAATTGGCAAAACCTAAAAAACGCTGGATAGCACGAAGAGTAGTTGGCTGGGGCCAATGTTATACAGCATTCACCTTTTCTGGATCCATTTTTAGGCCAACTCCGGAAACAATATACCCCAAAAATGGAATCTGGGGCAACTCGAATGAACATTTTTCTAGTTTGCATAATAATGAATTTTTCCGGAGTCTGGAAAGGACCTCTGCCACATGTTGGTGATGAGAAGGCAGGTCCTGTGAAAAGATCAATATGTCGTCCAGATAGACAACGACACATACATATAACAAGTCCCGAAAGATCTCATTAACGAAGCCCTGGAAAACAGCGGGGGCATTACACAACCCGAAAGGCATTACTAGATATTCATAATGCCCATCTCTGGTGTTGAACGCTGTCTTCCATTCGTCACCGGGCCGGATTCTAATTAAATTATAGGCACCACGAAGATCCAACTTGGTAAAGATCCGAGCTCCCTTGATGCGATCAAATAACTCAGTGATCAACGGAATGGGATACCGATTTTTAATAGTAATGGCATTGAGTCCACGAAAATCTATGCAGGGGCGTAGGTATCCATCCTTCTTTTTTACGAAGAAGAACCCAGCTCCAGCGGGAGAATTGGAAGGTCGAATAAACCCTCGCTGGAGATTCTCCTGGATGTAATCAGATGTAGCTTGAGTTTCAGGTAACGAAAGTGGATAGACCCGACCCCTAGGAGGAGTCTTGCCAGGTAGAAGATCGATCGGACAATCCCATGAACGATGAGGAGGAAGACGTTCAGACTGAGCTTTATCAAAAACATCGGCAAATGAAGCATACTGAGGAGGGAGTCCCGGTGAGGAAGATGAGATGGAAGATTGCTGTACTTTAAGAGGAATGACTTGAGAAAGACAACGATGATGACATTCAGCTCCCCAAGACGTAACTTGAGGAGTGCGCCAGTCAATCTGGGGAGAATGACATTGAAGCCATGGAAGGCCTAAGACAATCGGACTTGTCGTAACAGGAAGAATTAAAAACGAAATCTCTTCATGGTGTAGCACACCAATCTGAAGCGTTACTGGAGACGTACTCTGGGTGATGAGACCATTGATGAGACGTGATCCATCTATAGCAGTCACAGTAATCGGTGTTTTCAAAGTAATCACTGGTAGGGACCATTGATTCACTAGGGATTTAGAAATGAAATTTCCTGCTGCTCCAGAATCAATCAGTGCTTGAGACTCAAAGTATTTGGTAGCAAAGGAAATCGTAACATCAAAAGCGCAGACTTTTCATTTCGTAGAAGATGGAGAGGACTCCAGGGACCCTAACTTCACCTCTCCAGAACTAGTTAGGGCCTGGCATTTCCCGATTTCTTAGGGCAAGAACTGAGCATATGTGTGGAATCAGCACAATAGATACAAAGTCTATTCTTTACTCTTCGGTTTTTCTCCTCTAAAGTTAATTTGGAATGTCCTATCTCCATGGGAATCACAGAAGGTGAAGCTGGACGAAATTGAGAGGTTGAGCGAAGAGGTGCTTTAACTGAAGTTGTTTTCTCAGATTCTCTTTCACAAAACCTCATGTCTACACGATGGCAAAGAGAGATCAAATCTTCTAATGACGTAGGAAGCTCTTGGGTAGTCAGTGCATCTTTAATTTTATCGGAGAGCCCCTGCCAGAAGGCGGCAATTAATGCTTCAGTGTTCCACTGAAGTTCAGAGGCTAATATCCTAAATTGAATGACGTACTGGCCTACTGTATGAGAACCCTGACGTAAACGAAGAATGCTGGAAGCAGCGGAGGTCACACGACCTGGTTCATCGAACACACTTCGGAACATAGAAATGAATTTGGCACTATCTTGTAATACAGGATCGTTTCTCTCCCACAGAGGGGAGGCCCAAGCCAGAGCTTGTCCAGAAAACAATGAGATAAGATAGGCCACTCTGGAACGATGGGTAGAAAAATTTTGAGGTTGGAGCTCAAAATGAACTGAGCATTGGTTGAGAAAACCCCTACAAGTTTTGGGGTCTCCATCGTACTTTGACGGAGTAGGCAGGTGAAGCGTGGGAGCTGTAGACACCTGGGATGGCACTGGGGAAACGGAGGAAAGCACAGGAGCTTCAACATTAGCTGTAACGGTCTGTCCAGATGTTCCTTGGAAGGCTAACGACTGGTAGCATTGAAGTAACAGCTGTTGGCGAGCATCCTGTTGCTCCACACGGGTGACCAGATGCTGCAGCATCTCTTTGGCTGTAGGTTCCGTATCTGGGTCTGTCATGGCCTGATCTTACTGTCACGGGCACTAGGAGTCTTTACCCAGGGATCACCAGGTGATAAGCTTACCAGAGCAGTATAGGTGGTAATATGGTACTCTGGTAGCGGGGTGATCACGGAACAGGAGACAGCAGATGATAGAGATGCTCAGGAAAGTCTATGACTAGCAGCACTGGTAATATATATGTAGTAATACACGAGGAACTGAATGGACAAAGGACACGTGAGGGTAGTCAGTGGTCTGCGGTAGCAAGTTGTACCACTGCTATAGTGAGGAGGAATGTCCAACAGAAACGAGGAGGTGATGAGAGTCAGCGGTCTGCGTTTAGCAAGTTGTACCGCTGTCTGGGTGAAGGAATGGGATCCAGGTGAAGGTATCCGGGAAGTCAGTGGTCTGCGTTAGCAAGTTGTACCACTGCTATGTGAGAGGACACTGGAACAGGTGACACTGGAAACCGGAATCAGTGGTCTGCCTCTAGCAAGTTGTACCACTGAATATATATGTGAGGAGGAGCACGGGGAGAGACTGCAATACAGAGGATACACGGGCACCTTGAACTTGATCCACAATGACATGCACAATATAGTAATGACGAACAGCACTGCAATAATATAAAGTCACAGAAACTATCCGGGCAAAAGATAACACAGTCAATGATGGCAAAAGTCTCAGCGGATAGTAAGCTCCAGAGGAGAACAACTCAGTCCAGCAAGATATGCAATACACCAGCACAGTCAATGAGAAGTATGCATACCGTGGTTCAGGAGCAGGCTGTCAGACAGGAGTGCAGAGATACCTGAACGGCTGGAGGCCAGCAGGATGCGAAGTCCCTGGAGGGTGAAGCGGTAATCAAGTAGGTGCAGCGCACAGGTAGTTAGACCAGCAGGGGAACAAATACTCAGGAAGCAGTAGTATGTAGAACTGGACTCCTGGAGGACCCTGAAGAGTAGCGATGGTCTAGACGAGATGAAAGCAGTGAGGCGCAGATCCGATGCAGACTGGCGAGTAGAGATCAGCAGGAACACTGAGAAGCACGGAGAGCGGATCAGCTGCTGCAGACACGAGTAGAACTGAGGAGTAGCAGCCAACAGGACTCTGCAGGTACACGGAGGTAGCGGATAGCAACCAGCAGGTGCAGCCACGATGAAACACGGGAGAGCAGAGCTGAGCTGGAACTGTTGAGCACGGAGAGCAGCGGATAGGAATCAGTTGTAGCAGACTCGAGGAAACACGGGAGAGTTGAGATGAGCTGAAGACTGTAGCGCACGGAGGCAGCAGATAGGAATCAGCCAAACAGTCACGATGAAACACAGCAGAGTTGAAGTGGTCTGAAGACTGTAGTGCACGGAGGCAGCGGATAGGAATCAGCTAACAGTCACGATGAAACACAGCAGAGTTGAAGTGGTCTGGAAACCACAGGAGTAGAAGTGGTCTGGAAACCACAGAAATCAGCAGCGCTGAATACACGAGGAAACACAGGAACACCTTCAGAGGCTCATGGGGAATGAGACTCCAAGATCAGGCAACGAGGTATGGACAGCAGGTGCTTTAAATAGGGAGTGTTGCCTGATCAGCCAATTAAGTTAAAGGAACAGGTACTGAAGGTTTTGAAAGGGCTGCGCATGCGCAGACCCTCAGGATGGTGGACGGCCACGGTTCCTAAACACACGGGAAGAAGCACTCACAGTCTGGTGAGTGACATTCCTATTTGTATCCAAAGACCAGTGACTGACAATGTTAGTTAGAACAGTTGAGGGAGGGGTCATATTTTAATTTTCCATTGTTCCAATATCAGCACAAACTAATGTTTTCTAAACATTGCAATTCAGTAATTTGACTTGACTCCTTGACAATCGAACATGCCACAATCTGACCTCTACAGTGGAAGCCAAATTGGATAGATCATATCATTTTAAATTCATATTGGCTGTATTGCTCCTATGGAGTTTAGTTGACTCATTACTGTGTACATTTGTAGAATCAGTTATCGACCTGTCAGATTAAAATCCGATCACAATTTCATCAAGTAGACCCAATCCACTCATGGAGGAACTTTATGCCACATTTACTAAATAGATCAAATTGGCCAACAAATTCAAAATCTCCTGCCAATGTGTGGCCATGTGTATTACACTTGATGCATGGAGTTATCAGATACCATTACTGCTTTAAGTAGGAAAAATTAACAGATTTGGTTACATATGGAAGGAGTTAGTGATGGTGGAAACACCCTTAGCCTACTGGAAACAATAGTCTTTACATAAATACATACATATAAGTACTCCTCAAGCAATAGCAGCTATTAAACACCTAGGGAATCACCTGACACAAGTTGGATAGAGAGGGGAGTTAATAATGGTTTGGTCACAAAATATTTTTTAATTAAAAAAGACCAGAATGTAATTATCAGGATCTGTCTGCAGCCCTCTGTATTACATGCTGCTTGCATTGGCAGCTCCTGCCTCCTGGACTTTGGGCGTGTGTTTTATATATTATCTGTAGTGCCGCTGTTCACTAGAGGTGATGCTATTGTGCCTTCCCTTTCATCACTAGGGTTAACTTGTTGCACCAATTATCTCTTGCACCTGGATGTCTCTCTACTTATACCTGTCACTCCTTGCATTTCTTGCTTGTCATTGTTGTTGTGCTGTTCCCTGCTGCGCTCCTGGTTCCCCTGTTCCCTGGGAATTCTTCATATTACCTTTTACCTGCATCAGCCGTGTTCCCGGTATTTGCTTTCTGCATCTCCCTGCAATCCTCATTCTATACCAACATCATCCAGTTTGTACCATACTGCAATAAACACTCTGTGGTTTACCATATTCCGGGCTTCTTAGCTGTGATTTCTGCATTGAAGTGTGACAGTCCTGACCAGCCCAAAAAACAGCTTTGGAGCCGTGTGATAGATTTCGCTTCAGATTTTTATTCCTGGGACTTTTCTTGTAATTGTTATCATTCGCTTACTCCTGCAATATGTCTGCCTTACAAATAATTGAGCTACCTCAGCTACAGACTCTACAAGCAGATACCTAAGGACCCATTCAGCAGACTGTCAGATTTTGTTTCCCTCAATTCAAATACTGTTGATTTGCCTCAAATAACCATCTCTGCTGCTGAATCAGTGCAAACATTTTCTTTTAATAAGGCTACTACAAATTTACTGTTTACCAAGAACTATGGTGTAACAAACTCAAGGTTCACGGGTGGTCCACTCCCCCATCTGACCGAAGAGAAGCGGTGGCGCAGAAGAACTAATAAATTATGTCTCTACTGTGCCAGTAATATACACTTTTTGCAAGACTGTCCTCTTCGCAGACCACGACAGCCTACAGAACCGTTTATTCCCCTCCTCATTCTGGAATTGTTTCCACTTCACTTCCTGTTCCCACATTACAGCCTGTTCAGCTCCCCGGGATGAGGCCTAGCCCGCCAGTTCCAGTCGCCTATCCTGAGGCACCAGTTCCAGCCACCAGTTCAGAGGTGCAAGTTCCAGCTGCCTGTCTCGAGAGGTCAGTCTCTGCTTCCAATCCAGAGGTGCCAGTTCAGGCTGCTTGTCGCGAGGTACCAGTTCCGGCCACTTGTCTCGAGGTGCCAGCTCCTGTCACCTGTCCTAAGGTGCCATCTTCTACCTCCAGCTCTGAGGTGCCATCCTCTGCCTCCAGTTCATGCAAGTCCTCGTCTAAGGGCGGAAAGGCGATGGAGATCATGCCAGATAGAAATTGAGGTACCGCAGACCCTGCTCTCTTCTTTCGCTTTTCTTCTTACTCGGAACAGCATCCTGCACCAAATGGGTGGTGCACAGTGGTATCTATTGGCCTGATGAGTTAGGAGGTATTGCCGAATGTACGGAGGCCCCACAAGATGGCATAGCGAGACATGTTGCAAACTTGTCGATTACTGCCTCAGTAAAGGATTGCAAGTCCAATAGGATTGGATGATCCATCTCAATAACTGGGTTTGCCCATTCCAAACCTTCCTCTCTAAATTGCGATATTAGAAACAGTACCTGTCTCTTAGGGTCATTGACGAGGCTAGGTACGGAGGGAATATGTGAAGTACAAAACCTCAGAAGGGCACAATGTTAGGAAAGGTGCCCCTCAAAAGAAAAGTGACAGCTCGGACTTGGCACCCTTGGCAAGAGATAGCTCGGACTTGGCACTCTCGGCAAGAGGCGGCTCGACTGGGCAGACGACTTGGCAGGAGGCCCAGGCTGGGCAGTGATTCTGGGTAAGACAACATTCAGGACAGTGGTAGATAGCGCTAAATGTTTTTTAAAAAAGAAAAAACTAAATCTACCTTCCTAAGTATGTGTCAGTTTGCAGTAATGAGGATACAAACAGTCATGGTTAGAACCTAATGCTTTTATTATTATTTATTATTATCGTTTATTTGTAAGGCGCCACATGGTTTCCGCAGCGCCGTACACAGTACAAACAGTAGACCATACAGGGTAAAACAGTACAGAACATTAAACATAAAATACCAATACTTCAGAAACTCCGGGCAGGCAAATACAGTAGAGACGGAGCGGAAGAACAGGTATGGAGACAGTTGATTTGGTGACTGTATTGCATTGAAATACCAATACAGCTTATCAGGCACTTTCCTGTAAGCTTTTAATGAACAGTATATAGTGGAATAGAAACCCATCTTAAAATTGTATCCAGAAAATTATATAATTCAAGACAGAGCTAGGAATGGTTACTTACAACACAGCAACACTGTGCATGAAACATGCAAGTTGTGATGCCACAAATTTTAATTATGGTCCATGTTCCAATCTGTATAGAACGGTGCATGGTCCTGTTTGCAAAATATCAAGTCAATTTTGCATGGGATATGAGCACACTAGGAAGTTCCTAATCTTTGCAGGATAGGCAAAATGAGTTGCCTCAATATTTGCTTCATTCACAAAAAAGAGGATTTTTATACTTATGATAAATCCGTTTCTCTGATTCCATCTGGAGGACACCGCTACCATGGGTTGTATGAGGGGAGCGTGGAGTTGGCGCTTAATTGTTTAACTTTGTTAAATGTATCAGGCTGACAGACCTCTCCCCTCTGCAACCCCTAGTAGTTCCTCAGTTTATTTATAAAGCCCAAGGAAGGGAAGTCAAAGAAACGGAGAACACACAGCAGAAGAACAGAAGGGAGGGAACACAGTATCCCCCAGAGGGAATCAGAGAAACAGATTTATCGTAAGCATAAAAACCCTCTTCTCATTCATTCATTCTGGGGAAACTGCTACCATGGGGACCTTCTAAAGCAGCCCCCATAAGGGACGGACCGCTCTTACAGCCCTGCCTGTAGAGCACTACGGGCAAAATTAGCGTCCGAGGACGCAAAGACATTAAAATGATAAAATTAAATAATGTAAATATATGGACCGAGGACCAAGTGGCTGCTCTACAAAGCTGGTCTGCCGAGGCACCATTTCTCATCGCCCAAGAAGCCCCCACCGAGCGGGTGGAATGGACAGCAATCCTATTTGGCACAGGTCTCCTTGCATTTACATACACCTGCCTAATGGTTGAGCTAAGCCATCTGGCAATAGTTTGTTTTGAAGCTGGCCATCCCCGTTTACAGGAATCAAACAAAACGAATGATGAATCGGTCCTCCGAATCTGGGCTGTCCTGACATAAATTTGGAGAGCCATGACCACATCCAAAAACTTCATAGAATTAGTTCCAGATGAAAACGCTACATCGTTGAACAATTGAACTACGATTTCCTGGTTAATATGAAAAGCCGAGACCACCTTTGGTAGGGAGGAAGAAATCGTATGGAGGACCGCCCTATCCTCATGAAAGACAAAGGTAAAGTTCTCTATATGACAGAGCTCCGAGCTCAGACACTGCGAGCCGAAGCAATAGCTAACAGGAACGCTACTTTCCAAGAGAGAAAACGACTGCAAGGGTTCAAAAGGTGGTCCCTTACTGAGGCAGTAATCGGCAAGTTTGCAACATGTCTCGCTATGCCATCTTGTGGGGCCTCCGTACATTCGGCAATACCTCCTAACTCATCAGGCCAATAGATACCACTGTGCACCACCCATTTGGTGCAGGCTGCTGTTCCGAGTAATTCTCGTAAGAAGAAAAAGCGAAAGAAAAGAGCAGGGTCTGCGGTACCTCAATTTCTATCTGGCATGATCTCCATCGCCTTTCCGCCCTTAGACGAGGACTTGCATGCCGGGCCCCTTACAGTGTACTATGACTCAGACTGTTTAATCAGTTTTGGTAATACAGGCCTCTGAAATACGCCATAAAGGGGGGGGGGGTACTGCCAAGATCTGCCTGCAGCCGTCTGCATTACAAGCTGTTTGCATTGGCATCCCCTGCCTCCTGGACTTTTCACTTGTGTTTTATGTATTATCTGCAGTACAATTCTAGGACAGTGTCTGTATATATTCTAAAAATATGTTTGCGTTGTTGGAGATACGAGATTTACACAAGGCATTATAGGTTGGAGACCATTTAGGTCACAACAAATAATTGTAGGGGCAATGCAAAATAAAAAAACATTTTAAAGGGATTTTGTATTGTAATTACTGGTAGCATGAATGCCAATATAAGTAATTCATACAAGCAAAGAAGGGCATAACATTTGAAAAAGGGAACTGACCCTAAAAATTATGTTTTTCTTTTGCAGCTTTGCGGAACCATCTTAAAATGTGTGTGTGGTGGAGCCAGTAAAAACATCACTTCAAAGTACACCGTTCAATGACTTTAGGTCCACCAGCTGCATTCATTTTAATGTTTACATTTTCCTCCTAAAATACTGCTCGGTTTAGCTTCCTTTTTGTCTTACAATCATAACAGGAGAAATCAGCATTCTTGTTATTACATGTGGAACTTTTGTGTGTTTTAATGTTTTCATTACATTGGTTGAAGTACTCCTAGAATGGTGCATTTCTATAATGATCCAAATGGAACATGTAATACTCCCATTGAAATGATAGGGTGGAGCCTGATCTCAGTACATCAAAGGGCATGAGCAAATCAAGTCTTTGTAGGAAGAAAAATACTGTGAGACCTTCTTGGAAACCTGTGAATGTTCACCTAACTGTGCCTTCTCACTCTTTTATACAATTTCATTGCCCACATCCAGCCTTGGCTATCTCCACCAAAACCATTATCCACATACTCATCATTTCCCGTCTTGACTACTGTAATCTTCTCCTCACCGGCCTCCCCCTGCTTCCAACTCACTCCTCTTGGTTCTATACTTAACGCAACTGCAAGACTTAATTTACTCTCACACTGCTCTTCCTCTGCCTCTCCTCTTTGTCTTGCCTTACACTTCCCCTACAATTATTTTCAAACTCCTCACCATCACTACAAGGATCTCTCCAACTCAACTGCACCTTATATCTCCAATGTCCTTTCCATTAACACTCTTTCCCGCTCTATGCGCTCGGCCAATAACCGTCACCTCTTCTCCACACTGATTGCCTCATCCAATTCCCGAATCCAAGATTTCTCCCGAGCTAACCCCCTTCACTGGAACGCCCTCCCATGCTCCGTCCGATTGTCTCCTAATTTGGGCTCCTTCAAACGAGCCCTTAAATATCACCTCTTCCTTAGAGTCTACCAACCAACCACCTAACACTCTCTCCTTGCTCGTTCTCATCAACTCTCTCTTCAAGGCCCCTTTACTCGCTCTCCTGTGCTTGATCCCCTCGACCGACTCCCCTTTGTGCCACCTGTCTGTTTGTCCTCTCTTTAGGATGTAAGCTCTTACGAGCAGGGCCCTCTTCCCTCCTGTCTCCATACATATTCTTCTGCTTCAACCTCACTATAATTGCTATGTCTGGAGCTTCTGGAGTCTTGGGGGTAAATGTATAAAAGTCCGTTTTTTTTCAACTCGCCGAAAATCGGCAAGTTTGCAGCTAAAATTTAAAACGGCGCTGGCTTGTAAAGGTAAGTTTGACTTTACAAGCCAGCGCCGCCCTAAATTTTGACTGGAAACTCACCGATTTTCGGCGAGTTGAAAAAAACGGACTTTCATACATTTACCCCTTCTTACTACTTGTTTATTTTTCTTTACTGTCGTAACTTGTAAAGTCTACTGCCTGTATCATGTACGGAGCTACGGAAACCTGGTGTTTTAATAAAGGATAATAATAATAATAATAATAATAATAATAATAATTTGAATAGTCTGCCCTGCAAAACAAAATATTGTTTTTATATGGGGCTGCAAAAGTAAGTGCATTATTGTCCTTAATTCACATTCAGTAAGGAATGCCCCCAATCTGTCCATCTCTTCCCATCAGAAGCTGCAAGCTTTTGCAACCCTGCAGTCTCTTGGTTCGCAAAGCTATACAATCTCAAACAATAGATGAATTTGCACAAAAGAAGGTACAAGACATCACAAAACATCATTTGCACTGCACTTCTAAATTTATGTCTCTTTCATTTATTCCCTGGCACCCTGGTCACAGCACACAGCTTTCAAATGGATGCTGCAGGATATACAGCTTCCTTGTTTGAGGATGAAGTCCTGTGACATCACAACAATGACATTACAAGGACATCCTTCAGCCAAGGGCAGTCCCAGGACAGTGCTAGACAGATGCATTTTTTCTGCCTGCTAGAAATGTTGAATGTAGCTTTTTGCACTGGATCTTTTAATGCTGGAAAAAAAAAAGTTAACCCAAAGTTAAAATAAGGCTAATGACTAGTAAAAAAACACTATATAGCTTTCATTTACAACCATATTGTCCCTTTAAATGTTTCAGTATACTTGGGAGAGCTAGCTAATTATCTTTAAGTAAATTAATAGTCTGGTGCTTCCTGTGTGAAATTTATAAATATCAGAATCTTGAAAAAGTGATTTGTTTCCCAAGTTTAGCCTATTGTAATGCGTACATATCCTCCCAGGCTGTGTGCGAAAGGTCACAGAGCCCAAACTCTGACTCAGTGGGCCTGAATGGGAGGCATACAGCAACAAAAGGCAAGGTAACAATCTAAAGTTCAGCAAACCCGGTCACATGTGTACTGTTGTAAGTCCTAGGCAGTGCTAACAATTTCAGAGGTAATATTACAGTTTGGAATTGAAGTTAAATAGAGATGGATTTAGCTACAGGAGTTGAGGGACATAATTCTAGAGGTTCAGAACCGGTGGTAGTCACTTCAGCGACTACATAAAATCCGACAGCAGGTTCCCTGATAGGAGAAGTCAAGTTTTCAGCTTTCCTACCTGGAGGTGAGAACGACTGCTTGGAATCAGTCCCACAAAAAATTCCGGCCAATGAACATGTCGGCGTGTCCAAATCACGTCATCTTAAAGTGCGACCCAGACATTCTCGGTATTAAGGTGGTCATTTAAGGAAGCGCCGCATCTACAATGTTTACTCTACATTGTAGATGCGGCGCTACCTTAAATGACCACCTTAATACCGACGTGATTTGGACATGCGGGCATGTTCATTGGCTGGAATTGTTTGTGGGACTGATTCCAAGCAGTCGTTCTCGCCTCCAGATAGGAAAGCTGAAAATCAGACTTCTATCGGGGAAACTGCTGTCGGATTTTATGTAGTCGATAATTGGTACCCAACCCTTCAGAACAACAGTGCTAAAAAAAATGGCATATAAACTTCCACAAGGTGGCAGCATCTGCTCGGCAAAGATGAATGGCTGTATCATTTGTGTCACAGTGAACAGAGAAAAAATGATACAGTATAATTATATTAACAAAAACATTTCTATATGTTCTTCTGACAATAGAAGGAATCTATTTCACTGGAATGTGTTCATTAAGATTGGACACAATTATGTATCTAATCTACTAATTATCTCAAACTCAAGAACTGATAGCAATTGTCACATTTTTAAAAAATGTCCTTGGAAAGTGAGAGTTAATGTAGTATTCGTTTTGGGGTTTTTTATGACTACAACATAAATATTACTTTTTAATGAAAATAAAATATTTATGTTGTATATAAGCCTAGAGAACAACAATGGGTAGTGACTGGTTTATCTTCTACTGTCTCTACGCATTCCAACTGCACCACACCAATGGTAGTTGCACAGAAATACCAGTCATTAAAGGCAGCTTAATTATTGCCATCTGACAATACTTCAACCATACAGTAGCGACACGCACTATCGCCAACACCATCTACAATTATTATTCCGCTATCTTATGTATTATTGGTTTCCCATGTCTCTGAGATTGCAAGCTTATCTTTACCTTCTGTTTCAAGTTGTATGTTATTTTACTGTATTGTGTTCCCCTCTATGTACAGTGCTGCATAATATGTTGATTCTTTATAAATAAAGGATAATAATATTAGTGATAAGTAAATTCAGTATGCAAAATAACAGATAGCAAATATAGGAAACTAGGGACATTTATTTCCAGTGGAAATTCTTTAAAGTATAGAACTATCCCTGGAAAATAGAGACAGTTTGCAGCTATGCCTTTACTCATGTACCTTTCACCCATGTGACCTATTTACCTTATTTGACTCTGAACACACACAAACGTACGTAGACACACGCACACACATAATCGTATATTTTAAAACAGTTCTGTGATTTAAACTATCACTATATAGATCATAGGAAAATATGACAATGGACTTTTAATTTATGTTAATAGTCTGGAATTAAACAGATGCAACTTATCCCAAATTTTATCAGTCATTTCACTCCCTGAGCACTGAGGTGTCTGCCCTCCGCTGGCAGACGCTACTTAGGGGAAGGGGGGGTGGTGCTGTTGCCAAGAAACTACTTTAGACCACGGATTTACTGCAGGTTATCCTCATGCTATCTGTACTGTATGCTCCAAGCAGGCATCACGCAGTGCCAGTGTGATCAGCAGCAGAAATCTTTTTATGATCGCAAATTGACAATCAGATTGAAGCCCCTAAATTGTCACATGCATGGACCGGTATTCAAACATGCTGGGAGAGGAAGTGTGTTCTTCTTCTCTGTCAGCTTCCCCGGCTGAAACATTGAGACAAAAGAACTAAACAAAATGCATAAATTTCAAAAAAGCATTTTTGCGTATGTATCAGAGTTTTTTATTTTAACTGATTGCATTAATTATTTGCCGTTGGTTGTAGAAATTTGCAATCAATCTTTATGAGATTTAAATTTTCTACAAGTCTTCTCCTATTCTTTGCAAACCAGTATGTTTTACCTGTACCTGGGATCAGCCACCTGTGAGCTGCACCACAATGCAACTGTGACAGCATTAAAGAATTGGTAAGTGCACTGTGGGGTATGAAAGTGAGACTATTGATCTATGGCATGGGCTATTAAATTAATTTTCGGGCTAATTGGGGGATAATAAGCCCCTTTATTAGATGTGAATGTTATCAATTTGATTTCAAGGGTGGTTGGAGGGGAAATAGGCCTATTTATTTATTAAATGTAATTTAATTTTATTACATGTAATGCAATTTCAGGGCTGGATGGGTGGAAGGAGACATACATATTAAATGTGGATGATATTGATTTAATGTTGAGGTTGGTTTGGGCCAGCAATCCTAAAGTGTTCACTCATTCAAGTTTCTAGGAGGTATATAATAAATATTTACTTTCCAAACAGGGCCCCAATATTCCAGCATGCAGCCAAGCAACAATTAAGCTTAAGACACCAGTAGCAAAGTTGTAAGGTCAAGTAGGAGAGAGCAGCAGTTCCCCAAACCAGTATCTTGCCTAGGGCCCCTTAATCTGGCTCGGTCATTCACCCATGCTCTATTCGATCCTGATGCCCCATTATTTAATAACTGATAGACTATTATTATTGTTATTGTTATACCAAGCTGTGCAGCTGATTCTGCATAGATGCTGCAGGATAGAAAAGAACAAAATTTTCAAAATGCCTCATTCTAAAAAAGGTGAGAATAAGGTGTTAAAAGGTGAGAAAAGGGTACATGAGGAAAAGAGTGAAAAATAGTAAACAAAATGTGCAAAGTTTAGAGAAAAGTAGGTAAAAATTAAAATGACGCTAAGGCCCGATTTATGAAAAGCACCCATGATGGTGTTAACTATCACTCGGAATTGCTGTTGATAGCTTTCACCAGGGCTCTCATGGGCAAGCCTATTCAAAAGGCACCAATGCTGTCCTCCTATTGCTATCGCTAGGGTGGCTCAATAAATCATTTTTTTCCTACTAGTATTAAAATAATTAATTTTTCTATCTTTACCAATTTTTTTTATTGAAGAATGGAACTAGAAGCTCATTTTCTAGATTCCAGTTCAACTATGCATGTGTGAACCAACTGGCTAGCAGAGCAGTAAGGCTTCTCTTACCAAGGCCGCTCAGTATAGCCAGGGAGTTAAGTATCACTCAGCTGCCCAAGTGAACTTTTAATGGTAAATTGTGGTGATATAAGATTTGCAATCACTGCGATAAGAAGCGGTAGAACATCTATGTTATTGCTGCTCCGTCATAAATAGACCCCAGAAAGACAGAGGAAAGCGGAGTGAAAAGCAAAGGGAAAACAGTGAAAAGGCGAGCATAAAGAGGAAAAGTGAAACAGAGAGTATAAAGACAGGAAAATTATAATTAGGGAAAAACAGAGAATGGAGAGTGAAATGCAGAGTGAAAAAGAAAGAAAAAGAAAGAGAAAAAATGTGAACAGAAAAGAGAAAAGGGGACTGAAAGAGAAAAGGATAGAGAATATATGGGAAAAAGAGAGCTATAAGAAGAGAACAAGGGGTCTATTTAATGGGATGTAGTTGCAATGTCAACAATCAAAATGTAGACAGTGGAAAAGTGTACACCACAATGTCTATAGTCATAAGGTCGACACAGTTATAGTTTGAACAATCATAATGTCTACATGTTCATGAGGTTGACACAGTTAAAACGTCAACATGTGAAATGTGTACATTGTAAAGGCGACAGTCAAAATGTCAACATAAATCACTATGTTTAAAATGGCAATATATGTTAAAAAAACAAACAGCAACAACATGGCACAGGGCTGGATTCACTAGGGAGATTGGGTCCACAAAAAAAATGTGGACTTCACCCTAGGTTTCACCAGCCCCAGGATGATAGCACTAGGGCTCTTCCCACACCCCTGGGGAAGGGGGTGTGGGGTAATATTAATGGTATAATTGTAAAATACATTTTGTTCCTGATGCACTACAGGTCTCAGCATGTCCAGGCTGCCGTTAAGTGTTCATGCTGGCCCTTGTGGTGCTTCAAGCACCAGCATACCCATGGCTGCCAGGGAATAGTGGCTGTTATGTGCGTTTTATCGCTAACCAATAACGATTGTCGAACCTCGATTTGTGTTTCCAAAGCACAAAGATTTATTCGCAATAAGTGGAAAAATATGCTCAAGCGAAGTAATAGTAAATACAGCCGTTACTTATCGCAGGCGCTCTGGATCCAGTGCAGTCATTCAATCCTGAAGTCTGGGGACAAGATGTCTGCACTCTGGATCACAAGCTGCTGCTTATATACACAATCAAATACAGTAATACAATGAAGATGGTATAGCTTGCATCTAGTGGTCCGGGTCTCAAGAATGTCCAAGGGGTCGTCAATCATTGGCTGGTTCATCCTAAGGAATCCAAAGGAGGGGGTCATCTCTGCAGGGGGTATGCTCTGCTCTTCCCGCCCGGATTCCTTAGTCTTAAGTAGTTCATAATTTCCTATCATTCATAACTTGCGTATGCACTCTGCGATTCCCTCGCAGAGTGAACCAAACAGTAGGATATGTAATAAGGTTCATTATGATACCACTCATGATGTTATTCCTTTAACCCATTCCGTGTATTTCACTAATATGCATGTAACTCTGATATATCATATAAATACTACTATATTTCGACATAACTGACTATGTGTTGCAACTACCATTAATGTGTACTATTTTATAAGTATGCGTGTTTGTGCGAATGTACGGTAAAAGACCGATTACTGTTGCTGCCACGTGTAGTGGATGCGTACGCCCTTTCACGCCGTAGCGTGCCCTTGTACGTCATAGCGTACCGTACGCATCTTTTCAGACAAAGACAACCAAGTTTGCTAGACTTTAATTGAAATGACTTTATCCAATTTGCTGACTTCGACAGTTCCACCCTTTGATAGTGTAATAAACTATCACCCAATCACCGTTTCAAGTTCAGGATTATACAATACTTCTTCACAGACCATGATCTCAGTATCTGGTACCACCCTTTCAGTCTCTTTCTCAGTGTTACTCCCATGAGACCGTTTTCCACACTTCAACACAGTAGGAACACATTTGACAACTAAACCAATTGCTAAGATGACACCCAGTATAAGGAGAAGGAGCTTACCTACACTCGCAATCATTTCCTGTACCCACTCCCCCAGACCGGAGAACCATTTTGCTGGGTTCAACCATGAGAACCAACCCGCCACCTTTTCCCCGACCTCATATAATGAAGAATTATGGCTCTTTCGAAATTCCCATTTTAGCTGCAAAATTTCATCCATCTTCCGGTCTATAACCTCTTTAGGGTCTTCCGTATAATTAGTAATGTACGTGCAACATTTGACACCGAACTGGGTGGCCAGTGTCACACAGTACCCACCAGTAATAGAGGTGAGATAATTTAGTACCAGTCTATGTTGCACCAACTCCTTCTTGTACGCTTGTAGCTCCCTTCCAGTATACCTGAAAGTGTCATCATACATCTCGGTGATATTATCTATTAATTTAGCTAGGTCTTGGATATATTTAAAGTTTAATGTTCCCCGAGCGGTCCTGGTGAGATCTAGAGCAACCATAACTTGGAAACCAGCAGTTTCACTAATCAATTTTGTAGCTATGGGTTCCTCACCAGGAATCATATTTCTCTTGCCACGGTGTTCATACTGTGTGTGTATGTATGGTGGTGATGTAGTCTTGTGAATATCTACCATTTCTTCATGAGTAATAGTCATGATTTCAGGAACCAGTTTAGCTATGAAACACAAGCCCTTGGAACTCGGAGTCACCCAGGAATAAGCTTTCCTTCCACAAACAAAATACACATCATCAGGGAGAACATAAGGAGCAGTATGCCCATGAATTATATCACACAGAGTTTTGATAAAACTACCCATGCCTAGTGTCTCCATCTGCTCTAGACACGTGTCGGCATTAATGATATTTTCACATTTATCTGTAGAGACTTTTCCAATAGATACCTTCTTATGTTTGGTTATACGCCCTAACTTGTGACTTCCATCAGCATTCCTGCCTAGTAGTGACCTTGTGAGTCTCTCTCTAAAATGAGTGTGGCGAGCCATTGTCTGATCTGATAGGTCAGCCTCCCAATTCTCCAGGCGCTTTGCATGAGATATGTTTAGGCACAGCAAAGATCTGCCTATGGAGTATTGTCGAAGCGTCAGACTAGGGGACCTAGTGTTATTGTACCTCCCTTCTATGGGCCTCCCACCCCTTAATTCGAGTACTTCGGATATGTTTAGCGGGAATGGCACTAGTCCTATGTTATGCTGCCCTTGAGGCACATGAGAGCACACCCAACACTCAGTTTGGTTTAGCACCTTACCCACCAGGGAGTGATAATCCTCCAAAGGATGCCCGCCTATATTCAGAGTACTGGGGGACTGGCATCGTTGAATGCATCTCTCGTCAACTAGGGAGTTGCAGAACTTGCAGATACAATACTCATCAGACAATAGCCCTTCACACTGCCTCCGAGTTCCTGAGCTAGCAGACCTTTTCATAACCCCTGGACCAAGTTTGATAATGGGCTGCTCAGGATATCCTATTAACTTTTCTTCGGCCTCCATTTCATCCGTATCACTCCCAGAACTCTCCTCCATCCTCCATTCTCCTTCACAAAAATAGAATGTCCTAGAAAAAGTAAAAACAAGGAAAATCCTGGAACAAAAGAAAAACAAAAACCGCCACTCCATCACTGGAAAGATAGTTCTGAGGCAACGTCTCTGGTTCAGGTGTCTCAACTGCAGGCTTTAGGTCTCCCGGAACAGGTTCACAAGTGACAGCTCTATGTCGTCGGTCTGAGTCTTGTCTTGCACTTTCTCCGGATTATGGACTCTCCTGCAGTGGGTGGAATGGACCCAAGTGTCTCTCTCTGCAACCTTCAGTGATGTAGTACTGGCCAGCAGCACTTGGTACGGGCCTTCCCAACGGTCTGTTAAACAACCTGAACGTAAGAAATTGCGGATCATAACATAGTCTCCAGGTTCAACATCATGACAGTTCGTCTCTGGCATACCAGGTGACAGCATTTTTTGTTTTTGTTGTTGTTGTTTCAGCTGTCTACTCATTCTTATAAGATATTGTACAGTCACTTCATTATTACACTTTAAGTCGTCTTGTGGACTCACGATCAAATGAGGTTGTCGTCCGAACAGTATCTCAAAGGGGGACAGATTAAGAGGAGGTCTAGGAGTGGTTCGAATGATGTGGAGGACCAACGGCAAAGCCTCAGGCCATGCCAACCCAGTTTCAGCCATTATCTTACCTAGTTTGTTCTTGATAGTACCGTTTACTCTCTCCACCTTACCACTGGCTTGTGGTCGGTAAGGGGTGTGAAGTCTGCTACTGATTCCCATGAGTTTACACATATTTTGGAAGACCTCACCAGTAAAATGGGTACCCCTATCACTTTCAATGATTCTAGGGATACCGAACCTACACACAAAGTCTTGTACAATTTTCTTTGCAGTGAACACAGCAGTATTAGTGGCTGCCGGATATGCTTCTACCCAACCGGAAAACACATCAATACACACTAACACATACTTTAGATTCCTGCACGGTGGTAATTGGATATAGTCAATTTGTATTACCTGAAAAGGTCCGTCTGTAGGAGGGATGTGGGATGGCTCAGTTGGAATAGTTTTCCCAACATTTTTCCTCAAACAAGTAAGACATGACATTGCTTTCTTACCAGCTTGAGAGGAAAATCCGGGAGCACACCAGTATGCTCTCACCAGTTTGCACATACCTTCTTTACCCAGGTGAGTCAGGCCGTGTGCTGCTTCAGCCAGGCTTGGATAGTATGTTCGGGGAGCTACAGGCTTACCTTGTCCATCCCTCCAGAGTCCTGAGGACTCTTGACCACATCCCTTCGCCTTCCAGACCGCCTTCTCCTGCAGGGAACACAAATCTTGCATTTCAATTAATTTCTGCGTGTCTAATGTCTGAAAAACCATCATAGTCTCGGTCGATACAGTCATAGGTTGCCCTGCTGCCCATTTAGCAGCTTCGTCTGCCCTGTTGTTGCCCAATGACACTGGGTCTTCTTCAAAGGTATGGGCTTTGCACTTTATGACGGCTACTGTTCTGGGTAACTGTATCGCTGTCAGAAGTCCTTTTATGTGTTGTGAGTGTGCCACTGGTGTACCTGCTGCTGTCGTAAAGTTTCTAAGACGCCAAAGGGCCCCAAAATCGTGCACTACCCCGAAGGCGTACCTAGAGTCAGTATATATATTGGCTGATTTACCCTCTGCCAGTTCACACGCTCTCTTTAGTGCTACTAGTTCCGCCACCTGGGCTGAGTGAGGTGGACCAAGGGGTTCAGCTTCTACCACATCCTGATCGTCTACAACAGCGTAACCAGTACATAGCTCTCCTGTCTCTGTCTGTCTATGGCAACTTCCGTCTGTATAAAACGTAAAATCTACATTTTCTAAGGGGGTGTCACGTATGTCGGGCCTTGCAGTAAAGGTCTGATTCAGGTGTTCCATACAGTCATGCGTGTCAGTATTCTTGCCTAACTCATCATCAACCAGGGTCTCCTCACCTCCTACCCTTTGTGTCTCTTGAGACACATACGGAAGGTATGTAGCTGGATTTAGGGTGCTACATCGTTTGATGGTGATGTTTGAGGGTGCCATCAGGGCTAGTTCCCACTTTGTGAATCTAGCTGAAGAAACATGTCTGGTTTGGGCTGAATTTAACAGAGCTGATACAGCATGGGGTGTATAGATGGTTGAATTATGTCCTAATACTACATCCTCGCTCTTACTTACTAGAAGGGCCGTTGCTGCTACACTTCTGAGACATGTTGGGAGTGATCTTGCCACATTGTCTAATTGTGCACTGTAGTATGCTACCGGTCTGCTAGCGTCACCATGTTTCTGTGCGAGGACACCTGCTGCACAGCCATCAGCTTCTGTACAATATAGCTCAAAAGGCCTTTCATAATCAGGTATTCCCAATGCAGGTGCTCTTGTCAGACTATCTTTAAGATTAAAGAACGCTTGCTCTGACTCTTCTGTGTGTACGACATGTTCTGGTTTTGAGGAAGAGACTAGCTCCTGCAATGGTAATGCCAGAATAGAAAAACCTGGGATCCATGACCTACAGTATCCACACATCCCCAAGAAAGTACGAATCTGCTTCTGGCTCTGTGGCAGGGTCATGTGTTGTATGGCCTCAATTCTGTTGGTTGTCAGGTGTCTTAGCCCCTTAGTGAGGCAGTGTCCTAAGTATTTGACCTTAGTCTGACATGGCTGTAATTTATCCTTTGCCACCTTGTGCCCTGTTTGTGAAAGATGAAGCAACAACAATTTAGTATCATGTAAACATGACATAAAAGAATCAGAGCACAACAACAAATCGTCCACATATTGAATTAGAACAGACCCATTGTGGGGTTGAAAGGATTGCAAACAGTCATGTAAGGCTTGGGAGAAAATACTGGGGCTGTCAATGAACCCCTGGGGTAGTCTGGTCCATGTGTATTGCACTCCCCTGTAGGAGAATGCAAAAAGGTGTTGGCAGTCAGGGTGAGAAGAAAGCAGAACATAGATCAATGACAGTAAAATGACTGGCAGACGGTGGAATCTGCATGAGGATGACAGCTGGATTCGGCACCACGGGGAATTGGCTCTCAACAACTTTGTTAATTCCCCTTAAGTCCTGGACTAATCTATAGCCCCTCCCCCCACTCTTCTTCACAGGGAAAATGGGACTATTTGCTGTACTGGCTGTACGAATTAAAATCCCTTGTTGTAACAGCCTCTCAATAACAGGATATACCCCTAGTTCCACCTCCGGTTTTAATGGATACTGTGGGATTTTTGGAGCTATCCTACCACTTTTTAGATTGACCATGACAGGGGCTACGTTTGCCATCAGTCCAGTGTCCTGTCCATCTCTGGTCCATAGGGAACCTGGTATTTCCAGCAACATCCCCTTTACTTGAGATGGACTTTGTTCTATAACAGGAGAGTGTAACATTAACCTTTGAGGGGTGTCCAATATGTCCTGTACCTCATGTGCAACCTTCTCGGGTATATCTAGGAACACACCATCTGAAGTACAGTATATGACACATCCCATTTTACATAACAAGTCTCTCCCTAGCAAGTTAGTAGGAGCCGCTGCAGCCAAGAGAAACGAATGCTTAGTATGCAGAGGCCCGATAGTAACTTCGGCGGGTTTAGTTAGAGGATAATGTAACACTTTTCCCGTCACCCCCATAGCTGGAATAGTTTTGCTGGTCACCTGTAGGTTGAAAGGAGAGGTTATCACAGATCGGGCCGCCCCTGTATCTACAAGAAAAGTTTGTTTCCTACCAGCTATGTCAACTATCATTGTTGGTTCTTCACTCTGACTCTCAGTTAACCTTACTGGCTGTAGACTACAGGTATGACCTGACCCCTACCGCTGACTATTGATTTCCCGCGCAGCATTTGCTGCCGTAATATGCGCGGGTAGATGTGAGTCTTCTAGTCTATGTGAATCCCTCCTTGGAGGATATCTATGTGACCCACCTCTCTGTGTATTGAGTCTTTCCTTTTTACACTCTCTAGCGTAATGTCCTTCCTCGTTACAGTTAAAACACCTGATCACTTTAGGTTTCCGGTTATATGGGTTGTATGCTGGTGGTCGTGTATGCACCTTTTCTAGAGCCTGTATACTTACCATCATTAACCTATCACTTTTCTCCTCCCTTTTTCTAAAAAGGTTTTTGTCATGCTCCACAGCAGACTCCCTAAGAGAGTCTACCGTGACGCCTCTCCAATTAGGTAATGTGGTTTCTACTCTCGTCTTTAAATTTTCTCTAAGGCCATCCATCAGTTCTCCTACAGCTACCTCTCTGTGATGTGGGTCCTCACTTATGTTGGATATCCCAGTAAATCGTGCGATCGCTGTTATAGCTCTAGCAAAGTAATCTGAGGCAGTTTCACTATCCTTTTGTTTAATGGTGAAAATCTTACTCCAATTTACTACTACTGGAAAACAGATGACTAAGTGTTTGACAATTTGTTCTATATTCCGTTGGTTAATCTCATCAGTCAAGGTTTCATCTTCCTCCAACAAACAATCTTCAATAAATTTTTGTATGTTAGTATTGGGAGGAAGACACGCCCTCAACACTACACGCCAATCCTTACTGGTTGGTTCGTGAGCATTTCCTAAATCTTTAACAAATTTCTGACATTTAGCTAACTCTTTTCTAGGATCTGGGAATTCAGTCATAATGGAACGTAATTCTGATCTAGTCCAGGGACAATGCATTGTAACATTTCTTAAAGGAACTACACCATCCTTATCCGGTTTCCCATTGGGAACTGATATTGTGCGGACCGGGAACGCACCCTCTGGTACACTGACTTCAGGAGACACTACAGGATTTACTGGTCCTAGATTTAGAACGCTTTCACTCCTAGTGATCACGCTACTCTCACCTATCTCAGCCATTTTCTCATACTTGCGCTGAGCCTCTAGTACACTAACGGCATGGGCAATGGCCGAAATCACAGTGGGTTCATCTTCACTTTCAGATACACTTGATTTAAACTGGTTTAAAACAGGATACAACTTAGCAATTTTTCTATTTTCAGTTTTAACAACGGCTGTACTTACCCCTCCCGCCACATAAGGTGGCGGGGGCGCGCTTGCGCTGAGTTCGCCACGCTTCTCAACGGTTACATCTGCCTTGCGCGCGCTTTTCGCCACGCCTATTTCCGGTTTGCATTCGCTGCTCTGCCACGTGTTACCTTCCATTTGCCACAATTTTAAACAATCATTATGTCTATTTCTCTTTTTCGTTGACTTGATCAACCATATTTTATCTTTTACAGTATTCAGTACCTCTGCATTAAAACTCCCTATTGTTGGGAAAGGCCTATCACAGTCTTTGGTCATCCCGACCCACGTGTCACAATACACAGTTGCATATGCACCATATTTTTTACACATGAGAAACCTCGCTGAACCAATAGGGCCTTCCTTAGGCAGTACACTGACCATCTCTAGCGTATGCTTAGCACCCATGTTGAACAATATACCTTCTACCCGGAACACAGACACACCGCAATGCTCTGTTCCTTCCGGCCAAATGTGAAACACAGACACACCTCAATGCTCTGTTCTTTCCACCTAACAATTTCAACTCTGCTGCTATACTCACCGCTAGAGATCTATAATACTCGGTGAATGTATTTCCTTTAGCCGCGTTCACTCGCTTTTCTCGCCCCTGGCGAGGATCCCTAATACAGAAATATCACTGTGGGCCCCAAGGGCTATCAGCTCCTCGATACCCTGGCTCAACCACAAAAATCTGCTGAGTTTATTATCGCTGGGAGCGCAAGTTAATACAATCAACCTGCCTTTCCAGTATAATTCCTCCTAGCTGCTTCACCAATTCGCACTAACGGTGCGATCGGATCGCACTGCCTACCAATACTAATTATTAGCAAACCTTGCGATCTATTGGTAGCGCTTTGCGAAAACCCGGTTTTCGCATTCGGTATACCTGCCCTGTATACCGTCCTTCAGTTGGGCAATCCGCCTCGTCAGACAGCAACTGAGCACAATCCACAACAAAACAGTGTATCTACGTTACAACATCACACACTATACACCTTTTCTGCGCAGAAAATCAAAAGTTCCCAACAACAGTAATAATACCTCAGAGGCTTTCACAAGTAATTATACTATACACGTACAATAACTATCAAAACGATTGTTTAACCACGTGGCAAGTCTACCGGAAGTTCGCGTACGCACAGCAGGAAATACACATACGCTAAGCAATGCAATACAGTTAAAACGCACAATGACAGAAAAAAGAAACAGTTTTCTCTTTTGTCCCTAGGTTCTAGTTAGCGTGCCCTAGATAATGCAAAACGGACATTCGGTTTCACAACACAGAGTAAAATTCAGGTTTTGAACACAATGCGTTCTTACCCGTTTATGACGCGTCTCCACCCTTTGTTGAGGAACCGAAATCCGTTGGTCTTGCGTATCATCGGCAACGAAACCTCCAAAGCTCACGAGCCCCCAAATTGTTATGTGCGTTTTATCGCTAACCAATAACGATTGTCGAACCTCGATTTGTGTTTCCAAAGCACAAAGATTTATTCGCAATAAGTGGAAAAATATGCTCAAGCGAAGTAATAGTAAATACAGCCGTTACTTATCGCAGGCGCTCTGGATCCAGTGCAGTCATTCAATCCTGAAGTCTGGGGACAAGATGTCTGCACTCTGGATCACAAGCTGCTGCTTATATACACAATCAAATACAGTAATACAATGAAGATGGTATAGCTTGCATCTATTGGTCCGGGTCTCAGTAATGTCCAAGGGGTCGTCAATCATTGGCTGGTTCATCCTAAGGAATCCAAAGGAGGGGGTCATCTCTGCAGGGGGTATGCTCTGCTCTTCCCGCCCGGATTCCTTAGTCTTAAGTAGTTCATAATTTCCTATCATTCATAACTTGCGTATGCACTCTGCGATTCCCTCGCAGAGTGAACCAAACAGTAGGATATGTAATAAGGTTCATTATGATACCACTCATGATGTTATTCCTTTAACCCATTCCGTGTATTTCACTAATATGCATGTAACTCTGATATATCATATAAATACTACTATATTTCGACATAACTGACTATGTGTTGCAACTACCATTAATGTGTACTATTTTATAAGTATGCGTGTTTGTGCGAATGTACGGTAAAAGACCGATTACTGTTGCTGCCACGTGTAGTGGATGCGTACGCCCTTTCACGCCGTAGCGTGCCCTTGTACGTCATAGCGTACCGTACGCATCTTTTCAGACAAAGACAACCAAGTTTGCTAGACTTTAATTGAAATGACTTTATCCAATTGGCTGACTTCGACATGGCATTTCGGGCACCAAGGAAAAATGTAAGCAAAACACAGACGCAAGTGTAAAAATTATTTTAATTGAAATAAACATAACCTTACACTACCCTCATTCACTCTATTTATTTCTCATCTAAATCAAGGGTCTTCATCTGTAATAAATCAAAGGGTCCTTGGCAAAATTAAAATCCTTGGTACACAATGCAAGACTAGCTCCTAGGCGCTCCGACACAAAATGAGCTCTTTGCGGAAGTAGTTATATATTTATTATGGGGATTTCCCCTCAAGGCTCAAAGCAAATACTTAATACTTCATATACATTTATTGACATTTTACTCACTAAAAACATAAATATCCCCATAAAGTAAACTTTGTATGCCTACCACATCCCACTGGAGACAGTTCATATATGAACAGGAGGGTCAAGTGATGAAAACTCATGACCATCACTGCATACAATTTCTCCAGGAGACTAGAGGTTGGTAATGAGCTGTATTGTCACCCTTACTCCATACCCAGCCTACTCCATTCAAGGTAGGCTACCTTGAGAGTGACAATACTGGGTAATACAACAAGTCACCGATTACAAAGAAGGGTCCTTTTCTAACCTTTTGTAATTCCTTTCTTAAGGAAGTGCACCTGATAGGTAACTCTTTTGTGTTGCCAATTATTTTTGATGTATTCATGCCATGTTTGTCTCTTGTATTAAGACAGAGAGTGTTGTTGGGGAACAAAAGGTCTAGTTAGAATGTGATGTTTTCTCTCACAGGTATGGCTGTCTTCTATTGTTTCTGTGGTCAATAATTGGGTAGCGAGGGAGCCATAAGTGTTAGAGATACTGATTCCAGTTGCCCCTAACACTGTCTATGGTATTGCAGAGCTTGATGAAGTGAAAGTTTCCCATGTCATTGACTTGACCTTAAGGACAGTGCATATAGTTTTCAGGCTTGTCTTGCTGATCTTATCCCTACATATGAAGCAATTCTCTGGTACCACCTCTATCTTATGGTAGCTCTTCAAACTACCACGTGGGACAGTGTAATGTTGAAGTTGTTACTTGCATCAAAACAAAGCTGCTACCAGAACTATGCTATTACTGGGCTGGTAACACTATAACAAGGAAACCCGCGACATGCGGTCCTCCTGTCATAATGTCAACCATCCTTTGCTTGTTTAACTTGAGGCTGAATTCCCTAGGGGAATCTGAACGGCAAAAGAAAAAGATGCCCCCACTCTCAAGAAAATTGAAAGCACTAGGGCTCTTCCAAACACCCCTGGGGTGGTAAGTGTAGAACTACAAGTGTCAGCATACCCATGGCTGGCAGAGCATGCTGGCACCAGGGATCTGTAGTGCCATTGTAAAAAAAAAAAAAGCAGTAAAATAAACACACATACAGCGTGAAAAAAATACTTTCTGAAAAATAAAAACTCCCCACACAATGGCATATTTAGGACAGCAAAGCAAAAGGTGTGTGGCATTACTGGCTGGTATCAATGTCACCATCTGGTGTTTCCTGGAAAGAACCATGCAAAAGTGGATGTACAATTTAAGAATCTTGGTAAACCTCTGAGAGGGGGTAAATTAATTAATGTTTAGAATAAACAAAAGGATATATCCAGTAGGATTGAACTTCGCACCTCTGCAAAATGAGGAAATTTTGCTCATCTGTACTCCAGAGCCTGCTAGTTACATAGGAAGAATGGTAGTTGCAGTGTTTAATCCAAAACTCTTGCCTTCTTGGAGAATGGGGTTTCATAGTAAGGTTGAATGAAAATACAGGTCCATCAAGCTCCAACTTTTATAAAATCAAGCTCTGCTAGTCCAGAGCAAGGCTAAAACAAAACCACCAGTGCAACAATTGCCAAATAGACTTAACTGGGAGAAAAATTGTCCTTGGCTACAGCAAACCAGTTTCATGAAGTACACCTTACTCTTCTGATGCCTAGAAAACATTATGGTCCAGAGTCATAAAGTAGAGCAAAGCATAACAAAGGAATAACTTTGCACCTGGGCAAAACCATGTTGCATTGGAGGGAGGCAGTAAATTTAAAATGTGGTGACAGATTTATATTGGGGTAAGGCAAGCATGTTGAGTTGCCATGACTGGTGCATCGTGATGGGACCCCCTCACGTGGTACCAGTTCACGGTGGTCTTTATGTACACGTTAATTTCCTTGGGCCTTGATAGCACACAATTAGGCATGCATTCCTTTAGAATATGTGTGGCCACAGCTGCAGTTGTAGAAGGTACTTTAGGGCCATGTATTCAGAAATTAGGCAGATGGATGTCCGCTGCATATCAATGGTATGTGAGGCCTTCGCTTCTCTTTTGACCTTTGTTCTGCTGTCTCTAATCTCTCTGGGTTGACACAAGACTCTGTTGCTTGCTGCTGCTGGGTGCAGGTTCATGAACGGAGTTTTCCGTATTTTCCCTCTAAAGTGGGGCTAATTGGCTGGTGGCACAACAAGGTTTTGACTGTTTTACCTTTGTCTGTGTCGCCCGTCTTTTTAGCTTTCACTTCTCCTCTATGTCTTGCCTTGTTTCGTCTGGTATTCACTGGCTTCTATTCCATCAGCTTAAGGGAATGCTGTGTTGCTGTATGGTGCTTTAACTCTGTTTTTCTGCCTTACAGTGCATGGAGCTCCACTGAAGATCTGGGTCCTGGGACACTTGTTCGTGTATTGGGCTTCGTTACACCGAGCAGCAGGTGATGCATCTGTGTTCCTTCGCCTAGTAGATGTATATTGGGTGGGGCAACGGGGATTAAGGCGGCAGAGCTTTAAAGGGCTACTGTCCAGGGAGATAGCAGAGGGTTTCCCATACTCTCATTACGCACCTTGGTGGGAACAATTTTGGTCATGCGATCCAGTCTCATCTAGTGTGGGTGCATGCCTCCTGGTGATCCAGTCTCATCTAGTGTGGGTGCAAGCCTCCTGGCCTAATCTGCTCCTATGCTTGTCCGACATAGTGCCCAAGCTAATGTGGAGGTCCTTTCCTGGTGCACGGGTAGTGGACTGTTCCGCACAAGAAAGTGAATTCGGTTGTAGCCCGGGTATTCCGGTCCCTGGGTGGTTTGCGGATCAAGCACCCATGAAATAGATTCCAGAAGCCCGGTCTCTATAGATCTGATGGGGAACATCTGACCAAGGATGGCTTGGGTGTGTTATGAGTAATCCAGAAGGGTTCAGTTTATGGAATGCCTGGGGATTGTTGTTCCAGTCTAAGAATTAACTGAAAGGGTGCACTTAGGTAAAATGGTATATAAATACTAATGTCCCGAGGGTAGGTGACCCGTGAGGGTACATGAGGATTATTATTGATCAGTAGCCAAGGCCGAGTACAGTGTTCTCCCACCACCATATCAGTGAAAGGTTATTTCAATAAATAAATTAATTGCCAATAAGTCGGTGTGGTGTATTTTATTACATAGCATAAATGTTAAGGTTATGTTATCAACCGTTAATTATTTTATTAGAATTGAGAGATGGACTAAGCCCAAGGGAGATTAAAAGCTGAAGTTTGTGTACATAACCATTTGGCTTAAAAAGAGTTAACAAAGCAGGGGAGGTGTGGTGATACCTATGTAAGGGTCATGGGGGCAGGAGCAAGGGAATAGTTTATAAAAGAACAGGGAGGAGTCAGCCAGCTCTCTTGGCACCAGGAAAGCATCTCTCCCTTCTGTTCCCAACTCCTGGATCTGGCATTTGTTAGCTGGTTGTGGTGGTGGGGGTGGTACTTCCCAAGTCTTTGGATGTGCCACTTGGTACACGGGCCTGGCTCTCTAAGTACGGGTACTGGTACAAGCCCAGAGATATAGGTGCGTGTGCTTGCTGTATGGTACAGGAGTGCTGGTTCAGCCCTGGGGGTATTTGGAGCTCAAACTTGGACTAGGTTTCTGTGACTGCTGCGGCTTTTAGCATGATAGGAGAACACTGTACAGGCATAAGCAAGGTTGGTGAAGCGCACATTGATGATAGTGAGCTGCTTGGAATCAGTTAACTTTGAAAAGTCAGCTTATGTTCAGTGCAAGTACAGCTTCTGGGGACTGGCTTGCGGTGTGTTACTATTAGTCCAGAAGGGTTTGGGTTCCGGAATTCCTGGGGATTGTTATTCCAGTTTAAAGATAAACTACAAAGGTGAGCTTAGGCAAAATGATAGATGAACACTGATGACCCGAGGATGGGCAACCCGTGATGGGACATCCGGATTAGTATTGAACAGTAGTCAATGCAGAGTACAGTGTTCTCCTACCACCATATCAGTGAACGGTTATTTCAATAAATAAGATGTGGTGTCTTTTATTAAACAGCATACGTTTTAAGGTCAAGACTAAAGATTTATGATTATGTTATCAACCATTAAGCATTTTAATGAGGTTGAATGCATCTGAACAATCTCAAGATCTACAGTGAGATGCCCATATTCAAAATGTGGTCTAACTGTGACTCCTCCACTGGTGATACTATGTTTGCATCACATGCATTATTCAACTTTTTATACATTGCAGGATTTATTCATCTTTGCAGTCATTAACTGCCACTGTACACTGCTACACAGCTTTCTATCAACAACTATTCATTATCCGTTTCAGTTCTCCCCAACTGTACGCCATTTAGTATGTAAGTAGCATAGTTATTGCAATGGCCTAAGTACTTAACCTCAGAGTCATGATTTACATTAAATTCCATTTGTCGATTCAGGGACCTATTTACCACTTTGTCTAAATCTTATTGTGGTAACTTACTATTCTGTTCTGTGTTAATATCCATACATACATACAGTATATTAATATAATCAGAAAATATTACTTTCTAGACAATCTACTACTATAAATAAAACGTTTGAAAAGAAGGCCCAATACTATTCCGTGTTATACCACTAATGATTTTAGCCTAGTCTGAATAGGTTCCAATTATAACTACCCATTGTCATCTATCCTCCAAATAGATCCCCACTAATACAGGACAAGAATACAAGAGCACACTTTAGACACTAAAGACATACTAATCACAATAAGAAACATTTATGTATTACACTCTGTAATATTGCTATATGAAGTAATATCTGAAATAAACACAAGGGGCCTGATTCATTAAAGAAAGTTAAGCAGACAATTGAGTTTGCTGCAAGGGGTGAAAATTAGTTTATTATTTTGCACATAAGGAAAATACTGGCTGTTTTTTCATGTAGTACACAAATACTTGATAGCTTAGTTGTACACTGAAATTTAAAGTCTATCTAGGACATGCCATCAGGGGCAGGCTGGTCTGGGGGGCAGGGGGGCATCACCCCCCCGGGCCAGTCCCATAGTGGGCTACCATAGGCTGGGTCACTGGGCCCCCTGCATTTTTTTCCTTTAAAATAGGCTGGTGAGTCGACTCTTGCCCCCGGGGCGGAAATTTGCAAGCCCTCCCCCGCATGCCGTGCCCCAAATATAAATCTGCCATCACATTTTAAATTTACTTCCCCCTCCAATGCAACATGGTTTTGCCTTACTTACTTACTTTTGCTAATCTTTCCTTAATGAATCAGGCCCAAGCTTCTTAGCACATATTATGATCAAACTGTGAATGACCATCTATTGAGACAAGTTGAACTCATTCAGATGGCTGCCAACACTAACAACTCACTTCTTTAATGGGGTACATGCCTCTATTTGTTACATCTGCCTACAGGTTATAGATAATCATGGTATGACCTAGCTGAAATCTGCTATAATTAAAAACATCTATGTATTTAAGGGTGGGATGCTTGGCCAAAGTGTAGGAGGGTATAGTCTTCAAAGTGCTAAACAAAAATAGGGGGGATTTAGTCCAAACAGTCAAATGTATGGAAAGGTGCATCACTGCTGCTGTCAAGAGTTGTCAAGATGTGAAGTAACAATGTAATGTCGGTAAGTAGTGAGACAGAAATGTTCAATCAAATCTAATTTTAGAAAAAGTACAGATGTAAACCCAATGATGGGAAATATTTTAATCAGTGGGCAAACAGTAGTACTGCCCCTGTACAGTGAGTGTAATGTTATTGTACAATGGAAGTTTAATGAGAGAAGACACCAGGGCGCTACAGCTGAGGGTTGGAAGTATAGTAGGAAGATTAGAGCATTTCCTGAGGTGGGTGGCTTTACCAAAACAGCTAATGGAACTATATGACAGCACAATCTGCCTATGAATCATCTGTGTTATTGGTACTTTAAACTGGATGAAAGTGCGTCTCAACAGAAAAATCTGACAAAATATATTAAGTGAATTATGCAAAGTTTAAGGCCAAGTATATGCAGGAAATTCTCCAATTAAAGATTTATATGGCTCTGTTGGCCTGACTAGCTTGTTAGGTAAAATACATTACCTTCTCCGTGCAGCAGGGGGAGCACAATTGCCTTTGCAGGCAATTAATGTCTTGTGACACTCCTATTTTTTTAGCAATTGTGGTTCGTTCCTCATTGCTCCATTTCATCTTGTTTAACATAATTTCAGATAGTAGGTTTTACTTCAAAATCCCCTATTTTATTGCAGCTATACTCACTTTAAAGGTAGACATGTCACAATGAATTAAGTTTTAGTATGTCAGACACATTGTTTAAGTAGTTTAGTGAGTAACTTTTTCTAATCTATCTCCTTGTTTTCTTTGTTGGAATGCTATGCAAATAAGTGGTATGAGACAGGTGAAACAAATAACTCTGTTGTTTCAAAAGAAATATGGCTCTGCAACTGCAAAATAAAATGTGCATTTTATTATTTATGATGGCATAAAAGATGTAACAGCCTGCACCAAGTGCCAATAACAGATGCGTTGTTATGAGTATCGCCAATTAGTCACAAGCAGTGTGAAAATAGGAATGAACCCCAGGGATAAATAATGTAAGCAAAATGTATGTGCTAGATAAACTACGTAGTACATAGAGATAGTGACTATCCAGGAGGGAGCTACCTTGTCTTATGATATGGAGAAATGAAAAGTCTGAGTAACAAACAGGATGAAGGAAAGATTAAAAATGTGGAATGGAAATAATGATCCAATTAAGATGTAAAAGCCCTACAGATACAGTAGGTAACAGAAAGAGAAATCCAATGTAAGAGACTGAGTATGTCCCGCTATGTATTTACAGGGGTAAAATAAAGTATTATAAGAAAATGTATCTGAAGAGATCAGGAGGGAAAAGATGTGGAAGAAAACATAAAGGGGCAAGAAGATGAGGCGATGGAGGCAGAAAACATGGAAAAGCAGGAAGGCGGTTTAATGCATGAAATTGAAAATAATTATTCCATTTGAACTAATGGTTCCACATAGCCCCATGGAAGTGACAGTTGGAGCTTAGTCTACACAGACATACAGGTTCCAGAGTTGTCTAAAGTGGTCTAAAAATATTAATAATAAATCTGTATCTGATGAATTGAGAAATATATGTATTTTTGCTGATACAATGTAGTAACTATAGAATTATTTATTTAATTTGCAGGTTTTTTATTTTCTGTTTTCTGGGTGGTAAGTCTTCGCTAACTCCACATAGTGGTTTAATAAATGAACCCTACAATAAACAACCAGAAAGCTACATAAAGGCAAAATATATAGTTACTGTACAAGACAGCATGTAGTTTTTTCAGCACTGAAAGAAGATTAGCCTTTAACTCTCAGGCAGCTCACACCTATACAAATTAGAGTCGCCCAGAGAACAATTGCTTTCTACTTTCCTTGCCAGCTCTACTCTAACTGGCAGATATAACTCAGAATCAGTATCTAGTAGAGCCTGATTAAGTCCCCATGGGGCCCTAAGCATACTGATTTGCGCTCCCTTAAATGCTCTATTTCTCATAAAAAGCAAACCATAAAAATAGGCTAGAGAAATCTGGGCCGTCTTGTGCCCACTGGACTATAGGTGGGAGCATAGGTAGCCTAATGAATGATCTTGCTATGGTATATAGTGAGTCCAAAGCCCTTAAAAGTAGCATTAATAAAAATATAACTATGTTAATCAATATAATGTATCCACTAACACACACATACAGGCACACACTAATTCAATCAGTTGTGAAAGTTTTGTGTAAAATATTACTGGTGACTTAGATGGGGAAAATCTGGCAGTAGATGTAAATTCACCCATGCAGTCCTAAGATACAGGTTTCTATGCATGAATGAAATGTCCTCAACCTTCACAAATCTATATTTAAAGTCTTATTTAAGCATCCAGGAATCCATTACGGTATGTTTTCCACCATCAGCATTTCGGTTAAGAAGTGAAATAAATGCATTTTTGTTCTTTGAATTGAAACCAGAGGCTTTCTACACTTTAATAAACTTCTCCAGAAAATGTCTCTAGATAATTCCTATCTTTGTTTCTGCCTCGTTACATTAATAACATGGCTTAATAAGAGATTTCCACCTTTCAACTCTCCTCACCGTGAACATCTCAAGGCTTCTCTGGGTTATAGAAACATTATTTCTTTGAAGACAAAAGAGGCTATTATCCTTGAGAAGCTAATAATAAGGTATTTTGTCTAAATACCTGACAGTATTTACATTGAAAAACCCATTTTTGTATGTCAAACTAACAAGGAACCATTAGGCATATTCATTTCTCAGTACAGTGATTTAGTTGTGGGTGATAAATCTGTGAAGATAGAATGATTGGGGCACAAAAGATCGTTTCTTTGAATGTACAACGTATCTATGTCTACGAGAGTCGCTCCAGCAGTTTCATGCACAGCTGGCAACTGGAACTCTGTGTGTACTTCTGCAAAACAAAATGAATAATATTATAGAATATTTCAATTCCTGTACACAGCTGACATAGTCTGAAGATCAGTGCTTCATCTCACAGCAGAGAAATGTGTGTACTTGTCATGTGGATGCAGATATCACATGAAATAAAGTACCTGATTTATCAAACACGTCAACAGAAGCATCCGATGGCTCCACATAGCACATTCTATACCTACTTTTCATAACTCCTCCCTATAACATAGTCTAGAGTTTCATAATAACAGACAATATGTATATAAAGCACAGTCTGGAAATCAGTGTGCACAATAACATACATTTTGGGCCTTATCAATCAAGGCACATATCTGACAATTTTGTGCATATTGTACGCAAAATCACTCTGTGTATGCCCAGAAACGGGATATATGGCAATGAACATAGCAGTGTTCACTGCATCTGCTTATGCAAAGGACACTTACGATTTCAGGGAGTGAAAGGAGCAGGAAAGGGGCGTTCACCCATAGTCAATGTACAGTAAGGGCCTGCCAAACTCGGGTACACGCAGCCATGTCTAAATCAAGCTTTGGGCATCTCAAAGTAGTAATTTTGTTTTATGTTTCTAGGGCTAGTCTATGTCCTGAGTACTAGTGATGACAATCTCATATGCATACTATAACATGTGTTTGCAATCAGGAGCAACTGTACAGTATTTTACGTTCAGTAGATATTAACAGCATCCCAATAAATGTATTTCATGGAAAAAAAATAAATTGTTAAACTTATATTATTAACAGGTGTGACAATTATTTATTATTATTATTATTTTCCCTTAATATTCAGGTATGACAATGTATATTGTATGTAACCTTGTAATGTAATCTCAATGTGTGCTTTGCTAAATGACATGAGTCTGAGCCTATGCAAGTGTCAATAATCTTTTGAAACTAGCCAGGCCCGGGATAGATAAGGATCTCGGAGGAGTTTGAAGCCCCAAAGTTGTAAACCATCTAACCAGTCAAGCAGAGCAGAGCAGAGGTGAGAGATTCTCTGAGGTGCAAAAACATATATCTTAGGGATAGATAATTTACTTCGGAAAGCTCTGTGTCATTTTAGGAATCAATCTGACTTAATTGAAAATGTAATTTCTAAGATGGCGGTGAAGACCCTGTAAGAAGGGTTTAAAATCTTCTGCTTAAGACATTACATTATGCATTTTCATGAGGAGGTCTATCAAGTGTGGCTCATGCTAAATGTGTATGTGATTTAAGTGTAAAACATTAATAAGTGATTTTGGTGAACATAAGGACACCATAGTAAATCCTTTGTGGTGGCAGAAAAGGTGTATTCATTGTAGAGATGGGCGGGCTCGGTTCCCCGAGATCCAAACCCGTCCGAACTTCACCTATCCGAGTACCGAGCCGAGCAGGCTCAGTACTCTCGCGCCAATTCGGATTTGAAATCGAGGCAAAACGCAATCGTGACGTCGACGGATCTCGGAGCTCGGTTCTCGCGATATTTGAAATCCATAAATACCCGCCTCCACAGCAACCCATCACCATTTTACAGAGGGAGAGAGCAGGGTTAGGTCGCAGGCAACATTAGAGCAGGGAACATTAGAGCAATTATTCTTGCAATTCTTCTAGCAATTCTTCTAGCAATTCTTCTAGCAGTAAGAGAGGAGGATAGAGGCATTTTTGCAAACATTACCAACTGTTTGGGGTGTCATATTCCCTCCTACAGAAACTATTTTCTGGCTGCAGAAAGTTCTATCTAGCAGCACTATCTATTTAATATTTTATACTACAAGTGTTTTGGGATGTCCCATATTCCCCAGTGTGAACAAACAATTTTTCTGGTGTTGCAAGTGTTATCTAGCAGCACTATCTATTTAATATTTTGCACTACAAGTGCTTTGGGGTGTCCCATATTCCCCAGTGTGAACAAACAATTTTTCTGGTGTTGCAAGTTTTATCTAACAGCACTATCTATTTAATATTTTGCACTACAAGTGCTTTGGGGTGTCCCATATTCCCCAGTGTGAAACTACAATTTTTCTGGTGTTGAAAGTTTTATCTAGCAGCACTATCTATTTAATATTTTGCACTGCAAGTGCTTTGGGCTTATTAAAATTGATTCAAAGCAGTCAACATATGAGCAGGATCAGCAATCAGGTGCTGGCACCAGTCCTGATGGTAATGTTCCCAGTACGTCATCTGGTAAAGCCTATGTAAAAGTACATAGTCTTTTTAAATCAGGGAAAAAAAGACACCCAAAAAAAAAATAAGTATAAGTATAAGTATAAGTGTAGGGTGCAATCTACTCCCAAATAGGAAAGGAACTTGGGGCATTTCTATATCATGTACAGTCTTGAAAGACTGCTGTTTTGTCAATTTCACGATAAGGGAAGGGTGTCATACACAGACAGACACCAAACTGCCTTTGTCCATTTCTATTTATATTCTACAGTCTGAATTGTTTTCTATTTTACTACTAGTGAAGAGGGGGTCTGATGCAGAGAGATACCATACTGCCTTTGTCCATTTCTATTTGACGTACAGTCAATGCAGGCTCATTTTTTTCTATTTAACTACAAGTGGAGGGTGTAATATACACCCAAAGACGATGGCTACATTGCCAATAGTTAAAGATGGAGGGGAAGACAACCAGATTTGTCTGTATAATTTGCAGGCAAGTGTTAGAATTAAGGACGGCCTACCAGGGATTAAACTTTTTTTTTTATAATTTATTAGCTTTAGAATTACCTCACTTATCCAAGAAACTGGTGGAGCACTAAATTAGGTTATTTTAGACCACAAAATTGTATTTTTTACAAAAATAGCAGAACAAAACCAAACAAAACCAAAACCAAAACACACAAAGGTGGTTTTGCCAAAACCAAAACACAAAGGTAATCCAGATCCAAAACCAAAGCACGGGGGTCTGTGACCATCTCTAATTCATTGCTAAGTGACTAAAGTAACGCCAGTCACGACCAGCTATTCAGATTGCTGTATATGGGACAGTCTGGGCGTTCGTGACAACAGGTAACATTAATTCAATAGTTTTTTTTTTTTCTCTGCGTTCTTTTGTGAATGTATAGTCCACACTGGCATTGGACGTATCCTGCAGTGTCTTGTGTAGTAAAGTAAAGCAGACCTACACCCAAATTCATCAGTGCACGTATCTTTCGATCTAGTTCTTGTTGAATTTGGGAGTAGGCAGAGCCAATTTACGTGCATTTTTAAAGAAATGCATGTTACGCTCAGGATGCATGCCTTGATGAATCAGGCCCTTTGTTTGCATCACTGCAAGTCAATGGCAGCTTTCTGTTAGTCTCTATCTATTGAGAGAGAAACACATATTTTATTTTAGGGCTTTTGCGCCAAACAGGGACATAAAAGGGCCCCAGAGCAACATGTTGCAGGTGCTCTATGTCCTATTCACCTCCCAAAACAACACTGCTCTGTGAGATGAAATGAGCTGTGATCAGACGCGTACACCAGTGAGTAGGTATACGGGGGCTTTGTGCAACCATATTTATTAGCCCAAACAACTCTGCACTTTAATGCTTATCAGGCAGCATAAGCTCTTAGTTCTTGACACATGAACACTGACTTGTTTTGTGAATGCAATCTGCATGTCAAGGGTTTAGCACTTATGCTGTCCGCTATGTGCAGAAAAATGCAGTGTAATAGAACAACGTTCCCAAGGCTAATACATGTGTGAGCAAGGCGTCCATATGCCGTTAGCCTTAGTGGCCTGCAAACCACTTATGCATGGGCTACTATGTCTATTATGTCTCCTTTTGAACCAAGTAATCCCTATACAACACCTTATTACTAGAGATGAGCGCACTCGGATTTCTGAAATCCGAGCCCACCCGAACGTTGCGGATCCGAGTCGGATCCGAGACAGATCCGAGTATTCCCGCCAATTGCAAAACTGAAACCGAGGCTCTGAGTCATAATCCCGCTGTCGGATCTTGCGATACTCGGATCCTATAAATTCCCCGCTAGTCGCCGCCATCTTCACTCGGGCATTGATCAAGGTAGAGGGAGGGGGTGTTAGGTGGTCCTCTGTCCTGCTATATCTCGTGCTGTTCAGTTCTGTGCTGTGCTGTGCTTTGTGTTCTGCTCAGTCCAGTGGTGCTGTGTCCTGTGCTCTGTCCTTCTAAGGGCATTGTTATTTCCCCATTATTCCCAAATTATAAAAAATTTCAAAAAAAATTATAAAAAAAATTACAAAAAAAGTAATTATAAAAAAAAAATAAAAAAAATATCCCTAAACAATCCTGCAGTATAAGTCCATTGGTACTGCTATATTACAAAGTTCACTGATTCAGCAGTATAAGTCTAGTGGTACTGCTATATTACAAAGTTCACTGATTTTCAAGTATAAGTCCAGTGGTACTGCAATATTACAAAGTTCACTCATTCTGCAGTATAAGTCCAGTGGTACTGCAATATTACAAAGTTCACTCATTCTGCAGTATAAGTCCAGTGGTACTGCAATATTACAAAGTTCACTCATTCTGCAGCATAAGTCCAGTGGTACTGCAATATTACAAAGTTCACTCATTCTGCAGTACAAGTCCATTGGTACTGCAATATTACAAAGTTCACTCATTCTGCAGTATAAGTCCAGTGGTACTGCAATATTACAAAGTTCACTCATTCTGCAGTATAAGTCCAGTGGTACTGCAATATTACAAAGTTCACTCATTCTGCAGTATAAGTCCAGTGGTACTGCAATATTACAAAGTTCACTCATTCTGCAGCATAAGTCCAGTGGTACTGCAATATTACAAAGTTCACTCATTCTGCAGTATAAGTCCATTGGTACTGCAATATTACAAAGTTCACTCATTCTGCAGTATAAGTCCAGTGGTACTGCAATATTACAAAGTTCACTCATTCTGCAGCATAAGTCCAGTGGTACTGCAATATTACAAAGTTCACTCATTCTGCAGTATAAGTCCATTGGTACTGCAATATTACAAAGTTCACTCATTCTGCAGTATAAGTGCATTGGTACTGCAATATTACAAAGTTCACTTATTCTGCATTATAAGTCCATTGGTACTGCAATATTACAAAGTTCACTCATTCTGCAGTATAAGTCCAGTGGTACTGCAATATTACAAAGTTCACTCATTCTGCAGTATAAGTCCATTGGTACTGCAATATTACAAAGTTCACTCATTCTGCAGTATAAGTCCCTTGGTACTGCAATATTACAAAGTTCACACATTCTGCAGTATAAGTCCATTGGTACTGCTATATTACAAAGTTCACTGATTTTGCAGTATAAGTCCATTGTTACTTCCATATTACAAATTCCACTGATTCTGCAGTATAAGTCCAGTGGTACTGCAATATTACAAAGTTCACTGATTCAGCAGTATAAGTCCATTGTTGTTACTGCCATATTACAAATGTCAATGATTCTGCAGTATAAGTCCAGTGGTACTGCTGTATAACTCCAGTCCAGTGGTACTCTCCTGTGCCGCATATAATTTTTAAAGGTTTTGCAGAGTGTGTGTGGCTTAGGGGTACACTCTCTTGTGCTACATATAATGCAGAACAAAAATTTGGAGGATAAAGTAGGGAAAGATCAAGACCCACTTCCTCCTAATGCTGAAGCTGCTGCCACTAGTCATGACATAGACGATGACATGCCATCAACGTCGTCTGGCAAGCCCAATGCCCAATCTCCTAGTACAGGGCATGTAAAATCCAAAAAGCCCAAGTTCAGTAAAAGTAGCAAAAAGAGAAACTTAAAATCATCTGAGGAGAAACGTAAAGTTGCCAATATGCCATTTACGACACGCAGTGGCAAGGAACGGATTAGGCCCTGGCCCGTGTTCATGACTAGTGGTTCAGCTTCACCCAAGGAACTTAGCCCTCCTCCCCCCCTACAAAAAATTTAAGAGAGTTATGCTGTCAGCAACAACACAGCAAACAACTCTGCCTTCTAAAGAGAAATTATCACAAATCCCCAAGGCGAGTCCAAGGGTGTTGGTGGTTGTGAAGCCTGACCTTCCCATCACTGTACGGTAAGAGGTGGCTCCTTCCACCATTTGCAGCACGCCCTCTGCATATGCTGGAAGGATCCCCCACAGTCCAGTTACAGATTTGGCTAATGAAGGTGTGAATGTTGTACACTGGGAGGAGGATATTGATGTAGCTGGCGCTGAGGAGGATGTTGATGATTATGATGCAGACAGATACCAAATTGCCTTTCTCAATTTCTATTTATATTCTAGATTATATAACGGCTGAATAGTTTTCTATTTTACTCCTAGTGGAGAGGGGATCTGATGCAGACAGATACCAAACTGCCTTTGTCCATTTCTTTGTATATTTGAATTTCTAGTTCTACAGTCTATGCAGGCTGCTTTTTTTATATTCAACTACAAGTGTAGGGCGGGGGGGGCATAGATAGCCACCAAAGTAACGTAGTCCATTTAATTTCACTTTCTAGCTCCACAGTCTGTGCAGCCTGCTTTTTTTTATCTTCAAAGTATTTACAAGCCTTGCAATCTAAATTAACAAGAGGTAGTGACGTGCTAGAACTCCACCCTCTATATGCTGCAGTGAATAGAGGAGCATCAAAAGGCCATTCAAGCCTACACAGCCACCTACGACATAGGAAAAGGAGTGGGGATGCGCCTAAGTCAAGCGCACTGGAGAATGATTTCCGTGTTGTGCAAGGTTCTGCAGCCATTTGAACTTGCCACACGAGAAGTCAGTTCCGACACTGCCAGCTGGTACACCATTGCGATTCCACCAAGCATGTAGCTCTTGTGGATGAAGCCCTTCCTACGTTTTGCCAGGATCCGAGGGTGGTCAGTCTTTTAAAGTCAGAGGAATACATTCTGGCCACCATTCTCGATCCTCGGTTTAAAGCGTATGTTGTGTCTCTGTTTCCGGCGGACACAAGTCTACAGCGGTGCAAAGACCTGCTGGTCAGGAGATTGTCCTCTGAAGAGGACCGTGACATGCCACCAGCTCCACCTTCATTTTCATCACTGTTTGTGCAGTTCAAAAAAAGAGAAACTGCCATTTCTATTGCTACCTTCTTTCTTTCTCTATTTTAAAAAACAAACAAACTGCCATTTCTAGTACTACCTTCTTTCTTTCTATATTTAAAAAAACAAAAAACTGTCAATTCTATTACAACGTTAATTGTTTGTACAGTCACAAAAAAGAGGAACTGCGCCCTTAACTGCTATGTTGGTTTTAGACGTCCATCCAGTGTCCGCCATCTGTGCACTGGAATTTAGACCAGTTGAGGGTTTTATTATTATATTGTGGGGACCACTCCACTACGCAGTACAGATACTTTTTTGGTGGAATTCAGAACAATTGAGGTTTTTTATTATATTGTGGGGACCACTCCACTACACAGTCCAGATACTTTTTTGGTGAAATTCAGACCAGTTGAGGTTTTTTTTATTATATTGTGGGGACCACTCCACTACGCAGTCCAGATACTTTTTTGGTGGAATTCAGAACAATTGAGGTTTTTTTTATTATATTGTGGCCCCGGTATCAAATTGAGTACCGGGGCCACTCCACTACGCAGTCCAGATACTTTTTTGGTGGAATTCAGAACAATTGAGATTTTTTTAATATATTGTGGGGACCACTCCACTACGCAGTCCAGATACTTTTTTGGTGGAATTCAGACCAGTTGAGGTTTTTTTTATTATATTGTGGGGACCACTCCACTACGCAGTCCAGATACTTTTTGGTGGAATTGAGACCAGTTGAGGGTGATATATTATGGCCCCGGTACCACATTGGGTACCGGGACCACTCCACTATGCAGTCCAGAAAGCTACCTCGGTGAAACGTTTTGGACTAAAAACAATATTGTGAGGTGTGAGGGTGTTCAGAATAGACTGGAAATTAGTGGAAATGATTGTTATTGAATGTTATTGAGGTTAATAATAGCGTAGGAGTGAAAATAAGCCCAAAAACTTGATTTTGGAACTTTTTATGCTTTTTTCAAAATAAATCCGAATCCAAAACCTTAAATCTGAACCAAAACCTTTCGACAGGAGTTTTGCGAAACAAATCCGAACCCAAAACATCAAGCAAATCCGAACCCAAAACACAAAACACGAGACACCAAAAGTGGCCGGTGCACATCTCTACTTATTACCTTAATAAAATATTTCTGAAGCACATTCTTTCATAAAATATCTTGTGTTACTACTTGTATACATACTCTTAATAAATCCTATTAAAGTTACAATCTCCCTACAAATGACTCTAGTTCTGTATACACACTTCACAGAAGTGTTTTATGAACCTAATGGGCATGTGTGTAGGAGGAGTTCTTGGACCCTCCTAAATCAGAGGCGCACGCAGGATTTTTACCCAAAAAAAAAAAAAAATTATAGAAAGAGCTGCTGCACAAGCAGCTCCATTTCAGAAGCACTGTACTATGCAGCAGCCGCGGTGCTGTTAAAGAAGCGTCCGCGGCGGTGCTGTATAGTACAGCGCCGTATGTAGAGGCACTTCAATAGCGGAGGGAAGGGGTTTCTGGAGACCTAGAAACCCCCCCTGCGTGCACCCCTGTAAATGTTACAAAGAGAGAATGGTGGGGAAACATATGCCTTTCCTACTCTCTCTTTGCTGCCGATGCTCTCCAACCATTCTCCACTTGTCACCTGTGCCCCAATTCCTGTACCCTCCATATAGGTTCCGACTGCAGCTTCCACCGCTGCTCCATGTGTGAAGAAACTCTATGCAGAGCTCAGGTGTCTTTCACTGATAATGTCAGTAATGCTCTCGACAGACCGCCCACGTCATGGAGGAGTAGTGTGAGTTGCTGCTGTGTGTGGTGTAAGTAATCCTTGTTGCTGTGTGTGTATTCAGTGAAAGGTTACTCCGGATCTGTATTTGTGCTGTATATAGTTGGTGTATGAATCTACTTTCTGTGTAATGTGTTTCTTGCAGTGCTATAGTTAAGAAGTATGCAATAACCCCTATGTTTTGGTCAGTAAGAAAGCTTTTACTGAATTATAAGTTACAGACTTAACACTGTGTATCCTCCACTCCTCTACTGAACACCACAGAAGAGAAAAAGGTGCTGGTAGGGGTGAATTAGGAGAGCAGCATGAAGCGAGACATAAATCCCAATTACCTTGCAGTCAAGTCACAGTCTTCATGGTGTGGGACAGTTCTATAAGACCAGGTCTTGTAGCTTTGACTATCCGTTGTGGCTGCTGGTGTCTTAAGCTGTGTTGCTGTTTGGCTGGACCCTGTAATGTTGAGTCCCTGTTTGGAAATATGGTAAACACTATTCACCTCCTGGAAAGCCAAGTAATGAGAAAACACTCTAGGAAGAGTGGTTCCCAAACTTTTGCAGTTTGTGGCACCTTTAGAGTCTCCATAATTTTTTCAAGGCACCCCTCCAAAATAAATACTGAGCAGTCCCGTTTTATAAGTAGTTGGGTCAAAAATCATAATAAGTATTTAGGTCAGGACAGACAGACTATATACTTATTTAGTTTTATGCAAAAATAATACACATAAATCCAAGGGAAAAGAATATTTTTATATATTTGTTTCAATTATATTTCTGTCAAAGAATAATTTACAGCTAACTGACACTGTGCCCCTTCATCCACATACTGTGCCCCCTTCATCCACACACTGTGTCCCCTTCATCCACACACTTTGTGCCCTCCTTCATCTCCACACACTCTGTGCCCTCCTTCATCTCCACAGACTCTGTGCCCTCCTTCATCTCCACACACTTTGTGCCCTTGCATCCACTCACTCTGTGCCTCTGCATTCATTCACTCTGTGCCCCTGCTTCCACTCACTCTGTGCCCTTGCATCCAATCACTCTGCCCTCTCTGCATCCACACACTCTGCCCCCTCTGCATCCACACACTCTGCCCCCTCTGCATCCACACACTTTGAGCATCTGCATCCTTTCACTCTGCCCCCTCTGCACCCTCTCACTCTGCTCCCCTCTGCATCCTCCACTCACTCTGCCCGCTCTGCATCCTCCTCTCACTCTGCCCTTTCTGCATCCTCCTCTCACTTTGAACCCTCTGCATCCTCCTCTCACTCTGCCCGCTCTGCATCCTCCTCTCACTCTGCCCGCTCTGCATCCCAAGAAGAGGGGGCCAGGAAGAGGAAAAAACAAACAAAGAAAACAACAACCAGTGCCCTCCCTCCTTGCTTCTCAAGGAATGTTGAGCGTGAAGAGGAGGGAGAATGCTGGGTCCCGGGCGCCGCCGGATTGGTAAGTTGTTTTTGCTCTACCTGGCTGCGGCACCCCTGTGACAGTGCCACGGCACCCCACATTTTGGGAACCGAGGCTTTAGGAGGTATATTTACTAAACCACGAGTTTGAAAATGTGGAGATATTGCCTATAGCAACCAATCATATTCTAGTTATGATTTATTTAGTACATTCTACAATATGACAGCTAGAATCTGAGAGGTTACTATAGGCAATATCTCCACGTTTTTAAACCCGAAGTTGCGTAAATTCAGCCCAAGGCCTCCCTCCAACCAGCACTCAACCAATTCTCGACCATGACCTTATCTGTGAGGAGTTTGTATGTTCTCCCCGTGTTTGTGTGGGTTTCCTCCAGGTGCTCCGCTTTTCCGTCACACTCCAAAAACATACTGGTAGGTTAATTAGCTGCTAACAAATTGACCATGATCTGTGTGTGTGTTAGGGAATTAGACTGTAAGCCCCAATGGGGCAGGGACTGATGTGAGTGAGCTCTCTGTACAGCGCTGCGGAATTAGTGGCGCTATATAAATACATGATGATGATGATAGATGTCACTGTTTCCAATGCAGTATATTGAGAGGTCTGAAAGTCATCAAAATCCAATTGCAACCGTGACATCTGCAGGTATTAATGACAAAAACCATATTAAAGAGAATAAAAATAATAAATACAATAAAATTGCTTGATAACTTTGAAAATTCCTGTGGCAGATTCAATTTGAAAAAAAAATTGCAGCGTATTGTCCCAGAACAGCATTGAGACACTACGCAGCGATTTTTGCTAGTGAAACCCCATAGAGGTGCGAGCAAAAGTAAGCATTACTTATTACCTTATAAACGGTAATAAAAGGCGGCAGCGATGTTTTCAGGAACACCGTGGCCAATTTAATCTGCCCCCCCTGACTTTTAAAACCCTATTTTTCACACTGGTACTTAACTGTGTTTGCTCCCTGGGAAACCCTAACATTCGGTTGTACCTCTGTTTATTATGTTTTGGTAGGGTTTCATTCAGTGATAAACTAAGAAGGTATTTTAGGAACCAATAAACATTTAGAGATAAGCAACCAGATTAGCTATTTTTGTCTGATTTCAGTTGGTACAAACAACGGAAAATTCATTAAAAGTTCATCTTAAAGTTAACAATCTGAAATCAGAAAAAGTATCACATATATGTAAATGTTACTAATGTGATCAACTAGCACAATTTGCCTTTTAGTGCAGAATACTGGAGTAGATTAAACACACATTTCACAGAAAGAATCCTGTATTCATTAGGTTTCAATTTTTAACCTTTTTTGAAACAGAGTTGGTACACTAATGTGAGACAACAAGGTCATTTCTACTATGACGCCTTTGTTACAGCCTAAACAATCATATGACTCAATCAAGTACAGTCCTCAAAATATAATATAAAGACTATCTCAGAACAGTTTATAGAAGTAAAAGAAAACACTAGGGCTCAGCATGGATTATGTAAAATAACTTCCATTTTTAAAAAATGTAAACATATACAGCAAAAAAGGACAAAAACATATTGGGCATGATTCATTAAGGAAAGCAAATCAAAAAGAATGAGTAACTTTGCAAACCATGTTGCATTGGAGGGGGGATACATTTAAAATGTGGGGACAGATTTATAGTTTGGATAGGGCATGTCCTAGATCAACTTTAAATTTCAGTGTAAAAATAAAGCTATCCTTGATGAATCAGGCCATAAGGTATACAGGTATAAGTAGGCTCACACACTTTCTGCTATTGCTATTATCCCCGTGTCTCCTGTTTTCCTCTGCTATTATTAATTCCGTGCATATAGAACGTTTAGCTCTCATTGTGTCGCTGCAGTCCCATTAGAATTTTGTTTTAGAATGCCCCACCCACGTAGATCCGCTCCCCCTCCAGCCTATTACTCCAATGCCGCAGTGCCTGTTGTGCTGACCAACGCTGGACCCCATCACTCCAGAGAGGCTCCCCCTTACCTACCTCCCGGTAATGGACGAAGCCGCCGTTCTCCGAAAGCAGGAGACATGACAAGGAACAGGAACTTCCGGTCGCCGCACACGCGGCAGTGCGCATGTGCGGTGGTACAACCCTCCACAGCGGGCAGCGGCGCTGCCTGTCTCCGGAGCTCCAATAAGGGCAGCAGTGAGACGACGGGGACGAGGGAAAAGTCCTCCCTCTATCCCCCATCCCCGTCCTTTGTCAGCAATGCACACTGAACCACCAATGAATCAGGAAGGAGGAATAAGTAGAGAAGGCCATAGTTTGGTAGGCTTTATGCCTGTCACCCAGCAGCCCCACAGTTTAATAAACAGGGCAATAAACAGTAGTATTGGGACAACACAAGCAAACTCCCCGCCCCTGCAGCAGGTTTTTATTTACCTCCTTAAATTTATAACAGTCTAGAGCACAGTTGTCTGTTAGCCTCCCACTGTATGAAGCTATGGCTAACAATTCCACTGTTCAGAGGTACAAAGCTAGGACCATTACCGGGTCTCAGGACTCCTCATGCCATAATTTACAAGGCCAATTTTCCAACTATCTGGAGTTTGGCGCAAAGAATTGATGTTGTACGTTCACAAACACACAGTCCACCTTTAGCGTCAAGTGGTGAAGGGTCATCAGATGACGAGCAAAGACCACGTAATGAAAATTCTCCATGATCATGTCACGGAGTCCAACACTCAGCAAAAGTAAACTTTAATTCCCAGCAGGCCAGTAGGGCGCAGTGCAGATGTGGTTAAATGCTCTTATACAGCCTTACTTATCGTGCTTTGCCCGTGTATCAAAGACAGAATAAAGAAAGGGTTTTATGTGGATTTATTCGAAACTCAATGAGGAAACAAAGAAAGAGTTAGCGACAGCCAAAGAGAAAGGGGGTATAGGTGAGGATGCTCACAAGACCTTCCCGCAGTGGGTTTCAGGTTACTGTTCATTTGCAGCCACATACATTGAGACGTGACCAGAGGCAGTGACGGACGTGTGGTAATACTTACATGTCATTACCAATATATTCTTGACAGATGGGGGATTGCATTTGCGCAATTATGATAAGAATTTCAGGAAAAGAGTATCGGGACAGCACATAATCCCGTTTGATTGTAAAGTTCTAGCGGTCTGGCTAGAGATGATGCACCCCAGTACAAGCGCGGCCGCAGCGGCCCCTTCCACTAGGTCGCAGCAGTAAGGGAGGCAAGGTATGCATCAGGGAACTCGCAATAGATGCTTTGCTTTCAACAACGGGTTGTGCACCCGTGGAGCCACCTGTAGATATAAGCAGGTCTGTGCGCAATGCAGGGTGCCACACCCCTAGACATTGAGTTGGCTTTCAGGCTATTGCCACTTCATCCGCAATCATTTAAGTTCATAGGCTTTAGGCTACCAGATGGATATTACGATGATAGATGTCTCCCCATGGGTTGTTCAGTGTCTTTTGCTTACTTTGAAAAATTTAGTTCCTTCCTGCACTGGTGCATTCAGGCGAGGACAAGTCACAGAGGCATTGCACATTAACTAGTCAATTTCCGGGAGCTGGCTCCCCAGGCTCAGCTGACAGGTACGCCATGTCTGACTTATTTTTGGCAGATTATCGAGCCGGCATAAGGGAATTAGCGGAAAAATCATTAGCTCCGCATACCAGGAGAGTGTACCGGTCAGCATGGCTACAATGGCTCAGTTTTGTGGAGGCAAGAGGAAGGACAGAGTATCCAGGGTCGGATGACATACTGCGTTCATATGGGCTAAGCAGGTGCCACCAAGTCATCGGTCTCCCTGCTACTGGCAGGCATATCCTTTATTTCCCGTATTTTAGGTAAAGAAGATATCACAAAGCATTTCCTCATTGCTAGAGCGCTTAGAGGATGGAGCAAATTGCAACCTAGGGAAGATTATGTCTGCGGAGATTTTGAGGCAGCTGATAGAGGCACTGGGTTAGTACACGCAGTTGGAACATTCTTAACAAAATATCAGTTCAATGCCCTGTTTAAGAAAGCCTTGCAAGGCACTGGTCTGGACCCTACACATTAGTTCAGAATTGGGGCAGTTACTGCTGCAGCTCAGTCAGGAGCCTCCATTGACAACATTAAGTCCCTAGGACGGTGTATAAACAATACATACGCCCGTAATCATCAACCTAGTCACCAAACTAACAATGTTTCCAATGTTGTCAAGGAAGGGCGTAAATGATTTGAACGTGATGTTGTTAGTAGTCGCGACAGCCGCAGGCACCACCACGACTCTCTGTGTTCTCCTGCTGGCGTCCCGGCCGTCGCTACAACCGGGACGTTCTAGGCTCCCTGACGCCACGCCCGGCCAGCTGGCTAACAGTCGGGCGCGCGCACAGGGCTCTTACGGTTTAGCCAATCATGGCTAATCAGATATTTACTTTAAGAGGCAGTCATATATCAGTCTGAGTATTATGCAGCTGAGTACTGCATTTCTATTGGCCACCAGCACTACTCCCATTAGGCTGAACCTGGGTATACTTTGAGGGCTTCTTCTGATTGGCTCCTAGGACTATTTAAGGCAGTGAGTACTGAGCCTCACTGCCGGTTATAGTGTCCTGTTTCCAATATTGCTGCCTGCTCCTGTGCTATTGTTTGGTGTTGAACCTTAGATTGATTGCCTGTGTATGACCTTTGCCTGTCCCTGGATTCTCAACCTTGCCTGTGACCCTGATCTATTGCCTGTACCCGGATTCTGAACCTTTGCCTGTGACCCTGACCTAATGCCTGTACCCGGAATCTGAACCTTTGCCTGTGACCCTGACCTATTGCCTGTACCCGGATTCTGAACCTTTGCATGTGACCCTGACTTATTGCTTGTACCCGGATTCTGAACCTTTTGGCGGTGACCCTGCTGGTACCTAACATCTACTCCGGTGTTCCGTATTGTTTGCTCTATTATGAAACGTATCATCAAGAAATTGAATAAAAATATAGGTAGAGTGATAAGATCGTTAGATGGAACTAGCATTAAACATCCCAAATCACAGTCAATCAGGTTGAATTATACGGGGAACATCTCACAGATGAAGATTTAGGTCATTTTATTAAGCAATTATCTAGAGGGTTAGAAGAGGCGTGTAGGTCAATCAGTGGCGGTCTTTGGCAGGAAGACAAATTTGGTGAATCGGTAACCGGTCACACGGTGCTAAAGCTGATTGGCCGAAGGGCACTACCCTCTTCGAAGCACATTGGCTCTTGGTTCTTTAAACAGGACTCCTTGACCTGCTCTGTATGGGCAGGGCATTGTTAACCCAGAGGGGGGCATGCAATTGGACGCCAGATTGAGCACTGACCAATCGTAAAAGATTTGTCCTGGGACCAGTGGTTAGTGCCGGATGGCCATACACTGTTTGGTAGTGCGGACGCCAGAGTTAGCACCGACCAATCGTACCTACCTTTTGGTGCATCTTGATGATGTCAGCAGGAAACTTCAAAGAATGAATGAAAAGGTCTGCACAAGCGTAGGACCACCGTCAAGATTGCTAAGCAAAGCAGGAGACTGGACACGACAAAGACAGAAGAGCGGTAGTGGAGGGCAAGCTGTGACAAGTGGCTTGCCCTGACAGGTAAAATATAGTTTGTCCGGAGAGGTGATGAACAATCGCAGCTGCAGTCCCTGCTAGTGCTGACACAGATACAATTGCAAAAAGCTTGCAAGTGAGTGAGCTAAAACATAAAATAGATCTTCCAGATAGCCAACCTCTTTCATACATTCTAATGCATTTTTTCAAGGATCAAATAATATGATTACAGGTGCGACCATTCCTCTTTGCTGTTTGCATTTACATTGATCATTGTGTGTGGCACTATTACATTCTGTATGAATGTCATTCTCTCATACAAAAATATATGAGTGGCACATGGAATTATGGTCACCCCAAAACTCTATCAAGCCCCTTCTGCCAATATTTGTCCTCTTAGCCCGCTTCTATCCTTACTTCCAACCTAATGATTTGTGCATATGAGTCTACTACATGCATTCGTCCCTGTACCCTATAATCATGTCATATTTTCTATAAACTACACATATTTGGCATCCCTATACTATTTTTTTTTATAGTTTAGGATACATATTAGCAGTAACACTGTTTGCTTGAAATTAGCTTGTGGAAAAATAATGAATGAGGGATTTTTTCCTAATTATGCCTGTTTTTCCATATATAATCGGTGGTCAAAGTGGGCCAGTATATGTTGGTATGCCAAACTGCCATTTTTTCTACTGCATTCACTGTAAAACTATCAAATGCCATTCACTTACATTCTGCATACAGTCACTTCTAAATTTGTTCTTCAACCACTGTATATAATGTTCTACCAAAAGAAAGCCCAATCTGCCATGAATTAAACAGTATATATTTGACTTATATGGACTAACAAACAAAATAATAATAATTCCCCCATGGAAGAGGAATATAACCAATATATGAAAATTGGTCTGGTCATGAAAGCAGATAAACCATAAATTAATTAAGTGTTAACCACGTAGGTAGCGATAGAATCTACCATTATGATCCATTTCACTTCTCTCATCAAAAAAAGAAATTCTGTTTCCCCCACAGTTCTGGGCAATATACTATTTTGAATTCAACATGTTGCAATACAGTCTGTATATTTATATCCATACTGTTACGAGCCGCGGCGGTACTCACAGCCGCCGCGGCTCGCTTCCTGTGTGCCCAGGCGTCCCGGCCGTCACCATGACGACCGGGACGTCACTTCTTCCTAAACCCCGGCCGTTGCCAAGGCAACGGCCGGACTCTTTACAAAGCAGCACCGCGTCCCGGCAACAAGGGGGCAGCTGGGCGCGTGTACACAGGTCTGCAGTAACCTGATGGCTATTAGGTGTTCAGTATTTAATTAACAGGCATTAGCCTGCAGCTGTTCTCTTCATGGACCTGATTGGCCTGTTGGTCTGGCAGACAATTAGTCTGCAGCTGTGTATCTCCCAGGGGCAAACCCTGATTGGCTGTTGTCTGTATTTAATGCAATGAGGTCTGCTGCCTCATTGCCGGTTATAGCTTCTGTCTCACAGTCTGCTGACCTGTTTCTTCCTGTTCCTGTTCCTGTGTATTGTATCCTGCTGACCTCTCGTGTATGACCTTTGGCTTTGGATTTTGGACTTCGCTTGTGTATCCCGTGACCCTGACCTTTGGCCTGTTTACCGTTTCTCCTGTTTGCCTGTGACCCTTGACCCTGGCTTGTTAACTGGACTTGCTACCTGCTGCCGGCCCTTGACCTCTGCATGGACCTCACTCCGCTTGCCTGGGTTTTCCCCAGCCGGTACACACTTCACGACCCTCTGTCAGTCTGCAGCCCAGTCTGTCCCCACCATCAGGGGCTCCAGTGAATACCTGATTGGCAGAGTAGACTCCGGGTTGTGTTGTGCCGGCTGGAGGGGTTCCTAATACTATAACCGGCTCACACTGAGACGAGGTTGTGATGGATGAAAGCGGATCCACACCGTCTCCGGCACAAGCCTTAGCAGGCCATGTTGAGTCCTTGTACCAGATAATCCAGGGATTAGCTGAGCGGTTGTCCGTTCAAGAAGAAGCCGCGAAAACTTCACAACCCACTCCAAGTTCCACCTGTGAACCTAAGATGAATTTGCCGGATCGGTTCTCCGAAAATAGATACCTGTTTCGGAATTTCAGGGAGAGCTGCAAGCTTTATTTCCGGTTGAGACCCCGCTCCTCCGGTTCAGAGCAACAAAGGGTCGGGATTATCATTTCCCTCCTACAGGGTGACTTCCAGTCATGGGCCTTTTCCTTGCCACAGACCAGTCCTGCCATGCAGTCAGTAGACGCTTTCTTCGAGGCATTAGGTCTACTGTATGATGACCCGGATCGAATGGCCTCAGCTGAAGCTCATCTATGGGCCTTGAAACAAGGCCGGCGCTCGGCAGAGGAATACTGCGCTGAATTTCGTAGATGGTCACCCGACAGTGGATGGAATGACCCTGCCTTATGTAGTCAGTTTTGCCTAGGCCTGTCGGAACAGATTAAAGACTCTTTGGTGCAATACCCGACTCCTACCTCATTGGAGGAACTGATGCACCTCGCCATTAAAATTGACAGGAGAATTAAGAAACGGAAGTCTGAGAAGGAGGCATCTTCTTTTCCATCTGCCTTGATTCCTGTTATCACGGATGGTGAGGAGCCCATGCAATTAGGAGCGTACCGCCTCTCCCCCGAGGAAAGAGATAGGAGGCGATCAAAAGGCCTATGTCTCTATTGTGGCACTAAGGGCCATTTCTCCTGTTCCTGCCCTAATAAGCCGGGAAAAGAGCATGCCTAGGGAATGAGGGGAGAGTTCACCTAGGTCTGCAAATTGTTTCCCCCAAAAATGCTGTATTAATTCCTGCACGGCTCACGTCCAGTTCTGGACCTGTGGACCTGTCGGCCTTCATTGACAGCGGAGCTGCGGGCCACTTCCTCGACATCGGGTTTGCCCGCTCTGCTGGAATTCCGATGGTAAAGCTCAAGTCCGCCATTACTGTATGTGGCCTAGATGGGAGCCCTTTGCCTGGTGGAAAGATTACCTGGGAGACCCCGCTATTACAGTTGAATATTGGAGCTTTTCATTTGGAGTCTATAACATTCTTCCTTATCGAATGTCCGTCAGTTCCTTTGATTCTAGGCCATCCTTGGCTGTCCTGTCACAACCCTGTTGTGGATTGGGAGAAAGGAAAGATTGTTCAGTGGAGCTCGTATTGTTCACAGTCTTGCCTGACACTGCCTCTGCGAATAATCCAGTCTATTCTGGAGCAACTTCCCTCACAATACCACGAGTACTGGGATGTGTTTTCCAAGAAAGCTGCAGATATTTTACCACCTCACCGTGACTTCGACTGCGCCATCGAGCTCATACCTGGTTCCAAGTTACCCAAGGGACACTTATATTCTCTCTCGGGTCCCGAGACCAAGTCCATGCAGGATTATATTGAGGAGAATTTGGAAAAAGGCTTCATCAGGGCATCCAAATCTCCAGTAGGAGCTGGATGTTTTTTTGTGTCTACAAAAGACGGGGGATTAAGACCCTGTATTGACTACAGAGGATTGAACCTCATCACGGTCAAAAACACCTATCCACTCCCTCTCATCTCCGTATTGTTCGATCAATTAAGAGGTGCAACCGTCTTCACCAAAATCGATCTTCGGGGTGAATATAATCTCATACGGATCCGAGAAGGAGATGAGTGGAAGGCTGCATTCAATACGCTTTCTGGCCACTACGAATATCTGGTCATGCCATTTGGCCTCAGTAATGCACCTGCTGTGTTTCAAGATCTGATCAATGAAGTGCTACGGGAGTTCCTTGATTGTTTTGTGGTTGTCTATTTAGACGATATTCCCATCTATTCCAAGTCATTAACGGTACACCGGGGTCACGTCAAACAGGTCCTACAGAAATTGCGAGAACACCACCTCTACGCCAAAGTAGAAAAGTGCGAATTTGAGGTGCAGAAGGTATTCTTCCTAGGTTATGTAATTTCTGCGGAAGGGTTCTCCATGGATCCAACCAAGGTCCAGGCTATTCTGGATTGGGTGCGACCAAATAATCTCAAAGCGGTGCAGAGGTTCCTGGGTTTTGCCAATTATTATAGAAGATTCATTCGTGGCTTTGCTGATATTGTGGCTCCTATTGTTACCCTGACCCGCAAAGGAATGGATTCAACTAATTGGTCACCTCAAGCAATAGCTGCATTTGAAAGCTTGAAAAAGGCCTTTGTATCCGCTCAGGTCCTTAGACACCCAGATCCTAAAAAAACATTTGTTCTTGAGGTCGACGCCTCTGATGTCGGTGCTGGTGCTATCTTGTCTCAGAAGGACTCTCATACTCACCGTCTGCACCCCTGTGCCTACTTTTCCCGCAAGTTCTTTTCAGCAGAAGCCAATTATGATGTGGGTAACTGAGAACTGTTGGCAATTAAGTGGGCCTTTGAAGAGTGGCGTCATTGGCTGGAGGGTGCTACTCATCAGATTTCCGTTATTACGGATCATAAAAACCTACAATATATTCAGTCGCTCAAATGTCTGAACCCTAGACAGGCCCATTGGTCGCTGTTCTTCACTCGGTTCGATTTTGTGATCACCTACCGACCAGGTTCTAAGAATGTACGAGCAGATGCTCTGTCCAGAAGCTTCTTGGCAAATCATGTTCCAATTACGAACCCAGAACCTATCATTTCCCCTTCCATAATCCACGCTGGGCTAACCCAAGACCTGAACGTTACACTCCAAAGATTTCAAAGGATAGCCCCTGATAATACACCGGAGGGGTGTTTATTTGTGCCGGTTCATTAAAGGAAGGAAGAAGCTCACAATAGTAAGACTGCTGGACATCCTGGAATCCGGAAAACATTGGAAATCTTATCCCGTACTGTATGGTGGCCATCGTTACCTACTGATGTCAGGAGTTATGTTCTCTCTTGCGAGGCTTGTGCCAGGAATAAAGTTCCCAGGAATCGTCCGGTAGGTCAGTTGATTCCATTGCCTGTTCCTGCAAAACCCTGGACTCATTTATCCATGGACTTTATAGTCGATCTGCCACTCTCTGTAGGACACAACACCATATGGGTGGTAGTAGATCGATTTAGCAAGATGTCTCACTTCATACCACTAACCAGGCTCCCTAGTACTCGAAATCTGGCTCTCCTGTTCATCCAGCATATATTCCGGCTCCATGGACTTCCGGTTGACATTGTGTCGGACCGTGGGTCCCAATTCATAGCACAATTCTGGAAATCCTTCTGTTCCCTTCTTGGCATCAAGATCAGTCTTTCATCCGCATATCACCCTCAGTCTAATGGGCAAACCGAATGGGTTAACCAGTCCTTAGAGCAGTTCCTGCGTTGTTACACTTCGGAGTTTCACGACAACCTGTCCTCCTTGTTACCCTGGGCAGAGTTTGCCTATAATAATTTGTGTCATGCATCCACTCAAATGTCTCCATTTTACTGCAATTTTGGTTATCATCCCAAATCCAATTCCCTATGCTCTCTCAAGTCCGCTGGTATTCCGGAAATTCGTTCCACAGCCAGGGATCTCAAGGTCATCTGGAGGAAGGTACGGTTATCATTGAAACGAGCCTCATTCTTTGCTAAAAAAAAATCGGACCGTCACCGTACCACCTGCTCCCTCAAAGTGGGCCAGAAAGTGTGGCTGTCCACACGCAATATTAGGCTTCGACAGCCTTGCAGGAAACTGGGGCCTAAATTCATCGGTCCTTTCCCCATTATCAAGCAGATCAATGCTGTAGCTTTCAGATTGAAAATTCCTGCTTCGTTGAGGATCCCCAACACATTCCATTGTTCTCTATTGAAGCCAGTACTTTATCCAACTCAAACCCAGTCTTCGAGCGAGCCACGAAGATACGTTGTTCAGAAAATCCTGGATTCTAAAAAAGTGCAAGGGCAGGTGCACTTCCTAGTGCAGTGGAGGAATCGTGGGTTAGAAGAACGATCTTGGATTCCGCGAAGACGTCTCTATGCTCCAAGACAATTGAAAGAATTTTTCCGGAGATTTCCAAAGAAACCTGGGTGTCGGGGTTCCTTAACCCCTCCTCAAGGGGGGGTACTGTTATGAGCCGCGGCGGTACTCACAGCCGTCGCGGCTCGCTTCCTGTGTGCCCAGGAGTCACTTCCTCCTAAACCCCGGCTGCAGCTGTGTATCTCCCAGGGGCAAACCCTGATTGGCTGTTGTCTGTATTTAATGCAATGAGGTCTGCTGCCTCATTGCCGGTTATAGCTTCTGTCTCACAGTCTGCTGACCTGTTTCTTCCTGTTCCTGTTCCTGTGTATTGTATCCTGCTGTCCTCTCGTGTATGACCTTTGGCTTTGGATTTTGGACTTCGCTTGTGTATCCCGTGACCCTGACCTTTGGCCTGTTTACTGTTTCTCCTGTTTGCCTGTGACCCTTGACCCTGGCTTGTTAACTGGACTTGCTACTTGCTGCCGGCCCTTGACCTCTGCGTGGACCTCACTCCGCTTGCCTGGGTTCTCCCCAGCCGGTACACACTTCACGACCCTCTGTCAGTCTACAGCCCAGTCTGTCCCCACCATCAGGGGCTCCAGTGAATACCTGATTGGCAGAGTAGACTCCGGGTTGTGTTGTGCCGGCTGGAGGGGTTCCTAACACATACTAGGGTCAGTAATGGACCTGTAGTGCTCCTGCATTCAAAACTGAAATTGCTGTTTTGTCTTTACAATTACAAAAAGTAACATAGATCACAAAGGCACAACTGCAATTAATAAATTACTTATTGTATAGCACATATCAGCCTAGAGGGCATCTTCCTGTCTACCAAAGGCAAAGCATTCCATACTTTTCTTATATAACAACATGAACAGCCGAACTCTCAGGATAGGGATAGCAGGATATATTGAAAACAAAAATGCACCAGCCCAACCACTTAAAAGCATCCAGGTCATGTTGGGATCAGTAGTGCACCTTAAAAAAAAGGATATGTTTACACTTTAATTTAAATAATTAACCCACATCCACATCCCAGGGCCGTGAAAATAGCTCTAGTGTTTTCAGCAGGAGGCTGGTTTGTTCTGGGAGGGGGGGGGAGGTCAGATTTTCTTTGCCGCCTTCATCCTCCTAGGAAATTCAGCCCCATGCTGACTTGCCTAGGACTAATTGGCAATATTGCTGGGAACCCCCACGCTGTGAGTTTCTTGCTATAGTGCCACCAGCCCTGGTTTGTCCCCTCAGTTTTGCTGATGTCAATGTCAACCAAGGCTGGCAGCATTAGAGCTGGTTTGACTTTTTTGAGGGGGGCACTATTTATTTATTTTTATTATTATTATTTTTTTTTTTTCAGGTTTCTGGTCCGTAGTGTAAGATATGCTTAAAGCATACGTCATGAAACAAGTTTGATATCACCTTTACCAACCTATTCCTTGTTTCTCACAAAATATGGAGCATAACAACATGTACTTTTTATAGCTATTTTTATGTTCCCCAGCTCACCAGAGTACAAATGCAGTGTCTGATTACATATGGATAAGGGTATATTGTAGCCATGCATAACTAGAAGACTTTTTCAATATATGTTACTCATTGTAAAAAAAAAAATGTATATTGCTTATTGTATATTTTTGATATTGCAGTGAAGCTGTTATTCATTGTTCTTAAAGTGAAGCCAGATGGGTTATGGGTAAGGATCAGGTGGGGTCCAGTTCCAGGATACAGATGAGGGGGCTGTAGCAGCATTCAATCCCTCCTCCTTTCTCTACAGGAAGTCCTGAAGCTAGGTCTGACTCAAACAGCTTGTAAGGTGTTAATTTCAGGAGGGGATGAGTGCTACCATAGATCTGGAGGTGGGGAAGGCCAATTAGTATTCATTGTCTTCAACAGAACTAGCACAGACATTTTGTTAGGGACACAGCAGGGGAGACACTGTGGAAGGGCAGCTCATCCCCACTCCCCTCCAACCACCTGGTTCAGTACACACCAATGTTTAAGAAAGAGAGAGGCCCCTGGGAAGTCTGGCTAAAGCTGACGAAGAACAACGCCACCCATTTGTTGAGCCATAAAAGATAATTCACTTAAGCCAAGGTCCAATCCCTGAATTAACTGCATGAGTGTCTTTTTAGGCAAAAGTGACTCCCCAGCTGATTGGCACTTTCAGCTCCAAATTGCTGACGACAAGTAGAGAAGTCCTGCAAAAATGTTTAGGCAGCAGTCAGCACAACTTCCCTGGTTGACTAGGTCCTTTAACAAGCCCAGGTGAAAATAGCTCTAGAATGTAGCAGTGCCTACAGAACCCACCTGGCAACATTTAAGAATATCAGAATTTCAATGGCATACATTACAGTACTGATACTGATGGGATACCAGGTGGGTTTAAACTTTATTTTCAATATGCCTGGCACCCTGCTCTTTCTACAAGTCCTCCCACCACTTATAGACCCTTATGCCTAGGCTGTAAAACACAAATATTAGACAGGTGGCTGGAGGTTCCCAGTACAGTTTATACCACAGCTTTGGGCCACCCTACTGCTCTGGGCTTCGACCTTCGGCCCATCACCCCATCTACACCTATTGTAATTTGTCACTGACTGTAGGGTCTAGACAGCTGGTAGCATATTTCTAACATAATTTGTGTTACATTGTGTGAATAAAGCTGTTTTCTTTATATAACATTTCTCTTTGTCCACATTTGTCCAGAAAATGAGTTTATTTATATTATACCTGTAATTTCATCTATTCACTGTATATGATCCTTTGGATTATGCCATGAAACTGTTGGCCTCCTTAAGATGTTTCCTATCATCTTAGTTAAGTTAATATCATAATTTTTTAATGCAAAAACCTTTAAGGAAGATTCTTAAAGTCTGAGAGTGATTGCGAGTGGGATGGAATGCTACCTAGAAATCAACGGCAATCAGAGTTATTACGCGAAATAGCCTCAATCCCTTTGGAGTAAAAGCTTTCAGGAACCTGGGAAGAAAATTATTTTAAAAGGGTGTTGTAGGATTTAATGGCATTATCGTGTCACCATAAATATTTTATGCACACAGGGAAATGAATATTTTCCCTCATAAATTAACTGTGTGCAAAATGAATAATTAAAAAACAAACCTGTTTTTGAACTTATGAAATGTGGCAATTTTTAACTCTTTCTATGCTAGAGTGACCTGGATATGTTATTTAGCTTCTATGAAGATAAGGAACCATTTAGCAGTAGCTTTAACACATAAAAACATTGAAAGGTTTAATCTATAACTAATAACACTGAAAATAGCAATAATAGTAATAGTAAAAGCACTCATGCCGACATTTGTTTTTAATAATCTTACTGAGTTACAGCATATTTGTTATTTATGCACGTCGTTATTAAAAAAATAATAGTTAATCAAGTATAAAAGTTAATATAACATGAACAGGGCATTTTGAGATCTTTAAAAATATATATTTAAGGTGTTGATATTTACTTTTCTCAGTGCAAGATATTGTTCTTTACTATCAACTATTTCAGACAAAATAAGTTTCTTGGATTGTGCTTCAATAGACTTATGATTGCTATGCATATGCCACTGTCCCTGTCGGTATCTGCTAACTGGTCCAGTATTACACTTTGTGTGGCCCCATAATTAGTGTGATGCCTTGAGAACAATTGTAATTTTATAGGGCAAGGTGTAATTCCATTCCAGATGATAGCTATAGGCCTGTGCAGGGCCGCAATCAGAAATCGTGGGGCCCAGTACAAATGAAGCAGACAGGGCCCCCCGATGCCCCCCTCCCCATGAAACCTCCCCCATGACCCCCCATGAACCACTCCCACCAACTCCAGTAGCATTCAAAATGTTTTTTAATAATTAGCTGAAATAAACAGAAAAATAAGAAAAAAAGGTGATAATAACTGGGAAATCTGTGTGACGTCGGGTCACACTACACCATCACTCACCGACAGGAGAAAGATGGATCACATGATCGCAGGGACGGAGCAATGATTCCCCTGCGATCATGATTGACAGCAGGGGAATGATTGCTCTGCCCCTGCGATCGCATTCTGCATTCTTCCTTACCAGGGGGCCAGCTGTCCTCCAGTCCCGGCGTCTCCGCTGCTGTCTTCAGCCTGGCTGTCACTGTGGCAGCTGGCTGAAGATAGCAGCGGAGATGCCGGCACTGGAGGACAGCGATCCCCCTGGTAAGTGTGTGCCGCCGGGCCCCCTGATGGCGGCCCTGGGCCTGTGATTGTAGTGCCGACAGTGCCGACAGGCTTCCTAAGCACAGAATGGCTAAAAAAAGTGATTCTGTTATTCACTGCTCTGTCTGACCATTCCTACTGTGGCCAACATTATGGATAGGATGGGTTGAGTCATTTATTTTGTAATGTGTATAGGTTACAAATCTGACATGTGTTTCCCACCAAATTGTGTTCTGTTTTGTATACTTGCACTAGAATAGTGTCTGATACAGAGCCGAAACTAGACATTTTGGTGCCCTGGGCAAGAGACAATACTGATGCCCCCTCCCCATTTTGGTGGTGCAATAGCAGTAACCTTTGCCGGTTGCACAAAAGTAGAAACAAGGAAGAGGCAAGCAACTACCGACCAGTGAGCCTTACATCAGTAGTAGGGAAATTGACGGAAACACTCTTAAAAAAAAGAGTTGTATAATATCTCAAATCCAGTAACTTACAGGATCCCAAACAGCATGGATTTACTGGGAGTAGAACTTTTTAAACAAATCTTATTGAGGGGCAAAACAAATGATTGATATTCTAAGTAGAATAGAGAAATGGTCAAGAGAGTGGCAACTACAGTTTAATGCCAAAAAAATCCAAAATCATGCACTTGGGTCTCAAAAACCCAAAGGTTAACTATAGTATTAATTGCACTATAAGGGAAACTACGGAGTAGGAAAGGGATCTAGAAGTCACTATTTCAGGTCTTTTAAAGGCAGGTAACAACGCAATGAGAAAGACTAGTCAGATGCTTGGTTGCATAGGGAGAGGAATCAGTAGCAGAAAGAAAGGGGTATTAATGACACTGTATAGGTCATTGGTACAGCCTCATCTAAAATAATGTGTTTAATTCTGGAAGCCATATCTCCAGAAAGGATATACATACATTAGAGACTGTACAAAATAGGACAACTAAAATGGTGCATGGCCTACAGCACAAAACTTACCGGGAAAGACTAAAAGATCTAAATATGAATAGTTTGGAGCAGAGAATGGAACCAGGAGACATGATTGTAACTTTCAAATATATCAATGGTTTTAACAAGGCATAGGAGAGAAACATTCTTCAAAGAAAGAAAAACATTAGAATACGAGGACATGCACTGAAACCAGAAGGAAATAGCCTTAGAGCTAATTTGAGGAAAAATAATTTCACAGAAAGGGTAGTGGATAAGTGGAATAGCCTCCAATCAGATGTGGTAGAGGCTAATACAATAGAGCAATTTAAACATGCTTGCGATAGACATAAGTATATTACAAAGAATAAATAATCAAATAGGGTTTGTTTTACTATACGTTAAAAAATGGGCGGACTAGACTGGCCCAGGGGTTCTTATGTAGGTTTTGTCAAACTCTATGTTTCTATGTTTTTACCATTGGGTCTGGTTAAGGATTTGGGGGGAACTCTCTACTTTTTTTTTCAAATACACAGTGCCCTGTGTATGAAGTGTTTTATCTAACTAATATTAAATCGTGCACAGGACAAATAAAAGTGTAATAGTTGCACTGAATAAATTCCTGTAAAACAAGAGATGATCTTTTTTATCACTTCCAATGGTGTTACATCCTCCTCCACCATCCTCTGTAAATAGGTTTGTAAGCAAAGATGTATGCAATACACCTTCTAACAGTTAATAGCATTACAACAAGTGCATACTCTATCATCCATATAGACCGCCTTATGTCATTCGATGAGAAGGGACAGATTATTATGATGCAGAAAGCAATATCGAATTCTACAACATTAAATATGCAATTAGTCGACTAGTTAATGAGAAATTCAGAGGAATTTTAAATTATAGTTTTTCTAAAATGTATAGTACAAATATTGGCAATGACAAAGATGAGCCATCAACTAGATACATTTCTCACAAAGGGAATATATAACAAGGTTTTTACGGGCATTAAAAATGAAGATGCTATTCCAGTCTGCGTATCTGTTGATCATAAAACATTGATCACAAAACATTTCCCAATTACTGGTATTGTTTACGACACAGACAAGTATTCCAATGTGTTTCTTTGCAGACAAGCTTCTTAGGCCATTCATTGCATTGCACTGATTTTACATTGCTAAAATGATTGTTTTTACTTGGCAGGAGCAGGAAAAATAGAAGGTAAACCCCAATACAGATTACAACCTAGCAGAAGAAAGTATGGAGAGACTTGAGATGAGTATCACCAGTTATTTCACTACTTTCATGAGTTATGGACAGAGATATTGCCAGTAGGGTGAAGAATATAGGGATAGAGAGATTAGGTCAGAAGAACCTGTGCTGCTATGTGTCAATATATTATGGACTGAGATATTGCCAATAGGATGAAGAGTTGGGAATAGAGGGAAATAGCTCTGCAGAGAATTGCGTTTCTTGATTTTGGGGTTCAAGTACAGCTTGATTGTGGCACTACAAGTGCAAAAACAACCTAACAGTGGAGAGAGATATTGCAGCCGGCCATCTTGGTAAGGGAAGTGAGAGTCAATTGCATACAGTTTGTGAACATTTAATAAGCAAATTTGTGTGTTGTAGAAAGTCAATATTTCAGCCTCTTTGACATCTATTTGGAATTACAAGATCCAAAAGTCCACGGAGCTCCAGTGCAAGAAAGTTAATTGGGTTGACATGAATTTTGCTTGGGTGTTTTGTGAGCTGTAGGGGAACTGCATATATTCTGTGCTCTTTAATGTGATAACAGATAGCACAGTATGTAGATTGTTGCTCTCAGGTTATACCATACCTTCCAATGATTCAAATCCTGAAAGTGGGACAAAATTATGTCCACCCCAGTTCCGCCTAAACTCTGCAAACAAATCAAAAAGTTGCATAAAAATCCACCCACTTCCCTGTTTAACCTGTCCTTTTTCAGTCTGCAAACTGGGATGTCCCTCCAGAATCAGGAATATTGGGTAGTATGTTGTACCGTTTAATTTTATTAATCTAAGTGTGCACACACAAGTAAAGATATATACCATGCTTAAGCAAATTATATTCAGGAGCATTGTTCAGTTAAATTGATCCATTTCTTGTTTCTGTACTGCTTTTTATTTAAATATATATATGTTCATAGAAAAATACAAGAAAGTAACAGCTGCTCCATTTTGCTTTGCTCAATAAATGTGCCAGGTAGTTTTTACACTGCTTTGTGACTCTGTGCATATGTCAGAGGTAGGCAGAGGGTTGCCCGAGTCTCCCCCTGGTCTTTATGTCCTAAGACATTTCCTAATAACCCATCAGTCAAGACTCAGGTGGAGGCACTGTCAGCTACAGAAATAATCAGAAGAGTCTCCCATAAGTTTATATACACACCATTCCCAGGGTGTATGGAAAACTCTGGCAGGGTGACAATTGATAGGTGAAGTGCAGGAACTGTGCAATGAACTAAAAAATGCATTATTCAATGCAACAGAACTTTGTGCCAGATAATTTAGTAAAAGCAAAATGAAGAGAATGCCAATATATTTCTCCAAGGAAGAGGCCGTTGTTACAAGTGCCAAGAATACAAAGGAAAAAAACAAAGTGTGGAATGGTAAAGCTAAAATATTACGGAAGTGGATATGTTAAAGGAGACAAAGAAATTGCACAACTATTTTCGCTCTGTATTTACTGTCAAAAAATAAAATGGGTCACATGAACACCAGATGAGAAATATATACACTACTGTAGACACATATACTGTATATTTAATACAGTCTTATTTGAACTCTCAAAATTAAAAGTAGATAAATTAATGGATCCTGTATACATGAAAGTATAAAAAGAACTGAAGGTAGTGCTTGCAGCATCATTAGCTAAACTTTGTAACCAATTACGTCTCACAGGTATACAGTCAAGTCCATAAATATTGGGACATTGACACAATTCTCATATTTTGGGCTTTATACACCACCACTATGGATTTGAAATGAAACAAATAAGATGTACTTTAACTGCAGACTTTCAGCTTTAAATTGAGGGAATTTACATCCAATTCAGGTGAACAGTGTAGAATTACAATGGTTTCTATAAGTGCCTCCCACTTTTTAAGGGACCAAAAGTAATGGGACAAACTAAACAATCCTACAGCAAACTTTCACTTTTTAATACTTTGTTGCAAATCCTTTGCAGTCAATTACAGCCTGAAGTCTGGAAGGCATAGACATCACCAGATGTTGGGTTTCATCTAGAGATGGTCACTGACCCCCGTGTTTTGGTTTTGGATTCGGTTTTGGATCTGGATTACCGTCGTGTTTTGGTTTTGGTTTTGGTTTTGCAAAACTGCCATTGCGTGTTTTGGTTTTGGTTTTGTTTGGTTTTGTTTTGCTATTTTTTTGGAAAATCCATGTTTTTTGGGCCTAAATTAACCCAATTTAGTGCTCCAACTGTTTTAGAGACAAGTAATCTAATTGTTGAGGTAATAAATCATCCAAAAAAACTGTTTAATTCTTCGTTGGTAGGCCTATTCTACACACAAAACAGATTGTCTTCCTCTCCATCTATGCATATTGGCAATGCAGCCATCGTCTTTGAATGTATATTACACCCTACACTTATAGTTAAATATGTAAAGAAATGGAAAAAGCCAGTTTGGTTTCTGTCTCTCAAGGCCCCCCTCCACTTGTATAAAATACCAAAAAATTCAGCCATTATAGACTGTACAATATTAATTGACATGGAGAAAGCCAGTTTGGTTTCTGTCTCTCTAGGCCCCCCTCCACTTGTATAAAATACTAAAAAATTCAGCCATTATAGACTGTACAATATTAATTGACATGGAGAAAGACAGTTTGGTTTCTGTCTCTCTAGGCCCCCCTCCACTTGTATAAAATACTAATAAATTCAGCCGTTATATACTGTACAATATAAATTGAAATGGACAAAGGCAGTTTGGTATCTGTCTGCATCAGATCCTCTCTCCACTAGGAGTAAAATAGAAAACTATTCAGCCGTTATATAATCTAGAATATAAATAGAAATTGAGAAAGGCAATTTGGTATCTGTCTGCATCATAATCATCAACATCATCATTAGCGCCCTCGTCGCCTACACAAATCTCCCCCTCATCCTCTTCTAATTCCAAAGTGGCATCCTCAATTTGGGTATCACCGGCTACACTCGGGCTATTAAGGCACACATCAGCAGAATGCTCACGATTAGACATCCCACTGTTGGATGGACTCTCCACAGGGATTGTTGTCATTTGTGAATCAGAGCAAATATTCTCCTGTAATGCCTCACTGTTATCTTGCAGCTCGGCTTTGACGCGTAACAGTAGTTGTGCACCAATTGTAGGCTGGGTAACTTTTTGGGATCTGCCACTAATAGCCAAAGGTGAAGGCCTCATTCTCTCTTTGCCACTGCGTGTGTAGAATGGCATGCTTGCAATTTTTTTTTTATCGTCACTTAACTTTTGCTCAGTTACACTTCTTTTTCGCTTCAATACAGTAAATTTTTTTTTGGTTTTTGTTTTTTGCACTAATTTGAAAACACTCTGTTGTTTGACATCACCTTGGCCAGATGACGTACTGGGAACACTAACATCAGGACTGGTGACAGAACCTGGTTGCTCATTCAGATCATATGTGGACTGCTTTGAATCCATTCTGAGCGCAAACCACTGGGGAGTGCTAAAAATTATTTAGTAGATACTGCTGACAGATATGACTTTTGACAGCCAGAAATATTAATGCACAATTAGGGAGGACACCCCAAAAGCACTGAGGAGTGCTAAAAATTATTTAGTAGATACTGCTGACAGATATGACTTTTGACAGCCAGAAATATTAATGCACAATTAGGGAGGACACCCCAAAAGCACTGAGGAGTGCTAAAAATTATTTAGTAGATACTGCTGACAGTTATGACTTTTGACAGCCAGAAATATTAATGCACAATTAGGGAGGACACCCCAAAAGCACTGAGGAGTGCTAAAAATTATTTAGTAGATACTGCTGACAGATATGACTTTTGACAGCCAGAAATATTAATGCACAATTAGGGAGGACACCCCAAAAGCACTGAGGAGTGCTAAAAATTATTTAGTAGATACTGCTGACAGTTATGACTTTTGACAGCCAGAAATATTAATGCACAATTAGGGAGGACACCCCAAAAGCACTGAGGAGTGCTAAAAATTATTTAGTAGATACTGCTGACAGATATGACTTTTGACAGCCAGAAATATTAATGCACAATTAGGGAGGACACCCCAAAAGCACTGAGGAGTGCTAAAAATTATTTAGTAGATACTGCTGACAGATATGACTTTTGACAGCCAGAAATATTAATGCACAATTAGGGAGGACACCCCAAAAGCACTGAGGAGTGCTAAAAATTATTTAGTAGATACTGCTGACAGATATGACTTTTGACAGCCAGAAATATTTATGCACAATTATGGGGGACACCCCAAAAGCGCTGGGGAGTGCCAAATATGAAGAAAAAATAATAAACCTCTATCCTCCTCTCTGCACTAGCGATTTTGGTTAGAGCAATTGCAAGAACAATATTGTATTCTCTGTCCCTGCTCTAATTAGCCTATGACTACACCCTGCTCTCTCCCTCTGTCAAATGGCGATGGATTGCTGTGGAGGCGTGTATTTATAAAGTTGAAGTATCGCGAGAACCGAGCCCCGAGATCCGACGACGTCACAATGACGTTCGGCCTCGATTTGGATTCGGAATGGGCGGGAGAGTACCGAGCTGCTCAGCTCGGTACTCGGATACCCAAAGTTCGGGTGGGTTCGGTTCTCGGAGAACCGGACCCGCCCATCTCTAGTTTCATCCCTGGTGATGCTCTGCCAGGCCTCTACTGCAAATGTCTTCAGTTCCTGCTTGTTCTTGGGGCATTTTCCCTTTAGTTTTGTCTTCATCAAGTGAAATGCATGCTCAATCGGATTCAGGTCAGGTGATTGACTTGGCCATTGCATAATATTTCACTTGTTACCCTTAAAAAAACTCTTTGGTTGCTTTTGCAGTATGCTTCGGGTCATTGTCCATCTGCACTGTGAAGCGCCGTCCAATGAGTTCTGAAGCATTTGACTGAATATGAGCAGATAATATTGCCCGAAACACTTCAGAATTCATCTTGCTGCTTTTGTCAGCAGTCACATCATCAATAAATACAAGGGAACCAGTTCCATTGGTAGCCATACATGCCCACACCATGACACTACCACCAACATGCTTCACTGATGAGCTGGTATGTTTTGGATCATGAGCAGTTCCTTTCCTTCTTCATACTCTTCTCTTCGCATCACTCTGGTACAAGTTGATCTTTGTCTCATCTGTCCATAGGATATTGTTCCAGAACTGTAATAGCTTATTTAGATGTTGTTTGCCAAACTCACATCTGGTCTTCCTTTTTTTAGTGGCTCACAAATGGTTTACATCTTGTGGTGAACCCTCTATATTCACTCTTGTGAAGTCTTCTCTTGATTGTTGACTTTGACACATATACACCTACCTCCTGGAGAGTGTTCTTATTTGGCCAACTGTTGTGAAGGGGTTTTTCTTCACCAGGGAAAATATTCTTCTGTCATCCACCACAGTTGTTTTCCGTGGTCTTCCTGGTCTTTTGATGTTGCTGAGCTCTCCGGTGTGTTCTTTCTTTTTTAGAATGTTCCAAACAGTAGATTTGGCCCCACCTAATGTTTTTGCTATCTCTCTGATGGGTTTGTTTTGATTTTTCAGCCTAATGATGACTTGCTTCTTGCAGCTCTTTGGATCTCATATTGAGAGTCGACAGCAACAGATTCCAAATGCAAATATCACACCTAGAATCAACTCCAGACCTTTTACCTGCTTAATTGATGATGAAATAATGAGGGAATAGCCCACACATGTCCATGAAATAGGTTTTGAGTCGATTGTCCCATTACTTATACTTGTCCCTTAAAAAGTGTGAGGCACATATAGAAACCGTTGTAATTCCTACACCCTTCACCTGATTTGGATATAAATACCCTCAAATTAAAGCTTAAAGTCTGCAGTTAAAGCACACCTTGTTAGTTTCATTTCAAATCCATTGTGGTGGTGTATAGAGCCCAAAATATGAGAATTGTGTCGATGTCCCAATATTTATGGACTTGACTGTAATTCCAGGTTATTTGAAAAGGGCAAATGTGTGATTTCTATAGACGTATGTGTGCCATATCAATAGCAGATAAATTAATATCATTAGTCAAAGAAATTAAAAATGATATTGTTGAGTCATATAATTTAGAAGATCCAAGGCAGCATAGATTTGCTACTGAGAGATCATGTCAATCAAACCTAATGGGGGAAATTCAATTAACCGCAATGTTCCTCAGAACATCACAGCTGCATATTTTTACCGTTAATGCGGTAAAATCTCTGCTAATTTTTATTTGCATCCCATAGAGGTGCGAGGAAAAATCAGACTGTCAAACTCCCGCACCTGCGATGTTCTGAGGAACTTCGTGGCTAATTGAATTCCCCAATATGTTTCCTTTTTAATTGGTAACACGGGTATGAAGCTCAAAACAGTTGCCCATCATGTAAGTGTCCGGCTCTCAGTTGGGGGGTGCTGAGGTGACAAGACACTGAGCGAGTGACATTCTATCACTCATTCAGTGTTTAAGGTGCCCACTACAACCTGGCGATCCTAGTGATAGTGCCGGCCCTGTGTGCAAGACAAATGTCCAAAAGCAGAATACAGAATAATTGGTGCTGTAATGTCAAAAACTGAGAAAAGGGACCTTGAAATTGTAATTTTAGATGGTAAATGCAAGCAGGCAGTGGGAAAAGTTAGTAGGAGACTAGAATGCATGTGAAGAAGAGTAGCACAAAGTGGGAGGCTTTATTGCTTCTTTATAAGTTGCTAGTAAGACCTCACCTTGAGTACTTTGTACAGTTCTTGAGGCCCTATCTCTTAGACAGCATGAATACAATTTTTAAAAAAACGTCAGAGAAGAGCAACCAAAATGGTACTTGTACTTTATAGCAAACAAGGTCCTGTAGGAGCTAGCGCGAGGAGCAGCTGCAAATACTTTGAGTTTTACTGTAGTGGAAACATCACTGATTTTTGCTTGCACCTCTCATTATAAGAGACTCTAATAGAACATTGTGGAGAATACAATCAGCCCCTAAGGATTAAATATATATAGCTTAGAGGAGAGAGGGGGTGGCATGACAGAACATACAGGTTCATATAGTCTGGATGTGAATAGGTTGATGGCTCCTTCTACTTATTACAATCAGCCCCAGCACAGAAAATCATAGGGGGTATTCCTAGCCACCCTAGTGTGGTGGTGGTGGTAAGAGAGAAAAGGGCCCCCTTCCCCCAAGAGGTGCAAACCATGCACCTTGTCTATAGTGCCCATGTCACGGGCACTAGGAGTCTTTACCCAGGGATCACCAGATGATAAGCTTACCAGAGGAGTATAGATGGTAATATGGTACTCTGGTAGCGGGGTGATCACGGAACAGGAGACAGCAGATGATAGAGATGCTCGGGAAAGTCTATGACTAGCAGCACTGGTAATATATATGTAGTAATACACGAGGAACAGAATGGACAAAGGACACGTGAGGGTAGTCAGTGGTCTGCGGTAGCAAGTTGTACCACTGCTATAGTGAGGAGGAATGTCCAACAGAAACGAGGAGGTGATGAGAGTCAGCGGTCTGCGTTTAGCAAGTTGTACCGCTGTCAGGGTGAAGGAATGGAATCCAGGTGAAGGTATCCGGGGAGTCAGTGGTCTGCGTTAGCAAGTTGTACCACTGCTGTGTGAGAGGACACTGGAACAGGTGACACAGGAAACAGGAATCAGTGGTCTGCCTCTAGCAAGTTGTACCACTGAATATATATGTGAGGAGGAGCACGGGGAGAGACTGCAATACAGAGGATACACGGGCACCTTGAACTTGATCCACAATGACATGCACAATATAGTAATGACGGACAGCACTGCAATAATACAAAGTCACCGAAACTATCCGGACAAAAGATAACACAGTCAATGATGGCAAAAGTCTCAGCGGATAGTAAGCTCCAGAGGAGAACAACTCAGTCCAGCAAGATATGCAACACACCAGCACAGTCAATGAGAAGTATGCATACCGTGGTTCAGAAGCAGGCTGTCAGACAGGAGTGCAGAGATACCTGAACGGCTGGAGGCCGGCAGGATGCGAAGTCCCTGGAGGGTGAAGCGGTAATCAAGTAGGTGCAGCGCACAGGTAGGTAGACCAGCAGGGAAACAAATACTCAGGAAGCAGTAGTATGTAGAACTGGACTCCTGGAGGACCCTGAAGAGTAGCGATGGTCTAGACGAGATGAAAGCAGCAAGGCGTAGATCCGATGCAGACTGGCGAGTAGACACCAGCAGGAACACTGGGAAGCACGGGGAGCGGATCAGCTGCTGCAGACACGAGTAGAACTGAGGAGTAGCAGCCAGCAGGACTCTGCAGGTACACGGAGGTAGCGGATAGAAATCAGCAGGTGCAGCCACGATGAAACACGGGAGAGTAGAGCTGAGCTGGAACTGTTGAGCACGGAGAGCAGCGGATAGGAATCAGCTGTTGCAGTCTCGAGGAAACACAGGAGAGTTGAGATGAGCTGAAGACTGTAGCGCACGGAGGCAGCGGATAGGAATCAGCTAAACAGTCACGATGAAACACAGGAGTGTTGAGGTGAGCTGAAGACTGTAGTGCACGGAGGCAGCGGATAGAAATCAGCTAACAGTCACGATGAAACACGGAAGAGTTGAAGTGATCTGAAGACTGTAGTGCACGGAGGCAGCGGATAGGAATCAGCTAACAGTCACGATGAAACACAGGAGAGTTGAAGTGGTCTGAAGACTGTAGTGCACGGAGGCAGCGGATAGGAATCAGCTAAACAGTCACGATGAAACACAGGAGAGTTGAAGTGGTCTGAAGACTGTAGTGCACGGAGGCAGCGGATAGGAATCAGCTAACAGTCACGATGAAACACATGAGAGTTGAAGTGGTCTGAAGACTGTAGTGCACGGAGGCAGCGGATAGGAATCAGCTAACAGTCACGATGAAACACAGGAGGGTTGAAGTGGTCTGGAAACCACAGGAGAGTTGAAGTGGTCTGGAAACCACAGGAAACAGCAGCGCTGAATACACGAGGAAACACAGGAACACCTTCAGAGGCTCATGGGGAATGAGACTCCAAGATCAGGCAACAAGGTATGGAACTCAGGTGCTATAAATAGGGAGTGTTGCCTGATCAGCCAATTAAATAAAAGGAACATGAACTGAAGGTTTGAAAGGGCTGCACATGCGCAGACCCTCAGGATGGTGGACGGCCACGGTTCCTAAACACACGGGAAGAAGCACTCACAGTCTGGTGAGTGACAGTACCCCCCCTTTTAAAGGTGGGCACAGAACACCTGGAACCGGGCTTGTCCGGATTTTTGGAATAAAACTTCTTAAGAAGAGCTGGGGCGTTGAGATCTTCAGCTTTGATCCATGAACGCTCCTCAGGACCAAAACCCTTCCAATGAACGAGGAAACGGAGAACTCCTCGCGAAATTTTTGCGTCCAATACATGAGTAATCTCGAAATCTTCCCCCTGATGAACTTGAACTGGCTGAGGTGCTGAAGGAGGAGCCGAGAAACGGTTGATGATGAGAGGTTTGAGCAAGGACACATGGAAGGCGTTGGAAATACGAAGGTTCTTAGGAAGTAGAAGTTTGAAACAAACTGGATTTATCACTTGAATGATCCTATATGGACCAATAAAACGGGGAGCGAATTTCATAGATGGGACCTTCAAACGAATATTTTTGGTAGATAACCAGACACAATCTCCAATTTTCAGTGGTGGAATAGCCCGCCTCTTCTTATCTGTGAAAGACTTATATTTGGCAGATGTCTTCTTTAAACAGGTTTTGACCTGAGACCAAATATTTTTGAAGGTCTGACAAACAGTCTCTACAGCAGGAACTTGGGTGGGAGGGAGGGCAGGAAATTCCGGAAAAGACGGATGGTGACCGTAAACCACAAAGAATGGAGTTTTGGAAGATGACTCATGGTACATGTTGTTATGAGCGAATTCAGCCCAAGGAAGCAATTCTATCCAGTTGTCTTGATTGGCTGATGAGAACATCCTTATAAAGGTCTCGAGATCTTGATTGACCCGTTCAGTTTGTCCGTTTGATTGAGGATGGTAGGAAGATGAGAGTGCTAATCGTATGCCCAAGGTTTTACAAAGGGCCCGCCAGAATCTGGAAACGAATTGTACTCCTCTATCTGACACAATCTCAGACGGACATCCATGAATACGAAAGATTTCCTTGACGAAATGTTCAGTCAGAGTAGACGAGGAAGGCAAACCAGACAAAGGGACAAAATGAGCCATCTTCGAAAATCTGTCTACCACTACCCAAATAGTATTACAATTTTTACTAGGTGGCAGATCAGTAACAAAGTCCATACTAATATGGGTCCAGGGCTTGGACGGAATGGGTAGTGGTTGCAGCAACCCCGCTGGAGTTCTGCGGGAGGATTTAAACTGAGAACACAATTCACAAGCAGCTACAAACTCTTTGACGTCTCTTCTCATCGAGGGCCACCAGTAACTTCGAAAGAGAATCTCAAAGGTCTTGCGTTCCCCAGCATGTCCAGAAAAACGAGAAGAATGGAACCACGAAAGGATTTTCCTCCTAAGAGTAGGAGGCACGAGGGTCTTCCCAAATGGTAGCACTTTAGTGGAAGAAGCAGCCAGCGAGATACATTTGGGGTCTAGAATAGAATGGTTGGGAAACTCTTAAACGTCAGAGGACGTCACAAAAGCTCGGGATAGAGCGTCAGCTTTCTTGTTCTTGGCAGCTGGTTTGAAGGTTATGATTAATTCGAAACGGGAAAAGAAAAGAGACCATCTTGCTTGACGAGGATTCAAGCATTGGGCAGACTGTAGGTATGACAAGTTCTTATGATCCGTGAAAATCGTCACAGGGTGACGAGCTCCTTCCAATAAGTATCTCCACTCCTCTAATGCAACTTTGATAGCCAGCAACTCCTTGTCCCCGATAGTGTAATTTTTCTCCGCAGGCAGGAGACCCCGAGAGTAAAAGGCACAAGGATGGAATTTTTGTTGCTCCGATCGTTGGGAGAGAATGGCTCCTAAGCCCACATTAGAGGCATCTACTTCTAGGAAGAAAGGAAGTGTCACATCAGGCTGTCGAAGAATGGGAGCAGAGGAGAAGGACTCTTTAAGAAATGGAAAGGCTTGGAGGGCCTCGGATGACCATTGCTTCGTATTGGCCCCTTTACGAGTCAGGGCCACAATAGGAGATGCAATGGACGAGAAGTCTTGAATGAAGCGTCTATAGTAATTGGCAAAACCTAAAAAACGCTGGATAGCACGAAGAGTAGTTGGCTGGGGCCAATGTAATACAGCATTCACCTTTTCTGGATCCATTTGTAGGCCAACTCCGGAAACAATATACCCCAAAAATGGAATCTGGGGCAACTCGAATGAACATTTTTCTAGTTTGCAGAATAATGAATTTTTCCGGAGTCTGGAAAGGACCTCTGCCACATGTTGGTGATGAGAAGGCAGGTCCTGTGAAAAGATCAATATGTCGTCCAGGTAGACAACGACACATACATATAACAAGTCCCGAAAGATCTCATTAACGAAGCCCTGGAAAACAGCGGGGGCATTACACAACCCGAAAGGCATTACTAGATATTCATAATGCCCATCTCTGGTGTTGAACGCTGTCTTCCATTCGTCACCGGGCCGGATTCTAATTAAATTATAGGCACCACGAAGATCCAACTTGGTAAAGATCCGAGCTCCCTTGATGCGATCAAATAACTCAGTGATCAACGGAATGGGATACCGATTTTTAATAGTAATGGCATTGAGTCCACGAAAATCTATGCAGGGGCGTAGTGATCCATCCTTTTTTTTTACGAAGAAGAACCCGGCTCCAGCGGGAGAGGTGGAAGGTCGAATAAACCCTCGCTGGAGATTCTCTTGGATGTAATCAGATGTAGCTTGAGTTTCAGGTAACGAAAGTGGATACACCCGACCCCTAGGAGGAGTCTTGCCAGGTAGAAGATCGATCGGACAATCCCATAAACGATGAGGAGGAAGACGTTCAGACTGAGCTTTATCAAAAACATCGGCAAATGAAGCATACTGAGGAGGAAGTCCCGGTGAGGAAGATGAGATGGAAGATTGCTGTATTTTAAGAGGAATGACTTGAGAAAGACAACGATGATGACATTCAGCTCCCCAAGACGTAACTTGAGGAGTGCGCCAGTCAATCTGGGGAGAATGACATTGAAGCCATGGAAGGCCTAAGACAATCGGACTTGTCGTAACAGGAAGAATTAAAAACAAAATCTCTTCATGGTGTAGCACACCAATCTGAAGCGTTACTGGAGACGTACTCTGGGTGATGAGACCATTGATGAGAGGTGATCCATCTATAGCAGTCACAGTAATCGGTGTTTTCAAAGTAATCACTGGTAGGGACCATTGATTCACTAGGGATTTAGAAATAAAATTTCCTGCTGCTCCAGAATCAATCAGTGCCTGAGACTCAAAGGATTTGGTAGCAAAGGAAATCGTAACATCAAAAGCGCAGACTTTTAATTTCGTAGAAGACGGAGAGGACTCCAGGGACCCTAACTTCACCTCTCCAGAACTAGTTAGGGCCTGGCATTTCCCGATTTCTTAGGGCAAGAACTGAGCATGTGTGTGGAATCAGCACAATAGATACAAAGTCTATTCTTTACTCTTCGGTTCCTCTCCTCTGAAGTTAATTTGGAACGTCCAATCTCCATGGGGATCACAGAAGATGAAGCTGGACGAAATTGAGGGGTTGAGCGAAGAGGTGCTTTAACTGAAGTTGTTTTCTCAGATTCCCTTTCACGAAACCTCATGTCTACACGATGGCAAAGAGAAATCAAATCTTCTAATGACGTAAGAAGCTCTTGGGTAGTCAGTGCATCTTTAATTTTATCGGAGAGCCCCTGCCAGAAGGCGGCAATTAATGCTTCAGTGTTCCACTTAAGTTCAGAGGCTAATATCCTAAATTGAATGACGTACTGGCCTACTGTATGAGAACCCTGACGTAAACGAAGAATGCTGGAAGCAGCGGAGGTCACACGACCTGGTTCATCGAACACACTTCGGAACATAGAAATGAATTTGGCACTATCTTGTAATACAGGATCGTTTCTCTCCCACAGAGGGGAAGCCCAAGCCAGAGCTTGTCCAGAAAACAATGAGATAAGATAGGCCACTCTGGAACGATGGGTAGAAAAATTTTGAGGTTGGAGCTCAAAATGAACTGAGCATTGGTTGAGAAAACCCCTACAAGTTTTGGGGTCTCCATCGTACTTTGACGGAGTAGGCAGGTGAAGCGTGGAAGCCGTAGACACCTGGGATGGCACTGGGGAAACGGAGGAAAGCACAAAAGCTTCAACATTAGCTGTAACGGTCTGTCCAGATGTTCCTTGGGAGGCTAACGACTGGTAACATTGAAGTAACAGCTGTTGGCGAGCATCCTGTTGCTCCACACGGGTGACCAGATGCTGCAGCATCTCTTTGGCTGTAGGTTCCGTATCTGGGTCTGTCATGGCCTGATCTTACTGTCACGGGCACTAGGAGTCTTTACCCAGGGATCACCAGGTGATAAGTTTACCAGAGGAGTATAGATGGTAATATGGTACTCTGGTAGCGGGGTGATCACGGAACAGGAGACAGCAGATGATAGAGATGCTCGGGAAAGTCTATGACTAGCAGCACTGGTAATATATATGTAGTAATACACGAGGAACTGAATGGACAAAGGACACGTGAGGGTAGTCAGTGGTCTGCGGTAGCAAGTTGTACCATGCTATAGTGAGGAGGAATGTCCAACAGAAACGAGGAGGTGATGAGAGTCAGCGGTCTGCGTTTAGCAAGTTGTACCGCTGTCAGGGTGAAGGAATGGAATCCAGGTGAAGGTATCCGGGGAGTCAGTGGTCTGCGTTAGCAAGTTGTACCACTGCTATGGGAGAGGACACTGGAACAGGTGACACAGGAAACAGGAATCAGTGGTCTGCCTCTAGCAAGTTGTACCACTGAATATATATGTGAGGAGGAGCACGGGGAGAGACTGCAATACAGAGGATACACGGGCACCTTGAACTTGATCCACAATGACATGCACAATATAGTAATGACGGACAGCACTGCAATAATACAAAGTCACCGAAACTATCCGGACAAAAGATAACACAGTCAATGATGGCAAAAGTCTCAGCGGATAGTAAGCTCCAGAGGAGAACAACTCAGTCCAGCAAGATATGCAATACACCAGCACAGTCAATGAGAAGTATGCATACCGTGGTTCAGGAGCAGGCTATCAGACAGGAGTGCAGAGATACCTGAACGGCTGGAGGCCGGCAGGATGCGAAGTCCCTGGAGGGTGAAGCGGTAATCAAGTAGGTGCAGCGCACAGGTAGGTAGACCAGCAGGGAAACAAATACTCAGGAAGCAGTAGTATGTAGAACTGGACTCCTGGAGGACCCTGAAGAGTAGCGATGGTCTAGACGAGATGAAAGCAGCGAGGCGTAGATCCGATGCAGACTGGCGAGTAGACACCAGCAGGAACACTGGGAAGCACGGGGAGCGGATCAGCTGCTGCAGACACGAGTAGAACTGAGGAGTAGCAGACAGCAGGACTCTGCAGGTACACGGAGGTAGCGGATAGAAATCAGCAGGTGCAGCCACGATGAAACACGGGAGAGTAGAGCTGAGCTGGAACTGTTGAGCACGGAGAGCAGCGGATAGGAATCAGCTGTTGCAGTCTCGAGGAAACACAGGAGTGTTGAGGTGAGCTGAAGACTGTAGCGCACGGAGGCAGCGGATAGGAATCAGCTAACAGTCACGATGAAACACAGGAGAGTTGAAGTGGTCTGAAGACTGTAGTGCACGGAGGCAGCGGATAGGAATCAGCTAAACAGTCACGATGAAACACAGGAGAGTTGAAGTGGTCTGAAGACTGTAGTGCACGGAGGCAGCGGATAGGAATCAGCTAACAGTCACGATGAAACACAGGAGAGTTGAAGTGGTCTGAAGACTGTAGTGCACGGAGGCAGCGGATAGGAATCAGCTAAACAGTCACGATGAAACACAGGAGAGTTGAAGTGGTCTGAAGACTGTAGTGCACGGAGGCAGCGGATAGGAATCAGCTAACAGTCACGATGAAACACAGGAGATTTGAAGTGGTCTGAAGACTGTAGTGCACGGAGGCAGCGGATAGGAATCAGCTAACAGTCACGATGAAACACAGGAGGGTTGAAGTGGTCTGGAAACCACAGGAGAGTTGAAGTGGTCTGGAAACCACAGGAAGCAGCAGCGCTGAATACACGAGGAAACACAGGAACACCTTCAGAGGCTCATGGGGAATGAGACTCCAAGATCAGGCAACGAGGTATGGAACTCAGGTGCTATAAATAGGGAGTGTTGCCTGATCAGCCAATTAACTAAAAGGAACATGAACTGAAGGTTTGAAAGGGCTGCACATGCGCAGACCCTCAGGATGGTGGACGGCCACGGTTCCTAAACACACGGGAAGAAGCACTCACAGTCTGGTGAGTGACAGCCCAAGAGCATAATGGACAGAAACACTGCTTGGCTCAGTCCCATAATCAAAAGTCTATAGATTTTACTTGGGGCTCTTATATAATTGTTTGCCAACATTCATGTTTACTCAGGTTTCATGTATTTTATGCAGATACACTGTAGATAATATTAGCAAGAGGGATCTCACCTAATTCATGACACCTAAACTAACAGGAAACCATCCCAGTGTATCCTCAGTTCTGTGCTTGGAAAACAATGAGACCAGGATTTAGTTTATTGGTCTGCATTAAAATTAAAAACCCTGATTTCCGTCATCATCATTATCATTATCACCATTATTTATGTGTAGGGCACCACAGATTGTGCAGCACCAGACAAATCTCATTATTAAACAAACGAGGTAACACATGAGCATAAAACAAAATACTACAGAAAGATGATGATCTAGTGATGTAACAATTCACTTGTCTGGTAAGCAGGTCATTGATTATATATAGCCATAAATCTCTCTCTATACACAACTGATTAATTTTTTCCCTTTTGTACTGAGGCTCCAGGTTCATTCACAATTGTCCAATTTAACCCCTCTATGTCCCCATATTACCAGATGTGAATAAGTTGATAAATGTGACTGCTTAATTAGTCTTGTAAGATATATGTTGATTAAAATGTGTTGTCAAAGTCTCACCTCACAAGACTAAGCTCAATTCCTCCTTCATATTCCTAAGAAGGGTCTTCACTGAATAGGACGGGGGCTAAATAAATGACAAGGGTCAGTGACTAGCTGTACTTCTTACTTTTTGCCACCTGCTAAAGACTAGTGTATTACACTTGGCACTAGATATGGGTCTGCAGATTAGACTTGGAACCAGAAAAGCCTCTGCATATAGACTTGGTTAAAACCTGTATACTAGGCATTGGATCAATATATGGCTCTGCATATTATACTGGACACCAATTAGCAATATGCTAATGTGTGTCACTGAAGGGCCCCACATGTCATTGAGGCTTGTGAAGTTGTTCTTAGCAATCACAAATGACATATGTTCTAATTTGAGACTAACAATGCTGTTTACAATAAGTGCCTGTTTTTACTGTAATATAAAAGAAAAACTTAATGGCAATGGCAGGTACTAGGTTCCCTGGTTATTGTAGTTACCAGCTATGCAAAATAGTAGTAAGGAAACTGCATACCATGAATTTAATGCAATTAAAAGATGGTGTGTTCAATCAAAGTTTACCTCTTGGTAAGGGCGTCTTGAGAAAGGAACTACACAACATCCTGAAATAGCAACTGATATAATTCAATCTAATATATGGTGTTTATATTCTTTACTATGGTACTGGATACAAGAGAAGCACTGTGGATCTGTCCTCCAACCTATTACAGGATTGCTGTCAAATTTTATTCCACAGCAGTTAAATGGTCACTCTTTTTAAGCATGCAACAATTACACTGATGCCTAAATACAGAAGCTCTCATATTTAAAATGTAGTCCAGCATTGCAGTTACATCCAAGAAACCAAGTGGACTAAATAGAGGAATGTGTTACTTCCTGCGCACACACCTGTGACACTCCACTCCTGCTCACCTGACATATGCATGTTATTAAAGAACTAATAAAGAACTGGTAGTTGCTCAAATCAATTTATAGGCTATAACAGGTGCATGAAAGGGTGGGGTTATCCTAAAAGGAAAAAACAGAGACAAATTCCCCCAGCACACTGCTATAGCCAGCAACAGATCTGCTATTTCTACTGTAGATAAAAATGCAAAAGTCTCAGTTGCACACATTTGCAAATGTATGTTGAAGCCACCCACCACGCCAAGGTGCTTTTGCTAATAGGGTGGTCCTACTCTAAACAATGAGAGTCCCATATATTTGGGCCATACATATGCATGTTATTGTAGACTACCGGTGTGTGTACTCAGGTGCATGCATTGGGCCTCTACATAGACACTCTGTTCTTTCATCAGTGCTGGACAAGGGCAGGCTGGACTGGGGGTAGGGGGCGTCTGCCCCCCGGGCTAGTCCAATAGTGGGCTACCTTGGGCAGGGTCACTGGGCCACCTGCATTTTTTTCCCATTAAAATAGACTACTGGATTGAGTCTTGCCCCCAGGGCTAAAATTTGCCAGCCCTCTCCTGGTGCTGGAGCATCATGTTCTGTACTTCAGTGTTCTGAAATTGTCTTCCGGGTGCTGAATTATTGTGCTTCTTCTTGAGAAGTAATATCATGCACACATGAGCAAAGGTAAGAGCAGAAATGTGGATATAAATGTCCTGTAAATGTCCTGGGAATTGTCTTCACAGCACCATAGATGTTGGCAACCTGACCCATGTCATTCTGGGAATAGTTGTTTCCTCCAGAACTTGGCGCTGACTTTTTAACTGCATGAACCAGGGTTCAATTATTTAAGTGATAGAAAATGCTTGTTTTATGTTAGTTAATGAAGTAAGCCCAGATTAATTCAGTGAAAAATATCATTGCTGAGTGCAACAGCAGACAAATATCTCCCGGATGAAATTAGTCAGTGTGACAACTCTGAATCATTAAATACACCAAATAAACATTGTCCAAAGTGTTTATGACACTTGTCTTAAATTAACCTGGCTTGAAGAGCATGATTTTTGTTGCTTCTGTATTTATTTACAGCATTTGAACTCACTCCCCCTCTCTATGTGTGGGTTCGGGAATGCACATGTTTCTATATAATGTAAGATGGAAATTATGTCATCAGTTTTGTGTGAATTTTGCCTTCACTGAATTGTAATATTCTAACCTCTCCCTACAATTTAACATATATACGCACATTATATTGTATATTCTGGTGCCTTACAGAAAATGACATAGATTTAGATTATGTAAAGGTAGTTGTCACACACTCACACTCTTCCTAGGCAGAAATAGATTGATATGGTCCATTTTAATTTTTCCAAATGGGCCTGATTATTTATCTCATGAATAAGGAGTATATCCACATCATGCCTTTATTCCAGATTTTGGAACCTTCACTATAAAAGTAGTCTTTACAACCTTTTGGGCCGCATGCATGTTGGTGTTGAAAGTATATTGTATTGTATGTAGTTTACTGTATTTAGAGATGGGCAGGCTCAGTTCCCCGACATCCAAATCCATCATAATTTCGCCTATCCGAGTACCGAGCCGAGCATGCTCGGTACTCTCCCGCCCATTTGGAATCGAAATCGAGGCAAAACGTCAATGTGACGTATTCGTATTTCTCAGCTCGGTTCTCGCGAGATTTGCAATGCATAAATACCCGCCTCCACAGCAATCCATCGCCATTTGATAGAGGGAGAGAGCGGGGTTAGGTCACAGGCTATATCAGCACAGGGACAGAGCAATAATTGGACACATTATTGTTTCTATTCTATACAATTCTAATATTAATACCAATTGTTAGAGCAGTAAGAGAGGAGGATAGAGGAGGCTTTTTTTTTTCAATTTTTGGCACTCCAAGTGCTTTTGGGGTGTCCCATATTCCCCATTGTTTTACAGTAATTTTTCTGGCTGTCAAAAGTCATATTTGTCAGCAGTATCTAAAACAATATTTTGCACTCCAAGTGCTTTTGGGGTCTCCCATATTCCCCAGTGTGAAACACTAATTTTTCTGGCTGTCAAAAAAAATCATGTTTGTCAGCAGTATCTATCTAATACAATTTTTGGCACTACAAGTGCTTTGGGCTCATCAAAATGGATTCAAAGCAGTCCACATATGAGCAGATCAGCAATCAGGTTCTGTCACCAGTCCTGTTGGTAGTGTTTCCAGTACGTCATCTGAGAAAGGCGATGTAAAAGTACATAGTCTTTTTAAATCATGGAAAAAAACACACAACAAAAAAAATTTACCATGTTGAAGCGAAAAATAATTGTAACTGAAGAAAAGTTAAGTGCCAATAAAAAAAAATTGCCAACATGCTATTCTACACACGCAGTGGCAAAGAAAGAATGAGGCCTTCGCCTTTCTCTATTAGTGGCAGATCCAAAAATGTTACTGAGCCTTCTTCTTGTACGGTCACTCGTGAGCAAGCAAGACCAAGTAATTTGGGGTATAAAAGTGGTGCACAACTACTGTTATGCGTCAAAGCCGAGCTGCAAGAAAACAGTAAGGCATTAGAGGATAATGTATGCTCAGAATCAGAAATGACACCAATCCCTGTGGAGAGTCCATCCACCAGTGGTATGTCTAATCGTGAGCATTCTGATAATGTACCCATAAAGAAGGGCCCTTTCAGCAGTTCTGCTGATGTGTGCCTGAACAGCCCGAGTGTAGCCAGTAATACACCAAGGAAGACATTTTGGAATTAGAAGAGGATGAGGGGGAGATTCGGGTAGCCAACGAAGGCGCTGATGTGTATGCGGTTGATTGTGTATGTCCTGTGCAAGTGGCAGCAGGATGGCACCAGTGGCAGCAGTTCTGGCACGTGAGGTTCTGACACGAATTTGCACTTTCCAAACACAAGCAGGGATGACGCAGGTGGCAGACCACAACAGTTTGACATCTGGGCTGGTTTGAAGGATTTGACAAAAAAATGTGTGACCTTGCCAATAACTGCAATCAATCCTACTATTAACATGCAAAGGATGGTGGAGGGCCTAGCAGGGATTAAACTGTATTTTTTCTAATTTGCACTAATACGGTTTGGGTGTAATATACACCCAAAGTCGAGTGCTCAATTGCTAAGAGTAATTGATGAAGAGGAAGACAAGCAGGCTTGTCTGTAGAATTTGAAGGCAAATTCTACAGCGTTATATAGGTAACATCCAAAGAGAAGAGCTCCATTGCTTCATTGCTAATTGTAATTGCTGAAATAGAAATAATAGGGCTGACAGTCTTGGTCTAAATCTGCAGTTACATTTTATTGTACCATAGCTCACTCAGAAACAGGAGAGGTGGCAGGGTTCAGTGCTAATCTTCCTCAAACAATACTAATTCATCCCACCATCATAGAAGTCTGTGTACTATGATGTAATTGCCGATAATGGCCTTCCAAATGGAATCAGTAGTTCATTTTAGGGCAGAGCTGTCACGATTTTTGGCCAATTCTTTTACAGCAGAGCAAATATCAAAATGTTGTGCGGAATCATCTGCATCACCACTGGGTGTCTTGAGAAAGCAATTTTTGGTACAAAAAGCAGTTGCCAGAGAAACTGAAGGAGAAGACGTCTAAACAAGACTTTGATAGGTCTTGGATCCTTGCGAAGCAAATTAAGTATTTCGTCTACAATTAAAATATAGTTAGCACATTTACTTTGTTTTATTTAACACGTTATATTTCTGTAGCTCCTTGTCAAAATGTATTATTAAGGCAACCACTTGACTCAAGCTAACCGTGTCTGCACTCTCTTCACAGGTGACTACTTCGCTGGACTAAAGTACATTCCCCTCAAATGCTAGTCTGCTTGCAACTGCTGCTTTCTCCTACATGCTGTTGCAGAAAACATAAATTGGCCCTAAATTTTTCCGGACACAAACAGCATCTCTTGCATGTCATTTTTTAAAAGTTCTGTAAAACCAAGTTGATTGTGTGTGCAAAACAGGAAATGTGATGGGATTAAACCCCGCTGTAATGCTTGAACAATATTGGGGTCGTCATCAGAAAAGACATATCCTCAGGAGAGTCCAAGCAGGATCAACCATCTTTCAATGACATCCCTTAGTTTTTGGAACAGATTGTCAGCTGTATGCCTCTTAGTGAAGCTGCTGATACACAGAGCAGCCTACTTCTGAAAAATGTCACGTACTTGGGTACATGCTGCTTCTGTCCCTGCTGGTGAAGGCGAATGACCAACCCAGTGGGCTGTCACAGTCATATAATCTTTACTTTGCCCAGTTCCGCTTGCCCACATATCTGTGGTTAAGTGTACAGTGGGTAGAATGGCATTTTGTAGCCCAATGATTACATTTTTATGAACTTTCTGGTAGAGGTGAGGAATAGCTTTTCTAGTAAAATGGTGTCGTGATGGAATTTTGTAATAGGGACAGAAGACCTCAAGTAACTGTCTAAAACCAGCTGCATTAATAATGGACATTGGACGCAGATCTAATACTAGCATAGTCCTTATGGCGTATGTGATCCGCTTTGCGACTAGGTGACAGATTTCATACTTTCTTCCTCTTGCAAAGGATTGTTTAACTGTAAATTATTGGTTCTGGGGATATTAATGATGAAGGTGTTGGGGGGGTAGATTGCAGGTGCTGGGATGTAGATGAGAGAAGAGAGGCAGATGATGCTGGACTGCTTGTTGTTATTTTTTTAACCTGAGTTTCTGATTTTCCCAACAGCTTTCCAAGAACTCTGTGAAAAATGACGTAACATGGATGAGGATCCCAGATGGTTAAGGTCCCTACCTCTACTGAGTGTGGCTTTAAAAATGCTACAAATGGCTAGACAACAGTTGCCCGGATTTCTGTAAAAAGAATTCCACACTTAAGACGTGGATTTTGGTCTTATGCCCAGGCATGAGAATGGCCTTTTTCTTATCACTGGCCAGAACTGCAGCAATTTTTCTTTGAAAGTGTATGAAAATCATATTGTGACCTAGGAGGTGGTCAAAATTGAATGGAAATGACTGGAAATTAGGGTTAGTGAGGTTAATAATAATGTAGGTACAAAATAATACCTAAATTAGGTTATTTTAACCTAGAAAAATATAATTTTTTTAACAAATTGCAAAACAAAACCAAACAAAACCAAAACCAAAACAGGCAATGGTGGTTTGGCAAAACCAAAACCAAAACACGACGGTAATCCAGATCCAAAACCAAAACTAAAACCAAAACACGGGGGTCAGTGAGCATCTCTAACTGTATTGTACATTGTGCACTGTATTGCTATGATGTTTCAATGAAAATGTGAAGTGTTATGTGTTAATGTGTTGTGTATTGCACTTACCTTAACCTCAGAGTTCAAAATACATTTATCTATACCATGTAAATACAAAGCCTTTCCAGCCATCCTCTTCATCAAAAGGTTCACTCACTATGCCCACCAACTGTAGGCCTAAGAGACACTGTGGTAACCTCCCAACCATATCACGACAAAAACTAATCCCCATTACATTTACCTCACTGAGAAACGCCAAAATTACAGCTGTGACAGTAACAAACTAAAAAGCGTAAATACACATGTGAGCAGTGAGGCCCTATCCATTATATCAGTCAGGAGCTGTACATTGAATGGGTAATGCATTTACACATCTGTCAAGAGGAAATTCACTAAGTGTATTGTAGCCTGGATTAAAATGAACTAGCAAGGGGACGTGGCTTGGACACTGTTTGAAGAGGAAGCTCATCAAGTGAGCTTCCCGGCTCATTGCCTTAAACCTATTTCCATCCTTGGTTCTTCTGACTGGAATCTTATTCTTGCCAAAGAGAGTCCTAGTGACTGTGTGATACTGGACTGATGCCCAGCATTTTTGGAAATCCTTTATCAGTGCTCCTGTGGACTTGCAGCCTACCCCTGGCACATAGCCACAGGCATATACTTGGTTGGGCGCTAGCAATCCACTTCTTTCTTCTGGGTTCCTTGTCATGTGGTAGGTCTAACTGGGCCCCATGCTATAATAGTTCCAAGTCGGGCAGTCCGCTCTCAGATTAGTGATACACAAATGGTCGTGCAGTCTGAACAAGTCTCTCAGGCCCAGGATAATCTATATATGGCATGCCTCTACTACACGACTCCCTGGCTGTATACGCGTCTGCATTAGGGGCATACTTATTTCAGTGGTTCCCACAACTGCAGCTCCAAATATCAAGGCAAGTTTCAATACCACAAGACTTCTGCTGTATAGTAACCCTGAATCAAAGGAATTAGAGCCCTACATGACCCCACTAGATACATTATCTTGAAGCTTCTTTCCTTTAATGTCTAGGAATGGATTATATCAGCCCCCAGGAACTCCAAATTTATCTTCTTTAAGGGATCCAGGCTACAAATTTTTCAAGACTTGGTCCCAATTACAATACCAAAAAGGCGAGACTTAAACGAGATAACCCTTTTCTTGGCAATCAAAGCTACAAATACCAGTGAGGATTTCCTTTCCGACTGGTGGTAAATGTTTGAGGACGGCAACACTCTATTAGAAACTTGAATGAAGGCAGATGCCTCCTGAGCAGAATTAATGCCTGAACTTCTCCTGACTCTGGAGCTTCTGGCTCCTAACCCAAATAAAGACGGTTATGGTTTTGATATCTTGTTAGTTTTCTATATGGGTGGATTGTGGGCATGTTCATGTGCTTGAGATCATGCACTTCCCCACTATACCAAAATACTTGCATTGACTTAGCAATGGTTGTTCAAGCTTCGTACATCTTCACAATTTCAAATTTCGGATGCCACTAGGTGTATCTATGTTATTTATTTGGTATCTCCATGCTTACACTTATTTCAATTGTGTGTAAATCTGTGTTACACACGTTCTTGCGCTAACATTTTGTTTTTCTTTTCTTGTGCTCTGGAGTTGACCAATCCAATTTCAGCAGGGATTACTAATTTAGCTAATTCTAGTTACATGTATTGTCTGCCCTTTGTGCATTACTAAATCCTAATCTTGAGTCCCTTTTTTGGGCTCCAAAACAGTAGTAAGCCTCCTGGGGAAGGGTTCCTCAAGCTATTCCCTTTCCCTTCCCCCTCCTCCTACCTTTCTTTTCCCTTCTAATTCTCATACCCCTCCCACTCCTAGGTCTCCCACTTCTTTCCAAACTTCATTTATTTCCACCTTATCAGTGAAAATACTTAGTAGATTATTTTGACACACTCACATCTCAGTATTATGCCTCTCAAATTTCTTTTGATAAATACCAAAGGCCTAAATACACCCCAAAAATGTTCTCTACAATAAACTCCATGATATAATTTTCTTACAGGAAACCCATCTTAAGAAGAGACCCATCTCTCATCATCCTCGAAGATTTACAATGGCCTTCTACTCCATCCACAGCTCCAAGCGAAACAGAGTTGCTATACTGATCCGTAGCTCTGTACCCCTTGTGATTTTCAACTCCATACATGACTCCGAATGTCGCTTCCTCATACTCCTGGATAAAGTTGGCTCTCACGACATAACATTAGCAAACATCTCCGCACCCAACAGGGGTCACTCCGTCTTCTTCCATACATTTTCTCACAATCTCCATAAGTACCAAAGAGGCAAAGTCCTAGTTGGGGGGGGGATTTCAGTACTGTCTTATCCCACACCTTAGACAGATCGGGTACTGCTTCTCCCAGAATCCACATTTCGTGTTCCATACATCTCAGCAAGCATATAGCCGAGGTGGGCCTATCCGATAGTTGGTGCGTGTACTCTACAATTAAGAACTTCACCTTCTACTCACATCCACACGACTCATACTCCAGAATTGATCTGTTCCTTTGCTGCGCCTCTCCTGTTCCTTCCCTCACATCAGCCTCCAGTCACTCTAACCCTTGGACTGATCATTCAGCCATAGAGGTTCTTCTTCATGTAACCACTTCTGTGGGTGGCAAACCTTGCTGGAGACTCAATGAGACTCTCCTTAAAGTCACTCAGTTTAAATAATGGATCACCTCTAAACTTTCAGAATATTTTCAAATTAATATATCAGAACAAGTTAATTTTTCTACAACGTGGGAAGAGCATAAAGCTGTAATTAGAGGTGAGATTATTAAATATGCCTCATGCCATAAAAAGCAACTAATGGAATGGAGCAATATTTTCTCCTCTAAAATGCAACTTCTAGAACAAACCCATAAATACACCCACTCTAGACTGGTTCTTGAGCAGCTGTCAGCTTATGCGGAATTTACAAAACTTACTTGTGGAAACAAATAAAAGGAGCCTTCGATGGTTAGAACAAAAATTTTAGGAAAAAAGCAACAAAGCAGATATCCTCCTGGCTATTAAACTGAAAGTCAAGAGGGCACTGCAAACCATTACAATAATAATAGATCTCAGGGGGTCTCTGACCTATGATCCTAGAGGCATCAACATGGCCTTTAAAGCCGTCTATGAAAAACTTTACAATTTACCTAACTCGCTGGATGCCCATTCCCATGTGGTTGACTTCTTTGGCTACCTAACTTGCTCAGCTCTTCAGTTACATTCTCAGTGGTAATAGTTTTCACCCAGACTCAAATAAATCCAAAATTGCTGTTATCCTGAAACCCGATGAAGACCATACAGTATGCTCCAACTACAGACCTATATCCCTTTTGAATACTGACATAATACATTTTTGCCAAATTTCTCGCCACTAGGCTTAACGGTATTCTGCCTGATATGATTGACCCAGACCAGGATGGGGTTTATTCTCAATAGACAGGCCTCCTATAACACCTATAGAGTTATTGATCTCATGCACCATATCTAGCCCAAGATGCTGGATAACTGTTTTCTAGAGTTTCCCCACTCTGATAGCACTTCAAGGTTCACTTGGCAGTGAGGCAAAAAATCTAGAATTAATAGGGCAACATTGGCAAAATCCACAGACAATGCAGATTTTGGCCTCCCTCTGCTTTCTTTGCAATAACTTGTTATTAAAGATTAATAGTCAAAATAAAGGGCATCATAGCAAACATTCTTAGTCCACTTTGTCCTTAATTTGGAAGACCCACTATTTCATCCTGGTCATGCAGACAAAGCTGACGAACCATGGAAATCCAGAAATTGTGACAAGGTTATACATGTCATGGGGGAATTTTCTGCCACTTCCGTTGCAGACTTACAGGATAAATGCAACCTCCCTCTATCACTGCATTTACAAAACCTACCAATTTGGGTCTTCATTCAATCACTAACATGTACAAAGACAAAGACACGTGCAAAGACACTCAGTAAATATATAGTAAGTATATATTTCGTAGGCTGTAGAGGCACAATACACAAAATCTACCACTCAATACTTTCTCTTGATTCACCCCTATTGGAACCCCATGAGGAAACCTGGGAAAAGGACCTTGGAATTTCCTTGGACAGCAAGGGATGGTATGTTAGCAGGAAAAGATTACCTAAAGCCTCCATTATGTGAGCATAAAATTAAATTCTTATACACTATAATGGCGTTGGTACATGGTCCATCTGGTAGGATTGCCTTGTCATTCAACAGTTTTGGAATATTACACTAGAAATAATTGAACAGATCACCGAAATCCAAATACCAAGGGACCCTTTAATACTTCTGCTTAATAACCCCATTAAATCACAGAGTAAAGACACAGACCAACTGATATTACACATTTGCCATGCTTCTAAATTGTTGATAGCAAAAGCATGGAAACCCTCGCCCCAACACCACCAGAAGAGCATTGTTGAATAGAACATGGCATATAACCTCTATGGAATATATTACTGGTCTCCCCTGGTGTTTCACTGCCTTTCACCCTGTCTCCCACCCATATTCCCCTTTGTTCTTTCACCGCCCCTTCCTCTTGCATCCTCCCCTCTTATCTACAACTAAAAACATCCCTATATTCTGGCTGTCGTTTTGTTACTGTGGTTTGGTTTACTGATTACTATTTCTCTACTGTTCTGTTAGCTATATACTGTGATGGTAGTATCAGTTAGTTTTGGCTTTATGAGCTACTCGGTATACCAATATAGCGACATTTGTTTTCTGTTTTCATATTTTTTTATATATTTGATTCAGTCTGAAAATAAAAAGATATATGAAGAAAAAAATACACAAGCAATTCACATCAATTTGCATAGTATGAAGGATAATGAAATTGGTCTAGCAACCAACATAGTTGGAGTGATCTGCATAAAAGGTGTGCTTGATCAACATGTAATATATGCATCCAATTATGTAATAAACCTATAGAACCAAAGGTCAAATCTTCACCTATAGCCCCCCTATTTCCCAGGTCAATTGTATAGGTTTATATTTATAAACTGTTGCATACAAAGTATATACTGAAGACAACTACAATTTATCACAGATTACAAATGGTAATTGAATGCAAAAAGCAGAGTACCAAGTCGGGTACAATACAAAATAGAACATGTGACAAATAGAATAATAGGGTTTAAAAAATGTGGTCAGAGCAAGCGGCAGATAAGGATAATCAATTAACAGCCTAAGGTCAGTGTGGGCAGCAGACATGAATGGTCAAAATCAAGCAGGATCAAAAATCAATAGACAACAAAACAGATAAAGAGCACAATACCTAACACTATAACAGGTGATGAGAGACCTCTGCTTTAAGCCTTTTAAAACCTCCTGCAACCAATCAATAAGTTTGCCCAGCCTTCACACTGTTGATCAGTGTTGTTAAGCACCTGAGTGCCAGAGAAGTTAAGTGATGTCAAGGCAATCAATGTAAAAAGTGGAAATAGGTTAAGATGTATTGGAATGCTTCTGTCACTGCTTCAGTCTTTCTGTATGAATATCATTATTTTTTAACTCCTGACCTTGCAGTGAACCAGATAGTGTAATTGTCTCCTGGACCATCTGGAATCCAATATGCTTGTCTGAATTTTTTACTCTATCTCACCATCAATGATAACAGGGCCATGTTTCACTATATACCTATTAAATTTTTTCCCAATCACTAGTTTGGGCAGGGCAATAACAGAACATCTTTGGTATTCTGTAAGGGGGAGGTCATTTTAGCCATACAGCCACTTAGTTGATAATTGTAGACATTTAAATGGATCAATATATTTAAGTCCCAACTTAGCAGAAGGCAGTAGATGGTTTCCTAAATCTGATATTTCCAATGGATAACCACACTCGATCTCTTCCCTTGAACTTGAAAGCTAAACCTTTGTGCCTATTGGCAAATATTTTGTACTGGGAAAAAAATTGTTTCAGAGAAGTTTGCACCTTCCTCCAAACAGTTCTCAACCACTGTGAGAGGCGGCTCACCGCGTATGAACATGGTACCAGAGAAAATTAACATTAACTTTGGCTGATACCCATACACACAAAAGAGTGGGGAAACCTTGGAAGAAGAATGTGAGAGATTGTTATGAGCGAACTCAGCCCATAGTAGAAATTTAGACCAGTCATCTTGTAAATCAGAAACAAAATATCTGAGGTACTGCTCAAGTTGGATTGTTCTCTCTGTCTGTTGAAAGAATGTCTGTCTGTCTGAATGATAAGTCAATACCTTATATTAATCCTCAACCACCCTCTTAATCTCCCTAGGTTACCCTATTACCACCCTTTGCGCAGCTAACACAAGAGCCCAACCCTTTGACCACCAACATTGCTGTGTAACTGATCATATGGCCCACTCAATACTTTTTACCTTTGCATTCTAGCTGGACCAATATGCAATATGTAGCACTTACCCTTGTGTATCAAACTCCCATTGTCCCATAGATTGTAAGCTTGCAAGCATGGCTCTCTTACCTCTCTGTCTGTCTGTATTACCCAGTATTGTTTTATTACTGGTTGTTCCCAATTGTAAAGCAAGATGGTATTTGCTGGTGCTATATAAATAAATGTTGTTGATGATGATGACGATGATGATGAATGCCTAATTTAAGACAAAATGCTCTACAAAATCTTAAGACTAACTGTGAGCCTCTACCAGACACTATATTTATAAGGATAACATGAAATCTACATTTTCAATAAATATAGCTTTCAATGTCGTCGTCGTCGTAGTAGTAGTAGTCGTAGTAGTAAAAGTAATAGTAGTATTAATAGTAGTAGTAGTAGTGGTGGTATTAGTAGTAGTAGTAAAATTAGTAGTAGTAGTAGTAAAAGTAGTAGTAGTAGTAGTGGTAGTAGCAGTAGTGATAGTAGTAGTAGTAGTAGTAGTAGTAAAAGTAGTAGTAGTGGTAGTAGTAGTAGTGATAGTAGTAGTAGTAAACATAGTAGTAATAGTAGTAAACATAGTAGTAGTAGTAGTAGTGGTAGTAGTAGTAGTAGTAGTAGTAAACGTAGTAGTAGTAGTAGTAGTAAAAGTAGTGGTAGTAGTAGTAGTGATAGTAGTAGTAGTAAACATAGTAGTAGTAGTAGTAGTAGTAAACATAGTAGTAGTAGTAGTAGTAGTAAAAGTAGTAGTAGTGGTAGTAGTAGTAGTGATAGTAGTAGTAAATGTAGTAGTAGTAGTAGTAGTAGTAGTAAAAAGAGTAGTAGTGATCGTAGTAGTAGTAAATATAGTAGTAGTAGTAGTAGTAAACGTAGTAGTAGTAGTAGTAGTAGTAAAAGTAGTAGTAGTGGTAGTAGTAGTAGTGATAGTAGTAGTAGTAAATGTAGTAGTAGTAGTAGTAGTAGTAGTAGTAGTAGTAGTAGTAAAAGTAGTAGTAGTAGTAGTAGTGGTATCCTCAATAATAAGGGACAATGTGCATCTGGAGAGTATTATGTGTGATGTTTCAACCTCAAATAATTATAACAATTTGACAATAGCCAGCACTCTTAACATCTCGCTTTTTCAAACCCGCAGTTTAGTAAATATACCCTAATGTGTATTTTATTATAGCTCTTTCGGCATAACAATTTCATATATTTATTTCATTCGCTATGTATACACCACACCCACATTATTTGAACCGCACATGCACAGGTTTTCTCACTCCCATTTTTATGTTGCGCTACACTGGCTGAATAGCCCGGGCCACTTGCTTGTGGTTGCCTCCCAGGCTAAAAGTGGCCAGACTGTCCCTGCTTCACTACATTTTCCTTGTTCCAGGTTCATCTGCTCTCACCTTGTATATGCATGAGATCTCACTCTAGCAATGCTGCTGACTTTCAAGTCTAACAGTGTTTTTGTCTGCATCATTCTAGATTCTGGATCTATGACCACCTACAACACAGGTAAAGTGGGAAAAAATTTAGCTAAAGACAAAGTTAGAGCCCCCAGCTTCCAATCTAAGTAATAGTGAGAAGAAAACTGATGGTTGAAAGGTTCATCTCGGTTCACAACAGCACACAAAGTCAGAATACATTGATGCACACTGAGATACATTAAACATATTACAATATAAGAGATGGGAACATATGATAAAAAAAGAAAACTCAATTTATTAAGATAACTCGGTTTATATCAGGACAGAGGAGCACATTTTAGGACAGACAAAGACATAAACCAATGTAAGCATATCAGGACTCTTCTCTTTCTGGCTGACCTATTTCAGCTCATTTCATCTTTCAAGTACCAGAAGATAAAAACTTGTGACTTCCGCAGGGAATAACCTGAAAGTACTTCTTAAGTTATGTTTGCATGAGTGCATGCACAAAACTGTGAACCAGACATTTCATCTTGAGAGGCCAACTGTGATAGAGCACATATTTATTATAATATTTTAACACATGTTGTGCTAGTTCATTATAACATAAAAAGATAATTGTACTTGTTTTTATTTATATTTTCTAGCTCTCAGACTATAAAATATTTAAGGAATAAATGAATATAAAATGTGCAATGATGTAGCAGCATCACAAAGAAGCATAATGCAGACACGAAAAGACAACTGTGGCAAATACTCAAAAATGGATGTGAGATGCATAGCTGTTAATAAAATAGCAACTGCATAAGACAATGCTGTTCAGCAACAGGAGTAGTAATTATGATTGTGCCTGTTAATGGGCCTAGCTGTGGCATATACCCAGGTTTTGTGATGACCATCCTTAGAGTGAAAGTAAAGGGTTGTTTTCTAATTTTCAAAAATGAATTCACTAAGCAGTGTAATACAAATACTATATTTCCATCATTAATTACCCTATTACCATAGAGGAACATTTTCAAATGTCCCTGATGCAAAAGCCACCATTTTGCTTTACTTAAAAATGTGCAATTGTCTTGCCCCAATAATGGTTATAGAAATGCACACCAATAACGTAAAAAAATTATTTAATATCTGTGGGCACCAAAAAGTGATTTTCTTTGAAAAAACCCACCATAGTCATTGGGGATACTGATGATTTTGGTAAGATTTTTCACTTTCTGATGAATATCGCACACCATATCCAACTACCTTACTTTGTTGGACATTCTTTGTGGACCTAAAATACCTCAACTTGGAGGATTTATTAGGGTTATGTTCACCCTGAAAGTATCTTACCAGCCAGAAACATATCTATCCTTATTCTCTGGAAATTTAATTGTGTTTTGGTTGTTTCAATATCTGTTTGTGTGTATCCTTTTTGATTCCTTTTGCACCTTAAACTACTGGATCACTCACATATATGGCATATTATGGATTAAATTTAGGTATTGTGTTTTACTGGAGCTCTGCTACAGAGTCTGAATTGTTATGTCAATTAAATTGATTTCACATAACAATAAGGAGTTTATCACTGTGCAAGAAAAAATAGCTTTTTCTATACTACTGGAAGCACCAAGCAGACACATTTTGCATACCATAAACACAGTTTAAAAATGGATCAATTGCAAAGTATTTTGATAAATGTTATTCCTGATTTTTCTATTACATGCAATACTAGATATAATTGAGTGACATTTTTTATTCACAATCACACAGAATTGAATTTTCCAGTCAGTAGGCTCATGATGATTTGTGGCTTACCATTTCATTCAGTATTTTGTATTTGTAAATAGTTATGCTCCTCACGCGATCCGGAAGTTTTTTTATAGATTCTTTTTCTATAGTGATCTAAGGCTCTGGTCAGTTAAATTTGGCAGGCGGTCTCAATGTAGCCATGATTCCTTCCATCGATGGATCATCATCCTTTCATGTTGGTATCTTGATGTCCCCCAAATACCTGCTGAAACTTCAAAAAAATTGTTCACAACAACATCGGGTGCACATATCTACTGTCAGGCTTTGAGGAGCGCTGTACTGTCAAACTTCAAGGAGCGCTGATGACTACAGATGTTCAGAAACCACTAACTGGTATTAGTGCCACTGAACCAGGAGGTGTGGAGTCTAATGTACCCCTGGTGTTCATCAGGGACCCCCGCAAAGAGGTTTGGTCTTCGCTACACAGGTGTCACACGCCGGTCCCATAGATAACTGCCGGCGTTGTTACCTCCTTCCCGGAAGCAGTGATCCAGGCTACTACTTCGTGTCAAGGCTCCTATGTAGTTGGTTCTGCGCATGTGTTGCTTGTTGCCCGTATTTGTTACCTCCTACCAGTTCCCATGTGTGCATAGGAGTATCATCATCATCATCATCATCATCATTTATTTATATAGCATCACTAATTCCGCAGCGCTGTACAGAGAACTCATTTACATCAGTCCCTGCCCCATTGGAGCTTACAGTCTAAATTCCCTAATATAGACACACACTCACACACAGACACAGACAGACAGAGAGGGAGAGGCTAGGGTCAATTTTGAGAGCTGCCAATTAACCTACTAGTATGTTTTTGGAGTGTGGGAGGAAACCGAAACACCCGGAGGAAACCCACGCAAACACAGGGAGAACATACAAACTCCACACAGATAAGGCCAGGGTCGGGAATTGAACTCATGACCCCAGTGCTGTGAGGCAAAAGTGCTTACCACTAGGCCACTGTGCTGCCCAGTATGGAGCACTATTTAAACCTCCCATGGTCCCTCGGTCCATTGCCTGTTCTTTGAGTTACATACTTTTCCTATGGGATTAGGCTCCTGTTGGTTTATCTTCTCCGTTGTGCCTTGCTTTGTTTGTTTGGATCAACCAGCTCTACTCCGCTACTGCTTCCACGCTGGGACTGCCGCTGTAACAAGCAAACTTACCTATTACCAGAATCGCTATTCATCGATCAGCCAGTTCAACTCCATTACTACTTCCACGCTGTAACAAGCAACTCACCTGTTACCAGAATCGCTATTCACAGATCAGCTAGCTAAATTCCATCTCTGCTTCTACGCTGGGACTGCCACAAGTAACTCACTTGTTATTGGAATAACCACTTGCGGATCAGCTAAGTTCTCTTTCCTTATTATGTGCATATTGAACTGTCGCTGTAACCAGTAACTCACCTGTAGTTACAATTATCATGTATGGATCAGCTAAAGTTCTATTCCACGTTTGCCCTGTTTGAACGTCAGCTGTATCAGTGATTTCTCTGCTATTATCCTGAGTTACCAACTGCAAGCCAGCTAGTTTCATCTATCATCTTCATTGACTATTTGAGCTGCTGTTGTGTCACGATTCTCCTGCCGTTATTCTAGTTACTAATTGAAAGCCAGCTAGTTCTATCATCTTCATTGACTATTTGAACTGTTGCTGTATCAGCGATTCTCCTGTTGTTACCCTGAGTTACTAAATTGCAAGCCAGCTAGTTCTATCATCTTCATTGACTATTTGAACTGTTGCTGTATCATTGATGCTCCTGTTGTTACCCTGAATTACCAAATATATAAACCAGTTATTTTTAACCCTTTCTCATTGATTGTTTGAACTGTTGCTATACCAGTGATTTTCCTAACATTACCTTGAGTTATCAAAACCTGTGTTTCAAGCTTTACCACTTCTCTGTCTCTAATTTGGGAGGCTACAACCTGCAGGATAGGGTGAGCAAAGCCCATACCTCTTTGCGGGGGTCACTGGTGAAAGCCCCCTACCCATTAGACTCCACGCTCCTGAATGAGTACCACTCATTGACAGAGAACAGGGATCCACTAAATATTCTGCAGATTCGTGACAACAGGGTACGCAGGTCACAGTCCTCCTAGACAGTTAACAGAGTAGTGATTGAGAGTGGTCAGAATGGGTCAGGTCAGAAACCAAACAGGAACAGGCGGTACCAAAGGGAGATCCACAGAAAAGTCAGACAGGCCAAGGTCACAAGGAGGACAAGTAGCGGAATCCAGAAGAATGGTCGAAAAGCCAAGGTCACAACAGAGGCAAACAGGCACAATCCAGAATAGAAGTCAAGAAACCAGGAAGCTGGGTCAGAATCAAAACAGGAGCAGGAACATACAATAACGCTGTAGAACAAGAGACCTAATACTCTAGCACTATAATGGTGTCAGAGCCAGGTTTAAAAAGTGGCAGCCAAGCTGTGGTAGGAGGAGAAGAGGGGTGGTCAGACACGTTGACCGCCGAGACAGGGAAGTGTCCAGTTGCCTAGCAATGGAACGTGTCAGTGCGTATGCACCCGATAGCACGAGGACGGCCGGGATCGCTGCGTGCCTGTTGTTAAGCAGCAGGACGCCCCCGGAGAACAGTGGGGATGGCGCCTGACATCTACCTTACTGGGACACTCAATAAAGGGCACTACAGTACATGCAACCTCTCTGGTCTGAAAGGAGCTCAACCACAAGCTGACCATTAGAGGTGGTACTTACACAGAGACTATAGCCAATTCATCAAAGAGAGGCCAATGTAGCGTGCCCACTACAGCAATGTTCGCCCCAACCACACGCTGTTGACTGCACTGCATTTTCTGGCAACACGCCATCCAGGACTACCACCATTAAACACCAGACAACCAGAACTGGCAGCAAGGAACCGGTGAACAGTCCAACAAGCCATAGTGGGAGCGGAGGTCTTTCCAAACCAAGAGGGTGGATGGACAATGTCCTGAATCTCTCGAGACTGATCTACTCTTCACCCATCACTTTTATAACTTACTCCTTAGCCCTCCCCTATGATGTCAGATGGACGTACACCACCTTAGTTAAACTTTTGACCTTTAGAGGGATACATTTAGTTAAGTGACACTGCCTCAGCTTTTAATTTCATTCATGATTACTTAGTCCTCAGTTATTAATCTTATGCAAAAAAAACAGATCTACATCCACTTTTACTTTAGCCCCAAAGTTTGTAAAATGCAAGAATATGATGGGACATGTGAGTGTTGGCAGTAGTTACCAAATTGACTAAGTAACAAGCTGGAAACACTGACTTGCTGTTTCAGGCCATAATACATACAATCATCCAGTGGCATTATATAGAGGAAAAAAAACCCAACAAATAGCCAAAGGGGGACACTGAAGATTAGTGTAAATAGGCAAATTACACTACATACATAAATTAGTACACATTCAGCACTTCCCAATAATTTATGCAATTATCAATAATGGGGAAGCTCCTTATTCTGCTGCAGTTTTCAGTAGGTCTGAGTATTTTATACAGTGATAAAGTCTTAGAGATGCAGACCAAACAAGTTCCTGGCTAAATTGGAACTTGGTACTTTGGGGAACTATATACTATGCGGCACACAGCTACTATAGCTGTGTCTGGTCCTGTACAATGTCTGAGTGGAAGTGCTGGTGCGAAAGCCAAACTTTCGGTTTGTGGGGCTTGTACATGCGCAGTATTGCGATCAGAACGCCGATGTCCTGCCCCACTTCCTGTTTCCTCCTAGACCACTGTGGACTCAGGTAACTATAGTAACAAGGAGACGGAGCGAAGGACCATTCTTATCTTTAATGGTCTGTTCAATAACATCAGAGTGTAAGCCTACTCTTTGCTCTTCCCTTTTCACTCCTTTCTTGTTTCAATACTCTAGCTCTCCAAAATTAAAAATTGATTTTGTACTGCTTCACAAAACTAGGTGCACTGGTGTGCCTCTTCTGTAGTCAGTAAGTAATGCAATCACATGTAAAGGTCTGCTACTCCACAACATTTGCCAGCTTGCTTTACAAGTCCATGCACAACAAAATATTTTTCACTGTGTCTTGACCATTTTGTGCTCTGTAAATGACCTCCACAGTATTGATATTAACTCAGCACAACTAAAGCACTGTGTGGCAAAATAGAAGTAAATCGTGTATGCAGAACCATACACATCTCTAGAGGTGTCCAATTCCGCATCAGCAACATGTGTGCCTGGTTTACAACAAGCCATCTGCATCAGTGAATATTTGCACCTGTTCCTTACAGGGCCGGATTAACCCGAGGTCTAACTGGGCTATAGCCCAGGGGCCTCGGGCATCCAGGGGGCCCTTCAAAGTCCTCAGCAGCATTATGCTGCTGAGCACTGTCACTGTAGTCCTCCGTCCCCGGTGCTCAGTAATCTGCTTACTGAGGAGATCTTGCGAGTGAACTCTCGCGAGATCTCCTCAGTAAGGAGCTTACAGCGCCGGGGACGGAGGACTACAGTGACAGGTAAGTGCTTAGGGGGGTGGCCTCGCGGGGTACGGGGGGGCAGCGGGTGGCTCACATTGGGGGCCTCACGGGGGAATGGAGGCGCCCTTATTCCAGGGCCTCCATTCCCTTAATCCTGCCCTGGTTCCTTAGCATGTTTAAAAGATATACCTCCTAAAAGGTGTATATGTGTCTTTCTGCAGGTCTGCTTGAGCCAAATTTGTGTGAACGCGCTTTTACCGTACTTACTAGCCAATGCCGAACGCCACTTCCCTCTCCCATCCCACTTCTTCAGGTGCAGGCTGGCATAAGTGCCAAAATCACATGCACCCACTTTCTGCAAGTGCGGAGAGTGATTTCACACAAGATACACTAAATTCTGGTATACGTCCCACTCTGCATCAATTGCCAAATGACATAAATGCCTCCTAAATGCAAAGATTTGTTGGAGCTGAAATAGGTTCCCTAGCATTCTTCATTTTCTAATTACAATTAAATTCAACTTTTGGGCAACAGAGCCCTCAATCAAAAAATATATTTTAATATTTCATTGTAACTCATTTTAAATGAATTTCTGAGTTAAGCTTAGTTCACCGCACATTTATACATTTACTGCCAGATATCTACTGGCTATTTTTTAGTGCTATCCAATCCCTCTTTTTCAGAACAACGATATGCTAAATACAAAATATATAATTTACCCAAAAGACAAGTGTATATATTACATATGTTTTTATGATATTGCTGCTCCTCAGAAAGGTCTGTAGGCTCATTAAAATACTTTAACCAATTTAATACATTCTTTTCAAGATAATCCCCACTTGCTACATATATTCATTTACTTCTAATGCTCTATTACTTTATGTATATATATATATATATATATATATATATATATATAATATAAATGTCTAGTGGCGTGTGTTTGTCTGTCTGTGTGTGTGTGTGTGTGTGTGGAAAAAATAAAACCAAGCTGCAGCGCCACCTGCTGGGCGGAGTTATACACTGACCTACTAACTTCTTAGTGTGTGTGGAAAAAAAAATCAGAAAGGGCTGAAATTTGGTATACTAAGATGTTTTTAATTTGTTAATTGTTAAAAGTGTTTATAAAGATTTTAAAAAAATATATATATATATATTTCTTGAAGGAGAAGTGACAGTTGGGAGTGGTTGGTGGTTGCCGGAGGTGACAGTGGGGAGTGGTTGGTGGTTGAGGCCTGGGCTATGGCCCAAATGCATGACAAGAACCTTTTTAACACCTTAAGTAGCTTGATTTGACTAGAATGCATGAGTATCATATATATATATATATATGGTCTGTTGTATATATGTGTATATATAACAACATACCTAATATTTGATTCAGCTGCACTTTATATTGAAATTTAAGGTAAAAGCCCTCTTTCTCTATTAATAATTGAATAACTGTGAGTATCTCCTTTTCCTTCTCCTTCCACCAGAGACATATATAAAACAGAAACATTCAAGTTAGACAAAATAAATGCAGATGTAAAAACAGCTAGGTATGGTTCCTGCTCATGAGAGAGGTTACAATCCAATTGAATATTAATTGAAGAGAGCACAGCTGAGACAAGAGGAGCATTGGGACAGTTGTGAGGGTTCACTAGTGTTTGTAGTATAGGTGGGAGGAGGATAAGCTGAAATAAAGAGATGGGGTTTCTGAGAGAGCATTTAAAGATCTGAATGCAGTGGAAGAGTTCAATCGGTTGTGATAGGGAAAAGTGGGTAGCGGCACGCAGAAGTCTTGTAGATTGGAGTTAGGTTTGTTTACCAAAGTTGAAGCCTTACTGTCACACTTCTGGTATCACAAACGGAACCCAATAGCCAGCTATTTCTGAATTCAACAAGATTTATTTTGGTATACAAATAAATCCCCAGTGTCCAACAAATAAAGTCCAAAGTCATAAGAGGATAAAGGTCTGGTGAAAGTATCAAGTACTTGTAGTCCAAATCACAAAGAAGCAAGGTTCTGTGGAAGCATCTGGGTCAGATACAAACACAATACTTGTGCAAAAGCTTCATAACAGGAAGTGCCTTTTCTAGGCCCAAACAGGAAATGGGAATCCAAGATGGAATCTTCATGAGATAGTCCCGGCCATCTTGAATAAGGGCTATTGTAAGGGCAAGTTCATAACAGAGATCCAAGATGGAAACTTCATGAGGTAATCATGGCCATCTTGAATGAGGGCAAAACTAAGGGCAAGTACATAACACTTACACAGGTCAGAAGCAGTTATGAGAGGATGAGAGGGAGAGTATGAGATTTTAGACATACAATATAAAGGGGAGGTGTTGTTGAGGGCTTTGTAAGTTAGAGTGTAGGGATTTGGAGAGTGGTGCAGCAGTTGTGGAGTGGTGAGAGAGGAAGATCAGCTTTGACGCAACATTTCAGATGAATGGAAGTTCATCTCTTCACACTCATTACCTGCTCCTATTCCCGCTTACAGGATTTTTTTTCACGCTGCATCCACTTTGTTGAACGCTCTTCTTCACACAATAAAACTTTACTCTAGTCTCCAAACTTTCAATCGTCTGAAAACTCATATCTTAAGGCTAGCTTATAAAATTCCACAACCACCCTCTCCAGGGTACCTTATTTTCACTTTCTACATAGTTCACACAAGACAACTCTCTGACCCACTGACCACCATTACTGTATGACTAGATCATATAGACCACTAAGCACTTTTTAGCTTTGCAATCTGGCTGGACCAATATGCAATATGTAGAGTGTAACCTCATTTATCAAACACCCATTGTTCTATAGATTATAAATTTGTGAGCAGGGCCCTATTACATCACTGTCTGTATTACCCAGTATTGTTTTATTACTGTGGTTGTTCCCAATTGTAAAGCACTAAGGAATATGCTGATGTTATATAAATAAATTGTGATGGTGATGATGACAGATAGGAGAGTGGAATAACAAATAGAAGGAGGTTGCTGTAGTCAATGCAGGAATGATGAGAATACGAGTTTTGGCTGCATCTTGGGTTAGAAAAGGGTGTATTCTGGCAAATACATTCTATTGTACTTCATTAGAAAAATAATCTCCTCTTTTCTGTTTCGTAATACTTGTGTTTCCCAGGTATTGATTATCCTAGGCTTATAGAAAAGCTGCATATTAATATAAGAAGCTGTCACTGGCTACATAATTAAATCCATTACATGCTAGAAAGTGACTACTCACATGTGCATTGGGTGATCAACTTATTGGTGAGTATACAATTGATTGTGATTGAATATCTAGACAATTATGTATCATATATTTTCCTTTCTTGTTTCTGCACCTGCTTCTTCTACCAACTACATTATTCAGGCAACAAACAAAACATATTATATAATACTCTACATTTTACCAGTGTGAAATGAAAGGCAGCTCTGTTACCTTGTAATTATAGGTCTTAGGTTGTTCATATTTATACATATTATTGATTTAAATGATTCCAGCTTCAAATCAAATAGAAAATACATTGCTAAAAGTCTGCAATTTTGAAATCTTATGGAGAATATTCCCTTGTGTGCCCTCTGATATTATAGATTGTTGTTTTTGGATTTGCTTCAAGTTATAATTATGGAACTAATTATGGAACTAAGTCAGGTATATTAGTACACATAGATATTGAAAGGTAACCTACTTGAACAGATGTTTAAAATGTATTTTCAATATATTGTTATTGGAATATGCACATGGTGGATCTTAATAGAGCATGCTGTGGTCCAAAAAGTACAGAGCAACTGTATGTCCATATGTGTGTTTGTTTTATACCTTCAATAAAAAATTTTAACTATTATTATTGTGCTAAATTTCATACAATAAATGTAATTTCTTTGTGCTCCTACATTTAATCCACTTACTTAAACATCTCCTCTAAATTCATTGGATAAGCAGGACAATGTTCTGTGATGTCACATTGAAAGGAATTTGTCCTCAAGCTTAGAATATAACCTTACTCAGCTCTGTTTTGTACAATTATTTTATCTGCAGAGCACATTTATGTCATATGCCCAGGGAATAGAAATTAGACAGCTCTCTACAAATGATACAAAAACACACCTGTAATAGCCATTACAGGTAGTTGAAAAATTTCAACCGGTTCAAAATTTTGATGAGTTTCACTGGTTTAGAATATTGCCACAAACATGTTTTAAGTACAACCTTCAATATACCCCAATTTGAATTTGCTGTTCACATTTTCTTGCTTGCCTTCACCATCTGCACCATTAAAAAAATGTAAACACAATTTAAATAATATTTTTATTATTAAAATGTTTTATTATATTTCTTAATTCAGGCAGCAAACACTACTGCTGTGTTTGATGTTCGAATGTAACTATTCACATATGAAGTTTGCCGAGGTTCACTGTTTGCCATTTGCCTTTCTTTAATTTAGCTTGATTTTGTTGAATTGTTACATTTTTGTACTAATTCGACAAACTGGTTAAAGAAACTATATGCGGCCAATGCAAGCATCTCTAATACCCACAACTGAAATCAGAGCTCCAAACTTGTGTGCAAATCAGACTTTCAATATGGTGACTTGTATGCAAAGCAGTGATCCAGTCTAACCTCCCATTGATGTACTCATACAGGCACTGCCAGAAAAAGTCTAAGGGGTATATTTACTAAACTGCGAGTTTGAAAAAGTGGAGATGTTGCCTATAGCAACCAATTAGGTTCTAGCTGTCATTTTGTAGAATGTATTAAACAAATAATAGCTAGAATCTGATTGGTTGCAATAGGCAACATCTCCACTTTTTCAAACCCGCAGCTTAGTAAATCTGGCCCCAAATATCCCTGCAGCTTGCTGATTTCTGGTAGGTTGTGCCATTGGGAGCAGTTATTACCATCAATGTATTTTACACATTGATGGACATATCAAAGAGACAGCTCCTGGTACTCTGATTTTTTCAATAGTGTTAGAAACAAAAATTACATTAGATCAGCACTTGATCCATTAAACTATTGGATAATGCACATTTTTGCGCCTTGTAGATGCCATCATCTTAGCCTTTGGCTTTACTGCAGAACTAGGCACAAGTGTAATTCTAGGCACCTGACAAATAAAGAGCATTTGCATTGTGGCTTTAAACATTCCCTGCAGATAGTGTATAGAGATGAAACACAAGTGCCACCTTTACAGAGCTAATACCTTCATTCCATGGAGAGGAGATATGCCCGTGGATATAACACATGCTGATTGTACTCCGGAGCTCTGGTAGGCGGACTTGCATCTATCTATATACGCTGTTTGTGGATTGGACTTTGTCCTTTTTAATTATCTGTACTTTACATTGCAATATTGGTAGCTGTTTGTATTAAAGGATAAAACACTATATATCCTTTTTATCTTCCCTGTTTTGTTAAAATCTCTCCATCTTGAAAATTGTATGAGAGAAAACCCACAGGAGAAATATCTATGCGATACAAAGCAAATCAGTTATGATGATATGTGGCGAATTACACCATTAATCGTGTAAGTGAATATTATGGTGTGAATACATGTTTTTAGTCACATTTTCTTGCATGACCCACTATAAAACATCACGTGGAGGGGCCTTTCTGACTTTATATGAAAATCTTTTAAGTTAGAATTGAACACATGAGGTGTGCCTGAATAAAGGGGAATACCACTTGATTCATTCTGATACATGTTTTTTCTTTGTTTTGAGGATAACAATAGCAACAGGACTTTATCCCTACAAGTTCTGGTAGTTATTCTCAGTATATGGGAGAAGAACTTGAGAATTCAGTGAACATATATCTAGGTGGATTATTTGATCAATTCCTGGATTAATTTATGGTATGGACTCTGGATAACGCTGGACTCTATTATATTGTATATATTTGTATGAGCAATAGTTTAGCGCCATATGTTATACTTTACTTTGTTATATATTTAAACATTCCCTGTTCATAAATGGCCTTTAGTGACTAATTTGCAATTGATTCTTTGACTGTTATAATAATATTTCAATAATAATTAAATATTTGAATATGTTTAATATAAAATAAATTAAAACTTATAACTGTCATTTATTATTACCATTTTTAACTTTTACAAATTTGTATTAATAATAAACTACCTGCAAAATTACAGGTATTACACTAGTACAATTTAAACAAATAAATGTTTTAAATCCTGTATTAAGAGGGGAGCTCACAGCACTAAGATTATCAGACCTAAGATATCATGACAAAGAAAGAAGCCCAAGCAGTGCAAATGAGGAACCCCAAATTTTATAGGACGAGGACGGTTGTACAAGCCAGGAAGTGCAAATCACAAATAAAGCTAGTAATATCCTGTGCTGGTTCCTCCATTAAGTACATGCAGCTGATCTCTGGCAGTCTCTTGTATAGTGGATATTTAGACCATGCATGTCATTATATATTTTTTTATAGTAGACTTCTACCCAATAGCATTGATACTAATAATAATTAATTGCCATTAATAGCCTTGCAACTACTGTTTAATGTGAAAAATTATGTTATTGGGTTTCAAAAACTCCAAGGGGTACATTTATCAAGCTGCAGATTTGAAAAAGTGGAGATGTTGCCTACAGCAACTAATAAGACTTTAGCTATCATTTATTTAGTACATTCTACAAAATGACAGTTAGAATCCAATTGGTGGCTATAGGCAGCATCTCCACTTCTTCAAACCCGCAGCTTGCTAAATTGACCCCCAAGACTGAATATACTATTAATGGCTCTATAATATCTTTCACTGGGGAGGAACAGGAACTAGGAGTCACTATTTTGTGACACTTAAACTTAAGAAAACAATCTAAAAAAGCAATGAGAAAGGCCAGTCATATGCTGAGTTGCACAGGGAGAGAAATCCATAGGAAAAACCGAAAGGTGGTAAAGCCACTATATAGGACATTGGTGAGACAGCACCAAGAATACTGTGTTCAGGTCATATCTCAAGAAGGATGTAAATATATTAGATTGTGCAAAGAAGGGAACTAAAATAATGCATGGTCTAAAGAAAACTGGACCAGTAAACTTGCTTCTTTTCAAGGGTGAGGAAGAAGAAAGAACAGGGAACCAGTCTGGGACTTGCATTTTTTTTTTTATTTTTTATCCTAGTGGAGGCAGTGAGATGAATATAGTGATTTGTGCTATCTTACAAGTGTATTTAGTATTTCAAGAATCTTTCCATGAGATGTTGTCATACTTCTCCTTATTTGCTATGTGTAAGTACAAACATAGCCAGGGGCATGCTGGGCCGGGGGGCAGTGGGGCATCGGCCCCCCGGGCCGCTCAGAATCACGGCTGTTAGGGCCGCCCACCCCCCGGAAGTAATATAAATGTGATGCGGCCGTGCAGGCGGCCGCATCACATGACACGTGATGCGGCCGCGTCATTGATGACGCGGTCGCATCACGTGTCAAGTGATGCGGCCGCCTGTGCTGCGTGTGCCCCCCAGGCTGACATCCGTCAGCCCGCGCCTGAACATAGCCAAAGTTTCTTCATGTGACAGGAAGATATTTATTTATATTTGGATATTTTTCATAACTTCCATACTGGAGGCGAAGTTTGGAAAGTAGAGCTGGCTGTTCTTTAATCATGCCATTAAAGTACATGAAGTGGGCTGTACAAGGTATATGATGCAAGTTGTGTTTAGACCTGAATCAGGCACATTTTCTTTATGACAAATCAAAACGCAGACTATTCCTTTCCAGGCTTGTGCAATATTCCCTAGGAGTCTAGTTACAAGGCAGGTGAGGTGATCTGCAGATACAGAGAGAGACTGGACGTCCAGGTTAAGATGGGAAGCTGTAAGCTGGATACCCGATGATAGCAATAGTCTGCAGGCCCAGGTGGCATGGAGGTCCAGGTAAGCTGGAAAGCTTGGAGCTGGATACCAGACAAGGGGGATGATCAGAGAGTCAGTCAGGATCAGAATACAGGAGTTACACAGAGAAACCAGCCGCAACAAAGACAATTGATGAATTGGCCCATATTGCTGGGAGAGGCAGTGTTTTAAAGTCCAGTCATGTGAGCATGACTCAAATCCAATGATGAGCGCTTAACCCTTTGTAGGCAAGAACAGGGGAAGGCACAGCAGCATCTAGGGAGGAGAGGTAGAACTGCAGTCATTGTCAGATCACGAAAAACACATATCATAACACATTGCCTGTACATGAGGCTAGTGTGGCTGGACAGATTTTTCACTGTTTTATCTCAGTGTAGATTGAATTGATGTCAGATAACAATACCTGAAATTCCTTTACAGTTTTCTTCAGTTTCTTTATTGTTTATTGAACCAACAAACACTATCACATTAACATGTGAAATGTTTATTAAAGTTTTAACTTTAGATTAAACATCTCGATCTAAAATACAATAATGTTCTCATTGACAAATTGTATTGATGGCGCAGAATAACCGCATGCAAAATTTCATTGTATCCAATAAGTTTAAATGAAAAAATTAGAGAAATTATAGAACTTACATTTTATGTATTGATATGAACTAACTCACCCAGTCAGTGATGTTACAGCACTCAATCTAGCACTCACCTATCACACAGGTTACAGATTTAGCTGAGAAACACAAAATAAAGCAGGTCTCTGCTATCCATACACAACCTATTGTATTAATGCGATAAAACCCTAATAACGGGTTAACAGTTTATCAATCAGCATTTAATCGTTTATCATATCACACGTTAGCATTAAATGGGTTAACATAGCATACCCTTGCACACAGTTAAACAATACTTCTCTACTTAAAAGTCTTATGGGTTCATTAGAGCAACAATGAAAAACTTATTCCAATTTAAAATTTAATATGACAAGGTACAGGGCTTTGGATATAAAAAAAACATAATAAACAACATACAAAATAAATGCAATAACAGTTAGAAATAAAATGGATTCAAATACAGAAAGAGAACACTTGCATACATCATACTGTCTGCATATCTGGGACAAAGCAGGGGTGAAATGAACAGCTTCATAATCGGATTGGGTCTCCAAAATTGCAATTTTGCATAACATACAGGGAATTTTTTAGCCATGCTCCCCTGGATGGTCATTCAGAGTGGCCTTGTATATGCTAATTAAGGAGGAAATTCACTCCTCGGTGTGTATTATAGTCTGTTCAGTATTAGTCCAAAATTCTTATATTTGCCATACCTTTTCTCTGGCACATCGCAGAGACATAATGCTTCATTCAATAAACAGGTCATATTTTCCAAACCAATCACATATCAAATATGACATTATTATGCCCCATATCCATGAAGATGCATGATTACGATCATTTTCCTGTTCAGATATCCATAACTGGCACACCTTATCTAGCTTCTGTCCCTGAGTTTAGATTGGCAGAGATCTCTCTCAAAACATTCATTTTGAAGTTGCGTGTTTTGTTGATTTATATTTTTATCTCAATACATAGGTAGCTTGTAAGGAACACTGACAAGAGAATATTACTATGCTAATGAATCCATTCCTTTGTTGTCATTAGCACACTTCTCTTGTCACCTCTGAGCCATGGAGCCAGGGAATAGGTTGTAGCAGTAAAAACAACCTGCCATTTGACAATAACAACAACTTTACTACATCCAATTGTCACCTTACTTTATCTAGAAATTGTTTGTCAAATTTATCTGCAGACTGGACAACTTTGTCTGATATGTGACACAAATGTACCAAGCTGCTTTCCAGAGTACATCTGTGTGCCCTTTGCTTGATATAACCTTGTTAGTCCCTCATAGAGCTTTGTGGCCAAATTCCTAAGCAATTAAAGTCTACAAGGTGAGGGTTCCATGGAAGATACACTTGTTATTATGCAAGTCTGCTTACTTTATATTGTAAGTTCTTCTTTTGAGTTTACCTGCACTTCTGTGACTTTAGCTTCTGTGAAATTGTGGCTTTGCTATATTGTATTCCACATCCTCTAAACCTGATTCATAGAGACTGTTTTAATCTTCATGTAAGCCTGCCATCTTGTTGTTCTTCTGTGACTTTGGTGAATGACAGTGAAATTGTGGCTCCTCCATATATTGATCCATATCCTGAACTGTTTGCTGTGTTTTACTGTCCAGCCTTTAAGGACTCCGCTAATCTACCATCACATGTGTTGATTATATTACATTACATCATTATTTCACATACTAGTGACTCTTCTTACGATTCTACTGTTAAACACACAGTGATTTATAACACAATGATTTGAAGCCTGCTGCAGAGTTTTCAGTCCCTGCATCTTCTCAGCACCGTCACTGCAGAATAATCAAACTCTTTGGACTCCACTGAACCAATGTGTGCTCTGTTAAAGTCTGATACAAAATGATTACAGGACGTTTTCTCTCATACTCGTTCCAAAAATGTTTCTACCATATCCAACTCCTGTTCAAGTGGTGCCTGTGCCTTCAGTTTGTGCTCCACAGGCAATTGTGTTTATTCAGTCAGTCTCAGTCCCATCCTCCCATCCTCCCAACTGGCTAAAAAGAGGTTGCTACCTTCTATGACAGACACAACTCCACTACCAAAGGGTCCATCTTCTGTCTCATTGTCTCGTTGTCTGTGGTGCCAGTATCTGTTTCCAGTCCCGAGATACCAGCACCTATTTCCAGTCCTGGGGTACCAGCATTTGATTCCAGTCCTGAGTTACTCACATGTGATTCCTATCCTGAGGTGCCAGCCAATACCTGAAGTCCTGGAATATAAGTCATTGCCTCCAATTAGGAGGGTCCAGTTGTATCATCCTGTGCTGATGAAACAGTAGTGCCTGAGATGACTTCCTGGTCCACACTGCCTGAGATGACTGTTAGGTTCACAGTGCCTGAGATGACTACTTCCAGTCTCAAGGTTTAAATTACTGCTTTCTTTCCTGAAAGCCATTCTTGTTTTAGTTGACTGCTGCCCATCCCAGAGATGACTGTTGCCCAATCATGGGTCTAGAAATAATTGCTGCCCAGTCAAGAATCCTGGAGATGACTGCTGCTGAGTTGGGGGTTCCGGAGATGACCTTTGCCCAGTTGGGGGGACCAAAAGATGATCCCTGCTCAGTTTGGGGTCTCACCTGAGGTTCCATAGTTATCTGCAGTACAGACTAAGGTTCCTAGATTGTCCACAGCCCCGCCTGAGGTGACTGAGATGTTTTTTCAATCCAGGGTGTGAAAGAAATTTACCGTGCCCTGTTGGTGAATTCCGAGAAAATTGCTCCTCCTGAGGTTACATCCACTACCTCGCCCAATGCTTCTGCTGTTAAATCTTCCAAGTGTCAGCAGATTTTTTATTTAGACATTAGAGGGTAGGCTCTAAAGTGGGCATATTCTCTCATCAACTTAAGAGAAACCTTATTGAAGTATATTGCTGCTTTTAATGATACAGTAATCAGGAGGTTTTGTCCATCATCAGTAGTCACATTTATTGATGCCACTGCCAATCCTGCATCCACTTCAAGTAATAATGCCCATCCAGAGAAGTTGTGTCCCATTGATATGATGGCTTCATGGAAAGACTCTGTCTTCTCAGCAAAATATGCACGCATAACTAAAGAAAAAAGAGCATGAATCCTTTCGGAGTGTCTGTAATCAGTTCCTTAAAAGGTGGGCTGTGTTAGGACTGTATCCTGAACATTTTGTGGCCAACAGTTCCTCTGTTCCACCAGAGATGCTACTGTTTTCAATCTTGTGTACCTGTGATGGGTTCAATCTCTTCCTCTCTGCCTGATTAACTGATTATCTGCACCTGCCTCCCTGGTCTTATACTCCTGCCCCTTGCACTATTTATTGCTGATCATTGTTTGTTTCTGTGTACAGACTGCCCTACTCTGAACTCCAGCCCTTATTAAGCCTTTGTTCCTGATCCTGGCTGCCTCATGTTTAATTTCAGCTTTATTCAGTGTCTGTGATTTCCTAGGACTATTGTACCATACCACCATCCAACTTTTCATATATGCAGTTGCACCTACAGTACCAGCTGTATTCAAATACTGGTATCCAAACCTGTGTAATGATCTGACTCTTTTTTTAGACAGTCCTTAAAATTGCAGTGCTGCATTTTTACCGACAGTGACCACTATGCAGATCATGAGATCATACCCTAGAAGCAGCTGAGCTGGTAATCCCAATGATCACCCCATAAATACTAACCTCTTGCCAGCAGACCTTGCTGGATCATTGCAGTTCATGAGTTCCAGTTTTCTTGCTACCTTGAATCTTGATTTACCTGTGTACTGACCAGACTTGACCTATGACCACGTTATTTGCATTAATACTTGGAACTCTGACTGTACTGCTGATTTACCTGTGTACTGATCCAGCTTGATCCCTGGGCCACAGTAATTGTGGTCCAGGGATCCCTTGGAACCTTGACTGTACTGCTGTTCACCTGTGTATTGACCTAGCTTAATGTCTGGATCACACATTTATCTTGGAGCTTTGTCTTTTGTGACCATTTACTTGTCTATGTACTGACTTGGGATTATTCTAACCCTGGGTACTCATCAGCACTGTCTATCGATCAACCTGTATAATTGAGTATGAATACAATGCATCCAGTACTGCCAATGGCAGAACAACCATCTATTGATTCATCGTGGTTCCATCTCCACACTGCCTCTAGCCGTTGGGTTCCAGCTACTAGAGTACAGATAATAAAACTTCTTAAGCACACTCATGACAACCTGGTTCTAAGAGACTGTTTTCATTTTCACGCAAGCCTTCCAAGTTGTTATTCAGTAAGCCTGTGTACTTTATATTATTGCTTTTAGTTTACCTGCACTTCTGAGACTTTGGTCCTGTGTTATTGTGACTCTACTATATTTAATTTCACATCCTGTGCTGCTTGCTGTTCACTGTTGTTTGCTGTGTTTTATGCTCCAGCCTTTAAGGGCTCCATTAACCCGCCACCGCATTTACATTTCTTGTTTTACTCAAATAGAATCAGTTCATAAAACACTATACAACAGTAAAAATACATTGATACCTTCAGATAATAAATGGGGAGGGGTGGTACCTGCGCTTCCCCCAGATGTGTGTGGATTGGGGGCTGCCTCCAGGAAAAAGTGAGGGGTAGGCTTCCACCCTCTAAATCGTATAGATATAAAACTGTGAATGACCTGGTGGCGCCAAAAAAACAAATAATGGTGTGTATCAGTATGATATTCACTTTATTCATGCATATAACTTCAATTATGCATAAGTTCTAATCATACAAGTGCTGATGAAAAGGTAAACAGCAAAAGCATGTTGTACTGATGTCACAGGTAACAAAACAGTCTGTACCATGGAAACTGGATAAGGTATATCAGGTATATAATGGATCGAAACAAATCAAAACAAACTGTTGCCATATAGACGGTATATCCGGTGATACCGATAATTAATCCCACTATTCCGGATTCAATCACAATAGTCACAATGTCCAGGATATTCAATAGCGGTCCCGTAGGAATGTCAAAGGTGCACAGATTGGTGCCTCATATGAAAAAAAGTGGTGTGTGAAATAACAACCGAAATAGTGAACAGTGTTCCGTTGGGTATATTTCTGATCCAATACCTGGTATGTAAAGATGACAATGTTGCAGTCAGGTATATCGACAATCCTATCAACAAAACCCTTTTAGGGTGAAATGACCAATATATCGTGCCAATCGATAAAGCACCAACAGACCTCCAGTTGGAATGGATGTCCAGATATTTGAAATGTTGGAGCGGACTTACCCGGTCCCGGGATATGTAGAAGTTTGTGTCCGTTTGCAATCCAGTTGGTCTGTGTATCCGTGGGATGCTTTCCGGCGCGTGGGGTAAACAGTGATGTATACATCTCTGAGGAAGCCATTATTGGCGAAACGCATAGGTTGTACGTATTACAGGTTTATACTAACTCTATCCTCTTGGCCACAAACGCCAGACAACAGAACGGAGATTATTTCCTCTGTATACTCGCATGCGCGATTTGGAAGTTCACTGAGCCGCGGCCGCGGCCTAACGTCACTTCCGTCGATACACCACCATCTGTTTACCCCACGCGCCAGAAAGCATCCCACGGATACACAGTCCTTAGTCATGTTTACGCCACTCAGCGGTATCATATCACCGTGTACCTCCCTCCTGTCAAAATGCAACATTCTAAACACTGGGACAAAGCCTGTCTTCTGTCTGCTGCACAGGAGGCTGCCATCTTGGGTGAGACATTTTGCTACATCCTGCCTATTTTGAACATCTGACTTCATCCACCAATTAGTTTTCTCTGCATACTATAAAAGTCACCTCCAACACTTCCTAGTTCCAGCTACCACTGTTGTTGTTTGTTTGCTATTGCATTCTTCCTGCTGCTGTACAGACTTCAGCCATTAACCCTTAGTGTGAATTCAGCTTCATTCTGCCTGCTGCTGTACAGACTTCAGTCACTAACACTTTGTGTGGATTCAATTTCATTCTGCCTATTGCTGCACAGATTACAGCTTTCACCCCTTGTGTGGATCCAGCTCACTTCAGCCTATTCATCTGACTCACCTACTGACTATTTGGGGTAGTAGGTTACTGCTCTGAGTCTTCCAACTTCTGGACCCATCTATGTGTCTCTGGGTACCAGCTTACAGTTCCAAGCTTGATGCAAGTTTTGAGTTTTAAGTTGCCCGATGTCAGTTCCAAGCTGTCACAATCTGAGAGGAGGTTACTAGCTGGTATTTAAGCAACTGAGCAAGGAGGTACGGAGTCTAACGCACCCCAGGTATTCACCAGGAAACCCTGCAAGGGAGTTTGGGCTTCGCTACAAGAGGGTGCACAGGTCGCGGTTCTCCAAGACAGCCACCAGTGTAGTAACAGAGTTGACTATGCATAGTCAATCAAACCAGGTCAGAACCAACGAGCAGCTAGGTACAAAAGGGAAATCCAAAGAATAGTCAGAGGCAGGCCAAGTATCAGGAAACAGGGCCAGCGGCAAGGTACAAAGCGGAATCCAAACGGAAGGTCAGAGGGTGAATCCCGGTCAGAAACTGGAGCAGGAACCAAATACAGACGGTGCTGGAGCAGGTTGAAACCAATACTCTGGCACCCTTATGGTGCCAGAGAATCCCTTATATCCCCCTGTGTGGTCCCTGATAGGAGGCAGATAATTGGCTGCCGACCAGAAGTTAAAAGACGTCCCGTTGCCTAGCAACAGAATGCGAAATGCATGCACGGCGGCCCAGAAGTAAGGTAAGCGTCCCGTTGCTAGGCAATGGGACGAGATGATCAGAAAGACAGAGGCGGTCGCCTCTCGCATCTAGTGTCAGTGCGGAGGTGGCGCATGACACAGGCTTATCTAATTCAGGAGGTAGTCACCTCTGATAATTCTCTGTCTGAGTTCTGAGCTTTCCCAGTCCCAGTTTTGGTACTATAACCTTCTGAGTTTCTAGATCCTTGGGGGTACTGAGTCTCTGGCCTTGGGTTCGGTACCTCTATTCCTGCGTCCAGGTTCCAGTACACAAGGTCCAGATTCCAGTCCCTTTTTCCAGTACATAGTCCAGTCCAGCTTTCCTCCTCCTGACATCTGGTATACACAAATAGAGCAAATCCTTCTTCTATGAGCAAGACCTTCATCTGGCCTCCTAGTTTCCACTTCATCCCTGCCACAACTAGTCCCAAGGGATGGATCCCAGAAACCCTATTGCCGTGACATTATTAAAGATTGTGCTACTAATGGGGAAGATGTCCTCTGCTTAGGCGATAAAGCCAGTGAATCTTTAATTTGGTGATAAATCAGCTGGACTGCACTGTACTGCTAAGAATTCAGAGGGTGATTAGCAACAGTACAACTAGTAAGCCATTGAAAGAATGAGCAATTTTAAGCTTAAAGAGTGTCATGATTTTACAGCTGTTTGGCAAGAAGCCAATGGAAATTATGGGTCTCACCCAGCCTTGCATGCAGTAATGAATAAAAAAAGGAAAAAAGAAAAGTCACAGTTATTACAGGATGCATCTGGGAGTGTAGAGCTTGAGATGAAACATTGCAGAAAATATGGTGGACTAAGGAATTGCCAGCAGAGTGGATGAACTAAACTCAGCTTGCACCGTTATAGAAGTTTGCTCTGGCAGTGGCAGTAGAACTATGAAAAAAAAAGAAGTTTTTTAGGTGTTCTAGCCTGACAATAAATCAGTAGGGGAGATTTACAATACATAGATAATTTTCAGTGGTAAAAATATGGCTAGCTATGAGGATAAAAGGTTGGAAGCTGGATAACAGTCCAGGTACGAAGTGCTTTACTTGGGTTAATGTTGGGTTGACATATGAATTGCGCAGGTTCTCAAATTTCACACCTTGGCTTCAAGGATAGATGAGACCCCTCAAAGATGCCATGCTCACCTCTCAGAGTTAGTGATCACAGGAGTGTGGAGTTAATTTTGGCCTTATTGGCTATGATTACATGGACTGGCTACAGACTTATAGCCCCCAGTTGTGCCCCAATTGAGGGCTTTAGAGTTATTGCAATTAGATATAAGAGAACAAGGGTATGCCACTGGCTCAATGTAAAGTGTATTGGCAGGTATCTCATTCTTCTTGCAGTAATTGGGCTGACCTGATGTAGCAAGGCATTTTCATATAAGAATGATGGTGGCAGGCTGGAAGAAACTGACTCAGTCTTAGATAACAGGCGTCATATTGCACTTGTGATATTGGAATTGATTATGACTAGTCTTATGAATAATTTTATAAGAGTTGGTAAGGTTTCAAGGTAACATTATTTAGGGCGGTGTTGGCACTAGCATTTTTCTGGGCTACAAAATAGGGAGTTGAGAGCGAAAAAAAGAGTCTGAGAGCGAATTGTCATAGCTGACATTAAGAGAGATATGGAGTTAGCCTTTCTCATCAGGAGATCAAAGACCAATCATTTAGGCAACGGTAAATGGTTCAAGTTAAACAGATTGCATGGCTCCTTTATATGTAATTTAGATAAGGTAAATGAGTTCTTGGGCATAGGCCCGCAGATTCCTGGCCCACTATTTATTGGTGAGGACTTAACTCGGGTAACGAGATATCAGTTCAACAACATACTGAGGGCTAGTCTGGATAAGTCAGGGAAAGAGGCAACATTGTTTAGGTCACATTACTTTCGCATAAATGTGGCAAGTGAAGTAGCAGGTGTGGGCATGGACAGTGCAGCAATCAAGAGCATAGGAAGTTAAACAGGTACGGGCTATATATAAGACCCACAGCCCACATGTGAGTATTATATATGGAAGGTTAAAATAATTTAAAGAAAAAAAAGGTAAAATACATAGGAGGAAAGGCCATATAGTTCACTGATAGAGACTAGTGGGCAAAGTAATACTTGGTGGTATTGCACTATTGTTGAATTTATAGGTCCTGGCCTCTGTGGATATCACACATACACTTGGCAGTAATATCAGCAGTGGTGCAGCCTTTGGGACAGGATCTGGGAATCGATGCTGACCAAGCAGTGCTACTTTGATTCGGACTGAGAGTCATTCAAGAATCCACAAAGGAGAGCAAGTCCTGGATGTAATAATTATACACGTGGGGGGCAATGACATGGGGAAAATCAGATTTGGAAAGATAACATTTTAATATTTGCTCATATACAGTTCTAATTTGCAAAATGCTTGATAGGTACAAGGTTATTTGGTCTGAAAGGATACAGCAGCTATAATGGAAACAGGTCATTAATCCTAAGTCATTGAAGTCTCAAAATAGTGAACAAAAAGATGGGCTCATTTTCAATCAGGCAATGAGAATTTGGTGAATGAACACCCAGAATTTATAGACTGGATTGGGTCATTTTTTTAAATATTGGATTGACATCTTCAATATGCACAGGTCAGGTGGCTGGATGGGCATGGCATACATAAACCTTGTTTTGATTAGTGGGCAAGGATGTGGCTCTTGGGGGTACTTGGTTGCCCAGTACACCCATCCCCCTAAGGTTGTGATGGAAATAATTAATATGTGGTCATATTCTCTCCACTGCTTGATGCTGTGTCATTATTATAAATTATATTATATTGAGTATTTATAGGACAAAAGGACAGATAATTCCTCAGTCTTATGTCATGTATTTAGCATACATTTCACTACAACTTATGTGCATAGCCATATATTTACCTACATTCAACTGCATATGTTATTTCCCTGCACAACTTTACAAATTGGCTAAATCCACCTGTTGCAAGATAGTATACTTTGTGTGCTAATACTCTTACACAGTCTGGTGTCATCTGCAAAGATGGACACTTTACTTTCAAGGCCACATAAAAGATCATTAATAAAATATTAATATGGACAGGGCCCAATACTGACTCCCGTGATACACCAGTAATAACTGTAACCCACCATTAATATGTTTTATTTATAACACCGTCTTATTTCTAGCAATAGGCCAGTTACATTTAAATACTTTTTTCACTACTCCTTTTTTTCTCATCTTATATGCCAATGTGTTTATTTATATGGAACGTCAAATTATTTTTAAAAAAAATCCAGAAATTTACACTGCAGTAGCAAGATTCAATTTACATGTTACCACCTCATAAAAAAATATAAGAATGTTTTGGCATGGGCAGTCCTTCCTAAACTGAGATGCTAGGTATATACTGAGCGTTGGCTTATTTCTTCTCTGGTTTCCTCTCCCCATTAAGGCTACAAGCAAGGCAGCGGTCCTAAATCATTGTCACTCTGCTTTTGGTTGTTATGCAGTTCCCCAAGACTTTGAAAGAGAGATCGGGACAAAGAGAGTACTCCAGGAACTGATTGTCCTTTCCCTGTCTCCTGGCAGAGACCTTGATCTCAACGCCAGCCTGACTTTAGCTATCACTGGGTAGTGAATACCAATTTGCTGTTCTCATGAGCTGTTTTTAAAGACAGATGTGACCTTCTCAGGAGTTTCAGGACCTGCCTGATTAATCCTTTTCTGTGTTTACTATTCACAGATAGCAGATGATTTGGGCTTGATACAATTACGGACAGGTATTGTACTATGGCTATACAGCAGAGTTTCGTTAAACAGAAGAGATCACAATTCAGAGACATTACATTTAAATACACAATATAGTCCTCTTTAATTAAACAAAGAGCCCTATTTGTGGAACTTTTCCCCATCTTAACACATGAGACCCCCTGGTGTGATGTACATTCACACAGGAATGGTGGAAAATAATCCTTTTGTCTAGGCTGAAATAATGGACTAGTCTGCATGTATATACAAGATAGGAAAGTCATGCTGCCTGAAATATTACCACTTAAAAATACAACATATACAAGTTTAAATATGATTGACAAATATGGGGAATCAGAGGGCTAGAAAAATGATGTGTTTTTATTGTCCATAATTTCTGAGAAACAAAGTGCAGACTGGTTGAGGAGATATTGTACCTCGTTTCATTACAATATTCATGCAGGTATATGAGAAATATGGACTTCAAAGAACTTGCCTTCATAATTCATGTTTTCGGATATTAGTGTGCCACTCAATACTAAGGAGCAGAAACCGCAGTTATATCTCAGGAATATGTCTAAGAAAAGTTATGGAAAGTAAGAACTTTTGGACTATTTTTCATCAAACCATAACACCTTGACACCCAGGGGACATTTACTCCCCCATATTAACAAATACCTGCTTAAAAACTCTGTGTAGGAGAGAGCAGATTGTCAGGTCTTAGGGTCTAAATCTAATTGAAGGACTGTTCATCTCATTCTGCCTTCCACAGGCACAAAGATTATCATACTTAAATGTATTCTCTTTATGTTTACCAATTTGTTTTTATAACTATATTGCATTTATTATTTATATGTCATTTGTTATCTGTTTTTTATTATACCCAAATGCCCTGTACCTTTGTATATTAAATATAAAATGTAATATGTTTTGTCCTTGATACTCTAACAAATCCATTAGCCTTTTATGAAGAGTGCTAACTTGTGTGTAATAAGTGTGTGACAGTATATTTGGGCCCTATTGCCCTTATACAATAGGTGTATGGGCGTGAGAGCACTGTTTGGGGTGATTCAGCAAATATATAACTCGTGTGATAGTTGGAATTGTGTGTAACCCCATATAGTAAACACCAAAAGTCAAGGTTGCTGGGAGCACATTCCTGACCGATTGGTGGCAGCAGCGGAATAGTTTAAAATGTCTTACAATATTAAGTGCATGGTTTAAGCAATTAACCCTTGCACTTATAAACTGGTAGTAACCTTGCGAGGACTACAACAGTTTTACAAGGACCAAACTAAGGGCTTATTACTCTTTATTAAGACATACGTGCAAAACAGTTCTTCACCTTCCCTTGATTTATTTCTATCTATTATTTTGCAGAGATTGCAGCTGCTTCCAATAAAAAAAGACATTTTAATTGCCCTCTGTGAGCAGCAAGGTCACTACAGGACAGATAAAACGAAAAAAATGCTACATCGTGCATTAGTAGAGGATGGTGTAAAGAACCAATGTGATATTGAACCTAAGCTAGGGACCAAGGCAGCACCAGAGGATCCAAGCGAGTAAATTGTCCCAGATCCAGAGGATCCATATACTGTGATGTATATGACAGAGCTAACTAAAGAATGTCAGCTGCAAGATGTCTCCGGTCACAACAATAGTAGCAGGGATATCAGCAGGCAACTCACTTGGGCACAGGAAGACCCGCACAATGCTTTCAGCCAGTATCACATGTAGGTTCTTATTCCGGGTTACAAGATGAGTCATGTGGGAACACCTGGAATATCTAGAGAATATTTTAAATTGCTCAAGAAGAGGTATATGGTTGGGGGAAGCTCCATGTCCCATTCTGGCAAGACCAGAGTTGCCAATTGAATGCCGAAAGGCACTGCCTGCAACAGCTTTTTGACCAGCTGGAGAAGCAACTGCCCAGCTTATATTGATGACTTATAAGTAAAAAAATCCCCCGCCAGTTACAGTCAATGTGGAATATGCTACTGATCATCAGCACGGACCTTTGCAGTGTGCTAAATAAGCTTTTAAATACATTTGAAAAAATATCATTCCCTTCCCCCATAATGATCCAAAACAGACTGGGCTGGTCACACTGTAACAGGGAAACTTCTAGCATGTTCCTCACTGGGCTGAATTCCTTCCAGAAAAATAAAACATTCTGAAAACAATAGGACTTCTCCCAACACTTGTTCCCAGTGGTTGCTAGAAAGAAGAAATAATTAAATTTTAAAAATCTGCATTTTTTTTTTTTCTCTGTGGAACTATTAGTCCCAGAAGGCCCTGACAACCATAGCTTGTCATTGCCTCATGCTGGTTGCATATTTTGCGGGGGGACAAAAAGCTTGGTGTGTAGCCAGTACATGCAATAAGTGACTTGGATGACTTTTAAACATATATTATATATTAACCATATCTTCATGTAAAACATTTAAGTGTTTATTTTCATGTATTGTAAGATATGTGCAACTTCAATCAGACATATATAAATGTGCTTTTTTTGTGCCATGTATTTTATGTCTGTGCTTTTGACACAAACGTGTTCAACTGTAAATGATTCTCATAATGTATACATACAGTATAACACCAGAACACTGTTTCCAATTGCAGTCAGGATGTCCTGATTTGAACCCAGAAGCCCCAGGGCTATTTCAGCTCAGAACAATATCAAATTCCGGTATTCAGTCTGTCTCAGATCCGTCCCCCTTATACCCACTGATTCACTTGAAAAATGAGCAACTTGTGTAGGAATGCAGCTATAAACTAACCCCTCATCCAAGTAGAAATCGAAAACAAAGCAGAAAAGCACAGAAACATATATTATTGAACGTATATACACATATATACTTCTTGTCGTAGTGACTACTAGTGCATTTATTTGATGATGACTAAATATGTTAGCAAAATAAAAAAAATAATGACAAATCCATTGCAGATATACTTTGAAGCTAAATGCTTCAAACAACATAATTTTAACTTGTGAAGAAGTTCAACCAAGTTAGTTGTAAATCTTTTATCGAAGGAAGACTGTGGTTCTGTTTAATAGAGCCCTGATCATGTCTGGCGCCCCCCTGCAAAAAATAAATTTGAGCCCTCCTCTTTTATAAATAATTTGTTCATTCAATAATGCTTTTTCTTTTAAAACAAATCATATAATAAACTTTAATAAATAGAGTAATACAAATAAATACATTCAACAGCAAACATGAATTGCTATAAGAATAATATAAATGAATAACATGTATTCTTTGTAATAAGATTTGACATTTTTGACAAATTAGTTTGGTTGTGGCTCCTCCTTCATCACACTTTTTGTCCCCTCCATCATACTGTGCCCTCTCAATCATCACACTGTGCCCCTTTATGATCCCACTGTGCCCTTTCAACATAACACCCTGCACCCTTATCACACTCGTCACTGTGCCCCCTTTCAACGTCACACTGTGCCCATTCAACATCACACTGTGCCCCTTCCATGTCACACTGTGCCATGGTGCCATCTTTATCACACTGTCCCTTCATCATCACACTGTGTGCATCCTTATCACATTGTGCCCTTTTATCATCACTGTCCCCCTCTTTCATCGTGCTGTTGTGACATCATGCCGGACACTGTCATTGAGAAGAGAGCTAGGGGGAGAGCACCAGGCGCTGCCGAGTTTTGTTCTATATTTTTTTTTTGTGCCGGCGGGCAAGCAGGGATGGCAGGCGGAGGGAAGTGCCGCACAGACAAGACCCCCCCCCCCCACGTCTTACTTACCCTGTTCTGCCGGCTCTGATCAAGAAAATAAGGCTGCTTTAAAATCAGTTATCAGAATTTAACAATAAAATATAGTTGATACTGCCCTGGTGATACTTGTATGGAGAGTTAAAGGTTAACCATTTGCTTTGCCAATCCGGTCTTTGCAGCAGTGTGCATGTGTGAGCTAGCTATCAGATTTCTATAAAAGCCTAGATATTTTTAATGATTTTAAGCTGTTATTGCAATCCTGAAATGTTTCTAACAGACCAGATACTGTGGTGGTACCAATAGCACAATAATACTTGTTAAATTAGCTTTTCCATGCAAAGCAAAACTCACAGAGTAATTTTGCAGGTATATGTGTAAGCCACTAATGTATAGTCGAAAAAAGTCCTATAGCCAATTCCAATTACTCTCTCTGACAGCTCTATTTATTAAAAAGTGGCAATAGAAAACAAAGAGGACAGTTTTCTATTGCCACTTAATGGAGTGATACAAGTCCTCCTAATGGCATTGTTTACTAAGTAAATACTTCTCTGGAGTGGTAAGAATAGACTTACCTCTTTGTCAGGTCAGTGTCCAAGGATATGCACACGCGTGACCCGGCTGACTTGATCTTTCATTTACATTTGTTGAAAAAAAAAAATATGTTAAAAAAATATATAACAAATATTTTGTTGATTTAAATAATAAAGCATTTTTTAATTGAATATCTCTTACTATTACCATTCTTATTAAACAAGTTTCCCTATGAAAAAGCCCAGAGACAAATCGTATTGTTGGCAGGGGTTACCTCTGGCGATTGCAGCGTTAACCCCTTAACCACATTTCTCCCTTTAATAAATAGAGGCCAAAGTAATGTTAAATAATCAAAAACTGACACATGTTGCGGAAACTATACATTCCCAACACAGTATTGCCTTTTATAAATATAAGAAAAATTAAGTACAAATTGAGACTGAAGTTTATATACTGAGATTAGCCTGTAAGCAAGACTGGATGACATTACAATGCTACAAGCTACAATACCTTGAGATAGAGAATTTTTTTTATACAAGCTTTAGTATATTATTTTTAGTACTATATAGACAAAAATCAGATAAAATTGCAAAAAGTTAATTCTTTCATATGATCTATTTACTATTATTTAATGCTATAAGTGAAACACTGGAATATGTCCTAAAGCATGTTTTTATTTTCCTCCTACTTTTGTAGACCTAATATAACCTATTAATGTTTAAGGGAAATTTAAAAGGGCTAGACGTGAGGATGGGTTTTTTTAAGCTCTTTATTTTGGATTTAGTATGAATTAGTTACAATATATTGCAACTGAATCATACTCACACACATAATGGGAAGGAGACAGCAGATAAAATCCTCTGTTCTCCATCATGGCAACAAACCTCCACAGGGTATCCAACAAACTTCCTACTCTAAGAATGACTAGTAAGTGAAATTATGCTTTGAAGCAAGTGCAAGTTGAACATCATAAATAAATTCTGGCTAACATTGAATTTATGGAAATCTCACAAGACAGCCAATGTGTGCTATTGTCCACTTAGCGGATGTCCTTAATTATAAGCATAGTTTGTTATATGATTGATAAGGTTAGGTTCAGTGTTACACAGAACAAAGCCACCCATGGGTCAGATTTCACCTTATTAAACATGATGGATGCTAAATTGAAAACTTTCGTTGGGATTCTTGAGCTTTAGGAGAGGTCCAACTCACATACTTCATTGTACCTACTTGATAGCCTCTTCAGAAACAGAAAGGAAGAAAAGTATTATATGTCAGGAGTTTTGAACCAATCTAATAAAACCTTGTTAATTGTGTTGATGGAAATGTTATTGGCTGTCACTATATCTCAAGAATCTGAGCTTCCAGTTCTTGAAGAAGTTGATTTAAAACAACAGAGGGTACTTAACATCATGTAATATTGAGTAGGAATGAGAGATTTTAAGGTGTGAGTAATTTGCCATAGTTTTAGAAAATGACTTAATATCTGTATTTATTATAGAGATACATCTGTAACTGCCAAACAAGGACAGGTCATTTCCTGGTTTAGGGATGACTATTTGCATAAAGTAACTTATTGAGGAAGTGTATGGCCGGAAATGATGTAATTAAAAAGGTCAACAAAATAAGCTATAAATATTGGAGCAAAAATTCTGTAGCAAGAACCTGCAAGCCGGTTAAACCTGGTGTATTCCCTGACCTCTTTCACCATGATCTTTCTGTTAAAAAAAGAATCGTAAAAAAAAAGATTGTCAGGCTGGAAACATGTATACAGTTTAGAGTAACAGAGGTGAAACTAAGAATATCTAACTGCATGTGTCCTGGTGCTCATACTAACGGCATGATTTGTTGGACCCCAAACATCATTATTCAATCTCCTGGCCAACATTGCATTAGGTTTGTCTGAAAAGATTTAACAAATATTGATTAAATAGTTCACTGTGTATGCTCTTCGTTCCACACAATACCCTAAATAGTATAAACCGCTTAATATAAAATAAAGACTTATATAAAATAAGGACACGGAGGCTTGAGTAAGTGGCACTAAAAATATTTTTATTATAAGCTAATTAAACCTGGTGGCGGAGAAAGGGCACTGAAGATCAGCTCCAGCGATACCTAACCAAGCGTGGACATGGCAATGTAGCCTTAAGTCCACCCACTTCTCTCATAACCCCACTGCTTGGCCGGCCCTAACCTGGCATCAGGGTAAACTGCACCACACCTCACTACTCACTCCCCCTCCCTCACTGAGCCGGGCGAGGCCCCTCCCCACGGAAGGGACAAGAGTAACCGATTGCCTTGTAAGGGGACAGATACCTGCGACCAATCACAATAGAGCCGTCTATATCAGCCGCTGATCGCAGTGCCTTCCTCCCCACCAAACTGTAAACTACTTAACCAGCATTAAACTAAACCACTATAATACACTAAAACTTCTTTAAAAATGGCGCGGGTGGGCGGGATCTTGCCAGCCGAGTGACTCCCCCAGGAAATTTCATCAGCCTACAAAGCCACAAGGACCTCCCCACAGCATCACTGGCCAAACCCACACCCCACGTTAACTCTTTCAGGTACGTGCAAACACGAATGCAACACTGTCACTATTTAATTTCGTTCGTCTAAAAGGGGACTCTCTTGTACTAATCATCTAATTGCCTTTTCAGCTTTCTGAAATTACAGTAAAGTTATATTTGAGTTCACAAAGTTCATTTGTAAAGTTGTTCCAAAGCAGTTAGTTTAGCTAAGTAATATTGTTTAGTTTGCTATTCTTCCTTCCTTTTCTGAGTTCCTATATGAATAAGTTTCCCTCTACTATCACTTTGCATTAGGCTGATAAGTCATCTGAGACATTGTACAAAAAGTACTTCTCTGATGTATTGTTAACAGCAGATACTACCACATAGTCATTAAGCAAACTTTTATTAAGTCATAAGTCTCCATTGTTTTAAATCATTCAGGTTCATAATCATTTTAACAAGGCTGTGATGCAATATGGTGAATTTGGAGAAACATCATTTAGGTAATAATGTATTCTGTAAAAATGTTTAGTCAGTTATGGAGGAACTCTTGTGTGTGTGTGAAAAAAAGTAAAATCTAGTGGCTGTTGCTAATGCCATATAGCAGGGGTGGGCAAACCTGTCCTCAAGGGCCATATCCAGTTCATGTTTTTAGGATTTCTGTCTGTAGAAACAGGTGGGTTAATTACTGACCCAGCCAAATAGATTAACTCAGCTGTACATGATTAAAGAAATCCTAAAAACATGAACTGGATATGGCCCTTGAGGACAGGTTTGCCCACCCCTGCCATATAACCACTAAATTGTGAAAATGTACATCTACTGAAAATTCCGTGACCGATGGCTGCTAATGTAAGATGGGATTAATTTTATGTATGAAGCACAGCCAATGGCGCTGGATCGCCGTGGAGGGCGGTACTTATAGTATCCAAAGCTCACGAGATCTGAGATCTGACAACATAACAGCGATGTTTTGACTTGTTTTCAATTCCGAGGACGCGCGAAAATACTGAGCCGACTCATCTCGATACTCAGATCTGCTAAGTTTGGGTGTGTTCGTATCTCGGGGAACCAAGCCTGAGCATCTCTAATAAATAGAGACAAAAGTGATACAATTTATTCATCACACACAAATATATACTTTATGGACCATACATCTCTTTCATTACTGTTATGGGTAGATTATTTTGGAATAGGATCAACACCACTCTCTATTAAGGTAAGAAAACATCTCACCTAAATATGGCGCAGAACACAAATAATCAATCATTTATATTTAATTATATATCTTCGTTCTCAATATATATTTTTACTCACATATAGACAACAGCATCTGTACTGGGACACTGCAACCCACCTCAATGATATAATGCACAAATACAAAGCTATTGGTCTATATGCTAAGACAAATTTAAAAATCAAAATGCAAATACTAAAAACTACTAAAAAATATTTTTCATATGAAACAAAAAGGTATTAAAATATATTGAAAATTATTAATTTATTAAAACTTATCACCAATTAAAACAAACATTTGGACTTCAGTAATTTTCTTAAGTAATGCAACAAATGTATCTAGATAAATGACAATATAGTAGCTATTCATGTGGATTGTTTTTTAAACATAGTATTGCCACAATGTTTTATTCCTCAGTGTCAAACAGGACATCAGTTTGAATCTGTTTATCTGTGACTTAGTCTATGTGAGTCTGAGCCTACACAGCAAATCAATTTCTCTTTAGTTAACAGAGTATGTCATCTTATTTATACATGTTCTCTAATAGGGTACAAATCGCCCTTATGGATGAGTTTCCTGAAAATCTCTACGGGCAGTTTGTTCTATATTGCTCCAGCTCCCAGATTTAAGAACTGAGGGGAGAAGTAAGCATGAAGGAAATTAAAAGCTGAGGCTGTGTCACTCAACTGTAGTTATTCCTTTGGGGTTAAAAGTTTAACTTTGGAGGTATATGCCCATCTGATGTCATAAGGGAGGGGTATGTATAGATTATAAGACTGCTAGCAAATCATTTTATTGAGATTCATAACATTGTGGCTTGGATGGACTTTAGTGCCTGCTTTGGCTTGTCGGGCTCTTCTCTGGTACCTGTTGCCAGTTCCTGGTGTGTCTGGAGTTTGCTTGTGGAGGTCCTGGATGGCGCGTTGCTGGGTAATTCAGTGCAGTTGACGGCCAGTGGTTGAGGCGTACATTATGGTGTGGGCACCCTGAACCCGCCTTTATTCGATGAGATTGCTATAGTCTCTGTGCAAGTACTGCCCCTGTGGGTCTACTTGTAGATGCATTCCTTTTAGCTCAGAAGGGTTCCGGGTTCTGTAGTACCCGGTATTCAGGGTCCACATAAGGCAGATATGTGCAGACAGTGTGCTGTTTGGTTGTCCACCCATCTTTGCAGATGTCAGATGGTTAAAATGGTGGGATATTCTGATTGCCTGGACTTTTTCGTACTGACTGCTCTTTTCTCCACCACCATATTTGGCTGCAGAATAAATTCCTTTTAATTTTGCCACATTTATGTTTCGTGTCAGTTATTCAAAGAAATTAAATAAGATATTAGGAGGTTTAAGTGGAGTAAGAGATATCAGCAATTAATCATTTTAAATGGATGTCTACTCCCAACTGCTGTTTTCAGACCTCTCCACAGGCAGGGGCGGATAAGGAACATAAAGTGGCCCTGAAAAAAATTCTGAATGTTGTCTCATGTAAGCAGGACCTTAATCAACTGTAGGCGAGGCCAACAGGAAAGTATGTGGGGCTAGCACACCACCTATCAGTGGTAAGTGAGGCTAATTCAACATGCAATTGTAGGCAGACCTAACACACAAGTAGGCAAAGCATTGAACCTGCTAGGTAGAGCAAACACAAGTAGGCACAGTCAGCACACCAGTGGGTAGCAGGTCCAGATTGAGCCAATGTAAGCCCCTGGGCTAAGAGGTCCCCATTAATTTGTAAAGTTAGGGCATACCCCCAATATGATAGGTATGGCCTAACCTCCAAGAAGAAGAACCACCAACCCAATGCCATCTGTACCTCTTCTTGGGGGCTGGAGTATCATTCAAAGATAAAAAACACATACTTTTAAATATAACTGTGAATACTTGTAAATAATAACATCACCAATTAAAAAAACACGGTTCCTGTTAAAATTAAACAAAAATACTTCCATGAATGTGCCAAGCTAAATGTATTGCAAGCAAAGCAGTATTACACTGCTTTGCATGATAATTTGGCCTGTATTAGTAATAGATATACAAAACAGAGGGCATCCTGTGCCTTCCATATAATACAGATGACATCCTAGTAACTGATATACAATACAGAGAACATCCTAATGGCCACCATACAGTAGAGAGAACATCCTAGTGGCTAATACACAATAAAGAGAGCATTCTAGGAACCAATATAGTAGAGAGCATTCAAGTGAACATCATACAATACAGAAAGAATCCTATTGACTGATATACAATACAGAGAGCAATCTAGTAACTGCCATACAATACAGAGAGCATCCAATGACCATCATGCAATACAGAGTGGATCTTCAGGACCACCATACAATACAAAGAGCAACTTTTTGACCACCATACAATAGAGAGAAACCTAGTGACTGTCATACAATACAGAGAGCAACCTAGAGACTGCCATACAATACACAGAGAAACCTAGTGAACACAACACAGAGACTATCCAAGGGACCAATGTGTAATACAAAGAGTTTTGTTATGACCACCATACAATACAGAGTGCATATTTATGCCCGCCATACATTAGAGAGCATTCTTCTAACCGCCATACAATACAGAGAGCAACCTAGTAACTGCTGTGCAATACAGACAGGATCTTAGTGACTGCACGTAACATAAAGAACATTTTTGTGATCACTACACAGTATCATTTCCCAAATATTAATTAACCCTTTCTCAAAATCATTAACTCCTTCAGCATCATACCAACCTCACTAAACTCTTCATAATATTTAACTCCCGCCTTCCCATTATTAGTTAAGCCCCAAATATTCATTAATCCCTTCTTCAATACTTCCCTCAGCCATAACTAGATATTTTACTGCCCTGCCTACCATTTTGGCAGAAGGAGATGCCGCCTTTCAGAGGTGGTGCACTGCCATGGAGGCGTAGCCAATGTATGGAGGGGGGGGACGGGACACATGCCCATCCCTCTTCAAGCACAAGACCATTCTACAACCCTGTGCTGCGCTCTCTACTACCTGGTCTTGTAGTTTTGACTTCCTGTTGCTTCTTCTGGTGTCTTACGTCAGTTGCTGCTTGACTGAATCTTAGAATGTTGGGGCCGTGTTTGTTCAAGAAATAGTTACGATTCATCTTCTGGGAAGCAAAGCAATAAGTACACACTGTAAGCAAAGCAATAAATAAACACCTTAGGCCACCCTAACCTGAACCAGCCCGACATTCATCTTCATCATCACCAAAAAAAAAATTTAGCGCCACTAATTCCGCAGCGCTGTACAGAGAACTCACATCAGTTCCTGCCACATTGGAGCTTACAGTCTAAATTCTCTAACATGCACACATACAAACACAGAGAGAGACTAGGGTCAATTTGATAGCAGCCAATTAACCTACCAGTATGTTTTTGGAGTGTGGGAAGAAACCGGAGCACCCAGAGAAAACCCACACAGGGAGAATATACAAACTCCACACAGATAAGGCCATGATTGGGACATTAAAATAAGAATGTTTTTTGTTTAATAAATAGGCCTCCTTACCCCAACCAGCCCTAACATCAAATTAATAATATTCCCATTTAATAAATATGTCTATTTTCCCAAGCAGCCCCAAGATTAAATTAATTTGGTCTAAAGCAATCAAATTGGCCATCAAAACCATTATGTTCATGGGCACATTTAGCCTTTTTCCATTAATTTCCCTTTTATTAATATATTTGAAATTATGCTACTATCTGGCACTTGATAATATTGTGTTCCACAGTCTGATGACCTTGTAAAAGTAATCCTGATATTAGCAGTATTCAATTTTTTATTTTTATTTATTTTTTTGCAGTTCTGTTTTTGACTTCACATAATCCTGATGAGTGAGAAGGGAGCTGTATAAATACTGTATAAATAACCCACAGACTTTGCATCTGTGGGCTGCTGGAATGAGCTTGTTAGCAGACAATGCTAATCAGAGTGACTTGTTCATGGGAATAGAAAGTCAGCTTTTCATGATACAGAGTAAACTGATACTGATATATATATACAGCATAGTTTAACCCATTTTGCTTCTGTTAAAAAAAAGACATATGCATATAGTGGATTAAGGAATATTGGCACTGTTCCCTCTAAGCTGAGTAATATGGTTAAAGTGTTAAAAATTGAAAATGCTAGAAAACATTCTGCAGTGCTTTAAGGTAATGTCCTCATTAAATTAACGTTTGACTTTTTCTTCTCTGCGTTGCTGAGGGAACACGGTGAGGCCTATGTTAAACTGAATTCATATTGCCTTCTTGGCGTATATTACGCTACTATATATATATATATATATATATATATATATATATATATATATATATCTATATATATATATATATATATATATATATATATATATAATTTTTTATCCAGACTGGACTGGAAAGCAGCACTCCGTATAAAAATAAACTTTATTATTACTTTTAAAGTCCAAAATGAAGCTGTTCCTTTATATCATCCATATGTCGAATGTCGAATAAAGGCAATTCAGCAGCAAGTCAAAAAAGACAGATAAGCAGCATAATTATTTCACAATATACTGATCTTGTGCTGGTACTGATGGAACAGAGCTCATGATAGTGTATGTCATAAAATACCCAACGGCCGTTTCGGTCCGTATCAGAGGCAGCCCTTGCTACGATGCTTATCTGTTTTTTTTACTTGCTGCTGAATTGCCTACATTTGACTTTCTACTATAAATGGCATCATGAAACAGCTTCATTTTGCACTTTAAAAGTAATAATAATAATAATAATAATAATAATAATAAAAAAAATATTAATTTTTTTTATACAGAGTGCTGGTTTACTTTCTTGTCTGGATAGGAACTTATGTGCAATTTATTGACCTGGCACACCTACTATTATGTTTTTGGATGTGTTGTGCGGCTCTTACTGATATTAAATATATATATACACTCATACATACACACCTGCAGGCTTGACTGGATCTTAGCCGCCACACTGGTAGAAACCCCTGCACTAGAAGTACACCTGTGGTGAAACGGACAAATCTGAAGAGATGCATTGTGGAAATGCCTGAACATCAAGGGGTAAATTTATCAAGGTACGGGTTTGAAAAGGGGGAGATGTTGCTTGTAGCAGCCAATCAGATTCTATCATTTATTTAGTACATTCTACAAAATGACAGCTATAATCCGATTGGTTGCTATAGGCAACATCTCCACTTTTTCAAACCCGCAGCTTGATAAATTTACCCCCAAAAGTCCAAACTCCAAGCATTTTAGAACCAACCTTTTATTTAAATAAAAGGTTGTAGTTTTTTCCTTAAATACTGCTTGGTTTTACCATTAAATTAATTATAAGTTAGGAGACATTGGGACTGTTTTTATTACATGTATCTGTTTGTGTGTTTGAAGATTTGTTTTATATTGGGGAAAATGTGCTTAGAAATACGCTTATCTGCTGATGGCAACATACATCCTATTAAAAGTGTAAGTTCCAATCTCCATGATCATAAAACTGGTGCAAAAATGCATTTTACAGAGTGTAAAAGGACCCCCCGATATGTGCACCCTCTTTATTTCATCTCATTTTAATAATCTCACTTTGCAAAAAGATACTTTTTGGACTGCTCTTCAAAACTAGACAAACTGGTGCAACTTCTCCATATTTGTCAAGGAACCCCCTCACTCCACCCATCTTCTCTACTCTGCTGTGCAAATTTCTGCTCCTTCGCCAACTATTCCCAAATCTATACATATTTGTGCAAAATGAGGCACATGGCACCACTAAGGAGATTTTGCCCATTTTGTGCTTTGCAAATGAGGGGCTATGTACTTAGATTCTATGAATATATTATATACAACAAATAACAGGAGTGAAAGTTTAGTTACTGCAACACTCTTCTGTTAAGGTATGTTTACTCTTCAGTATATAATCCGACTCCTTATAATGTTAAAGGCTTTTTAAAATCTAAATAATTGAGAAAAGTCTCATTCACAGGAAAATCACATCTGTTTTAGTGGGAATGGGAATTGTTATTTCACGCAAATAGGCATGTAAATATACATTTTTCATTTTTTAAAATGCATTAAAAAGGTACAGAGCCATCATAGCAGCTCCATTCCTTGTAAACAGATTTTCTTTGTCACTATCAGTTATCATACTTGTGCAAGATGTCTACTTCAATAGGAATGGGAGAAAATTGCAATAATATCAGAGTACATAAAAGAGACAATTTAGAAAATTAGATATGCTCTGAAATATAACTCCCACTGTCTGCCCAATCTCACTCTGTGCTCAACCTCACTAGCAGATTATAATATTACCAGTTCTGGAGACCACATGTAGCCCAGAGTAAATGGGGAACCCAAGATTCTAGTTCCACCTGGGAGGGACTAATATAGACTGTGACAAAATGTAGTATATCTAATGACTGATTGTTATTTTCTGTTGAATTTATTTATAACACTCTGAATATTTTATGTAACCTTTCAAAGTGTATTTTGCTAATTGACCCGAGTCTGACCTAGGCAAGTGTCAAAGGTCTTGTGAAAGTAGCAAGGCCCAGAGACAGATAACATTTCTGAGTAGTTTGTGTATGAAGATGAGTTAGACCTAGCCAGGCTGAACAAGCAGAGATCAGAACTCAGGTCCTATGAAAATGGCAGGTCTCAGAACATCCATAATTTACTTCTAAAGCCCTGTGTAATTTTGGGCATCGATCTAACTTAGGTGAAAATGAAATTCCCAAAGTTGGGGGTGAAGAGCCAACAAGAAATGGTTTAAAAATCCCTTGTATCAAAAATACACTGAAATGTGGACTCCTCACACTCCAAATCCTGAACTTGTAAGTAGGGACTCTGGTTTTTATCTCCTATTTTATTTTTTGAAACTTATTTGTGCAATTTATTGTATGCATGTTTATTACCTTGTTGTAAAGTAAAGCATTGAAAATATTTTTCAGATTAAACATATTTAATTTCGTGTATTCTCAGTGATTCTTTGTAAATTACAAAGTCCAGGGAGGCTCATGCTACAGGTGTATATGATTTAAGTGTGAAATATTAATAAGTGGTTCTGGTGAACGTAAGGACACCATAATAAATCCTTCGCGGTGGCAGAAAAGGTGGGGTTCCCAAAGAAATGTTAACTAATCAAGGTACCCAATTCATGTCTAACCTCATACAGAATCTGTGTATAAAGATGCAGGTGAATCATTTAATTACTTCCCCCGTATCACCCGCAGGCCAACGGGCTGTGCGAGTGCTTTAATGGTTAGGACTTTTGTGGAGTAGCAGGAAAGAGACTGGGAGAGGTTCCTGCCGCATGTCACACGCCGGTCCCATAGCTAGGTGCTGGCGTTGTGACTTGCCCTTTAAGAACTATGTTGGTGCTTGCTTTTGCTTCAGAGTCACTACCTTTCCATAGGTGTTCCTTGTTATATTGATTGGGACCTCCTTCCGAAGCCCATTGGTCCCAGAGGACTATTTCAATCTCCCGTGATCATGGACTCATTGCCTGATCTTCGTGTTACTTACACTGCTGTGGGTTCTGGCTGCATATCTGACTTTCTGTTTATCTCCTGGATACTATCGGTTGCCGAAGTTACCTGTCATCATTGCTCTCCATCGGCTCCGCTGTATGCCAGTTCGTGGTTCATCTACAAGCTGAAGTTACTTGTCGTTGTTCATCTGCACACAGAACTATTTGTGAGTTGTCTGCTACACCTGCGCTCATATTGATTGGCTCAAGTACCACTCTACTCGGCTGTCTATGTTGCGGTATTCTACATTGAACTACAATCACGTTTTCTTGTCATCTGTGGTTCTATGTCTGGCACGGCTATTATTACTCTGCTGATTATTATTGCTGGACTGTTAATATGAATATATTGCCAAGCCGGGAGCCATTTCCTCAACTCAAGTTGTGTGCATTATCAGCTGTTGTCTATTGGTGATGAACTCACACTTACCTGTTAACCGGATCATCTGTGACCTGTAGTTCCACGCTCAGTTTGGATTTAGTTTATCACGCTGTTACTTCTAGGCAACACCTTATTGCATGTTACCAGTTATATCCAAGTTCTTGGACAACATATAACGTTTGCTGTTCCGCTAATATGAACTATTGTGATACCTATAACCACCTGCTAAAGTGAATCATATTATCTGTTTGGATCAGCCAAGTCTGCATACTACTCTCATTGGACTTTTAGCTGTATCAGTGGTTCACCTTCATCTGCTGTGTGTTTCGTGTAGGATCCAAGTGTTCTAATTACCACCTCAGCGTTGAACTGTTATATTGTCTATTCTCATGCCGTTGCCATTGGTTACCAACTGAAGTAAATTCTGTGATTATTACTGTATTTTATGAACTGCCGTGTGCTCAGCTCTGCTGAGTTGCACATACCTTTTATTACTACTGCTGTTGTACCATCTATTAATATACCAAGTTGCAACACTACTATCATCATTTGTGTTATTGTTCCCTGTGATGCTTTCAAGTTAACTTCAATTCCATCGTGTTCTGTCTCCACCACCCTCTACTATCACCATCTAAGTAGAGGCTGGGGATCCATAATTAATCATCTTTGCATACCGCGAGATACCGCAGGAATCCACTGGTTTCTCACCCTTTGAACTCCTGTACGGGTGCTGATTGCAGGGCCTGTTAGATTTCATTAGGGAAGAGTGGGATAGAAATTTGATCACCCCAGAAACGTCAGTAGTACACTATGTATTGCAGTTAAGGGAAAAATTGCAGTCCTTAATGGGGATGGCACAGAGCAACATGAAAGCTGCGCAGGCGAAACAGAAGCTGTGGTATGAGAACAATGCAAGAGAACGCATATTTCAGGTGGGGCAAAAGGTTCTGGTTCTGATCCCTATGCGGCAGAACAAGTTGCAGGCTGCCTGGGAGGGCCCCTACACTATACTACAGTGCATTAATGATGTCAATTATGAAGTGATAAAAGATGAGGGCTAAAAGAGGGTATATCACATCAACATGCTCAAAGCTTATCATGACAGGGAAGCTTGTGAATTAGCTGTGTGCAGCTTGCCTAAAGGTGATCCGGAGTCTGACCCCTTGGTGGATTTAGCAGCTGTTGCTAGAGTGGGGGTCCCTAGCAGATGCTCAATGCAGTGTAGAACTGTCTGAGGATCAATTAGAGCAGCTCTCTGACACACTAAGGCCTTATCAGTCTCATTTCACAGGGAAATCTGGAAAAACACACTTAGTCACACATTATGTAGACACAGCCAACCAGACCCCCCTCAGACAGCCAGCATATCAAACTTCCGTAGAAGTGCTTCAAGCCATTAAAAGAAAGATAGATGAGATGCTGCAGCTAGGGGTAATTCAAAAGTCTTGCCATTCTTGGGCTGCCCCAGTGGTACTGGTCTCAATGAAATGTGGGGGGCACCCATTCTGTGTAGACTATAGGAGGTTGAATGACGCCACAGTGTTTGATGCTTATCCTATGCCTAGGATAGATGAATTGTTAAATCAACTTGCCCAGGCACGCTACATCACTATCATGGATTTCAGTAGAGGGTACTGGAGATTCCTATTGTCACCCGAAGCCCGTTAGCATTCCACATTTATCACCCCATTTGGGCTATTTGAGTTTTTGGTCATGCCATTTGGAATGAAAAATGCCCCTGCTTCCAGCACCTGGTCAATGACCTGCTAGAGGGCCAGGAAAATTTGTGCCCCATTATAGCACCCTAGCCAAACCTCTGACTGACTTAACAAAAAAGAAGATACCATAGGTGGTTAATTGGACAGAGGATTGTGAAAATGCATTTACAGCTCTGAAATCTGCTCTGGTCCAATCCCCTGTGCTACAGGCCCCAGATTTCAAATGGAGATTTATAGTACAGACCGTCGCATCTAACTATGGACTAGAAGCTGTCCTTAGCCAGGTGACAGCGCAAGGGGAGGAGCACTCTATAATTTTCCCAAGAAGGAAACTACTCTCCCGAGAGGTGGCATATGCTACCATTGAACGAGAGTGCCTAGCCATTGTATGGTCACTGCAAAAGCTACAGCATTAGCTCTGTGGGCAGGAATTTACCATTATTACAGACCAAAATCCAGCTGGCTGAATAGAGTTTCTGGGAATAATGGAAAGCTGCTAAGATGGAGTCTAATTCTGCAACAGTACAACTTCACCATTCAGCACCGGAAGTGCGCAGAACATGGAAACGCAGATGGCCTGTCACGGCAAGGGGCAGAAGTGGTGAATGGGCAGGAGAGACAGTAACAGGTAATAGTTCTCTGTGCCATAGGTTAGGGGGAGTTGTGACGAAATGTAGTATATCTAATAACTGATTGTTATTTTCTGTTGAATTTATGTATAACACTCTGAATATTTTGTGCAACCTTTCAAAGTGTATTTTGTTAACTGACCTCAGTCTGACCTAGGCAGGTGTCAATGGTCTTGTGAAAGTAGCTAGGCCCAGAGACAGATAAAATCTCTGAGTAGTTTGTGCAGAAGAGTTATACTTAGCCAGGCCGAATGAGCAGAGGTGAGAACTCAGGTCCTGTGAAAATGCCAGGTCTCAGGACATCCATAATTTACTTCTAAAGTCCTGTGTCATTTTGGGTATCAATCTATCTTAGGGTAAAAATTAAATTCCTAAGGTGGGGGATGAAGAGCTAACAAGAAATGGTTTAAATATCCCTTGTATCAAAAGTACACTGTTCATTTATTTGAGGGGGTCTATCACAATGGAAATGTGTACTCCTCACACGCCAATTCCTGAACTTGTAAGTAGGGACTCTGGTTTTTATTTCCTTTTTTAAAAAACAAAAAACAAAACTTATTTGTGCAATTTATTGTATGACTGTTTATTGCCTTTTTGTAAATTAAAGCCTTGGAAATATATATTAGAATAATCATATTTTAATCGCATGTATTCTCTGTGATTCTTTGTGAACTTACGAAGTCCAGGGAGGCTCATGCTAGATTTATATGATTTAAGTGTGTAACATCAATAAGTGGTTCTGGTGAACGCAAGGACACCATAATAAATCCTTTGTGGTGGCAGAAAAGGTGTATTCATTGCTAAGTGACTAAGGTGACACTAGTCACGGCCAGCTGTTCGGTTTGCTGTATCTGGGACAGGCTGGGCCTTCGTGACATAGACAATGTATAGTAAGGGCATGCTGAGGGCGTTCCAAGACACCTGTGGCCAGTTCAAGGTCTGAGTTTATTGTAAGTACGCTTGGTTTCAGCCAAGGGCAGGTGTAAGTGTGGACTGGTAGTGAAGACTGTCATGGCATAGTATTTGTTTTTAAAACGACACATATGTGTGCCACTACCTAGCACAGATCATGTGTATGCAAGTAAGAAAGACTTGAAAAACACATTGTATGTACATTGTGCATTGAAAGCCTCTTGATAAAAAAAAAATATTTTTGTTTTTTTGGGGAGGGGGGGCATATTTATATTAATTATACTGTTAATAGTTTTTCATTTATTTTATAACAGAATATTTTTTGTACACTTACTGATGTGACCTTAATTGTACATACACTTGTGAATATACTGCAGTCTGTTCTTTATGTCTGTGTACGGCTCCATGTAATAATAATATGTAAATTAGTAATGAAGTCAATAGCGTAATATCCCACTATATACATATTTATTTATACATGCTGACTGAGAAATACCTAACTGCTTGCTTAGATGTAATAGTGAATGACAGTAAGCCGGTTTAGAAATGTACCTATTTATTCCATAGCCAACATGCTCTAGCTACTAAGACATGGCTTGGTGCTGTGAGCCAATTGACGGATTGCTTCCTTTGGGGTAAAGGTAAGTTCTGTCCACATATTTTAAAAGGCAGCTTGGTTTTCTTTGGACAGTTCTAGCGTGAAAAATTATTTCATAAGACATTTCATAACCTGTGATAATAAAATGTGGTTTATTATTTGAACTGCCCTTGTGATAAGAGTTATATTGGTATGTCAGCGAGTATAATAAAATTACATTTTGGAGCATTTAGGAGTTATTTAGAAGGCTAAAGAAATAAAAATAAAACGAATAAATGTAAAACCAATCCTAAGCATTTCAAACTTTTTCACAATTCTTATGTGTTAGATTCGAAAGTAAAGGGAATTGGGTTGTTGGGAAGCAGAAACAAATACAGGCTCAATTTAGATAAATGATTGACCTTGAGACTACACTAAGGGACTGCATGGTACTTTTAATTTTACTATGTTTTATAGTATTAGAGCATTACAAAATCGGTACACTTTCCACTTCATTTTAGTTTTCCATTTAACTTCACTATTGTTTCCTTGTGGATGACCACTTTGTATAGTCCCTACCCTCTAGTTTTCTGCAGTCATAATCAATACTGTTCTTTATTCTTATCCTGTACATATTTACATTTTAGTCTTTTTTATTATTATTAATCAGTATTTACAAACCTTGACATTTGCATGTTTTTATGTTTTCTTTTCTTTTTTAGTTTATTCACTATGTACTAACTTTCACTTAATGTTGTGCTCACACCACTAAGTTTGGTTGTCAGTGGTGGCTGGGGGACCCAGATAGGGTGAGAAAGGAAATCATCATGTGCAGCTTCTTCATTTGAAGAGGAAACCCACTAATGTCACTGTAGTAGAAGGAAGTCCCAGGGCACTGAATATTTTAGTGCTGGCTGAAGGTGAAGCCCAGCATACAATGCATAGTCTAAATTAAAAAATAAATTGAAAAATGTTTTTCGACATAAGTTTATAAATCAATAATAAATTAAAGGCTTGTATGTAAGTTGTAAGGCCATATAATTTCATCAAATGTAAAATTAGTTCTCGGATTTGAAATAATTTTACTCAGGAAATGTAATGAATATGTTTTAGGTAAATTAGTTGGCTAGCACTAACTGTGTAATAGTTTGAAAATGCTTATTTTATTTTTATCTAATTTTGTTTATTTTAACCTATATAATGGATGCATTCTGAACTTGCTTTGTAAACACTGTCATATTTCTGTCACATCTATGGTCATTTAAATTTCATGGCAGTCCCTAGGTTGCAAAAGCTAAGATTATCGAACTAATGCTGGTCCGTGTAAAAATCACATAATCCCTTTCAAATAGGAAGAACTGTAAAACAAATATTTTTATTGTTCAGCTTAGGTCTACTTTAATTTGCATGACTCTCTTCCTAATTTCCTGCACTTTTGTATAGAAAACGATCTGTGTACTGTCTTGTAAACTGATTTGCTAACTAAAAACATAAAAACATATCTCAGCTTTAAGCTGGATACACGCTACAGAAAAATTCTCCTGATCCTTTACGATTTTACCAACTACTAAAGCTAGACACTGGAGCTTTTTTGTCCAATAATCGTGCAAAACAGCCAACATACGTCTGTTTGGTGGGATGTCGTGTTAGTGTGTATAATTACACGATTGTCTAAAGTCGTCCCGAAGTGTCGATTGTGGACTCATTAAGTTGGTCATACTGTTTAAAATTTTCCTCCCAAATCACCTAATGATCATGTAGTGTGTATGAATTAATGACCGATTCCAGGTCGAAGTGCCTCAAACAGTGAATGTAGAAGTGCTATAGGTGTAATAATTAATTTGTTCGTTCTGAGACTGAAAATTCTGTCACAGAAGCTAACAAAATTTATAATTACTTTGTGGAAAAGTTCAAGTTTATTTCGTTCAAATATCATGCTGTCATTCTCTAACCGACACTGCTTTTGGGCCAGATGATCTGAAGGTAACCGTGTATAGTGTGTATGCATGAAATACCCAACAGATCGGAACTTTAGTCGTAGGTATAATCGGTGTAGATAACAGGTTGGTCGGAAAATTCCCCAGTGTGTACCTAGTCTAAGTTCCGAGCAGCATGCCAATTCATGCACACACACTTTCGCCTGTCATATCCATCTGCTCAAAACATTGTGACTCTATACACACACTACAGATATCATGCATCACTATATATATATATATATATATATATATATATATATATATATATATATATATATATATATATACACACACACATACATATACACACGCACACACACACACACACACTGTATGGACAAAAGTATTTTGGCCACTCCTGTTGAATATTGAATTGAGGTGTTTCAATCAGACCTTTTGTCAACCATACAGTCTCCATTTGCAAACATTTGTGATACAAAACGGGTCCTTCTGAAGGACTCAGTGACTTCAATCATGGTACTGTGATAACCGTCTTGCAATAAGATGGTTTGTTAAATTTCATCCCTGCTGGATATTCCACGGTCAACTGTATGTGATATTATTAGAAAGTAAAAGCATTTAGGAACAACAGCATCTCAGCCATGAAGCTGAAGACCAAGTCAAATCACAGAGTGGGGTCAACGACTGCTAAGGCGCATGGTGCGTAAAAGTCGCCAACGCTCTGCTGATTCTGTGTTGTGACGAATCACGCTTCTCTGTTTGACAGTCAGATGGGAGAGCCTAGGTTTGGCGGATGACGGTAGAACTATGCTGCCTGACTGCATTATGCCAACTGTGAAGCTTGGTGGAGGAGGGATAATGCTATGGAGCTGTTTTTCAGGGTTTAGGCTAGGCCCCTTATCTCCATTGAGGGCAATCTTCATGCTTCAGCATACCAAGTCATTTTGGACAATGCTATGCTTCCAACTTTATGGCAACAGTTTGGGGAACGCCCTTTTCTACTCCAACATGACTGTGCCCCAGTACACAAAGCAAGGGCTACAAAGACATGGTTTGATGAGCTCAGTGTGGAAGAACTTGACTGGCCCGCACAGAGCCCTGACCCCATTGAACACCTTTGGGACGAACTGGAACGGAGATTTCGAGCCAGGCTTTCTCATCCAACATCAGTGCCTGATCTCATAAATGCTCTACAGAATGAATGGACACAAATTCTCACAGAAACACGCCAACATCTTGTGAAAAGCCTTCCAACACACATATTAAGAACCTATAACAGGCAAAATAACATTACATACAGGAACAGAATACCGAATTGAAGAAATTGGCACATGGCACATGTCACACATTGCACCAGCTAAACCTGCATTATGGTCACTGTTCTCACCTGTTTCCCTCTTCCTGCATTCACTTGCTGGTCTGAATTGAGCATGCACACACCTGCTTTGCTCAAAACTTCCTGCATCCTCTTGATTGGCTAATTGCCTGTCAGTTCTGTCTATTTAAAGCACCTGTTCTCTACCAAGTTGCCAGATCTTGAGGTCTACTCTCCTGTTCAGATGTCCTGTTCCCTGGCTCCTGTTTGCTGCCTGTTCTCTGCGGTCTCCAGCACATCTATCCGCAAATCATCACAGCCACTGTGACTACTCCATTATCCTGTGGTAATGCTCTGCAGATTATAGCTACCTGTTCTCTGAGTCTCCAGCATATATATCCGCAGTTCATCACAGCCTCTGCGTCTACTCCACTAACGTGTGGTAACGCTCTGCAGATTATTGCTCCTTGGTCCCTGAGTCTCCATCACATCTACCCGCAGATCATCGCTACCAGTCTCCAGTATACCCTGCATACTCACCTGCTGTTCCTTGCTCTCTGTACATTGGCTCTACCGTTGCCCTCGGAAACTGCCTCTTATTCTCTCAGTTATTGAGCTACTTCTCATCTGTGGCATCTTCAGTTATTATCTTGGTTCTTAATACAGCCTCTCTCATCACTCCCTAAGAGGGCCACGACCTGCAGTTTGGGAACAGCTAACACCAAACTCCCTTGCAGGAGTCCCTGGCAAACACCTCCCTCACTGTTAGACTCTCGGGAGGTAATATCACGTGAGTAAGCTGTACGGGCAGTCATCTGACCCTAACTCAGTGGCAGCACATCAGTAAGTTAGATTTTATTTACAAAATGTATTTGTACATGTGTTAACAATTCAGGTTGTATACAGATGACATATAGAGCAGGTTTATTATTGATTCGCTATGAAAAGATCACTATTTCCACATGCTTTACATTTTACATTTAGACAACATCATAGATTGAAATATGCCCACCCACAAAGGTGTCACTGTTGGAGGAACTACCAGCAGAATTGTTGGACAGATGGCCGTGAGTACGTACACAATGGCATGACATTGTTCCATCGTTCATAGTGATTTTTAAGAAATTTATAAAATCAAATGAAATGATAACATGTGCTTTGGTACGATAAAACATGATCATTGGAGCATACACACTAATGCGATATCGAACCTGACGGTTATTTATCGTGTGATTGGCACAATAGTTGGGTGAGAAATATGTAGTTTGTACTCAGCTTTAGTCTAAAATGATTGGTAAATTAGAACAACTATACTTGTATATATTAGTTGTCTTTTACCATGTAATAGTTAATGCATTGCATGCAAAGTCATAAGCAGAACAGGGCTTTGGAGCAGCTAGTTAGCATGCATGCTCTCCAGAATAAAATACAAATGGATATAGAGAGGAGCTTCAGTGCATATGCACCTGTTTCATATTTCATTACAGAACATGCTGATTTTCAATCAGTATCTTTCACATTCATAAAGGAAAAAGAGGTTTAAACGGTTTAAAATCTTTGCACCTGTATTGATGTCTGTGAACTGTAATTTGTGTTCCGTCCTTTAGAGCAACATTTGCTAGATAAAAGTCCAAATCTCATGAATCCGTGCATTAAAGAACGCATTTTATTTGCTAGATCAACAGTCAAGAAACATTGGTTATCCCGACACAGTAATTGTGGCCTTTTCACTCGTGTCTTTTTTATATTTCCTTACTGTATCTGTCTGTGTGTAAACTAGAGATGGTCACTGACCCCCGTGTTTTGGTTTTGGATTCGGTTTTGGATCTGGATTACCGTCGTGTTTTGGTTTTGGTTTTGGTTTTGCAAAACCGCCATTGCGTGTTTTGGTTTTGGTTTTGGTTTTGTTTGGTTTTGTTTTGCTATTTTGTTGGAAAATACATGTTTTTGTGCCTAAAATAACCCAATTTAGTGCTCCAACTGTTTTAGAGATAAGTAATCTAATTGTTGAGGTAATAAATCATCCAAAAAAACTGTTTAATTCTTCGTTGGTAGGCCTTCATTTATTCTACACACAAAACAGATTGTCTTCCTCTCCATCTATGCATATTGGCAATGCAGCCATCGTCTTTGAATCTATATTACACCCTACACTTATAGTTAAATATGTAAAGAAATGGAAAAAGACAGTTTGCTTTCTGTCTCTATAGGCCCCCTCCACTTTTTTAAAAAAACAAAAAATTCAGCCATTATAGACTGTACAATATTAATTGACATGGAGAAAGCCAGTTTGGTTTCTGTCTCTCTAGGCCCCCCTCCACTTGTATAAAATACCAAAAAATCCAGCCGTTATAGACTGTACAATATTAATTGACATGGAGAAAGCCAGTTTGGTTTCTGTCTCTCTAGGCCCCCCTCCACTTGTATAAAATACTAATAAATTCAGCCGTTATATACTGTACAATATAAATTGAAATGGACAACGGCAGTTTGGTATCTGTCTGCATCAGATCCTCTCTCCACTAGGAGTAAAATAGAAAACTATTCAGCCGTTATATAATCTAGAATATAAATAGAAATTGAGAAAGGCAATTTGGTATCTGTCTGCATCATAATCATCAACATCATCATTAGCGCCCTCGTCGCCTACACAAAACTCCCCCTCATCCTCTTCTAATTCCAAAGTGGCATCCTCAATTTGGGTATCACCGGCTACACTCGGGCTATTAAGGCACACATCAGCAGAATGCTCACGATTAGACATCCCACTGTTGGATGGACTCTCCACAGGGATTGTTGTCATTTGTGAATCAGAGCAAATATTCTCCTGTAATGCCTCACTGTTATCTTGCAGCTCGGCTTTGACGCGTAACAGTAGTTGTGCACCAATTGTAGGCTGGGTAACTTTTTGGGATCTGCCACTAATAGCCAAAGGTGAAGGCCTCATTCTCTCTTTGCCACTGCGTGTGTAGAATGGCATGCTTGCAATTTTTTTTTTATCGTCACTTAACTTTTGCTCAGTTACACTTCTTTTTCGCTTCAATACAGTAAAAATTTTTTTGGTTTTTGTTTTTTGCACTAATTTGAAAACACTCTGTTGTTTGACATCGCCTTGGCCAGATGACGTACTGGGAACACTAACATCAGGACTGGTGACAGAACCTGGTTGCTCATTTAGATCATATGTGGACTGCTTTGAATCCATTCTGAGCGCAAACCACTGGGGAGTGCTAAAAATTATTGCGTAGATACTGCTGACAGATATGACTTTTGACAGCCAGAAATATTAATGCACAATTAGAGAGGACACCCCAAAAACACTGAGGAGTGCTTAAAATTATTGAGTAGATACTGCTGACAGATATGACTTTTGACAGCCAGAAATATTAATGCACAATTATGGGGGACAACCCAAAAGCGCTGAGGTGTGCTACAAATTATTGAGTAGATACTGCTGACAGATATGACTTTTGACAGCCAGAAATATTAATGCACAATTAGAGAGGACACCCCAAAAACACTGAGGAGTGCTTAAAATTATTGAGTAGATACTGCTGACAGATATGACTTTTGACAGCCAGAAATATTAATGCACAATTATGGGGGACAACCCAAAAGCGCTGGGGAGTGCCAAATATGAAGAAAAAATAATAAACCTCTATCCTCCTCTCTGCACTAGCGATTTTGGTTAGAGCAATTGCAAGAACAATATTGTATTCTTTCTCTGTCCCTGCTCTAATTAGCCTATGACTACACCCTGCTCTCTCCCTCTGTCAAATGGCGATGGATTGCTGTGGAGGCGTGTATTTATAAAGTTGAAGTATCGCGAGAACCGAGTCCCGAGATCCGACGACGTCACAATGACGTTCGGCCTCGATTTGGATTCGGAATTGGCGGGAGAGTACCGAGCTGCTCAGCTCGGTACTCGGATACCCAAAGTTCGGGTGGGTTCGGTTCTCGGAGAACCGGACCCGCCCATCTCTAGTGTAAACCTGAGGCTCTGCAGCTATTCGCTGATAAGGCATGCTGAGTGTTGTAGTTAAGCAACAGCTGGAGAGCCATAAGTTATGTATACTCTACCCTGGGGTTTGTGTGATGGACTGCAGACCTCTCATACTGCAACCAGTGTATTATATCAGTAGGTTTAAGAATAATTTGTGTAGTGTTTGTAATTGGCAGCTATTTATACAATGTGTTTGTCACATGACTGACAACGTTAACAAGCAATTTAGGATCAGAGGGATACAAGATAAAGTTGCAGATATTTAAATAGTCTTTATTTAGAACACACTGGTAATGACAGGCATACATTTTCGACGCTGCAGGGTTAGGCATGTCCGCTGATTTGTCATGCTCAGCCTCTCAGTACAGTGAAATGCCCTGATTTATGTTTTCTTTCATCTTTATCATTTTGGTATAAATTCTCCTTTTCTTCTTGTTTATTAGAGAAAACTTAGTTTCCATGGAGACTATCATTAAATATGTTATCACTTGGTTGGTTTTCCTTTTATCTAATGTGGAAATACTGGAGGATTTTAACCCACAATAGAAGATTATTTTCTGTATATATCTGCCCAGGGATATAGAGTAACAAAGTAAGATCACAGCCAGATGGAGGACTTATTCCACTCTGGCATTATCACTGCAATGATTTCTGAGGGTTAACACAACAAGCTAAGGACATGCAGGAAGTGCAGATTCTGATGATCCCCATACACATCACACTTAAAGGGACATTATGCTTAAAAAACTGATTTAAAAAGCAAACAAAAACAATGCACATAATGCATGACTCCACTTCCAAACCAAGGCAAGGTCTTAACTGCCTAAAATTACATAATGTCTGAGAGACTCCTGAATTGCAAGGAGTACGCCGAGATACATATTGTGTCATGAACACCCCTCTGGTAATGCATACACGAGCAACTTGCTGTATACATGATACTTTTATTGTTCCATCACAATAAAACAGCATACACTTCCATCAGGAGGACACCAGGAAACCTACCTCTGACTAGACATAGACCTTCCGACTATACACTGGCCGCTGTCTGGCATCTGTCGCACTGCACATATGTACAATACAGGTTTACATACACAAAACCCCCTCCCTTTTGTCTAATTATCTCCCTTAGTCACTTTATATATTAGAGATGTTCATTGACCCCATGTTCTGGTTTTGGTTTTTGATCTGGATAAACTTTGTGTTTTGGTTTCGGTTTTGGCAAAACTGCCCTTGCGTGTTTTGGTTTTGGATCTCGTTTTTTTTTCTAAAATCCCTATTTTTTTTTGCTAAAATCACATATTTTTGCTTTTTTTACCACTACATTATTATTAACCTCAATAACACTAATTTCAAGTAATTTACAGTCAATTGTGACCACCTCACAGGTCACAATATTATTTTCATACACTTTCAAACAAAGACTGCAGCGACTTGGCTGGATGCTTAGCAACAGATCAATGACTCAAACACACGGCAGTTCATAGCACATCTAGGAAACATTGCCACACAGCAGTGGCAGAAAAGAAAAGTGGTGCAAGATGGAATTGACCTTGGATCATGAAATCAGTTATGGTTCATTTGATCGCTCCACCCATTACTTGGATAACTGTGGTAATTCTACAGCTAATACATGGCGACGAGCGCTGACCCCCACCGGGATACGTGCTTTTATCAGACCCAGACAATGCACTAAAAGAGCCATTGCAATTCACAGCAAAAAGCAAGTTCATCACTGAGCTTCAAATCAGCCCCAATTCACAAAAAATTATAATATAGTTAGGTATCTTTGACGTACAGTGCATATTACAAGCACTTTGTGCAATACTGATGAAACAGCAGCAAGGTAGAAGGTAATACATATACACGTCTATTTAGACATCCATGCTTACATTACTGTGGCTTTATAAACTATACAAATGGCTAGACAATTGTTGTCAGGATTTAGATGAAAATAATTCCACACATAGGAGGTGGATTTTTTGGTCTTATGCCCAGGCATGACAATGACCTTCTTCTTATCACGTGCAAGAACTGCTTTCACTGGTGTAGGACTTACACAAACAACATCATACTCATCAAAATCCTCATTAGCGCCTTAGTTAGCTACACAAATATCCTCCCTCATCCTGTTGCAATTTCAAAGTGGCATCCTCAATTTCTGTATCACTGGCTACACTTGGGCGATTCATGCACACATGTGCAGAAATGTTTAAAGGGGCCTTCTTTATGGGTACATTATCAGAATGGTCAGGATTACACATAGCACTCGTGGATAGACTCTCCTCAGGGATTTGTGTCATTTCTGAATCTGAACATACATTTTCCTCTAGTGCCTTACTGTTTTCTTACAGCTCGACTTTTACATGTAATAGTATTTGGACACCACTTTTGGAGTCCGAATTACAAGGTCTTGCTTGGTCATAACTGACCTCACAAGAAGATGCCTCAGTGACAGCTGCAGAACTAGCACTCATAGAGAAAGGCGAAGGCCTCATTCTTTTCTTGCCACACATGTGTCGAATGGCATGTTGGCCATTTTATTTTTTGCTGCACATAACTTTGCCTGGATTACAGTTCTTTTTTTCTTGACCAAGGTAAAAGGTGGTTGTTTTACATTTTTGTTTCCCTTACTTATAAACACTATGCACTTTAACATAGGCTTTAGCAGATGGCGTAGACGGATTACTGTCAACATGACTGGTGCCAGCAGCTGATTGGTGCTCCTGGTCTTCTGTGTACTGCTGTGAATCCATTTTGATAACACAGTACAATGTGACTGCAGATTTAGAAGACCAAGCCTGCCAGACTGATTATTTGTATTTCAGCAATGATGATTAGCAATGGAGCAATGGAGCTCTCCTCTTTGTATGTTACCTTTATAACACAGTACAATGTGACTGCAGATTTAGACGACCAAGCCTGCCAGACCTATTATTTATTTTTCAGTAATGACAATTAGCAATGGAACTCTCCTGAATGTCACTGGTGACTTTGAAGAACACTGCTACTCCTCCTCTTTCTTTTCTACCTATGATGCTGCCCAACTGCTCTAGAGACTGCCAAGAACTGTGCTACCCCTTCTGTGTCCCTCTGTGAATTGGCGCTGGATCGCCGTGAAGGGCAGTACTTATAGAATCCAAAACTCACGAGATCCGACGACATAACAATGATGTTTTGCCTCGTTTTCAATTTCGAGGGCATGTGAAAGTACCGAGTCGGATCTGCTAACTTCGGGTGTATTCGATTCTCGGTGAACCAAGTCTGAGCATCTCTACTGTAAACCCAAACAATGGACATTCATTGCCTTTATCTTGTTATATCATATCACCTAAAACTTACCTTCATTGGCTTTATATAGTTAACTGTCATAATTAAACAGCCTTACAGTGCTGACAACCAGAAGTTGGTTGATAGCAGAATATCTAGTACAAGTTGATGCTCTATTATCCCCTCTCTTAGTCATCTTAACTCTTTATTTAATAAGGAAATGGCTGTACTAGTAGCATAAATACTTTCACTAACCCACAACAATACTGTTTATTTCACTTGCAATGTATATGCATAAAACTGGAATCCCACTAAAGAAATTCCAAAAGCTATTATTTCTGTTTTAGATAACAGAGATAAATTGGATTGATGATCTGGAGCTATGGAGGATGTAACAATTTGTAGATGAACTAAAACATAGGTTAGATATGGAAGATAACATAGACTAATGGAATGGCTAGGGCAATAACAGTAAGCAATTAGTCCACACACATAAAAAGCACCTTTTAGAAGAAATGAATTAGATGATGCCCAGGATTGAACAGCAATGTTAACACAGTGCATGGTACTATCCAAAATTAGTGGTTTCTTTGGAGCTAATGGCCTAGATATATGTTTCACCAGCCAAACAAATTTGTTAAATGACCCCTCAGGAATCGGTGATATTTTGTTTCCCCAATTGGGATTGGCACTGCTGACTGGAAATATGCTTATTTCACTGGGGAAATTAACAGAAAGATGAAGGTATATTCCCAAGACTTTAAGTCACTGACTCAGCATAGCAGTGTAACATGTTTGGAACATTTTACTCACTACTACTACTGCACACTGAGGGTTGTGGCTGCACAAAATTATGTACTGTTGTCAGAGGTGAAGGGTAGTTCCAGAAGCATGTTCTTCCATCAACTTCTCACATAATTCCATCCACCTACGATATAGGCAAAACTCTGTATAAAGGAAAATACCAAACATCAGAATCATTGTCATCATTCAACATTACAGTAGCCACCACCTCTGCATGTTTACCTTTTTTTCAACCCCTGTTATTTATCAAGGGAGTTATTCAGACAATTTTTCTTTGCTGTCCACTACAATTTTACCTTTTAAGGTAAGATAAACATGTTCGAATCAAGGTTATTGCTGGGAATTCCTGTTCTGCTTAGGGAGAAATCTACACACAACATTCACCAAGTGAATCTTTGGTAACCATCTTCCCCCAGTATCTTCTACTAACACATCATTAGGGATGGAAGTCAGTTTCAATTGGGAGATGATAGGTGCAGGATACCTGTTGATATATGTATGGAAATGCATTTATCATTCCCTGGCTCCTATCTGAATACTATCTCAGATGATCACTGATATGTATTTTTCTAACTTCTGCAGTTTGCCATTACAAGTAATATTCACACCCATGGTCAGTCACGATCTGTGTCCTCCCCTCCTCCTATCATGATATTCAAAGGAGTAGCGTTCCCCCTTTCAACTGGTTATTTAACAAGTCTACAGCTTTTTATAGAACCCTTAATATTTGTGCAGGTGTAAGTTTGCAAATGTAGTCCTTTTACAAACCATTCATTCTTTCTATCTATCAAGTCTGCAACTTGAGGGTGGTACAGGATGTCCTAATCCAAGGTACACCATACTTCTTTGCTGATTTCTTATTTATAACCTGTAAATTTCCCCATTATCAGTTTAAACTTATTGAAGCATCACAAGTATTTTATCTGCCCAATCTACTTCAATGTAGTGCAATGGTCTGCATGAGCAGGTGATTAGACAACTAGTAATCCATTACATGTGTTCGCAACTTTAGCATGGTTTGTCCTTTCACCATGGTGTATATGGCCCACCACAACAGAATATATAGGCCAATATTTCAGTTGTTGACAGAGTAGTCCAATGTCTCTGGCCATGTTTTGGGTTATAGGTATTTTCTTTTTTGGAATTGTTTATATGTGACCTTTACTCCTCTGTAACTTGCTGGTTCATGTAACCAATGACCTAGAACCTGCAGAGCATAATGATCCCCATTGTTTTGTGCATTTCAATGTCCCAACTTCAGTTGGCTGGTGGCAGATGAAGATTTGAGGATGCAAACAATTGGGGAGTGACTACTACTCCAGAAACATTAAATCAAGGAGGTGTCATTATCCACTGCTCATGCATTCAATTTATCCTTTTTGAAACCTGTACGAAGAATAGGAGAATGCATTGGCAGACTACATAACTTATTGTTAACATAGTGACAAGACCCAAACCAAGTAGGGTAGGGGATAACATGAACGGAATTTTTTTTAATTAAGCAAGTCAAAACTATATGGACTAGATATGATTCTTTATAGGTTTAACTGCTGCATATATGGATTATGTTTGTAATAAAGACAAGAGGTAAGTGCCTTTTATGGTACCTGATGGCGACAGGGCTTCGGGTCTAAAATTAGAGCACAAAGTTGCAAACTCAGACATGATTAAGGATTGTCTAGTAAGTTGGTTTTGCCTAGCAACAACCACTTTGGATGCTAAGTCACCTATTTTTTGAGAGTGTGCAAGCTATGGGACTATGGGTTATATCATTCCAAACGTATAATCAACAAAAGATGCATTGATACGCTTTTTCATAACAGGATTATACAAGTTATATAGAACGCCTAGTTAATTTTCAGGTTCAAAATTATTTTTTTGTAAATAGGGAGATGTCTCACAGCACTGGGGTCCTGAGTTTGATTCCCAAACATGGCCTTATCAATGTGGAGTTTGTATGTCCTTCCCATATTTGTGTGTGTGTGTGTGTGTGTGTGTGTGTGTGTATGTTTGGGAATTTAGACTGTAAGCTCTAATGGGGCAGGGACTGATGTGAGTGAGTATATACCTTATGTGAGTAAACTGTAATATAACTATTGCAAGGTCTGTTCAACTACAAAGCTGGAATTTAATCACTGAAATTAATTAACAAATGGGGGAGCAAAAAAGGTTTATACCTGGCAACAGGTAATTAGTTTATGTCAAAAATTGAAAGGGGATGTTTGAGGAGATGACAGCCAAAATTTGCTGTCTGTTCACTACTCTTATCTGGTTACAAATTAATATAAAATTGTCTCCCAAAAATAAAGGACCTCTGCCTGTTTCAGAAAGCTTGCACAATAATACGGAATAGAAGGGAAGCTGAGCATTCTGGGAGACATATATATTAGTAATTATATGAGTTTTATAAAAAAAAGAAAATAAATCAGACCAATCTAAATATTAAAACGTGTGTGTTTCCAAGTAAAGTCTGTCTTCATGAACACCAAGCTTATTGTTAAATAGTAAGGCTACCGCTGTTTTTTCCCCTATAAGAGCTAGTAAAATGTGATACAGGAGAATAGTTCTTATGTAGATAAGGAGCATTTAATTAAAGTTGGGTGCACAGACAGCCAGGCCCTATCAGCAGCATTAGGAACAATAAAAATTTCCAAATGTTCATGCAGAAATAAGAGTGTTGAAGGAAAAATTTAACTCCAGAATTGTGAACTATGAATCGGAATATTCAGAGAACACAACAATTTTCTGTGTATACAGATGTGCCTGCTCTGCATGAGATTTGTTTCATGATCCCCCTGAGCCTCTTTCATGTTAATAATCTACACTTTCTTTCTACTTTGTCAAATGGGGATAGTGTGGCCCCATAACTACGAACAACTGACAGACCAGTGATTGACAATACGAACTAAATGAAATTTACAGTTTAATCATACTTGCCAACTCTCCCGGAATGTCCAGGAGACTCCCGCATTTTGCGAGAGTCTCCCGGACTCCCGGGTGAGTGTGACAATCTCCCGAATTCTGCCCAAGTGGGCAGAATTAGATCCCCAGCTGTCAAATGACGCAATTTGCGGCATGACGTCACAGGGGGCGGGGCCAAAATGACGTGATTTTGGCCGCCTCGCGCCCACCTCCACTGGCTGGCTCCCGGAAGGGAGCTGAAGAAAGTAGGTAAGTATGAGTTTAATATATCAATTCTGTTATGGTGGTATATTTATCTTGATGAAGGTGGCTACCAGGGCCTGATTAAGGGTTCCAGCCGCCCCAGGCTAACACACCGATTGCCGCGTGTCTCCCGCCCCAACCCATACCTATATTTCTATGTTTATACACAGTGTTCAAAGTGGAAACTTAGAACAGTTTTACAATTAAGGCAGTAGAAGTGGAGGTATGGAATACCACAGCCTATCAGCCCACTTCACCACTGTGTGTGCGTGTACATACATGTGTGTATGTGTTATTTATTTATATATATATATATATATATATATATATATATATATATATATATATATATATATATATATATCTATCTATATATATATACATATGTGCAAAAAATTGTAGAATATTAATTAATCCATAAAAACACACAGGCCCTGTTTCATTGAGTAAAGGAAATCCCCAAAAAATTGTAACTTTGCATGTCAGCAAAACCATGTTGCATTGGAGGGGGATGTAAATTAAACTGTGGGGTCAGGTTTATAGTTAGAGTAGGGCATGTCCTAGATTAACTTTAAAGTGCTGTGTAAACATAAACCTAACAAGTATCCGTGTGCTACATGAAAAAACAACCAGTATTTAACTTATGTGCAAAATAATAAACTAATATGTATCCCTTGCATTGGAACATGGCTTTGTCCAGGAGAAAACTTACTCATTTTTTTGACTTACTTTCCTTAATGAATCTCTGCAAACACATTAAAATGTCACTACAGTAAAATTACACATTCAAAGATAGACAAATTGTGCGGTTCTCTCTTACCTGATCTTGCAGCGTAGACTACCTGATGTTCGCTCTTGCTTGTTCTTGAAGTGTTGTTGTCAGTTGGCTTCTGGAACCATGGGGTCCTGTATTGAAAATGTGCAAAATTTTTATTATAATGCAAAATGTTAACTAACCCTGAATGATTCAAACACAACACTCCATTATGACGAAATAAAACTACCCCCTAGTACAGGCACATATAGGCAATAAAATATATGAAAATTATTTACAATCATATACTGACATCTACCAACCCCTGACAGTCAGCTAATTAACTCCCCTTAGCCAATTAATAATTTTGATGTCCCCTGCAGCCTATCCCCTCCACCCCTGAGTCATGATCCCCCCATCCTAGACAATTAATAATATTGTTGCCCCTGTAGCCTATTTTCCACCCCATCATGAGTCATGATCTCCCCCCCTCATAGACAATTAATAATAATGATGCCCCTGCAACCTATTCCCCCTCCCTGAGTCATAATTACCCCCCCACATAGACAATAATAATGATGCCCCTGCAACCTAAACCCCCTCACTGAGTCATGATCCCCCCACTCACATAGACAATAATAAGGATGACCTGCAGCCTGCCCCCTTCCCAAGTCATGATCTTCCCCCCCAGTAGACAATAATAATGATGCCTCCGCAGCCTATTCCCCCTCCCCTTGAGTCATGATCCCCCCCCATGGACAATAATAACGATGCCCTGCAACCTGCACCCCCCCTTGGAGAATTAATAATAATGATGCCTCCGCAGCCCGCTTTTGACTTTAACTTACCTTGAAGATTGCCGGACTGGTTCTCTTCTGTCCCGTGTGACGCTCCGGTGCTCCTTCCTTCTAGCAGTGCGGGCGCAATCTGTCTGCTTAGTGTGGTCACGTGAGATGTTAACATCTCACGTGACCACGTTAAACAGCGCACCGCGCCAGCACTGACAGCTAAGCAGAAGCTGTCAGCTGCCGCCTGCTTACATACACAGAAGCAGACATACACAGAAGCGGACATACACAGAAGCGGACCTCATAAGGTAGGAATTTCAGGGGGGGGGGGGTTGAATCGGCCACAAAGGAAAAAAAAAGCAAAAATACATTTTTTTTTACTTTACCAGCACTGAGCTCCCCCTTTCCCGACCCAGCGCCCCAGGCTGCAGCCTGGTCAGCCTGTTGGCTAATCAGGCCCTGGTGGCTACACTCTATAATTCTTTGTTTTTTTGCTAAATATATTGTTGGAATTGTTGCACAGAAATTCCATTTAGAAGCAGCAAACACCTTTTCCAAAGTTTTTGCGGCAAGGTGTTGTTTTAGTGAGTAAAACTTTAAAGGAGTATATGTTGACAGAGTAACTGAAGCAATCAGCTTATTATATTTGGAACCCCAGTCATAGCCCAAAGATATCCAATTTCTTTTGGATATATTGGTGTATTTACCATACCAAGCCTATGGCTGGAGTCCCATGAAATTCATTGTCTACAGTAAACAGTGACCGTTTCCAGTTGAAACCATAGAGAATTTTACAAAAAAAGCAAAGCAACATTTCTTCAAGCTTGTTATACTATGAAGGTAGCTACCAGAGGTCAGCAGCAGAAAAAGGCAAACCAGCAGGAGACCAAGTGCAGGCCAGTAGCATTACTGTATGCTGAGTGTCAGCATTAGAAGAAAGACAGGAAATATGTAAATAAGGTTCTTTAACTGCAAGAAGAAAGGGACGTGAATTCACCTACTGTCCATACACATTAGCCACAGAAAATGGAAAATCCAAGGAATGATGTGAAGACCCAACTAACCATGTTCGATAGGATAGCCAAGAGAATGGGCTTTTTCAGTTCACCACACAGGGGTTACAGAATTGACACTATATTGTAGGTAGAATATTTAGGAGTGTTCTGTATAATTAGTGTTCTCATGCAACTCCATTTAGGGGATGAATCCCCAAGTCCACCTTCATGCCAGTGTGCAAAGAAAATCATTTAGTGGTAAGCACTACACAAAATCCAAATAATAAAATAGTAATAATGTGGTTGCTTGTATTGAAATGGTTAAAAATAACAATCGAACTTACAATTGTAGTAGATTTCATTGAAAACTAAGATACATCACGGGTGTCAGAACCATAGATCTGGTTAACAGTATCATAAATGTGCACCTCTGCTATGTGTTTTGGAGATAGATTCCTTTGACGGCCATTAACAGAACAGTGTACAATCAAAGGAAGATGCTGTCTACATATAAATTAATGACTGACCCCAGACGTATTTGTTAACTAAAAACAATTGATGACCTAACATATATAAAAAAATATATAGAAAAAGTAAAAAGGATTTCTAGCAAGTAAAATGCAATTCTACACAATGCTATAACAATATACATAATTCCTATAAAGGGCTCACCGTGTATGTCCCCCTAACCTTCACAACAACCTTAAAAATTTTAACTATATTTATATCAAATAAACACACAGAGTCATGTATAAGTTTATGAAAAAAATGGAGGACATATTTTATTATTTATATTACTTTTAACTAACCTATTGTGGCGGAGAAAGGGCACTGCGGGACAGCTCTCAAGCTGATATAACCAGATAATGTGGGAACTGGCGAAACTGCCGTACATCCACTAACAAGGGGATCTCATCCCAAAACTATCATGCGCTGAATTGGTGTCAGAGTGACTGCACACCTTCTATACTCATGCTACCCTCCCTCATCGAGCCGGACAGGGGATCCTCCTCACCGAAGGACCAAGGAGTTACTGGTGCCTCTAAGGGGACAGTGACCTGCGGCCAACTACTATTAGCGGCCACTAATCAGCCGCTGAACGCAGTGCCTTCCTACCGCAAACCTTATAACGTAAACTACCGTAACTAAGGAGTGGGTGGGTGGGATCTCGTGCTGAAGAGTGAAGAAAACCAGGAAATGCAGTCAGCTATATCAAACCCAGCACCCTCCCACAGGAGCTACCATTGGTCGGACCCACCCTGATGTTAACCCTTCAATGTAAGTGTTCAGTCTGTTACAAACCCTGGCGCCCTTTAAGTGCGTTCGACCTAAAAACCTCACTTGTCATAAAGTATTCTTCAAGCAATAACTTAAATATACTTCATTAATTACTCCATATATTTATATATTTTTCAGCACCTTTACTAAATATAAAGAGAAAGGGTTGGCAAAAAGAGCAATGGGTGGGCCTTAAGGGCCATATGGTGAAATGCAAAAAGCATACTGACCTAAAACATGCAAATGCCTTGGATTGTGACAAACTAAACATGCAAATCATACATCTCCACATGCAACCAGATTTCACCACATGCCGTTTACATCCCATCAAACCTCCCCACATTTGCCTTACATGCCATTAGACCTCCCCACATGTCCCTTACATGCCTATCCGACTTCCCACATGCCACCAAATCTCCCCACATGCCCCTTAAATGTCATCAGACCTCCCCGCATGCCCCTTACATGCCCATCAACATCCCCATATGCCATTAGATCTGCTCAAATTCCTCATACATGCCATAAGATCTCCCCAAATGCCCTCATATTTATTTACATGCCCATTAGCCTGTTCTTATGCCATCAGATGTCACATGCCAATTAATTGTCCACACAGAGGAAGGAGGAAGAGCACACTGCACTCTCTTCTCCTCCTTCTTTGATTTGATTGTGCATTTTGCAGAGAAGGTCACAAGAAGTGTTTAGTCAAGTAGCTGAATGTTTTCCAATCTGCCCCTGCCGGCACGTGGAACATTATACTTCATTGATGCTCCCATCTTGGAGCCACATTTTAAAGCTCAAGGAGCCACATGCGGCTCTAGAGCCACATGCAGCCAACACTTGGGCTTTTTCTCCCTGCTAAATCCACTTCTGATTAAGAACACAATACTTGAAGTAAAGTTAGCTGAGACTGTCTGACATACACCCAAAGTCCAAGAATTTGTTTTATTCAGAGGCTCTCAGATGTAGCTTAGGCCAAGTAGACACTATAGGATAAATAAACGATTAGCTTTTTACAAACGCCAGAAAAATAATCCTGATCAACATGCCGCTTCATGTGTACACACTGTAGGTGATTACCTTCAGATCTGTGTTCTTTATCTGTCATAACCATTGGCTGGCTGTCAGACTGTCACTCAGCAGGGATCCACCCCCATGCTTTCAGCTTGCATTCCAAGGTATGTGTGCTTGCCCCCATCTTTCTGACGTCCCCCAATCCTTCTGACGTCCCCCCCTCCCCCATCTGTCGTGCACACACACTGCAGAATTGGAACAATGCTGTTCAATTGCTGAACAAAATTTCCAAGTCAGTTTGAAATCCTCAATCAATGATTTCAGTGGCTTTGGAACAACCATTGTTCATCACTTCACTGTACACACTAAGGCGATATTGGGCCAAAGGATCGTTTATCGTCCGATTGTCCCAATCATCAGCTTTAAACTTTGTAGTGTACACCTAGCCTTAGTCAACAACCATGATATAGTTAATGAAACAACTCACTGTGTGTATCAATCTCTTATATGGTACCTATATAGGGTAGCTTATAAGGCACCAGAAGCAAGATGGGATACCATTGCATAGGATATATTTTTTAAAAAAAATACTTGAATTAGGGGTTATATAAGAATACCATACACCTTTGTCAAGCCTCATAATGTTCATCCCTAAACCAAAAACTAACATACACTTCTGCAATCACTGTTGGAAGCAAAGTCTTATGTGTATCCTATGCCTTGTGTGGCCAAATTGATTAACAGATGAATCAATAGATATTTCACAACATGTTGCCCAAATTCTACAGACAGAAACAGAGAAGAAGACTGCCTTACTAAACCAGAAAGTTAGTGTTTCAGGGTATGGTCTTATCTTTTGGTTTACATAGTGCTTCTGCATCCTGCCACAGGTTGAAGGATAAGGCCACACAGTAAATATGCATTAGCATAACTTGATTATGTAATCAAACCAAAAAGTCCAAATTGAGAGACAAACTAAATGTTGAGGACGGGCATTCCTGGATTCCATTCAGGAGGTGAGGCTAGCAGCTAACTGTCACGGGCACTAGGAGTCTTGCCCAGGAATTCACCAGAGGACTGGGCTTACCAGAGTGGTGAAGTTAACACAACGGTCCTCTGGTAGCAGGGTGACTAGCGGAACATATATCACAGCAAATGGAGAGAGAATGCCAATAAAGAATAGGAAAGTCAGTGACTTGCAGCAATCTTGGTCAATGAGTCAGCGACTAGCTGATATTGTGGAAAGGCAGATTTGAACACGGAGATCAGGATGGACGTGAGCAGATGCAGGAAGGTAGTAGGGAAGTCAGTGGTCTGCGTACAGCAAGTTGTACCACTGCTATGGTGAGAAGACTTGTCCAGGTGCAGGTAGGTAGCGGGGAAGTCAGTGGTCTGCGTACAGCAAGTTGTACCACTGCTTATGGTGAGAAGACTTGTCCAGGTGCAGGTAGGTAGCGGGGAAGTCAGTGGTCTGCGTACAGCAAGTTGTACCACTGCTTATGGTGAGAAGACTTGTCCAGGTGCAGGTAAGTAGTGGGGAAGTCAGTGGTCTGCGTACAGCAAGTTGTACCACTGCTTAATAGGTGAGGATGTGTGTCGATGAGTGGAGGCATACAAAGGATAATAGGATGCAGACACTGAGAGCACAGAGGAACTTGATCCCAATAGATATGCAGCGTATCCAGCAAAGTCTATAACGGTATGTGTGGAGCTGCTTGGTAGAGACTTGCTCAGCACAGATATGCAGGCCAATAAAGGATAGTCAATCACAATTATGCATATAACGACTGAGTAGTACGGTCAATTCCAAACAGATATGCAGCGTAACAATAACAGTCTATAGCGGGTATGGATACCGCTGCTGAGAGTGGAAACTTGTCCTATCGGATTATTAAAGTAATTCTATCGTTTTAAAATAAGCATTGCCCAATCAATTGAATGTGTGTCCAAAGCACAAAGTGATTTATTTTTAACAGATGTAAATAGTCAACAATTCAATACATTATTATATCATGATAAAGTACAGTACAGCACAGCCAATACCAAAAGATAAGTACATACCAAATGCAATCGCTTGCGCACGCTGCGCAATCACCGGACCCGATGGACAATATTCTGTATAGAATATTGTGTCAGAGTTGACTGAGGCCCCAGTGAGATGCAGCTAATATATATACAGTCAGTGTTTCATTGTGAACAATAGAGATGACGTAGATTGTTTCTATAGGTCCAGACGTTGGGTGGGTCCAGGCCAGACAGGTAATAGGTTGATTCAATCTAAGGAATCCAAAGGTGGGGGTCTTCTCTCCAGGGGGTCTGCTCCTTTTCATAGCCAGTATCATACAAAGGTTTTACTCTCTAATATCAATAACTAAAGTATGCAATGTGCGATCTCTTCGCCGACTGCACCGGACAGCTGCTGATGATTAGGGCTTCAATATGATATCAGGCATGACACCTTTCCTATTACCTAAACCTTTAATAACACTACAATGTACATATAATCAACATATATCTATATATCTGTATATATATATATAGACTAATAATAAACTGAATACTATCTGCTCCTGAATTACGGTGTAACAGAACCAATATGAAATTATATAAATAACTAACTGTTGTAATGCGAGTGTGTGCGTGCGTATTTTACCGTGCGAACGCACCACGTCACGTAACACGTGGCGTACGCTTCGCAATACGCACGGCAAACCAATATTAAACCAATATACTTTCGTTCATCCAATTATACGACTTCAACAGTCCACCCTTTGATAGTACAATAAACTATCACCTTAAAGATGTTATAAGCAGGATCTCAGTACCACGTTTCATTGTTATGTAATACAAATCCCCTTTGGTGTATGTCCACACTGTTTGTAGATCTAAACAAGTTATCATAAGAGAGAGTCTTAATCCTCTAAACGACTTCTTCTTTTACTATAAACCGTACACTTCTGGAGCTTGGAGATAACTTTTGTATGCCCTTCAAGGGTGCAATAAAACACTTAATACATTATTTGGAAAGGTACATGGTACAGTAGAACGTGTATCAGCTTTACAGAATTCTCTACTATAGTTCTTCAAGTTTAACAGGTTCTTCTGTCCAACGCATGTCTTTAAGCTCAGAATACATTTAAACACTTCATGTTCATCAATAGCATCATCCTATGTCTATCAATAATGTCATATGCAATCTCTTTCAGCTTGCGTTAATATACACACATCTCATAATGTCACCAGTTCTTTTCATCAACACTTGTGGGCGGGCTATTGTCTGTTCGTTCTTCCCAGTCTCCCAATACTCAGATTTAACAGTAATCGGCTTGTAAAGCATTGGGAGACTTCAGACTAAGGGACCTAGGTGTCCTACTTTTTTCCCCTAGTGACCTCCCACCCATAGTTCGGGTACCTCAAGAATATTTAGTGGAAAGAGAACTAATCCTACTTGATATAATCACTGAGGCACGCGTGAGCACGCCCAGCACTTTGTTTGGTTTAAAACCTTACCCTCCCAAGAATGATTATCATTCTCAAGGATGCCTGCTCAAGTCCGAATATTACTGGACTGGCATCGCTGGGTGTGTCTCTTTTTTTTTTTTATGGGGTCGCCGTACTTACGGACGTAATGCTACTCAGACAATAGCCCCTCGCACTTTCTCCAAGCTCCAAGGTTTCCAAATTTTCCTTTACCCCTGAATTGAATAGAGTAATTGGCCGGACTGATTATGCTACTAACTTCTTCCTCCCCAATACCTCCTTATCATTACCTGAACCAGTCTCTGTCACCTGCTAATAATCAAAAGAATTAACCGTCCTGAGAAGAGAGTGAAATGAGAGAACACAAAAGAGGAAAAACTACAACTTCATGCTGGACAACAGTCTTAGCCTTTGGCTCAGGTGCTACTAACTGCATTCGAGGCCTTCCAGTACAGACTCATGAGTGCCCTTGGGCCCTTCTCTGAGTGTTGGCCCCTCTGCAGTGGGTGGTATGGGCACCAGTGTGTCTCTGCTACCCTTGAAGCCGTGAGGCTGGTAGCCTACACCTGGTACCTGTCTGGCAAATAACCTAAGCTTATGAAATTTCTGCTCCACAACTTACTCTCCCGATCCAACATCCTGACAGTTAGTGTGACCTTTCAGGAAACAGTGTTTTGGACGTTCTTGGTTACTGTCTCGCTATTTTACTTCTCTCAAGGTCTGACCTAGCCTCCCAGTTACAATCTCATCTCACGAGGGGTCAAGAACATTTCAAAAACTGACAGGTTAGGAGTCTGCCCAGGGGTGATCTCTTGGTAGCGGGAAAGGACTAGTGGCACTTCAATCAAGTTCCAACTCTTATTCTATTCAATTCATTCTACCGAGTACCACTACTTTATGTTCACACTGGTTTATGGCTAATTGAAAGTATGTGATTTGTTACCACTACTCATACATTATACATCTATTATCAATAACATGAATACCCCTATCATCTATTATAACTCTAGGACTATCACATTAAATAACAAAAGCTTTGAGTATGAAACAGTAATACATTAGACACATTTCAATACACCTCTACCTAGACATATTTCATTGGTACACCAGTGTATACTTGAGGATCCTGCATGGTGGTAATTGGATGACGTGTATTTGTTTTACCTGGAGGAAAACCCATCAGCAGGAGGGATATGGGATGGCTCTATTGGTCTACCTTGTCCATCTCTCCAGAGTCCACCAGACTCCTCACCTTCCAGACAGTTTATCCCTCGGGTAACACAAATCTTCCTATATTAACCAATATGTGTATGCATGCATGTGTGTGTGTGTTCACCTTTTTAAAACTAAAACAATACAACAAAGAACAAAACAAAACATAGATTTGTTAGCTGTCACATAAAACCCTGTTGTCTATTTGACAGCTATGTTCTCCCTGGTGTGACAGCCCTGTATGGTTGTGCGTGTAAGTGTGGACCTTACTAGCAGCTACTTCAGTTGGTAACTGTGTCACTGTATAAAGTCCTCTATGTAGTGTCCTAATCATGTGCTGGTATTGCTATAAAACGATTTCTCAGTCACCTCAACATCGCCCTCTAGACTAGAAAAAATGCTAAAGACCAATGTATATCAATCGATTTTCCCTCTGCCAACTCACATGTCATTCTCAGTACCTCATATTCAGCTACTTGACTAAGTGGGAAAGGCAAAGAGGTCTCTTTCTATAACACTTTCTTCAAATATAACAGTATCCAGTACATGCCTGTCTAACAGTGAAAATTATAAAACATGAAAATTCTACATTTTTCTAGGGTTTCACATTATGTCGTATCTTGTGGTAAAAATCCTACTCCAATGTTCTATACAGAGATGCATATCTGTATGCCTCACCTCTAGCATTCTTCTGTCCTCCTGTCCTACCCACCCTTTGTGCATCCATATAAAGGCACATTTTTGTACAGGAGGCACGAGCCAAAACAAAAAAAACACAAAACAGATATGCAATCTATAACACATGAATCGTATTTCCACAACAGAACCTTTCTGCTTAAAATCAGCAGTTTCTATACACATGAAAATAAAACCCCTGACTGTTTCTGTAACTCATGTCAATCTAGTGTGTGTATCTCTGAATTTGTCTTATGTAAAAACATAAAATATGTTTTAGCCCCATTGTTGAGACTGTCTGATTTTATCTCTACCAGAGCAGAGAGAGAGAGAGAGAAAGAGAGAGAGTGAGAGAGAGAGAGAACGAAGTAGAGAGAGAGAGAGTTAGAGAGAGAGAGGGGGGAGAGAGAGAGAGAGAGAGAAAAAGAGAGAGAGAGAGAAAGAGAGAGAGAGAGAGAGAGAGAGAGAGAGAGAAAGAGAGCGAGAGAGAGAGAGCGGGAGAGAGAGAGGGAGAGAGAGAGAGGGAGCGAGAGAGAGAGAGGGAGAGAGAGAGAGAGAGAGCGAAGTAGAGAGAGAGAGAGTTAGAGAGAGAGAGGGGGGAGAGAGAGAGAGAGGGAGAGAGAGAGAGGGAGCGAGAGAGAGAGAGGGAGAGAGAGAGAGGGAGCGGGAGAGAGAGAGAGCGAGAGACTAGCGTTTGTGTAAAGAATGAGAAATAGGAAAGCAATGAATGATGGGAATACAAAGGTTTGAATACGAACATACATGTAGAAAGGGAGATTTTTACAACAAAATGACAGCTGGATTGGACTCTGACTCTATGGGGAAATGGCTGTATTCATTCCACTGTTCCCCTTAGCTATTTGCTAACTATGACCCCTCCCCATACTTGACTAGGGGTTCTTAACAGTGCAATCCAGTGTCGTCCGTCATTTGTTCATTAAGAACTCGGTATCTCATTGACTACATACCTTTTCAACGGACTTTTCTAACTTATAATAGAGAAATGTGAAAAATGTACTCTTAGTGACTCATATTTTCTCTGAGATACATAAAACGATATTTTGGAGCAAAGTATGTACATACTTCATTGTTGGATAATGATTCTCAGCCAAACAAATTATCATGAGTCACTGCAGCCTAAAACAAAAGAGTGTTCCAATTGTCTATTGTTAATTAGTCTTTCAAGAGTAATTCTTCTATTTCTCTATCTCACCCCTTTTAAACACTTATCTATACTTCTTTTGTGTCCCTTTTATCTGTGAAAAGAAAAACAAGATAGTTATCTTAAAACAGCAAACAAAACAAACATTTCTATTCTTTGCCGTCGGCTAGCGATTTAGGAAAACAAACATGTGACAACATAAACCGAACAAACAAAATCAACAAAGATTACTTTTAAAAAAATAAGTTTCTTTCTACATTTTGCACCTTAATGCTCACCACAGATTAACTCTAGAGTCGGCTATATTTCTCCCTCAGAATACTAGTTGTTACAGAGTGTGCAATCAATTAAAGGGGAACCTCTAAGAGAAGTGTACGCCTCCTTTGTGGATGTCTATGTGATTTCCAACCCAGGTATTCATTCTTCTCTCTACACAGTTCCTACTCATGTGTCCCTTCTTATGGCAGTAGAAGCACGTCCCTGTCATGTCTTCACAATGTTTTGCTAGGTGTCCTATTTTATTGCCTTGAAAACACTTCCTCAACTCGTGTTGTTTCTCTTCCTTTTTACAATCTTTCCTAATGTGTCCTTCTTCTCTGCACTTGTAACATCTCACTATTCTGGGTTTCCTGTTATGTGGATTGTATTCTGGTGGTCGTGTGTGCAGTCCCTCTAGTGCTGGGATACTTATCATCATTACCCTATCACTTAGTGTCTCTTTCTGTTTGTTTATACTTTTATCATGTTCTATAGCTGACTCCCTGAGAGCACTTACAGTGGTTCCTTTCCAGTATGGTAATGAAGTTTGCACCCTTCTTTTCAAGTTTTCCCTGAGGCCATCCATTAGAACTTTAACAGCAACCTCTCTGTAATATAGATTATCTTTTATGTCTGGTACCCCAGTACATTTGCCCATTGCTATCAAAGCTCTGCAAAAATAGTCTGCTGCATTTTCACTATCTTTTTGCTGGATACTAAAAATTTTACTCCAGTCCACTATCACTGGGAAATATGTGGCCAACTGTGTGATTATATGTCTAATATTGTCCTGATTATCATCCTCGGTTAAGGATTCATCCTCCTCCAACATACAATCCTTAATGAACTTTTGTATGTCAGTATTGAGAGGAAGACAGGTCTTCAATAATACTCGCCAATCGTTATTAGTTGGCTCATACACATTACCATAATATCTAATAAACTGCTGACATTTGGTCAAATCTTTCCTAGGATCAGGGAAATCAGACAAAATTGAAAATGTTTCAGACCTAGTGCATGGATCATGCTTTGCTACATGTTTTAAGGGAACATCACTATTCCTGTCTGCTTTCCCATTGGGAACTGCTGCTGTGCAGACAGGATGTAAGTCTACCAAATCACTGAAACTAGTTGCTGAAATTGCTGCTGCAGTAAAATGGATGTCTCCCCCTGTGTTAACCTTTTCATTACTCTCACCACTTTCAGCAGCTGCCCCTGCTGGTGGGACCGTTCCTCTTCTTTGTCCTGAAACATTACTTTTAACGTTACTTAAAACAACATACAAGTTACTAGTTACAGTTTTTACATTTTTGGTATTGGCTGTACTGCCCGCCCCAACCGAATTTATCGGGGGCGTGTTTGCGCTCAGTTCGCCACGCTTTGCAACGCACACTTCCGGAATGCTTGTTTCCGGTACGCTTACTTCCGCTGAACACGTGTTTTTCCTTACACTCACTTCCGCTGTGCGTTCGCTGCTCTGCCACGTGTTACCTTCCATTTGCCACGATTTTAAACAATGATTATGTGCATTTCTCACTTTCGTTGACTTAATCAACCGTACTTTATCTTTTACGGTATTTAGCACCTCTGCATTAAAACTCCCTGTTGTTGGGAAAGGCCTATCACAATCTTTGGTCATTTCGACCCACGTGTCACAATACACAGTTGCGTATGCACCATATTTTGCACACATGAGAAATCTTGCTGACTCAATAAGACCTTCCTTAGGCAGTAAATTGGTAATCTCTAGCGTATGCCTAGCACCCATGTTGCACAATATACTTTCTACCCGGAACACAGACACACCGCAATGCTCTGTTCCTTCCGGCCAAATGTGAAACACAGACACACCGCAATGCTCTGTTCTTTCCACTAAATAATTTCAACTCTGTTGCTATACTCACCGCTAGAGATCTATAATGCTCGGTGAACGTATTTCCTTTAGCCGCGTTCACTCGCTTTTCTCGCCCCTGGCGAGGATCCCTAATACAGAAATATCACTGTGGGCCCCAAGGGCTATCAGCTCCTCGATAGCCTGGCTCAACCACAAAAATCTGCTGAGTTTATTATCGCTGGGAGCGCAAGTTAATACAATCAACCTGCCTTTCCAGTATAATTCCTCCTAGCTGCTTCACCAATTCGCACTAACGGTGCGATCGGATCGCACTGCCTACCAATACTAATTATTAGCAAACCTTGCGATCTATTGGTAGCGCTTTGCGAAAACCCTGTTTTCGCATTCGGTATACCTGCCCTGTATACCGTCCTTCAGTTGGGCAATCCGCCTCGTCAGACAGCAACTGAGCACAATCCACAACAAAACAGTGTATCTACGTTACAACATCACACACTATACACCTTTTCTGCGCAGAAAATCAAAAGTTCCCAACAACAGTAATAATACCTCAGAGGCTTTCACAAGTAATTATACTATACACGTATAATAACTATCAAAACGATTGTTTAACCACGTGGCAAGTCTACCGGAAGTTCGCGTACGCACAGCAGGAAATACACATACGCTAAGCAATGCAATACAGTTAAAACGCACAATGACAGAAAAAAGAAACAGTTTTCTCTTTTGTCCCTAGGTTCTAGTTAGCGTGCCCTAGATAATGCAATACGGACATTCGGTTTCACAACACAGAGTAAAATTCAGGTTTTGAACACAATGCGTTCTTACCCGTTTATGACGCGTCTCCACCCTTTGTTGAGGAACCGAAATCCGTTGGTCTTGCGTTTAATCGGCAACGAAACCTCCAAAGCTCACGAGCCCCCAAATTATTAAAGTAATTCTATCGTTTTAAAATAAGCATTGCCCAATCAATTGAATGTGTGTCCAAAGCACAAAGTGATTTATTTTTAACAGATGTAAATAGTCAACAATTCAATACATTATTATATCATGATAAAGTACAGTACAGCACAGCCAATACCAAAAGATAAGCACATACCAAATGCAATCGCTTGCGCACGCTGCGCAATCACCGGACCCGATGGACAATATTCTGTATAGAATATTGTGTCAGAGTTGACTGAGGCCCCAGTGAGATGCAGCTAATATATATACAGTCAGTGTTTCATTGTGAACAATAGAGATGACGTAGATTGTTTCTATAGGTCCAGACGTTGGGTGGGTCCAGGCCAGACAGGTAATAGGTTGATTCAATCTAAGGAATCCAAAGGTGGGGGTCTTCTCTCCAGGGGGTCTGCTCCTTTTCATAGCCAGTATCATACAAAGGTTTTACTCTCTAATATCAATAACTAAAGTATGCAATGTGCGATCTCTTCGCCGACTGCACCGGACAGCTGCTGATGATTAGGGCTTCAATATGATATCAGGCATGACACCTTTCCTATTACCTAAACCTTTAATAACACTACAATGTACATATAATCAACATATATCTATATATCTGTATATATATATAGACTAATAATAAACTGAATACTATCTGCTCCTGAATTACGGTGTAACAGAACCAATATGAAATTATATAAATAACTAACTGTTGTAATGCGAGTGTGTGCGTGCGTATTTTACCGTGCGAACGCACCACGTCACGTAACACGTGGCGTACGCTTCGCAATACGCACGGCAAACCAATATTAAACCAATATACTTTCGTTCATCCAATTATACGACTTCAACAGGATATGCAGAGTAAACGTAGAAAGTCAATAACAGATAGGCATACCGCTATTCAGTAGAACAGTCTGTCTACAGGAAGATGCAGGGACTGCAGAGACGCTGAACGGCAGAGACGAGTGTAGGAACCACAGGTGAGTAGATCCGGTAATCAGAGTCCAGCTGAGGACACAGGCAGGAAACAGGAGACTGTAGCAGGTATGGAAACCAGCGATGAGTATCACAGGGAATCCACAGGAACTGAAGACACTAGTAGTACACAGGAGACAGTAGCGGGTATGGAGACCAGCGATGAGCAGAACAGGGATCAGCAGGATACTGAAGACACTAGTAGAACACAGGAGACACCTTCAAAGACTCACAGTGAATGAGACTCAAGATCAGGCAATGAGGTAATGAGCACAGGTGCCTTAAATAGGGAGAGTTGCCTGATCAACCAATTAGATTAAAAGCAACAGTCACAAGAGTTCTTGGGTGCTGCGCATGCGCAATCCATCAGGATGGCGGACGGCCGCGGTTCAAGATAGGTGCCGGCAGGAAGGCTAGGGAGCCACGCACCAGCGTAGAGGCACTCACGGTCCGGTGAGTGACACTAACCCCTAAAAATGTTTTTCATAGTCTAGAAAAGGAATTATAAGGGAATATTATATATTTAAAAAAAAATTAATACAGCAATAGGTGGCTCAAATTGTTGGAATCTACATTATACTAATTGTAACTGAAAATTGTTTCTCTTAAATACTTTTTTTTATAATCAAACAACTGTTTCTCTTGTAAATGCCTTTTTCAGACCAATAAATACGACAATACGTGGTTCTATTTCCTGGGGGGGAAAAAACCACCCCCAATTTTTATGAAAACATCTTTCAAGTCAAATATTGTAAGGTGGATTAACTTGATGGCATAATGCCAATTATGACTGTAAATGGTCATCATTACCAAGTCTTAAAAATGCTTCCTTTTTAGGATGTAACAAGTGGATAAAATGATCTCCCTTTAAGTTACTACATATAATTGTTTGTTGAACAAGTTTTCAAAGTGTTTCTTTTCCGTCTAATAAATGCCATAGTAGGTGGTTCCAATTATTAACATATACTTTTATCATATAATTTTTTATTTACCAATAAAGAACACCTGGGTAGCTTACAGCAACAAAAAGCAAATACAACGAAATAAAAAATGGCAAAATCCAAATAAAAACTTTAGAAACAGCCTCCATCATTAGTCACAGCTCTGAGATACTCTATCTACACAGGAATGTATAGGAAATTCCAACTAGCAAAATCATTAAATCTGCAGAATTGAACGCAAGTCAAATTATGAGTGATTTATTAATTGCTGCCACATAATAAAGAGTAAAATTTAAACCAGCACAAAGAATAATGTTGAGAACAATAAAAATTAGACCCCACCCCACCTAACATTACAATGATACACACAAAAACATCACAACAATGGTTTTCAGATTGTATTGGGATTTAAATTCTAATTTACAATCCATGAGCTCGCTCATGTAGTAGAAGCTGCTTCTATTTCCATTTTTTGCTAAATGTTGATACAGTATATGCATTGCTATCCTTTTTCTTGTTTCTCTGGAAGAACACGTATGTAATGCTACATATATGTGGGTGTAAATGCTCTTCTTTACTTTTATGTTTTTTACATATATTTGTGTGTCAGTATTCTTTGCTAGTTTTACATTTGAGGTGAAGGCCCTCATAGTAGTGAAAAATGGAGTAGTTGCACCTGTGTGTCGTGTTTTGCTGAGCAGTGGAAAAATTAGAGTTCATTTTGCAGAGCACGATTAATGAAGTGAGATAAAGGGGTGGACACATCTCTTATACATGTTTGTTGCTTGTGGAGGGGAGTATAGCCATTTTCACTCAACAAAATGACTTGAATTTTTCACCAACTCAGATCTGACATAGGTCAGGTCTTTCCCAAAACTTTTAATCTACAGTACATTCTCACATTTACAGGTCTATGCCAAACAATATAATAAAACATTTCACACACACAAAATTGACATCTTTAATAAATACTGGCTACATATCCACATACACTCATGATTATTACAAGCCATGAATGAGACTAAACCAAGCAGTATTTCAGGAGAAAAATTGAAAAGTTAATTTGATTGAAAGGGTTGGTACTATGCATTTTATTAACTCCAATGTTAAAGAGCCAGAAAACAGAGCAGACATGTATCAATATTTTACTGATTGCTGATTAAAACATGATTATTATTTTATTTTTTTGGGGTACCCAAGGGAATTCTACATGTTTAGATTTTATAGTTATTTTTTATTTTTCATATGTCATTTGATAACAGAAACATGTACCATGTAATCAATACTTACAGTGGAGGGCAATTTCACGTGAAAAAAAACTCTGCCGTTTTGCCAAATGACGTGAGTAGCACGTTTGAAAGAAGGTACCCTGTGCTAAATATTCTTGTTGGATAGCCATACTTTCTCTCCTGGTTGTAAAGGAGGTATGGGTGATCAATGTGATGGGATGTAGCTTTGAGTATGGGATCATGAGTTTATTTGCATAAGTTTGGGAAATAAGAAATGTGAAATCCACAGCAGAAATTCCTGACGGTGGATGAAAACGAGTAAAGATAGTTTTAATGGATATCTAAGATAAGTTTCATTAATAGACTTGTGGAAATACCTGTTATGTGCAAACGTTGCCCATCTGAGTAAATATACCCATTCATCTTGTTGTGTGGAGATGAAGGTACGAAGGGAGTGTTCAATGATCTGATTGATCTTTTCCATTTGTGTTTTAGATTGGGGGGGAAGAGAAGTCCAGTATTATACCAAGTTATCTACAGAAGGCTCACCAAAACCTAGAAACAAACTGCTTCACTTGACCTGAGAAAATATGAAGAGCTAAGCCATGAAGTTAATAGATCTCTTTAACATATAGTCTAGCAAGAAGATAGGCAGATGGCATGGCCTTAACAGGAATGAAACTGTACATAAAAAAACTGTCTGCCATCACCCAAATGACTGGAAAAATCATTAAAAGAGGAACCATTACAAAGATCATACAGGTGTAAGCCCAGGGATTATTGGGAATGGCCAGTAGCAGCATGGTGATTTTTGTTCGGGGCACACACCGGGAAAGCTGAGATAATATATCTTTAAAATGGGCCACCATTACTTTCTGGGGATCATTGCATAGTTTTCACACAAGATAGCCTATAAATTGAAGATATAGAATAAGAGTTTGGTATGCTGGCTTACATCCACAAAGGTTTTTCCTTTTAGAGGTATGGACAGAAGTTGTGGTCAGAATGCAAGGAGTATCTATAACATGTGAAAGTTCTAATGAGTCCTCTTAGTCTTCTACAACATGTCTCCAATTTTCCCTTGCCAATTTCATAACTAGTGTCAATATCCACTGGGATAATCATTGTAATTTAAAGATATTTTTTTATGAATCCACACAGGTGATACGTGCCAGGTTTTCTGCTCGACAGTGCTTTCATCCTTGGCAGTTTCACTCTAAAGCTTATGGGTCCTTTCCGGGTCAATCGGGGTTGACGCTGGAAACCCTTAAATGACTCTAAAAACCACTGTGAGGAACACATACAGTTAAAAGGGATAAGCCATTTGGCACATTTATTCGGATAAAGGCCCATATTACATGGCACCTTGTGACTAATTAGTGGTATTTATAAATTGTTTCTCATAAAAACAATTAAGAAACAGATTATTAAGCAGGATAAGATTTTCTGGATGAAGTCTAGCAAAACCATACACTGTAATATATGGTTATACCTCTGTCTCAAGCAAACTATCCTACAGACAAATAGCTCTGGGTGTGGTGCGATGCAGTGTTAGACAGGTTACTCACACATGCAGCAGACATTGACCAACAATGGAAAGTTGTAGGATTCTCTTTCTACAAATCAAAGATCTGGGGTCTAAGTCATTAAGAAAAGTAAGGCAAACACAGGAGTACGTTTTCTCCGGGACAAACCATGTTACAATGTAAGGGGTGCAAATTAGTTTATTATTTTGCACATAAGTAAAATACTGGATGTTTTTTCATGTAGCACACAAATACTTGATAGCTTTATTTTTACACTGAAATGTAAAGTTGATCTAGAACATGCCCTATTCCTCTAACTATAAATCTGTCTCCACATTTTTTATTTACCTCCCCCTCCAATGCACTGCAACATGGTTTTGTCTTGGTGCAATGTTATTCCTTTGTTATGCTTTGTCTCCTACATGACTCTGGCCCATAATGTTTTCTGGATATCAGCATAGGAAGGGTTTCTTCATGAAGTTGGTGAGCTATAGCTAAGGAAATTTTAGCTCCTTAATGACTCAGGCATCTGGAATGTCCCAAAGTGACTTTCCTCACCATATGGCAATGTGAAGAGAGCAGCAGTAATATCAGCAGCAGGAACATGCAATAACAGCAAAGACAAAGACAGGAAGCAGAAAACTGGTATATTTTTGTCTTTTCTTGGATCTATGGGATGTATCTGGGACTCCTCTTCCCTCAGGGCTGGTATCTGGCTGTCTCTTTCCCCTTGTGCTGGACCTGTATTTCCTCTGCTTCTCCTGCATCTTGTACAGAATTCCTGGAGGCTATTCTTATTTCCTCTGCCTCTCTTGCATCTTGCACAGACTTCTTGGAGGCTAATCTTTTGTTGTGGCAGACTCCCCTATGAGATTGGCACTCCCCTCTGATAGTCTTGAAGTCTTGCCTGACAGATAGGTAGCCTTCTTCAAGAAAACTGATAATCTTTTAGCATAATAACTAGGGTCCCCATCTTGTCAAATACTCTGGCCAAAACAGCCCAGGAAGGATGAGGGTCAGATTGCCATAGTATTTTTCTGGTAGCCTCTAGGACTGTGTATAGGGTCTACGTTAGAGATGGTCACTGACCCCCGTGTTTTGGTTTTGTATTCGGTTTTGGATCTGGATTACCTTCGTGTTTAGGTTTTGGTTTTGCAAAACCGCCATTGCGTATTTTGGTTTAGGTTGGTTTTGTTTTGCTATTTTTTTGGAAAATCAATGTTTTTGGGCATAAAATAACCAAATTTAGTGCTCCACCTGTTTCTTGAATAAGAAATGTAAATGTAAAGCTAATAAATTTGCCAAAAAACAGTTTAATTCCTGGTAGGTAGGTCTTCATTAATTCTACACACAAACTAGATTGTCTTCCTCTCCATCTATGCATATTGGCAATGCAGCCGTCGTCTTTGGGTGTATATTACACCCTACACTTATAGTTAAATATCTAAAGAAATGGACAAAGGCAGTTTGGTTTCTGTCTCTATAGGCCCCCTGCCCTCCACTTGTAGTTGAATAGAAAAAAAGCAGCCTGGATAGACTGAACAATATAAAAAATAAATGGACCAAGGTAGTTTGGTATCTGTCTGCATCAGATCCCCACTCCACTAGGAGTAAAATAGAAAAAAAGCAGCCTGGATAGACTGAACAATATAAAAAATAAATGGACCAAGGTAGTTTGGTATCTGTCTGCATCAGATCCCCTCTCCACTAGGAGTAAAATAGAAAAAAAGCAGCCTGGATAGACTGAACAATATAAAATATAAATGGACCAAGGCAGTTTGGCATCTGTCTGCATCTGACCCCCGCCCCCCCCCCTCATCCACTTGTATTGAAATAGAAAAGAAGCAGCCTGCATAGACTGTAGAATTAGAATATTAAAAGAAATGGACAAAGGCAGTTTGGTATCTGTCTGCAACCTAATCATTCACATCATCAATAGCGCCCTCGTCGCCTACACAAATCTCCTCCTCATCCTTTTCTAATTCCAAAGTGGCATCCTCAATTTGTGTATCACTGGCTACACTCGGGCTGTTCAGGCACACATCAGCGGACTGCTGAAACGGCCCTTCTTTATGGGTACATTATCAGAATGCTCACGATTAGACATCCCACTGTTGGATGGACTCTCCACAGGGATTGGTGTCATTTCTGATTCAGAGCAAACATTATCCTCTAATGCCTTACTGTTATCTTGCAGCTCGGCTTTGATGCGTAACAGTAGTTGTGCACCACTTGTAGGCTCGGTAACATTTTTAGATCTGCCATTAATAGACAAAGGCCTCATTCTCTCTTTGCCACTGCGTGTATAGAATGGCATGTTGGCAATTTTTTTTTTATCGGCACTTAACTTTTCCTCAGGTACACTTCTTTTTCGCTTCAACACAGTAAATTTTTTTTGGGTGTGTGTTTTTTGGACTGATTTCGAAACACTGTGTAGTTTGACATCGCCTTGCCCAGATGATGTACTGGGAACACTAACATCAGGACTGGTGACAGAACCTGGTTGCTCATTCTGCTCATATGTGGACTGCTTTGAATCCATTCTGAGCCCAAAGCACTTGTAGTGCTAAAAAGTATTTGGTAGATACTGCTGACAGATAGTAATTTGGACAGCCAGAAATATTTATGCACAATTATGGGGGACACCCCAAATGCACTGAGGAGTGCTAAAAATTATTTGGTAGATACTGCTGACAGATAGTAATTTGGACAGCCAGAAATATTTATGCACAATTATGGGGGACACCCCAAAAGCACTGAGGAGTGCCAAATATTACAAAAATAAAATAAACCTCTATCCTCCTCTCTTCTCTAGCGATTTTTTTTTACAGCAATTGGAATAAGAATATTGTATTCTCTGTCCCTGCTCTAATCAGCCTGTGACTACACCCTGCTCTCTCCCTCTGTCAAATGGCGATGGATTGCTGTGGAGGCGTGTATTTATAATCTTGAAGTATCACGAGAACTGAGCCACGAGATCGGACGACGTCACGATGACGTTCGATTTGGATTCGGAGTGGGCAGGAGAGTAACAAGCTACTCAGCTCGGTACTCAGATACCCAAAGTTCGGGTGGGTTCGGTTCTTTTTTACATATAGGCATCAATGGCAGCCAGCTGAGCCATGTAGTGCCACAAAATAAAATTTAAATAAACCACACTCCTCGTTTATAGCACATCATTTCATTACAAATAGAGATGGGCAGGCTCGATTCCCTGAGATCCGAACCCGCCCCCACCCTTCACCTATCCGAGTACCGAGCCGAGCAGGCTCAGTACGGAAAATGTCATTGTGACGTCGTCGGATCTCAGAGCTCGGTTCTCGCGATATTTGAAATGCATAAATTCCCGCCTCCACAGCAATCCATCGCCATTTGACAGAGGGAGATAGCAGGGTTAGGTCACAGACAGCATTAGAGCAGGGACAAAGCAATTATTGTATACCTTATTCTTTCAATTATTATTGAAATTCTGCTAGCAATTCTTCTAGCAATTGTTAGAGCAGGAAGAGAGGAGGATAGAGGAGGAATTTGTTTGAATATTTTGCACTACAAGTGCTTTGGGGTATCGCATATTCCCCAGTGTGAAACAATAATTTTTCAGGCTGCAAAAAGTCATATCTAGCAGCACTATCTATTGAATATTTTCCACTACATGTGCTTTGGGGAGTCTCATATTCCCCAGTGGGAAACCATAATTTTTCAGGCTGCAAAAAGTCATATCTAGCAGCACTATCTATTGAATATTTTGCACTACAAGTGCTTTGGGGTGTCCCATATTCCCCAGTGTGAAACAATATTTTTTCTGGCTGTAAAAAGTCTTATCCAGCAGCACTATCTATTAAATATTTTGCACTACAAGTGCATTGGGGTGTCCCATATTCCCAAGTGTGAAGCAATAATTTTTCTGGCTGCAAAAAGTCTTATCCAGCAGCACTATCTATTGAATATTTTGCACTAGAAGTGCTTTGGGCTCATTAAAAAAGGGATTCAAAGCAGTCTACATATGATCAAAGCAGTCCACAGGATCAGCAAGCAGGTGCTGGCACCAGTCCTGATGGTAGTGTTCCCAGTACGTCATGTGGTAAAGCCTATGAAAAAGTACATAGTCTTTTTAAATCAGGGAAAAAAAAGACACACAAATTATTTTTTTTACTGTGTTGAAACAAAAAAGAAGTGCAACTGAGGAAAAGTTAACTGCCGATAAAAAAAATATTGCCAACATGCCATTCTACACACAGCAGTGGCAAAGAAAGAATGAGGCCTTCGCCTTTCTCTATTAGTGCCAGATCAAAAAGGGGGGATCATCATCATCAGAGGGGGTCTGATGCAGACAGATACCAAACTGCCTTTGTCCATTTCTATTTATATTCTACAGTCTATAACGGCTGAATAGTTTTCTATTTTACTAGTAGTGGAGAGGGGGTCTGCCTTTGTCCTTTTCTATTTAACATACAGTCAATGCAGGCTGATTTTTTTCTATTTAACTACAAGTGGAGGGTGTAATGTACATTGCCAATAGTTAAAGATGGGGAGGAAAACAACCAGGTTTGTCTGTATAATTTGCAGGAAACAGTTAGAATTAAGGACGGCCTACCAGGGATTAAACTGTTTTTTTCTTAATTTATTAGCTTTAGAATTACCTCACTTATCCAAGAAACTTGTGGAGCACTAAATTAGGTTATTTTAGACCAAAACATTGCTATTTTTTACAAAAATAGCAAAACAAAACCAAACAAAACCAAAACACGCAAGGGCGGTTTTGCCAAAACCAAAACCAAAACACAAAGGTAATCCAGATCCAAAACCAAAACCAAAACACGGGGGTCAGTGACCATCTCTAATTACAAATAAAAAAAACCTGATATACTTACTAACATCTGAGTTCTTCATCTGTAAGGGATCCAATCTTGTAAGCTTTTAATCCAGTAGGCTCTTGTCCATAATAAAACAAAATACCCAGTAAAACTGCTTCACAGAAAGTGTAGTGGATAAGTGGAATGACCTCCTATCAGAGGTGGCAGAGGCTAATGTAGTATAGCAATTTAAACATGCTTGGCATAGACATAAGCATATCCTTACAAAGAATAAAGGATCAAATAGGGTTTGAGGTTACCATAGGTTAAAAAAATGGGCAGCCTAGATGGGCGAAGTAGTTCTTATCTGCTGTCAAACTCTATGTTTCTGTTTCTATACTATCATTAACATTAAAGGTTATGTGAAATATTTATCAGTTGAGTTAAAGAGAGCTTGAAGTATGACAAACCGGTGTGGATTCTGTGGTTATCTTTATATTCTTCCATCAAGACTTCCACACCTGGGGGAGACAGGGCTTTCAGAATACTCTCAGTTTCCTGGTTTAGTTCTCATAACGTGCTTTTATTTTTATTTTTATCAAAACCTCAAGAGATCAACTTTCTAAACCACCAGTTTAACGGTTTGTTCCCACCTCACCACTTCCAGTTCAATGACAGGCTCTCAGCCTTTAGTTAATGAGACTTCACACCCAGCCGTTATTGGTGATAAAATCTCAAGCTAGTGTCTGTGTGCGCATTAATAAACCACATATATTTGTAGATGTAGTGTATGTGCATTTGTATATAGTGATACTACATACCTCATGTCACATACATATATCTAATCAGCAACAGACATGAATGGTCTCAGCAAAGTTGTGTTTGATTTCTGATTGAAGCAAAATAGTTTTAGATGAACAGCATGATTGGGCACCTGCTATAGAGTATGTTACAGTGCTCCCCTAACATTAAAATGCATTAATAACATTATATATCGCCCACCTTATAATGCCACTTTCACTGTAATGTGCTTTAAGTTGGAGGCATTAAGAGGGAACACAATAATTTTCTGCAAATACAAACAAGAAGGATAAAATGAAAACAAGTAAAAATTGACTAAGTTAACAAAAGGCACCTACAATATTGCCTCCCTATGCCCAAGTCTAATGGACCTTTTCGCAAATCCAGGCTTGCTTGTTACAGAAAGATGTATGTAGTCATAAGATGCAGCCATTGCTGTTTTGTTCAGGTGTCTCACCTCAGGAAACAGTACCATGATGGTCTAGGAGGCACTGCAGGGTAGCACTTTATAAGTAGAACAGTAATATGGGGATGGTAAGTATAAAACATGCTGCAAGTGGCTTTAATGTAAACAATACAGCTGCTCTATTTCTAATGGTTTTACAAACTTTGTTATTTTTTACTTGTGATCTTACAGTTATATTGTCTGTTATACCTAGAGATCTTGTAATTATATGTGTTATTTCATATAGCATTTTGCACTATAAAAATTAGAACGTCATTGTGTTGAAAAATACTTTTCTACAAACATTGTAAAAATAAATTAATGTTTAAATAGACAATATTCTCCTCTTATGGTATTAGCCATTTACATATACTACAGACATGTCTACAGTAGTGTATGCAGCTCCAATAGGTAGCATGGAATCCAACAGTCCAATATACGAAGCCTTAAAATTCAGTATGCAACCCTATTCTTCAGTATGCAGTATAAGTGATGTCTTCAATAAACACTAAGTATCTAGGACTCTGTGTGGCTCGAGATATCATGGACCTGAATCAACAGACACATATGCTGGTCCGTGCTGTATATTGAGCAAAAGCACTCTCCGCATGGCAAGAACCGTATCATTCATCCAATTGATATTTAAGCGCAATGGACCCTTATGACAGCCTATGATTTCAGGGGCGGAACGGGAAGCGGGAGGGGTATATACACAGTCAATGTACAGTAAATTATTTACATGTAGCCCTCTGTTGTCCTAAGTAGATTGGTATGTATGTAGTCATAAATGGAAGGTCTAGCACCTTTGGAAAATATTAACACTCTTTGCATTATGGTGTACTTGTAGAAACAATTGTCAAATATTGTAGCATTACAGTAACATCATATCATGTTAAAAGATCTTGTAATTGTTTCTATGTTTAGTCATTACTAAAATCATGTTTTGTTTCTTTCCTGTTACTCTTTATAGGAGGCAACGTGTACCCTTTCTGCCCTTTGTGTTCTCACTCTCATTTTAAATCCACACACGGAGCAAGAAGACGCATACAATTTGGCGCATACGTCCACCAGATCGGTTATAGAGTGGACTTTTCGCCTTTTAAATGGCATATTACGCTACCTTGACCAATTTGGAGGAGCTATTTTGTATGTGCCCAATATTGTATATGACATGATAGCTCTGTGTGTACTATTCCATAACATCACAATCAGGAGTAGGATTCCATGGGTGGAACAGGCCGAGGTGGATGACGTTGATCCTAGTCCTCCAGATTCCCAAGACTTTATGGCTGGAAAAATATGTGATTTTATCATACTTTACATGTAAGTACCTTTTGGTCTTTGTTTCAAATGTAATGCTTAGACTAAATGGACAAAAAACAAGGAAACAAGGGAACACATTTTTTTCAAATGTGTGTATTGCGTGAAAAAACTACAGCAGAACAAAAGCTATTTAAATTTGTGGCCACGTTCGCCCCCATGGCCAACATTTTGTGGGGTGGTTCATTTCTTTTGATTTCGGGTTACCTGTGATGTGGATTTTACCGATGGTGGAGGAGCAAGTGCCTCATTGGCTGGTGGATGGGCAACAGAGGGTGTAGGGGCAACAGAGGGCAGCGGCTCAGAAGCAGGAGGGGCAGCAGAGGGTAAATGTGGGAAGGATAATAAAGGTAAACTCAGGAAGTTAACAAGGGTAAACTTGGGGTATAGGACCCCCAGTGCAGAAATGTTGCATAGATTCAGAAGGGTAGACTTGCGACATACGGACCTGAGGAGAGAAAGGTTGCATAGGGGAAGGAGAGAGGAACTGTTGCATAGGGGAAGGTGTTGAAAGTGGTGTCATAGGGGAAGGAGTGGTATCATATGGCATAGGAGCAAGATGGTTATTGATGACAAACTGTAACAAGGTTTGTGAGACAGGTCAAGGTGATGTCAATATTTTGGAAAGCGTGAAGGAGTGGCACAAGGTTGAGTTTAATTGATCTGTATTGGATTCCAATTTTTTATTTGAGTCATACATGTGAGAATAAAATTGTTGTAGATTTCCACTGCCCCCTGCTTGCTCATCCAAGGGTGTAATTTCTTCTACACCACGGGTGTCCTCCACAGTGACATCCTTTTCATATACTGTATCTTCAGATAATATAGTGAATGTAAAAGGAATAACATAAGCATCTATGTTTGAGTCCATAACATCCACATTTTTACATCATATTAGTAGATTTCATAACATTATATTTTAATTCTAAAAATATTTTTATTGACAGTGTGTGTGTTTTTGGGTTCATGTTTTTAAAACATTTTAAAAACTGATTGCACCATATAAATGTAAAAACCAGCATATCTTTGTCTCTTTAGTGGAATTTTAGCTAGGTATCCATTTGAAATCTCTAAATTATCATCTCTGAAAATACTCAGTAATCTTGAAGACCATGTCCAGATTCTACAATAGGCTGGCTAGGTTGCAGTACAAATGCAAAGAATTTTGAGATTTATTTGCATTGAAATTGGCAAGTGCTAAAAATGGAAGTATTTTGTAAAAAAATAATAATAAATAAATAAATATTGTTGTTAGATGTGTTTCTATTTCTTTAACATTAGTCATTGGAATTCTTTATGCATGTATTGTGATCTGAAATTTAACTCTGAGGTATAGTGGTTTGGTTAGGGTGGGCTCTCGTTGGTGTCTGTTGCCCACACCCTGCACCAACTGATCTTCTATGCAAGCCAATGCCGTGGTCTCCAGGGCACAGAGGTCCAAGGAAGTTGGGGGACCATTGCCTGTCCCCATAGCATGTGATGGTCTCGGAATTTGTCCTTGAGGCGATGCTTAAAGTTCTGCCACCTGTATGAATTGTCAAAGTTAAGAATGTTGCAATGTATACTATCCAAAAGGTTTTCAAAAGAATTGTGCAGACATACATATAGAGATGTATTAGGCCTAAAGGTCACATACTAGTAACAGGATGCTACCCAGAGCTAAAACTTTTTTTTAAGACTTAAAAACGAGTAGGATTGATAATGTACAAGCTTTTAAAGTTATTTAATATATTGGTCTGCCATATCTTGAACAATGTTTTTATGTTTTGTCAAATTTTCGAAGAACTGAACTAGGTATGCAGAGCTCAATATAAAAATTTTGATATTAAAAAAAAAATTGCTGACTGTTTTTTTTACCTCAGTGATCAATCTTTTAATTGGATCCATTGACCTGCACACACAGCCGTAGCTTAGATTTCTAGCGCCTGGGGCGAGAAAGACAAATGCCGCCCCACTAGCCCTCAATTTTAATCAAATGAACCTAAAATATTCCTAAACTGCGCCCCCCTTCAGCGTTGCGCCCTGGGCGGTCGCCCCTATTGCACAGCCCTAGTTATGGCCCTGCCTGCACATTGATCTCCTCCCATATCCCCTGTTTAGCCTGGGACAGAGAGCTGCCGGTTGGTACTCTGCAGCCTCTCCACCAGCAGCTTTACCAGCACTTCCACCTCTCTTGAAGTCAAAATTGTCTGCCTCACTTAGAGGCAGAGTATCCTGAGCCTTGGCTTGGGTCAGGTTGCTGTGGCTCAGCCATCACCAAACAATCTGAAACAGGGAAAGAAGGCAGTAATTACTGGAAAGCAATGTATTGTATATACACTGTTCCACATATTCCTTATACTCACAAATAGAAGAAAATGGAGGGCACAATGAAATAGCTGAATTGTAGGTAAGGAAAAGCTGTTTCACAAAATGGCAGGAATGAACGATTGCCCATCCAGCTGTTATATAGCAGCGTATGTAGCGGCTATTGCTTGTGAATGAACGGCTAGGAATTCTTACATCCCTAATTGCCTGGTTAGAGCTGATTATTGAGATTTATCTTTCAGTCAAAGTCAGCCATTTTAGAAATGATATAGAAGAGATCTGCGGAGAAAGCAGATAAAAAGTAGTGTAGATAGTAATTGGCTTGTAATAACCTTCTTTGCACAAAGTACAAGGCCTGCTATGTAATAGAGATGTTTCAGTATCAGGATGTGATTACATTCACTAATCCCCCAAGGTCCATGTGTGGTATTTGATAATTAATATTTAAACCTCACATGATTATATCAGGGTTTTGTATGTATGTTGTAGAGATACAGTGATAATATTTATTCAAAAACGAATGTGTCATATTCCTTCCAACAGAAGGCCTACACTGCTGCCGTCTATGCCACCAAAATTTGGAGACAAAAGGGGGAGGCCCAAGAGGAAGGCCCGGAGGAGGCGGTAATTTCCCCACTGCACGATCAATTTATTTTCCCACTCTCCAACCAATCCTTTTCCCCACTAGCAGAGGACTAGTCAAGGGCCGAATCCTGTGATGAATCTGTGTTCATAGTGGAGGAACCCCTGGAGGAAAAGGCCAAGGAAGAGCCCGAGGTAGAGGAGGCAGAACCATCCCCGGCTCATACATATGAATTAGTAAAAAAAATAAAAATAAAAAATACAAAATATTATTTCCCATGATCCATTGAAGCGAGATTGTTTTTTTGAGTTGTTATTGAAAATGGCTTGTTATTTAAAAGAGTTGATTGTTATTTAATTATTTAAATATTGTTTATTAAAAAAGTTATTGGTCTGCGAAAAATTTGTGTGTGTGTTTTATTTTTGTTAAGAAAATGTGAACTAACATAGGTATGTTGCAAATGATTTTTCATATCAGACAATATCCTAAACACATCATACATACATCATCATACAAAGGGTTAATAAGTAGGGTTAGTATTATAATCATGATAATAAAACACGAGTGTAAGGAAGGAATAGCACACCTGTGTGTTCCTCTGTCAATCAGCAATACACATGTATGTTGTACACAAATGTACGCCTGCCAGTGAATCAGATAGAGGGACAAATAAATAAGCACTGCTATATGCGCCAGTTGTTACATCATGTAACCAAGTAACTACCATATTCATCAAGTAACGTGTTGCATAATTGCAACTTCTGCAAGTAGTGATCTGGGAGATGGAGGTGGGCATGTGGAGAAAGGGCTCAGTCAAACACGTCATCTGGCCCCGCCCCAATAAACTAACAGAACATTTTTGAGCTATTATAGCAGGGGGTGGAGTGACGATGATGCACAAATCGCATCATAAGCCCACCCCCCTCAACTTAATTAGTGAAACCGACAGGAATCGGAAGGTTGCCTTCCTCTTCTGGTAGTCCGGTGGAACTCCCAGAAGTTACGAAGTTCCCCGGACATTCCGGGAGAGTAGGCAACTATGACTTATTGCCTATATACGCTCGACCCAGTGGCGGATCCAGGGGGGGGCGATCGCTCCCCCTAGCAGAGACTTGCTGCCGACAGTTGCACACTGTGCAGGTCCGTTAGGCAGTGACAGTGTGCTGCCCGGCTGCTCTGATTGTGTTTTTAAACACAATCAGAGCAGCCGGGCAGCACATTGTCACTGCCTAACGGACCTGCACATACTGTGCAGCCGCCGGCAGCCTTGGAAAGCAGAAAGGGGCGGGGCCTAAATCTCGCCCCCCCCCCCCCTAAGATCGCCCCGGGTAGGGCAAATGTCTAGATCCGCCCCTGGCTCGACCTTGCATACGTTTGTTTTGCGCTCCTTGATGAATCTGGCCCTCTATATGGTACATCTGTTTCATGTGGAATCTGTATTTTTCACAGGCTGTTGTATTGCCAGCAGTGGGTAGTTACCATATTTTGTGTTGGTTAAAGGCAGAAAGAAGCATGGCAGCAGCGACATGTGTGCGTGTATTTGCCAGCAGCTGTCCTAAATGACTGATTAAATAAGAGACGCAGCTGAGCACTCTGATACCCTCTAGGCACTAGGTGAGATCCTTAGTTGCTAGGAGGGTAATCCAGCACTGTTTGATGTTATGTTTTACAGTCATTTTGCGGTTAAACTTAATAATGACTCTTGTTTTTTTATTTTTATCTTGCATAGGTTTTTACAACACTCTTTATAATGTTCGAAAACCAATGTTTACTTTAAGTCTAAGCTATACTTTTCAAAAATAGCATTTAAGTCTCCAAAGAGCTTAGTTAGCATACATAGACAGAACACAGTGGAACTTTCTATATTTAGTACAAACAAAACCAATATTTTAGAAACTTTTCTATCTTAAAATGGGACATATGACAGCACACCAAACCCATTTATCCCACCCAGTGTGTAGTTTTCTTATCTGTCATAAAATTTCACATTTAATTTAACCATCTAGAGTACAGACTTCTACACTTGTATGCCTTTTATCTATAATAATGATAACAACAATACACATGCATACAATTAATACAGTATATATAGAGGGTCTGATTCATTAAGGAGAGTAAGGCAAAAAAATGAGTAAATTCTGTTTTTTTGCTTTACTTTCCTTAATGAATTATTCCAATTTGGAACTGAAATCAGGTGCGTTAGAGAAGTATTTAACCTTCTTTATCTTAAGTACATGACAGTTTCAGCTTGTAATACCATCAGGGGAGGGCTGGAAGATTTTAGCCCAGAGGGTGCAACACTCGATTTAGTGGCCTGTTAGGAACATTTTGAAGGAAAGAAAATGCAGGTGGTCCAGTGACCCAGCCCAAGAACGCCCACTATGGGAACGGCCCGGGGGGCATATGCCATGCTGCCCCCAGTCCTGCCTGCCCGTGGATGCATAGACCCCTTTTTCTGGTAGTTGGGGAAGGCTGGTATGTTAGCCAGCATTCCCAGATTAAATAATATTTAATTTGTATTTTTGTATGGTTTTGCCATTTATCTGCACTAAACACATTAAACATGAGTTATTTAATACACCCCTGCCTCCAGTTTTTGGTGCAAGATCTAACTTTGTAACTGGAGTTTATTACAACTTGGAACAGGAAGTTGGGCAGCAGAAGAAAAAGCTGTTCTAAAAAAAGTGTAAAAAGCAGTAAATTTTGCAAACAAAAAATGGTTAAGGTAGATGAAGTTTTCAAAATGTAACTGTAAGGCCCTGAGTCAGACTAAAGTTGTGAATAAACAATTGTACAGGAAAAGGAAGATTTTAACAGCAGATAGTCTGCAATGTCCAGAGTCAGGTTGAGGTTGCAGGTTAAGTACCTGTGTAGGCAGAGGCAGATTCCAACGCCTACCAACCATATACTTAACCACCTCACCTCGCTCTCCCTTCTCTCCCCCTTGTCTCTTCTATCTCCCCTTGTGCCTGTTCTGTCTACCCTCCCTTAGGATGTAAGCTCACATGAGCAGGGCCATCTTCCCTCCTGTATCCTCACCTGTTCTTCTGCTCCGTGATTACCTGGAGTTTTTTGAAGTATTGGTATTTTTGTTTATTGTACTGTACTGTTTCACCCTGTATAGTCTACTGTTTGTACTGTGTTTGGAGCTGCGGAAATCTTGTGGCGCCTAACAAATAAATGATGATAATAATAATAATAATAATAATAATAATAATAATAATAATAATAATAAAATGGTGGGTGACTAGTGAAATAAAATAAAGAATAGTCAGGGAACAAGCCAGGGGTCGAGAGCCAGACAGTGCTACTATAGGAGAGTGGAACAGCAGTGGGGAGAAAGACCTAACCAGCTTCCCTGTCTTGTCTCTAAGCACATGCACCGATTTTATCAGCACATTTTACTTGTAGCATTCGCCAGTAGCATTAGTCAAAATATTCTGTAGAATAGGCGGTCTTTGCTGGGGCTCTCAGATCTGCCCCAGCATAGTAAATACCTGCAATACAACATTATCTATCGCAACGTTATGCTGTGATACATAATGTTGCCTATCTTAGTGTATTGAGCACAAGTACCAAAATGAAATGCTACTTGCTTCAGATGGGAGCAGTATTGGCAAAGGTATTTGTGGACGTCCTATTATATACAGAAAGAGCTTCAATCTTTGAGATGGATTGTAGCTATTATTTAACAGTGATAAAAACAATTTGCTATCAGCCACATGGGATTATTTCTAAATATCTATTTCACCACTTTGCACGACAGTGCAGTTATGCAAATAAAAACTATTGTAATTCTTTTTGATAGGCTGAACTGTTTAAGCCTTTACCGCTTCATATGACAGTACATTTCTGTGAATGTTGTGTGAATGTATAACCATTGCATTGCATATTTAATTGAGTTGTAATACTAGTTCTATATATTGTATAACACAGCAGTTCAGCCTTGTGAATGAAAATCATCACATTTCTCTATTGCTTGAACTGAGCTATCAGTAGATTTTTACTTTGATGTGAATATTGAGATAAAAGATATTAATTAGGTTTAGAAGAAAACCCATTATATAATCAGCCGCGTCTTTTAATAGTTTTAAACTAATGTTGAAATCATTAACATGAATTTATATTGTGGGTAAGTAGAAAAGTATGGATGCACTTGATATTGAGTATATGATTTTGACAGTGCCCTTTAATTATGATTATATAATCAATTCACTGGTCTAATCTATGCATTTATATTAAAGTATATGTCAGGAATAGCCACCCCTAGCCACTCCCTGGTTTAATATCTTATCATATATTCACACAGTCAAACAATATATCACCTCTATTTTGTCAGGAAACCTCTCCTGACTGTCTTTACCAGTCAGAAACAGCACTCTGCGCACTCGTGACTTGGAAGCTTACTGTAAGGGAACACACAGGATTCCAGCCTAAACCTCACACTCATCTCTTTCAGGCTACAGATTTAGTTGGTCTTTTTCCAAACACAGACACATGCTTCCACACTTCTCCATAACTGCCACCAGCTACGTATAAGGCCCGTAGCAAACCTATGACTTAATTACCCAATTGTGCACAATCTGTGCTCTGAAAGGTAAAGAGCTAACCCTTCACACACTGGTATCTAAAGAGTTAACCCAGCCAAGCAATCTCTCTCTTCTAAAAAGGCAGTGAATTCATTTAGAGCAATAAAGACATTATTTATTTTTAGATTTAATATACAAAAAGTACAATCCTTACAGGTTACAAAGACAAATAATATACAATGGACATACATACACAAAACATATTTAAACTATCCTTTTTTATACAGATCTGTGCTCAGGTACTGAGGACCATATATTAAAACAGTATTGTAGAGTATTTTGCAGTTTAAACAGATATATTTGCAATTAATTTTACATATTTCCCAGATACCTTTCTAGCTCTTCTCTTGGTGGTGGGTAGTGGTGTCTTCCCTAGCAGAGATAAAGTCTTGCCAGTGTGGAGAGATTATAGGGAGTAGGTCTTCTCAATTTCATCCAATGAAATAACAAGCCATCCATCCAATAGAATCACAGGTAGTTTCAGCCAAATAAAAGACATGAAGTAAAGTAATAAATTCACAGTAAAACATTGGGCTTTACTTGTCTAACAGCTAATGAAACCACTTGATGTTGTTGTAAATGGGTATAATGAAGTCAACAGGTTGAGATTTATTTGATACCATTTTCCTGCTCTGTGTGAATTAAGAACCATTATAGAACGCTTTGAACGTTATTTTCCAGGAGACATATCATATTATGGGATCTAATACCCTATCTAGACTACATGTTTAGATAATCCTAAATTTATGGCAACTATACAACTAGCCCTTTCATTTGTAATTAAAATGGTTACATGAAATGGTAACTTTTGCTTTGCTACTGACACAAGGCTAGCTGAACATATAATGTATATGTATATATAGTAAGACTTTCATTGTAATCCCATGGAGTTGAATTCTTAAACACTATTCATATAAATAATAACTATTGAAAGTAAACATCAATACCTATTACAATATATATTTCTCATTTACCAATATATTATCTTGCAGCAAGAGGAGTGTTGAGTGGCCAAGTGCTTTCATGCGGTCAGCATGGCTGTCTCTTTCCAGCTTAGTTGTGGTGACAAGCGGACAATACACTAAGTTTTGTGCTGATAGAGACTTGTTCAGGCAGACAAGCTAAATGCTGTAATCTGTCCAGGCTCCTAAACACTGTCATTACTCTCCATCTGCTGATAACAAAGGGAGCTATTGGATAATTGTAATTAGTGTCTGGATGTCCTGACATCTCCAGGAGACCCCTCCCTGCAATGCTAAAATGTCTCCCCACTCTTTTTTTGCCAAAAGAGTATGGAAAGATTTGTCTAGTAAAGTCGCCCAGATGGATCTGGAAGTAAACCTCCTGACACAATCGGTTCAACAGCAAAACAGGTTTTTATGTTGATGCTAGTTTGTTTGTTTGTTTGTTTGTTTGTTTGTTGAGGGTGGTTACTACACTGACTGTCCCAGAGACCACAGTATTGATCACCACCCTGTTACCACACCGTAAAGGTTATGTAATGTATTAGGCATAATACATGTTAAAAAAAAATGAAATACATTTTAAAAAAGTGCCCATAAAAGTGTGACCAGTACCAGCACTTATGGCATGGGCTGATTACCACTATTGCAGGAACAGCGCGGGGCTGCTCCCAGTCCCCGGACACTGTGACATCACACTGTCCTACAGCCTGCAGAGCAAGACGAGGAGCTCTCCTGCTCTAAGAGATTTACTGCTCACTCTGCAGGAAGTTTCCACCCTGATGGATGCATAAGCACAACATAGGTAATTACAATGTGCTGGGGGTGTCATAATTAGGGATGTGCACCGGCGACTTTTGAGGTCTCGTGTTTTGTGTTTTGGATCCGGATTTTCGTTATTTTTGAGGTTCGGATTTGTCTCGCAAAACACTTGACGAAAGGTCTCGGTTCGGATTTAAGGTATTGGATTCGGATTTTTTTTGAAAAAAACATAAAAAGTTTAAAAATCAAGTTTTTGGGCTTATTTTCACTCCTAGGCTATTATTAACCTCAATAACATTCAATAACAAGCATTTCCACTAATTTACAGTGTATTCTGAACACCTCACAATATAGTTATTAGTCCAAAACGTTGCAAAAAGGTATCTTTCTGGACTGCGTAGAGGAGTGGGTCACCACAATATCTTAAAAACCCTGAACTTTTATGATTCGCACCAATAATTGTACCTGGACTGCGTAGAGGAGTGGGTCACCACAATATATTAAAAACCCTGAACTTTTATGAATCGCACCAATAAATGTACCTGGACTGCGTAGAGGAGTGGGTCACCACAATATATATAATAAGAAAACCATCAACTTGTTTGATTCGCACCAATAAATGTACCTGGACTGCGTAGAGGAGTGGGTCACCACAATATATTAAAAACCCTGAACTTTTATGATTCGCACCAATAATTGTACCTGGACTGCGTAGAGGAGTGGGTCACCACAATATATTAAAAACCCTGAACTTTTATGAATCGCACCAATAAATGTACCTGGACTGCGTAGAGGAGTGGGTCACCACAATATATTAAAAACCCTGAACTTTTATGAATCGCACCAATAATTGTACCTGGACTGCGTAGAGGAGTGGGTCACCACAATATCTTAAAAACCCTGAACTTTTATGAATCGCACCAATAAATGTACCTGGACTGCGTAGAGGAGTGGGTCACCACAATATATATAATAAGAAAACCATCAACTTGTTTGATTCGCACCAATAAATGTACCTGGACTGCGTAGAGGAGTGGGTCACCACAATATATTAAAAACCCTGAACTTTTATGAATCGCACCAATAAATGTACCTGGACTGCGTAGAGGAGTGGGTCACCACAATATATTAAAAACCCTGAACTTTTATGATTCGCACCAATAATTGTACCTGGACTGCGTAGAGGAGTGGGTCACCACAATATATTAAAAACCCTGAACTTTTATGAATCGCACCAATAAATGTACCTGGACTGCGTAGAGGAGTGGGCACTGGGCACCACAATAAAATATATAAAAAACCTTCAACAGGTCTGCATTACACTACACATACGGCTGCTCCTCCATCCTCTCCATCATATACATGTTGGAGTTTTAGCGTGTGACAACCTCTTGTTTTTGATAATGTCAGTGCATTTTGAATATTTTTCAATTTGCCCCACACCACTGAATGTACTTTATCTATGATACGCATCTATCTATCTTGACTGCGTAGTGTGGTGGCCCCGGTACACAATTTGGTACCGAGGCCACAATATAATTAAAAAACCCTCCACGTGTCAGAATTCCACCAAACAAGTATCTGGACTGCGTAGTGGGGTGGCCCCGGTACCCAACTTGATACCGGGGCCACAATAAAATAAATACACCCTCCACGTGTCAGAATTCCACCAAACAAGTATCTGGACTGCGTAGTGGGGTGGCCCCGGTACCCAACTTGATACCGGGGCCACAATACCTCCTCCAAACATGCTACAGACAATTCGTCATTGAGATCCCATTAAGTATGTTAAAGACAGACAGGGTCCAAGTGTTATTAGTTGACTTTGTAAAGAAAAAAACTGTCCCTGTTGCACATAGTCGTGCAATGAAGACTTACTTTTTCATTTAAAGGCACGATCTTTCAAGTGTAGTGTTTGTAAGTCTAAGTCATATTATACTTTTGGTAAAATTGGTTTTTTTTGTTCCTCTTTATGTTAATTAATTAGTAATAGAATTAAAGTAGGAAATAGAATTAAATAGAATTAAAGTAGGAAATAGAGTGGTATAGAGTTGTAGTGTGGTATAGATAGAGTGGTCCACACACTATAATAATAAAACCCTCAACTGGTCTGAATTCCACCAAACAAGTATCTTGACTGCGTAGTGTGGTGGCCCCGGTACACTTTTTGGTACCGAGGCCACAATATAATTAAAAAACCCTCCACGTGTCGGAATTCCACAAAACAAGTATCTGGACTGCATAGTGGGGTGGCCCCGGTACCCAATTTGATACCGGGGCCACAATACCTCCTCAAAACATGCTCCAGACAATTCGTCATTGACAGACCCCAGACAGACAGGGTCGTAGTGTTATTGTTTGACTTTGTAAACCCAAAAAAATGTCCCTGTTGCACTTGCACATAGTCGTGCAATGAAGACTGACTTTTTCATTTAAAGGCACGATCTTTAAAGTGTCAGAAAGAGAGAGAAGACACAGGAGAGGAGAGTTGTAGCTGGGGACCTGGGGTGGAAGCTCCCAGGCTCCCCCAGCATTGCCTGGAAGTCTGAGCGTGGTGACTGAGCCAGGGCAAGGAATGTGTGCCCTGGATGAGGGGGAGAACTCCATGCCACTATAGTGAACCCAAGAGAGAGGGGGACACTGCACATGGAAGAGGCCCTGGAGTGAGGGCTGCTACAAGAGGCATGGTAGCTGTAGTGTCAGATCCTGAGGCTGAGAGTACACAGAGTGACGTGTCAGAGCACAGGAGACATTATCCCCGCAGAGGAGGGATGAGCTGCAGTTGAGAGGTCTGTTGTTGAAATAGGACATGCACACTTTAACAAACCAATCATTTCAGCGACAGGGCCTACCAAACAACTTTGACTGAAATGATTGGTTTGTTTGGGCCCCCACACCAAAAAAGCTATTCATCTCTCCCTGTACAGACTAAACAGGCTCTACTGAGGCAAGATGTCGTCCTCATCCTCAACCTCTGATTCCTCTCCCCCTACAGTGTGTACTTCCTCCTCATCACACATTATCAATTCGTCCCCGCTGGACTCCACAACCACAGGTCCCTCTGTAGTATCTGGAGGGCAGTGCTGTACTTCATTGAGGAATTGATTATTCATTTTTATAAACATCATTTTTTCAACGTTGTGAGGAAGCAACCTCCTTCGCCGCTCACTGACCAGGTTCCCCGCTGCACTAAAAACTCTTTCCGAGTACACACTGGAGGGGGGACAACTCAGGTAAAATAGAGCCAGTTTGTACAGGGGCTTCCAAACTGCCTTTTTTTCCTGCCAGTAACAATATGGACTGTCTGACATGTCTACTTGGATGGTGTCAGCAAAGTAATCATCCACAATTTTTTCTATTGTGACAGCATCCAATGCAGCGAGAGTAGACATGTCTGCAATGGTTGGCAGGTCCTTCAGTCCGGACCAGATGTTATCAGCATCCCCGCCAGTGCCTCTTTTGGGAAAACTGAGCTTTTTCCTCGCAGCCATAGATGTGGAAGAAAATGAGGGTGGAGCTGTTGGCATGTCACGGTCCTCTTCAGAGGACAATCTCCTGACCAGCAGGTCTTTGCACCGCTGTAGATTTGTGTCCGCCGGAAACAGAGACACAACATACGCTTTAAACCGAGGATCGAGCACGGTGGCCAGAATGTATTCCTCTGACTTTAAAAGAGTGACCACCCTCGGATCCTGGCAAAGCGTACGAAGGGCTACATCCACAAGAGCTACATGCTTGCTGTAATCGCAATGGCTTACCAGCTCCTCCCTCACTTTCTCCAGCTGCTTCTGCAACAGCCTGATCAGGGGAATGACCTGACTCAAGCTGGCAGTGTCGGAACTGACTTCTCGTGTGGCAAGTTCAAATGGCTGCAGAACCTTGCACAACACGGAAATCAGTCTCCACTGCGCTTGACTCAGGCGCATCCCCACTCCTTTGCCTATGTCGTAGGTGGCTGTGTAGGCCTGAATGGCCTTTTGCTGCTCCTCCATCCTCTGCAGCATATAGAGGGTGGAGTTCCAGCGCGTCACAACCTCTTGTTTGAGGTGATGGCAGGGCAGGTTCAAGCTTTTTTGATGTGCCTCTAGTCTGCGGTAGGCACTGGCTGAATGCCGAAAGTGTCCAGCAATTTTGCGCGCCACCGCAAGCATCTCCTGCACACCCCTGTCACTCTTCAGGTAATGCTGCACCACCAAATTAATGGTGTGGGCAAAACATGGGACGTGCTGGAAATTGCCCATATTTAATGCCCGCACAATGTTACTGGCATTGTCTGACACCACAAATCCCCATGAGAGTCTAAGTGGGGTAAGCCACTGGGAGATAATTTCCCTCATTTTCTCTAATATGTTGGCAGCGTTGTGCCTCTTATTAAAGCCTGTAATGCACAATGTTGCCTGCCTTTGCATGAGCAGCCATTTTGTAGATGCTGCTACTGATGCAGCTGTTGCTGTTGCTGCGGAAGGGGATGCATCTACCCAGTGGGCTGTCACAGTCATATAGTCCTTCGTTTGCCCAGAACCACTTGTCCACATGTCCGTGGTTAAGTGGACAGTGGGTACAACCGCATTTTTAAGAGCACTGAGGACACTTGATCGTACTTCTCTGTACATTTTTGGTATCGCCTGCCTAGTGAAGTGGAATCTCGAGGGGATTTGGTACCGGGGACACAATACCTCCATCAACCCTCTAAATCCCACTCCACTGATGGCGGACACCGGGCGCACGTCTAACACCAACATTGCAGTTACAGCCGCAGTTATACGCTTTGCAATAGGGTGACTACTATCGTATTTGGTGGTCATGGCAAACGACTGTTGGACGGTCAATTGTTTGGTGAAAGACTTAGCGGTCTTACGACTTCCCCTCTGGGAAGATGACCGACTAACAGCAGCAACAGCAGCAGTGGCAGTAGTAGGCGTACCGCTGCAGGATTCCTCGGATGAATCCCGTATTGAGGAGGACTCAGTCTGGCTGGTGACTTGGGCTGCAGGACTGAATCTGATGGAGATTGTGGAGGAAGTTGACGAGGAGGGTGTTGCTGGTGTGTATCCAACTGGACCACGGGATTTAGGTGTCCCTGTACCGATGAGGGTCCTAGCCCCAGTTCCTGAACTAACCACTGAACTATGAAGGTTATTCAGGTGACGTATAAGGGAGGATGTTCCTAGGTGGGCAAGATCCTTACCCCTGCTTATTTGAGCTTTACATAAGCTACATATTGCCATACATTGGTTGTCTGGATTTGGATAAAAATAACTCCAGACCGAAGAGGTGCATTTTTTGGTCTTCTGACCAGGCATGACGATGGGCTTTTTCATCCCATGGACATCAGCTGTTTCCCCCCCTGGTGCCTCATTTACAATAACCACATCACCATCCTCATCATCAAGTTCCTCCACAGCGCCAGCTACATCATCAATAGCCTCCTCCCGAGCCACCTCTTCCCGTACAGTGATGGGAAGGTCAGGCTTGACAACCACCAACACCCTTGGACTCGCCTTGGGGATTTGTGATAATTTCTCTTTAGAAGGCAGAGTTGTTTGCTGTTTTGTTGCTGACAGCATAACTCTCTTCAATTTTTTGTAGGGGGGGGGAGGAGGAGGAGGGCTAAGATCCGTGGGTGAAGCTGAACCACTAGTCATGAACACGGGCCAGGGCCTAAGCCGTTCCTTGCCACTCCGTGTCGTAAATGGCATATTGGCAACTTTACGTTTCTCCTCAGATGATTTTAAGTTTCTCTTTTTGCTACTTTTTCTTAACTTGGGCTTTTTGGATTTTACATGCCCGGTACTACGAGATTGGGCATCGGGCTTGGAAGACGACGTTGATGGCATTTCATTGTCTATGTCATGACTAGTGGCAGCAGCTTCAGCATTAGGAGGAAGTGGGTCTTGATCTTTCCCTACTTTATCCTCCAAATTTTTGGTCTCCATTATATGTAGCACAAGATACTGCAGAATGTGTGAACTTGGTAATATTGCAGTACCAATGGACTTATAATGCTGGATTGGTTTTGCAAATTTGGTTATAATTATTATATATTTTTTTTTTTTTTTAATTTTTTATTTTTTTTTACTTTTTTTTTATTTTTTACAAACTTGGGAATAATGGGGAAATAACTATGCCCTTAGAAGCACAGAGCACAGTACACAGCACCACTGGACTGAACAGGACACGGCACAGGACCCAGCAGCACTACGGAACTCAGCAGGACAGAGCACAGGACACAGCACCACTGGACTGATACTGCAGAATGTGTAAACTTTGTAATATTGCAGTACCACTGGACTTTTACTGCTGAATGTGTGAACTTGGTAATATTGCAGTACCAATGGACTTATAATGCTGGATTGGTTTTGCAAATTTGGTTATAATTATTATATATTTTTTTTTTTTTTTAATTTTTTATTTTTTTTTACTTTTTTTTTATTTTTTACAAACTTGGGAATAATGGGGAAATAACTATGCCCTTAGAAGCAAAGAGCACAGGACACAGCACCACTGGACTGAACAGGACACGGCACAGGACCCAGCAGCACTACGGAACTCAGCAGGACAGAGCACAGGACACAGCACCACTGGACTGATACTGCAGAATGTGTAAACTTTGTAATATTGCAGTACCACTGGACTTTTACTGCTGAATGTGTGAACTTGGTAATATTGCAGTACCAATGGACTTATAATGCTGGATTGGTTTTGCAAATTTGGTTATAATTATTATATATTTTTTTTTTTTTTAATTTTTTATTTTTTTTTACTTTTTTTTTATTTTTTACAAACTTGGGAATAATGGGGAAATAACTATGCCCTTAGAAGCACAGAGCACAGGACACAGCACCACTGGACTGAACAGGACACGGCACAGGACCCAGCAGCACTACGGAACTCAGCAGGACAGAGCACAGGACACAGCACCACTGGACTGATACTGCAGAATGTGTAAACTTTGTAATATTGCAGTACCACTGGACTTTTACTGCTGAATGTGTGAACTTGGTAATATTGCAGTACCAATGGGCTTATACTGCAGGATTGGTTGTGAAAATTTTGTGGTAATTAAAAAATATTAAAGTAGTTTTTGGTATTTTATAAAAAAAACTTTTTTTTATTTTTTTAAACACAGGGGAATATTGGGGAAATAACTATGCCCTTAGAAGCACAGAGCACAGGACACAGCACCACTGGACTGAACAGGACACAGCACAGGACCCAGCAGCACCACTGACCTCAGAAGGACAGAGCACAGCACACAGCACCACTGGACTGATACTGCAGAACACAGCACAGCACAGCACAGCACAGCACAGCACTAAACAGCACAGCACAGCACAGCACTAAACAGCACAGCACTAAACAGCACAGCACAGCACAGCACTAAACAGCACAGAACTAAACAGCACAGAACTAAACAGCACAGAACTAAACAGCACAGAGGACCACCTAACACACCCTCCCTCTACCCTGATCAATGCCCGAGTGAAGATGGCGGCGACTAGCGGGGAATTTATAGGATCCGAGTATCGCGAGATCCGACAACGGGATTATGAGTCAGAGCCTCAGTTTCACTTTTGAATTTGGCGCCAATACCCGGATCTGTCTCGGATCCGACTCGGATCCGCAACGTTCGGGTGGGCTCGGATTTCAGAAATCCGAGCGCGCTCATCCCTAGTCATAATGTGGATGGGGTGGCAGCGAGATGTGGCTGGGGGGTCAGCACGTCGTGGCTGGGGTTTTGGCGTCATAAATGTAATGTTTTATTATAATTTATGTATTTTATACTGTGTGAACTTTGTTATATACTGTGTTCACTTATTGCTCCGTTTTCCATATTTCATGTACCTATACATTTTCCAAACAGATACCATCATTCCAGAATCCATACAAGAATCTAGTACCAGGTTGTGAAAGCTGCAATAATAGGTAGAGGGGAGCAAGACAGTTTTAATACATAATATGACATAATAAGATGCACAGACACATACCATGTTGGCCACACCCCCACCACAACATGAATACACATCCTTCAGTGGCAGCATACAGCCATTTTCCTACTCATATGAGGAGGGGTGGGCCCACAAAGTTGCTGTACCAGGGCCCCGAATTCATCTTTGTGGTACTGCTTACTGTACAACACTATGTGGTATATTTACTAAACTGAAAAAGTGGAGATGTTGCCTATAGCAACCAATCAGATTGTAGTTATCATTTATTTAGTACATTCTAAAAAATGACAGCTAGAATCTGATTTGTTGCTATAGGCAACATCTAAACTTTTTCAAACCTGCAGTTTCATAAATATACCCCTATGTGTCTCTCAAATTAATGTAAATTAGGATACCAGTTGGTCAGGTTTGTTCTTTGCTTTATTTTAAGTAAAACACTATATAGTAGAGATACTCAGGCTCGGTTCCCCGAGAACTGAACACACCCGAACTTAGAAGATCCGAGTACCAAGTCGAGCCAGCTCGGGACTTTTGCGCGCCCTCGGAATTGCAAACAAGGCAAAACGTCATTGTTACATCGTCATATCATGCGAGATTTGGATTCTATAGATACCGCCCTCCACGGCGATCCAGCACCATTTCACAGAGGGACACAGAAGGCATAGCATGATTCTTGGCAGCCTCAGGTGCAGTTGTGCAGCGTCATAGCTAGAAAAGTAAGAGGAGGGGTAGCAGTGTTCTTCAATGTCTCCAATAACATTTGGGAGAGCTCCATTGCTCCATTGCTAATTGTCATTGCTGATTTAGAAATAATAGGGCTGGCAGGCTTGGTCTAAATCTGCAGTAAAATTGTACTGTGTTATATAGCTCACAGACAAACAGGAGAGCTCCATAGCTAATTGTCATTGCTGAAATAGAAATAATAGGGCTGGCAGTCTTGGTCTAAATCTGCAGTCACATTGTACTGTGTTATCAAAATGGATTCACAGCAGTACACAGAAGACCAGGAGCACCAAGCAACTGCTGATTTTTTATTTAGAAAAACTTGCAACAAAATATATATCTCAACAATCTTACAATAACGAAACCTCTCCCATTTCCCAATAAAAAAGTCCATGCTCATAATAAATAAAGTCCATAAAACTAGAAAAGTCCATAGGCCTTCATGGCTAATGTAAACTGGTTATATGCACCATAATAAATCACAACTTTAATGTTAAAACAAACTTAAACTGTACCAAAACTAAAAACAAGCATAGTGGTACTAAATAGGATGACTAGACATATGCAAACACTTATTAAAAAAAGGAACCAATCAAAATCTACTGGGAGGTGAAAAAATAGAAAGCCAAAAGATGGAGAGGCCCCAGATTTCTACCACCCACTAAGGGGGTTTCAAGCCACGCCAAAGCCTGGCCCAGCTTGCAGCATCCATCCGTTGCCTCTCCATATCCCTTATCTTCCAAACTTCGTGAAAAATATCTCCCACCACCTCTTTGCAAGGGAGGACTTTCTTGCGGATTGTCACTAAACACTGTGCATTCCACGTGTTATACCTAACCACTGTCACTCACCGGACGGTTAGTGCCTCTGGTCTGGTACGTGGCTCTCTCTCATTCCTGCCGGCGCCTTTCCTAAGCCGCGGCCATCCGCCATCTTGACTGGATTGCGCATGTGCAGGACTCTTGAACTTAAAACCTTGCTTTTAATCCTATTGGTGAATCAATCACCACTCACTATTTAAGGCACCTGTGTCCTTAGTATCGTTGCCTGTTCTTGGTTCTCATTCCCTTGAGACTCCTAGGTGTTTCCTGTGTTCTGCTCGTGTGATCGGTTTTGCTGTGGACAAGTCCTCTCTGCTCATCCGTGGTAAACTTGCCCGCTACTGACTACCTCTACTCCGCTGCATGCCTACACCTAGACAAGCCTTATCTGCTCTTCTGTGGTAACGTACCCGCTATAGACTGCTTGCCATTCCGCTGCATACCTGCACCTGGACAAGCCTGCTCTGCTCATCAGTGGTAACGTACCCGCCACAGACTATTTGCTATTCAGCTGCTTGCCTGCATTTGGACAAGTCTCCCTTGCTCATCAGTGGTATACTTGCCGCTACAGACTACCCGCTATTCCGCCACCTACCTGCACCTGGACAAGTCTTCCCATCACCGCAGTGGTACAACTTGCTATCCGCAGACCACTGACGCTCCCGCTACCTACCTGCACCTGGACAAGTCTTCCCATCACCACAGTGGTACAACTTGCTATCCGCAGACCACTGACGCTCCCGCTCCTACCTGCACCTGGACAACTCTTCCCATCACAGCAGTGGTACAACTTGCTATCCGCAGACCACTGACGCTCCCGCTCCTACCTGCACCTGGACAACTCTTCCCATCACAGCAGTGGTTCAACTTGCTATCCGCAGACCACTGACGCTCCCGCTCCTACCTGCACCTGGACAACTCTTCCCATCACAGCAGTGGTACAACTTGCTATCCGCAGACCACTGACTCTCCCCGCTACCCACCTGCACTGGCACGAGTCTTCACTGCACATCAGTTGTTATACCTATCTCCGCATTATAGTTGCAAGTCGCTGACTCTCCTGCTGCATAGCTGCAAGTCGCTGACTCTCCTGCTGCATAGCTGCAAGTCGCTGACTCTCCTGCTGCATAGCTGCAAGTCGCTGACTCTCCTGCTGCATAGCTGCAAGTCGCTGACTCTCCATTGACATTCCTTTTCCTAAGTTGTTGTACTGTTCCAACCATTCACCATACTGCCCAGAGGATCGCTGTGATAAACTCCGCCCCTCTGGTAAGCATAATCACACCTGGTGAATCCTGGGTAGAAACTCCTAGTGCCCGTGACAACCACTAATGTAACTAAAAACAGAGTGACCAAATCAAAAGCCCTAAACCACTTGAGCGCCCCGTAAACCCACTCAGGATAACTAAGCCCTGAAAGACTAGGCGTGCCCAAGACACACGAGACCCCATCATAAACCTCCATGTTAAAAGGACACCTCAACAAGAAATGATCCATTGTCTCCTCCTCCTCCTCTGGATACTCCTCCCGTGGGCAGCCATGATCATCAGCATTCCTTAACTTGTGGTTTCCTCTAACATAGAGTCTCCGGTGGAAGGAGAGCCAGGCAATGTCCCTGAGCTTCAGTGGTATCCTCTGATCAGAGCTATGCCATCTGAGCAGACACTGCCCTGGCAGTCCCTCAGTGACAGAGGCTCCCAGAAGTGAGACCGCAAGGCTTTCCTCTCCAACTACCTTCTAGAGGAACTGTTGACCTCTCCCACCTCCAGTTGCAATTTTCTTGTCACCTTCAAACCCAGTTTCACGTAGGCCGGGAGGTAACCATGTGGAACTCGAAAGCTCTTTACCACTCCTCCCTCTACCCAAAAATTGAGGGATGGATGCACCCAGGCACGAAAGCCCTCTACCCATCGAGGGGGAGTCTCCAAGATGAGACTGTGCAGATGTAATTTAAGAAAGGTGAACATAAAGAAGAGCACTGGGTTTACCATACCCAGGCCCCCCTCCCCCTCGATCTGTAGGTCAAACTACGCTTAACAAGGTTCAGCCTGTTCCCCCAAAGCATCTGGAAGAACACTGCTTTCACCTTGGCCCATAAAAATTCTGGCAAAAGGCATACATAGCTGACATACAAAAGACTGGAATCAGGTAAGTCTTGATCAAGTTAAACCTTTCCCTAAGAGACAAATGCCATCCTTTCCAACGTACCACTTTAGCGGAAGCTGCTCCCAGCCTAATCTACCAATTTCGCTTGGCATAATCACCAGGGCCAAATCGGATACCAAGAATTTTAATCTCCTCACTCGCCTGGGGAAGGCTATCCGGAAGGTCAAAATGCTGACCCTCCTCCCCCATCCAGTAGGCTTCACACTTATCCTGATTGATTCTGGACCCTGAGGCCTCAGAATATGTACAGATATCAACCGTCATGTCTTTCGCTTCATTCACATCAGAAATCACGATCGTGACATCATCTGCGTAAGTCACCACTTTCAACGGCTTCCCCTGGCTCAGTTGCACTCCTCTCACTGTGTCGCCTTCCACACTCCTGATGAAGGGATCGATTGCAAACACGTACAAGAGGGGGCTCAGGGGACATCCCTGTCTGACTCCCGAACTCACCGAGAGAGTAGGACCTACCCAACCATTCACAAGCGGGAAGCTTTCGGCTTGCCTGTAGATCACTCTAATCCAATTGACCACCCGCTCTGGGAGCCCATACCTGCCAAGTAGACACCAGAGGTACTCATGATTGACTCGATCAAAAGCCTTCGACTGGTCCAGTGTCAGCAACTACTTTTCCCACTTCTCAGCACGACACCGCTCAACGGCCTCCCGGACACCAAGGACAGCACTAAAGGTGCTACGACCTTTCATGGTGCAATGCTGAGAAGGAGAAAGTACAAGGTCTGTAATCTGAATCAACCTGTTAAACAGCACTTTTGCCAGAATCTTGCGATCCACATTAAGAAGGGCGATGGGGCGCCAGTTCTCAATCTTGGATTGGTCCGATCCGTTGGACATTACTATAAAGGCAGATGTCCTCATGGAAGGAGGGCATAAACCCTCACCCAGGCACTCATTAAAGACTTCCATAAGACGAGGGGCCAAGATGTCGACAAAGGTCTTATAAAACTCGGATGTCAGGCCATCCGGTCCTGGGGACTTTTTCATAGACAGACTATCTATGCAGCCTTGACCTCATCTACCGTTATATCACCATCCAGGGTGTCAAGCGCAGCTTGCAAGTTATTCACACCAGGAGTTTCCTTCAGAAATTGCACCATCTTCCCTCTGTCAAGTGATTTCCCAGAGGGGAGGCCAGAGTAGAAAGAGCCAATGATGCCAAGAATGCCCTCCCGAGACTTTTGAAAGACACCATGCTCATCACGCAGCCCTCGCACCTCCTTAGCATTGATCGAGTTCCTACACCTCTGGTAGGGGTCTGGCGAGTGGTATTGACCATAATCCCTCTCCAGAACTAAGGAAGCATACCGATCATACTGACACTCCTTCAACCGAGCCTTCACCCGGGAGATCTCCCCACCATCTCCCTCTTCAGAGAACAGGAAAGCAAGTTTCCGCCTCAAAGCTGAGTAGGTATTAATTTTTACCAAGTTTCTGTGACTTACGAGGCGGCGGAAGAAGCTCCGAGTTCGCTTCTTGCAAACCTCCCACCACTCTGACCTACTCCAACCTGCCTCCAAAAGTGATTCCTGTGTTTTAAAGAAGTCTCTAAAGGACTGTCTAATCTCATCCTACTTTAGGACCTCAGAGCTCAGGCGCCACAGGCCCCTGCCTTTCTGAGGGTTTTTTGAGGTGTTCAAGCTGACACACAGACAAACGTGATTGGAGAAATCCACAGGTCTCAGCACAGGTGCCGAAGTCGCAGAGCCCTCCTTAACAAAAAACCTGTCTATCCTAGACCTACCCGTACCTCTAAAAAAAGTGAAACCCGTGAGGTCTGGGGAATGGAGAACATGCACATCCACCAGACCTGCCTGTCTAACCATGCTAACTAGAAAAAGGGAATCGTAGCCCAGCGTAGAATTGGATCCTTCCCTGTCTTTGGGCCTAATAATGGTGTTGAAATCACCTCCAAAAATCTATAAAGGCTTTATGACTAACACATAGCCTTATGAGGTCTGAGGACAGGTGGTGTTTGTTGAAAAAAATATGGTGACTCTGTTCCCAGATCCGCTTAGCCACTCGGCCACTGTTTTTTTTATATCAGGTTGGACTATTAAGGGCCATTCTACTTTAATCTTGCGAAGATTGCGTGGCCTTTTGTCTGCCACTTCTTCGAAGATTTATGTGGTTCCCTCTTTAGGAGTGGAAAAGGACCATGTCTAAGCCAAAGAAATAGACCATGGATAGAACACTCTTCTATGATTGCCAGAGAGACATGAACATGCTCCCAGTTGCCGTGGCTTTAGGGGTGTTTGCTATATGAGGTCACACGATTCCATCCCACAGTCTCTCTCTACCTATCACCCAGGTTATAGACCTACTGAATTGCCCCCAAACACAGCGCTCTCACACCCCCAGACACTTCAGATTTGCCACCACCTATTGAATATGGGCAATAGGATCCCAATATTCTGCCCCACACTTGCATGCAAGCTTCTAGCTATCCACAGACTAGCAAGACTCATACCAGCAAGCAAAGGGTCTTCACACCTGCAGACTGTTATACAAATGTAAATGCAAGCACACACATCTTGTTAATCAAATGTATCAACAAATCACACACTGGCATTCAAGGGTTAACCTGGGCGAGCTATTTCTTCTTAACAAGTTATTGGATTCGTTAGAGTATCAAGGATGCAACATATTAAATTATAGATTAAATATACAAAAGTACAGGGCATACAGATATCAAAAAATAATTAATAAACAATTAATAGATTGAGATAACATACAGAAGAAAAATAGTTTAAAATAAAAAGGACTAAATTCAGTGTACAACATACATCGAAGTGGTATATTCTGGCCAAGGGCAATTGGCTTGGAAGATGGACAGCTTATCAATGTGAATTGATTTCTCAAAGTCTGACAATTTGTTGTAACTGGTCTCAGTTTTTTAAAGACACTTCCACACCTTTCTCCACCCCCAGGGGTTGTGTCTGTGATACTTTTTTCAATCACCATTTGCATGTTGCCTGATTTAATACCCAATTCTACTATGTGACCTAACTTTTCTGTGGAGCGTCACAGACCCAATTTTATTATTAATAACTCCCTTGTGTCAGGATATATCTCACATCAAGAGCTCTTTGAAGCCGCCATTGGTGACACTCTTATCTTCTCACACTGGGATGTTCAAATATGCATATAACAGACTTTCTGTCTTCACATTTTACACTTTAGTAGCTGAACTTATCAATGGATTCATTTGATATAATATATTTACACTGCAGTTATGATTTATCCCTTATTAATAACTGTAATTTCTCTATTTTCATGACACAGAGTTTGGGTTAATTTTACATGCAAAGCTACACCAGAGATTCTGGTGGAGAAAAACATAAAGAATTCCTGGCATAGGGTATTCTAAAGAAATTGTGGTTTATTGGAACATTTAATGACTATTCAATTGATATTATATCATTGCAGCTTTAATTAGTATGATTAAAAATGGAAAGGTTGCAACCTTATAAGCACCTCTGTTCATTTTGAAACATAATAAATGCATTATGGCAATCAAACGTAAAACACTGCGGTAATTACAGCAGTCAATACAGTTAAACACATTTACATATGATGCTGTAAATAATGTATAACATAATAACAGCTTTCAGTGTGACATAAAACAATGTATTTGTACACATAGGAGTCTATGCACTTTATTTCTTTCCATTTCACATGTGGAGTGTAAACCTTTAACTAACTGTGCTTTGAGCTGAGAGTCTAAACTCCCACTTTGGATTCAGCTCAACGCCAGATTTTTCTTTTTACATGAGCTGAAAATGTGATTTCAATTTGATTTTGGCCCCACATCTGACACAAAATGTGGGAAAGCCCAGAAGTATGTGGCTGAAGCATTTCATTCCAAAGACGTGTCCAGGGCAGCAATGGAAAATTACCTGCAAATGCTTCTGGTAATAATGTACATACATAAGATTTATAGCCCTTTGCTATCTAAATATTACAATGTTTATCTTCTGATATGCACTATTTAATAAAATGATGTTTAAAAACTAATACAATGTAACACTAGTGTATTTTGTTAAGTGTGCTAGCATATGCATATATTTGTGTGACACTTGAATTTGCTAAATAGATGGAGATGATTTACTAACCGTGCAAAACCAAGCAACCGTCATGTGATGCCACAAGACTGCTTGAGCATGAGCTTGCATGGTAAGAAGTCAGGTGTTCCAGAGGAGCTAATTTTTGTCAAGGATTGGAGATTTCTGAAAATTTAACGTTGAGTTTGATTGTCAGGAACATGTTCACAGTACAAACTTCTATATACACAACTTTAATTTTGTGGTTTGAAAATTGCAGTTCATGTTTGCTGTTCACAATTCACGTTGGAGGTTCACTGTTAGTTCTCTGTTTTTAAATATTTTTGTTTTAAAATGCTATATAAATTGTATATTTGAATAATACATTTTTTTTACTTTTTTCATTTGATCTGTGAAAATTCATGTGCTTAAAATTTGAATTTCACCATTTGCATTGGAAAGCAGTTAAAATGTATAAATTTAAGCATGAACATGTTTGAGCCAATGTTCAGGTGCGACCTGGCATGATAATGTGCTAGCCACTTTCACCATATGCTAAATGGCTCAATTCTGGGCTAACGGGCATGCTCATGCTCTAACTGGCTTGCACATAGTCATTCACCTCCCTCAAAATTAGCTCAATTTTTTAAACTGATCTAAATTTAGAGAAATGTTATTGAATTTTCTAAATTTTGTTGAGATTCGATGAACTGATTTTAGAACGAGTTTACAGCTGGTCCTGACATCTCTAGTAAGGATGATGGGTGGATTGGGTTGCTTGTTATAAATAGCAAGATATTGTCAATAATACATCTGTTTAATTGCTAAAAGCACTAAAACAGGATATTGTTTTGTGTGCAAAATATAAAAAATTAGCTCGGTAGTCGAGTTCCTAATTTGTGACATTGCACAGAATTTTTTCACTGCTCAAAATGTTTAGATTTGAACACTAGCTTTAAGGAAGTGCTCGTCAATCAATTTCAAATACTTTCTTGGCTTCATTTATGTGCACAATATAATGCATCTACACAATTCTGTGCATGTAAACCATTGTGTCTAAAGATAAAAAGATGTGATAGTTCAAAAACACCCCACTGTCTTCTTTCTTATCTGAGTTATACAATAGTAGAAAAAAAACTAATTGTAGTTGTGGTTGCCTTCAAAGCTCTATTGTAGTGCGCTAGTGATAAATAGGTCAGGGTGATGTGGAGGAGGCATAAAAGCTCAAACTAATAACTTCTAGACTCTTTTACAATATTTAAAGTGAAATCTGTAGCTCATAAGCACATAGATTAGAAATAACTAATATATGTGGTTATTGTTCCACAAGAAGGCAGCAGACAATTATATAATTATACAATAAAACTTGGTATCAATTGAGGGATATGAATTGAAAAGAAAAATGCACGATCTTCCAAAAATGAGCAGTACATTGGGTAATAAATAAAAATAAAATTGCTTAAAAGCTGCTTTACCACCTAATCCCGAAAATCTTTTAAATTCACCACCATACAGTGGCAGGGAAGGGGTGGTATGGGTTGGAGAACCAATGCTGCTTTAAACAGAAGTAAAAATGTTATAGACTCCGTTTTGAGCTATGGGGACATGACGATAGAGGAGATTGATGGGAGCCATCATATAGAGCTGAAGTGGGACATTTTATATAGGGAATTGATGTGGATATGATATCTGTGGGATTGATGGAAACATATATGGACGATTGATAGGGATGGGGTGATATGAGTAATTAAAAGGGACTTTATGATATGTGGGATTGATAGAGGAGATAATATAGGGGATTAATGGGGAATATGGTGATATTGGAGGATTGGTGGAGTATATAATAAGGGGGAATTTTTGATGATACTGAGGGATTGGTAATGATATAGAAGATACATGACATAACAATGATAAAAGGCACTAGGCACATCCCCTCATGGTCCTAGAAACTATCAAAAACATTTTTGGATTTGGGGTCCACAAATTTCAAGTTAAGCCCTTGTAAGTAGTTGTTGAGTGGGGGGGGTGTTATAATAATGTTTATTTATATGCTCTTTGCTAACACTTGTACTGTATGTGTTTTGTAGTAAGAATAAGTTGTTAATAAAGTTAAAAAAGGTAAAGAAGTCAGGAATCTCAGTGTTATTATCCAAACATGCTCCATGCGTAATCCCTTCTCACACTCCTCTCTCAACCCCGAAAATTCTTGATGCAGTTTTTTGTGTATCATTCCAACCTAATTAGACTTAGTTGCATTCCCAGATATGCTTTTTAGGAGGTTCTATCTCATACAGGTACCAGAGGGCTGGTGCAATGATAGTCAATGACAATGATGACTAGCAGCAGTATTATCTAGCCGCATCTACTTGGCTGATTGCATATTGATTCCTGCAGCTGATAGCACTTAAGTCTAGTCAATATTCTCTGCGATGTATATAACACATCATTACATTATTATATTGTGTACAAACAGGGTAGTGCATGTTAGCATTTACTACAAACTCTGTCAAGCCATAACACTATGCTGTTGTTAAGTGTACGCACACTTCTATGCCTGATTTACTGGTGCAAATACAACTGTTTTTCATTTTGAGATACATCCAATTCAACATAAGTAATTTTTTTGTGTGTGTTTTTTCCCTACATATGTTCAGTTTGTAAATGCATCCAACTCTAAATGAGGCCTCCAATGATCCAAACCTATCTTAGCTATGCCACACCAAACAGACCCATTACCTGCAATAGTGCTCCCCTTACTGTTGAGTACCACTGGCTCCGATTTCCTCCACTATATATTCATCATTTCATCTAACAACACCGTCCTATTACTTGTCAAGGAAACCTACCTAACTTCTTCACTTCTCACTTTGCATTGGGGTCCACAAACTTTGAGTTAAATGCCTGTAAGTATTAGTCGTGTAAGCTCTAATGAGTAGGGCCCTCTTCCCTCAGTCTCTATACCTATTACTTCTGATCCAGCTACACTGTACTAGCTATGCTTTGAGCTTTTGGAGTCTTGGTAGTACTCATTTATTGTTCTGTGCTGTTATACCTTGTATGCTCTACTGTTCGTAATCTGTACGGAGTTGCGGAAATCTTGTTGCGCCATATAAATAAAGGATGACGGTAATAAATAATAATAATAATAATAATAATAACAATAATATTCTCTTAACTAATTCACTCATTCAGTGTCAAATATCTCTATGCTGACGATATCCAAAATCTACCTTTCCTTCCCTGACCAATTTCTTTACTATTATCTCATGTGATCAGCTGTCTCTGATATTTCCACATGGAAGTCCCATAATTACTTAAGCTCAACATGTCCAAAGCAAAGCTTATCATCTTCCCTCCTCCAAAATTCCCTTGATTGTTAATAACACCACAATTTTTCAGTCTCCCAACCCCACAGCCTTGAAGTCTTGACACCACCCTGTGCTTTACCTTTAACAACCAGTCTGTCTCACATTCCTATATGTCCACCTCTGAAATGTTGGGAGAATATTTCTTACCCAAGAAATAACCAACGTTCTTATTTATTCTCCTATTATATCCAGTTTTGAATACTGAAACCTCCTCCAGTCTGGTATTTCACTCACCTATCTGTCCCTAAATGCAGAGGCAAAATATTGCTCTCTCGCCGCTCCATATCTGTCATATTACTCTGCAAATCCCAATATTGGCTGCCCACATAGTCCAGAATCCAATTCAAATTATTCATACTCACCTACAAAGCCCTAAACAGCACATATAGCTCAAACATTATTTCTAAATACTCTCTCTGATGCCCTCCTTACAAGACTTTTTATGTGGTCATTTCCTACTTATAAAAATTTCCTACAACGCTCAATCAGTCTCTAAGTTTTTAAATCTTTAAATGCTCTCTGAAAACCCAGTTCATTATTAGTCTCAATGTACTCTCACCTATGCTACTCATATTGGTACAGCATTACTATTGCCCCCATATGCACTTTAAGCCACACTTGCTCCTCTCTTCTCAGCTTTGCTCTTTTTACATTAGACTGCAAGCTCTCTTCTGAACAGGTCCCTACTTACCATTTATTTTCATGGTATTTCTTGAGTCTACCTTGTATGTCCATCTTTTATATATGCACTGTTTGCACTACTGTGTAGCACTGCAGAGCACTTAGCACCATACAAATCAATGACAATAACAAATCTTTATTATATAGCACCAACAAATTCTGCAGCAGAGGACTTTTAATCATTCACATTAGAGCTTAAAGTCTACATTCTCTACCACACTCTAGGGTCAATATTTATCAGAATCAGGGCCGACTCCTCCTGTCTTCTTGGTAGTTGGGTCCTCCCCAGAAACCAGCTACCTCTGTTGCGCACTACTCAGTTCCCTCCCCCGTTATGCTGTGCACTGTTACATGCAATCTGGACAGTTTCCAGATTTTGTTTTTCTGAATGGGAGGTCGCTGGAGTGTCCTGATTCTCGTGGGGGGATGGGGGGGGGGTCGCGGGGGTGACCTGATTCTTGCATGGGGGGGGTCGCGGGGGTGCTGTGATTCTCACGCAGGGAGAGGTCGCGGCAAAACATTGGTTTCCTACAGTGGTGCCTGTATAATTGGTGGTACAGGTGTAGTATGGGGTGGCAATGTTGTAGTGTGTTTGGGGCTTAGTATTGTTAATAAGTAGGAGAGGGTATTGTGTAATGTGGGGTTGATGCTGGTTGCTGTAATGTGGGGGGTGATGCCGAATGCTGTAATGTGGGGGGGTCATGCTGGACGCTGTAATGTGGGGGGTCATGCTGGACGCTGTAATGTGGTGGGTCATGCTGGACACTGGAATGTGGGGCTGATGCTGGTTGCTGGAATGTGGGGGTGATGATGTAGTATGAGTGTGTGTGGGGGGTTATTTATTGCTGTAATTTGGGCACTAATAATGTATTGTCATGGTATTTATTGATGTAATTGGGATGCTAACAATGTAATGTTGAGGGTCATTAGGAGAATAAATACCCCCCCCACACACACACACACACACACACTCATACTACATCATGTTGTACAGCACCAGCAGCGTGCACTGCACCATCATTAGTGTGCAACAATATAGTGCATGGAGCCCACAACACGTGTGTGCTTTAAATGCCAGGGCTGATTTTTAGTCCCAGTCCGGCCCTGATCAGAATCCAATTATTCTATTATAATGTTTTTGAACTGCGTGAGGAAACCCACATGAGCACAAGGAGAACTTAAAAACTCTACACTGATCTTGCCTGAGTCAGTATAGAACACATGGTCTCAGCACTGAGAGGCAGCAATGCCAATCACTTGGCAACCATGCAATCAGACATAATAATGCCTAACAACTTACTGCCATGATTATAATACAGTTGACAGAAATGTATGTTGCTGTTGTGTAAGATTTACTGTTTAATAAAAGCATCTTCTTTAGCTTCAACATGCCTGGACAATGTGCTGAATTATCTGCTGCTTACAGTTCATCAGTTTATTATAGCGTAATACATTGTGAATTAACACTCATAATAAATCATACATTGGAAATTGTTCGCAGAGCTATCCAATAATAACTGATGTCATGGGAAAACACATAGCAGCAACAGACCAAATGGGATACGGTTACATTTCAAGTAGTTATATTAATGTAAGCAGAAATTCTGTGCAAAAATATATCATCTTTGAAACATCATGCAAGTGGATAATTGTGAATAAAGTAAGGGATAGCTAGCTGATTACATTTCAGTAAATGAATTGCCCTGAACTAATTGTGCATCCTGAAAAAGTATTCATCTCTTGCCCAACTGTGCTTGGGATTTTTCCCTATCTCTTAAGTAGCAAATTCTATATATTTTTATGGACAGATAGGGCTTTTTTTTTTACCATAATTGAGTAAATATCTTTTTAATTTATGTTCATTATAATGGGAAACAAAAGAAGCAATATAGGTAAATAACGAGTACAGTAAAATTGTGTTCATGTAATTGAAATATAATTGGTGGATGCAGCCGCAGATATACCTGTCAGGAGGCATAGCTGTTGCGTATGCTTGACGATTGGAGCAAAGATCTATGTTGATGATGATGATATCAGCACAGACCTTGGCAGTGTTGAAAATAAATATATTTACATATATACTATAAATATATTTAAAAAAATCCATGCCAAAACATGAACTAAACACCAATGCTGATTACCTGGGCTGGTTAAAGTGATGATTAATAAAGTGGGGTCCCCGCACAAAAGCCACCACCAGCATCAGCTATGGCAGGCTGGTCAGGTCATGCTAAAGCATGGAAATCTACAGCTTGGTTTGCCTTTATTGTAGTTGGACACAGCCCCAGCCCATTCCCCACAGTGCTGAATTTCCTAAGGGAATAGGATCCGCAAAAAAAATGCAGGCCTCCACTAGGGAGAAACAGTGACCTGCTGATAGCACTAGGGGCCCTCCAACATGTAGTGGGTGTTGGCATAATAATGTGTGCTGCCGGGTTCCCGAGAATCGGGGACCATCTTGAAATGCACTCCAGCTAGGCGCCGCGTGAAAAGTGTTTAAAGAAAAATGTTTTAAAATAAATTAAATATTATTTTAAATGTGCGCTGAAGCGCCGGATGAGTTGCACCCAGCGCTTTAGCAGGGAAAGTGTTAAAAAGTGTAAAATGTAATTTAAATGTAAAAAAGTATGTGTCGGCGTACAGTGCTGAATGGGTTAACTCCCGGCGCTAGGTGCCGGTAGTGTAACTATATGTATTAAATGTAAAAATATGTGTTATAAATGTAATAAAGTGCAATGTATATGTGTAAAATAATAAAGAGTACTAACCCTGTGCTGGGGCTGCAGAGGCAGCCCTGGATCCCCTTCACTTATCAACCAGCTTCCTGGAACTAAATGGATCCAGGAGGTGCAGCACCTCCTGGGGGTCCCAGGAAGCTAAGTCCCTAGTTGGAGCTCCAATAGCTTCAACTAGGCACAGGGCAGGGACTGCTGCCCCAGAACGGGGTCCCTGGAAGTAACTTTGGGCGGGAGATTTAAAAGATAAATCTCTCGTCACAGACAGAGAGGCACCAGGGGAGGAGAGTGGGCTGAGCCCCCCTCTCCCTGTTAGCTCGTGGACATGGGGGAAGTATACTCCCCCCTGCCACTAGCAGCAATGTTAAAGGTGTTAAACTCTCTGGGCTGATTCACCTGCAAGCTGCATGAATCAGCCCAGATTGGTTAAAGAGACAGGAGGACAGAGAACCTCCTGCTAAGACAAGTCTCAAATGTGTATAAAAAAAGCTCTGTTTTGTATTAAAAGCTGTTCTTCTTGTATCATCTGACCTGAGCACTAATACCTTCAATCAGTGTGACTGAAAATAAACATCACTTGCTTCAAAGACCTGCTTGGAAACTTCTCTATCCTGTGACCTACAGAGTAGACTCAACTCTAATCCGTTCCCGGCTGTTCTGAGGTTTGGACCCAGCACCCAGTACCACCGGTCTGGCACCTACCCAGCAGCTCTAGCCAGTGTGATAGGCCAGGGGGGATCCATCTACAGCAACCCTTATCTATAGGATGAGGTCAGGGGTACCAGCCCAGGTACACCAGTAACAGGGTACGCTAGCAGCGTCAGTCACCCCGAAGAAATCCGGTTCTAGATGCCAGTAAGGAGTCCAGTGGTGGCAGCACGTTTAAGCCCCTCCTACTTTGGCAAGAGGGTGCATTGGGATAATAAAAGGGAACGGTGGCAAAGTAAGCCCAACCGGTTCCCAGCAACAGCAGACAGGGTGGCATAGGCGGTCCATCCTGTCACAATGTGTAAATAACAATAATAAGTAAAAAATAACTTTTCCATTTGCAGCACTACCGGTTCCGACAGCCATAAGCTGCTTGAGTATATTGTTGCTGTTTGCCTCCCTGCATGGTAACAGCCCAGGCTATGAGATGAGGTCCTTAGATCACATTTTAGGGGGGGGAGCACTCTTTATTTATTTTAAATTCTTTATAAAATGTACATTAAAATTCCAGTTATCATCTTCAAGTTGATGGAGATGACTGGTGTCTTGAGTATGCCACTGCATCATGATGCGCTCAATGCGTGTCATGTGATGATTTTGGCATGGTGGCACAATGGTTAGCATGGCTGCTTCACAGCACTAGGGACATGGGTTCTCTCCATGTTTCAAAGAGAAGTTTGTCTGTGCTCACTACCTTCCCTTAAGGTATGTTGTAGGAAAGAAAAGGCTAAGGAGATGCTCTAGAACCAAGGTGTTTGAAAAAGGTGGAGATGTTGCTTATAGCAACCAATCAGTTTCTAGCGGTTATATATTTAGTACATTCTACAAAATGACAGCTAGGATCTGATTGGTTGCTATAAGCAACATCACTACCTTTTCAAACCCGCAGTTTAGTAAATATACCCCACAGACTCACAGCTCTCAGCATGTCATATCATGGCGAGAGGGGGGGAGGAGGGGGAAGATTTTACAGTGTACAGTGCAGACAGAGGTTCCAAAGCCTCTCTGCTCTCTACATCATTTGCCACCTGACTGTGGTTGCCATGGTAGTGACCACCCACTGTTGAAACTCTACAGAATTAGAAATAATTAGTAGCAGCCTGAAGAAACAGACCAAGGAAACATGGTAATTACAAAGCTTTATTATATCATGCCACAGTGATTTATGTTGAAAAAACAAAACTTTATCTGCTGCTGCTTTAATTACTTAATGTACATTTTTCTACATAAATAAATTGTTTACGAATTGTAAATATATGTTTATACTTTTATTATAGTAAATATAATCTGTGTGTGTCCATTTTGGAAGAATGTCTTGTATTATTATTATTGACCTTAATCAATAGTGGTGGTTACCATGCCATCATAGTCTGGAAATGTGCATGCTTCATGTCTTTCTGCGTTCATGCCATCTGTTTACTGTTTATGTGTATGCATATTAGTACAGCCATTGAGCATGTGTTTTCTAATTTAAAGGATTAATTAGCGTTAAGAAGGGAATATTAAATCCAGTGGGAAATTTATATTTGTATACATACAATTGAGATGCATAATTCCCACAAATGTTAAAATCTCAAACTCTGTAAATCTGCTACATATATTTTATGTACTGGTAATGTGTTATGTTAATAATGATGACAGTAATAATTATGCTCGCAGATAAATTGCCATAACCCTTTTTGCTCTCACACTGCCCTAGTTATGTCAACCAGGTTACAGTTCCACTTGTATTTACCCTGTTATATTATGGCTTACAGTGCCCACATCACTTGTAATAACTTCTGTCAGCTGGAACAAAGCTGAAGTGTACTGTGCCAATTTGGTTCAGCTAGAATCACTTATTATAGCTCAAACATACAGCTGAAGCTATTGAGAAAGATATGGGTCCCTGAATTACACCCATGACCTCATCAGTCTCAATGATCCTTTTATCAACATATAATACACTATGGACATAATTTAGAGTTGGACACAAGTGCTTTTGTGCTGTGTTAATATATGTCTCCTGTAAAATGTGTCCTACTGGGCATATGTATAACTTGCGCCAGTATATTGACCTGAACGTATCTAACTCTTGCAGTTCCTTGAAATTCAAGATGCGAATCTGGGGAGTTAATGTGCAAGTACAGTACAGTAACAGAAGTAAGTTATGCATGCCCCTTTGAGATGCCTTATGAGTTATACATATCTTTTAAATACATTCTGTACTGAGGTTAAATAAGGCACCTACACAAGATGGGTGCAATATTCAATTTCATCTTTGTGACTGACCCATATTTGCCTCGCAAGTCTCTATATGTTTGATTAAAGCTTAACGCACAATTAAATAACCTGTTCAGAAGAGGTTATTTAATATACAACATCAAACATTACATTTTTACAAATGTGTTTTGTATGTTAGATGGTAATTAAATGTTATATGCTACGTTTATCACTGACAAAAGTGTGTTGAGTGACACTGTCAGTAAGGAGCTGCGTTGAGAGGAGTGACTGACAGAAAAGAAGAAGACAGAAGAAAAGAAGACCATTGGAAGGTAAGTAGAATAGAATGGTGTAATAAGGGGCAGCAGTGTGATGGAGTGGGCAGCAGTGTGATGGAGTGGGCAGCAGTGTGATGATGGGACAAACATATCTGTTATTTGTTGCTCTTATTGCTGTGATTTTAGAGCTATATAGTACAGATGTTCACTGACCCCCGTGTTCTTGTTTGATTTTGGATCTGGATTAACTTTGTGTTTTGGTTTTGGTTTTGATTTTGGCAAAACTGCCCTTGCGTGTTTTGCTTTTTCCCCCCCCTACATTATTATTAACCTCAATAACACTAATTTCAAGTCATTTGCAGTCAATTTTGACCACCTCACAGGTCACAATGTTATTTTCATATACTTTCAAGCAAAGACTGCAGCAACCTGGCTGGATGCTAAGCGACAGAGCAATGACACAAACACACAACAGTTCATAGCACATCTAGGAAACATTGCCACACGGCAGTGGCAGAAAAGAAAAGTGCTGCAAGATGGAATTGTCCTTGGATCATGAAATCAGTTATGGTTCATTTGATCTCACCACCCGTTCCTTGGAGAACTGTGGTAATTCTACAGCTAATACATGGCGACAAGCGCTGACCCCCCCTTCAGGAGTTCAATGGAGTGCGGTTATGGCCTGGGCCTCCGGTGTCCAGTCAAGAGCTTGAGTCTGGGACGGTGGGCTCCAGTACCTATTTTGCGGGGGAGTGGTGTGCTGCCCCATGGACTAGGGAGTGGGTGCTGTCCGGCTGGATGGCTAATTTGACACTCCTCGAGATTTTCCCGATAATAGTGGCGGTAGAGCTTTCATCAGGCAGGTTGGTTGGGAAGCAAATAGTCTTCTGGTGCGACAATCTTGGGGTTGTGCAAGCGATCAATAGGCAAAGGGCCACGTCACCTTGAGTGATTACGGTCTTTAGGAGGTTAGTTTGGCGCTGTCTGGAATGCGACATATGCTTTCAAACTAGACACATGGCTGGAGTGGAGAAGGAGTTGGCGGATGCGATGTCCACGGGGCAGATGGAGAGGTTTAGAGTGTTGGCTCCCAGAACATCCCTAATTAAATTAATTTCCACCATTAATAAAGCCTGTAATAAGTGTATAACTCAGCTCAATAAACATGCTTCCTCAAGCCAAGGGACCAAAAACAACTTTGCTTGGTTGATCATAGTGATCAAATAGAGTATATCAAGGCTGAACTGTTAACTATTTGGTCACAGGTCACTGAGCAACCCCTAAGTTTGGTAAATAGTAAAATTTACCATTTAGGTAAAAAAAATAAGACAAGCTGCTTGTTTCCCAGCTATGGGAGAAGATGTCTGTCAATAGTGTGTTGTGAATTAAAATCTCAGAGGAAGTTGTCATCTCTAATCCAGACAACAATAAGGGAAACTACTTTAGGTAATTCAAGGCAAGATAGAGGCGGGAGAGAAGTTCAAACAACTGTGAATTTATTTAATATGTAGAAAACATCCAGAGTAATCGATGATCAGATACAGAGGAAACACAGAGTGTAACTGATTAATGAGCACAGAGAAAGAAAAGTCACTAGTAATGGTAGTTTCAAACATCTGTAGTAATTAAAGATTTTCTGGCAGAGACACTGGCAGTCTGCACTACTCACAGATGCAATCTTGGAAATGGATGCTATCCAATATTCCTGACCACCTGAAGGTAGCAAAAGTCTAAGTGCAAATGAGAAAAGCCCAGAGCCCCTCTGTGCAGTATCAGCAGGGAGAGTGATGTAGAATGATTTATTTCCTAGTCACAGACAATAGTTTCATTAAAGCAGTTCTATGTTCAAGCAGCAGTACTCACAGGAGAAGTAAGCTGGATTGCAAAATGCTTGGAGTAGTAGTGCTGTTTGCGAAGGTACATAGTCATATTTGAAGCAGAAACCGATATCTTAAGACTTTCAGAGAGCAAGCTGTTCAGGAGTGTGACAAAATGAGTTTGATAACACCTTAACCAGCATGTTCCTCGTTTCTCACAAAATGTGGATTATAGCATATACTTTTTAGAGACCTTGTGTAACGATACTGGTGGTATCTGAAGCCCAATAGCCGAGTAGATATCCAGAAAGTAGTCAGACGTTTGCTGGGTCTGTACACAAGCAGGGTAGTCAGTATTTGCTGGGTCGGTACACAAGCAGGGTAGTCAGACGTTTGCCGGGTTGGTACACAAGCAGGGTAGTCACGAATGCAAGGAAGTGCAGAAAGTGTCAGGAGCCGAGCAGGCAGAATACTCAAGCACATGTCTAATCCAGGAAGTGTCTATTATAGGCCCAAACAGGAAACAGGATCCAAGATGGGTTCTCCTTGATGCCATTCTGGCCATCTTGTATAAGGGCAAATCAGAGGGCAACTTTACGAATGCAGAGACCTCTAGTGGTCGAAGGTGCAAATATGAAAGCAAGTACTTACAGTATTCCCCCCTTTCAATAGTGTCCTATGGACGGTGCTTTGCTGGGTTTCTCTGGGTATTTTTGATGAAATTCACACAACAATTGAGGCGCATGAACATTCTGGTTCCCATGAATTGTTTTCTGGACCATATCCCTGCCATTGTATCAAATATTGAAGCTTATTCCTAAATATTAATGAATCTATTATTCTACTACAAATTCTTCATGTTCATTAATTTGAACAGGAACCGGAGGAGGCAAGGTACGATCAGAAAAAGAATTTGGAATGCCATAGTCAGAACATTAATCTGGTCACCTTGCAGATGGCAAATGTAGCACCATGGGTATTGTTCCAATGTCTGGTTGGTGCATTCAGTCTGTCCATTTCGATTGGGGATGGAAGGCAGTTGATAATTTAATATTAATATTAAGAGTCCTCCAAAACTGTTTTCAAAAACTTGAAGCAAATTGCACTCCTTGGTCGGAAGCCATCAGGAACTCCATGTAGACGAAAAACTTCCCTGATTAGTAATTCTAATGTTTCTAGTGCAGAAGGAAGTCCACGACACGGCACAAAGTGTGCCATCTTTTTGAATCGATCTACAACCACCAGAATTGTGGTCATACTCTTGGATGATGGTAATTCCACACTAAAATCCATGGAGATTCAACCCCATGGATGAGAAGGGACCGGCAAAGGCTGTAAAAGTCCAAGTGGAGCAGTGCAGGGAGTTTTAAACTGGTCACAAGTGCTGCAGGATGATACTAATCTTTTAATATCCTCCTTGTATTTCAGCCACCAGAAGTAACAAGATAATAATTCATAAGTCTTGCAAACACCCTTGTGTCCTGCCAGTCTAGAGTCATGAACAAATTGCAGTACTTTTAATCGTGCTACTGCTGGTACATACAAGCGAGGTTCATACTTCCATCTGTTATCTTGATAGGTTAAGTGTAAATCTGTGCGGGGGTCTAAAAGGATCGGATCCATTCTGTAACCCTCTTTGATGTCAGGCAACAGCTCAACAGTGCCAATAGCTCCCAATTTGACTTCTGTCTCTTCTGGCTCAACCTGTGGTGAGTCTTCCATATATGCTCTGGATAGAGCATCAGCTTTTCCATTTCTGGATCCACATCTATAAGACATATCCAACTCAAAACGATTTAAGAATAAACTCCATCTGACTTGTCAAGGAAACAGTCTTTTTGCAGAACGCATAAATTCTAGATTCCAGTGATCAGTAAACACAGTTATTAGATGTTCTATGCCTTCAAGTAAATGTATCCATTCAGTAAATGCAGCCACAATGGTTAATAGTTCTTTATTTCTTACATCATAACTCCTTTCTGAAGCAGTAATTTGGCGAGAGAAAAAAAGCACATGGATGAAAAAGCATCTGCTCTCATATTCTATGTGATAATATTGCCCTACTGTTGAAGCTGAAGCATCTGCCTCGAGGATAAAAGGAAGTTCTGGGTTGGGATATATTAATATGGGATCTGCAGTAAACTTTGTCTTGAGCAAAGGGAAAGCATTTTCAGCTTCTGGAGACCAATGAAAAGATGATCCCTTCTTGGTTAGTTGAGTGATAGGTGTCACAATTTTGAAGAAGTCTTTAATGAAACGTCTATACAAGTTGGCAAACCCTATGAAACTTTGTACCTCTTTAACATTTCTTGGAGCTGGCCAATGTACTATAGCCTGGACATTGCTAGGGTCCATTCTCAAACCTTGAGGTGAAATGATATAGTCCAAGAACTGAATCTGTGTTTGGTGTAATTCACACGTTTCCAACTTAATATACAAACGGTGTCTGTGAAGACATTCCAGTACAGTTCGAACTTGTTGTTGATGCTACTCTTGGGAATTTGAGAAAATTAGTATGTCATCAAGATAGATAACAAGAAATTGGCCAATTAAATCTTTAAAAATGCCATTCACGAAATGTTGGAATGTAGCAGGAGCATTGCACAGTCCAAAAGGCATCACCAAATGTTCAAAATATCCATATTTACATTGAAATGCAGTTTTCCATTCATCGCCAGACCATATGCAAATCAAGGGCCTGATTCATTAAGGATCTTAACTTAAGAAACTTCTTATTTCAGTCTCCTAGACAAAACCATGTTAAAATGCAAGGGGCTAGATTTACTAAGCTGCGGGTTTGAAAAAGTGGGGATGTTGCCTATAGCAACCAATCAGATTCTAGCTGTCATTTTGTAGAAAGTACTAAATAAATGAAAGCTAGAATCTGATTGGTTGCTATAGGCAACATCCCCACTTTTTCAAACCCGCAGCTTAGTAAATATACCCCAAGGTGTGCAAATTAGTATTCTGTTTTGCACATAAGTTAAATTCTGACTGTTTTTTCATGTAGCACACAAATATCAACTTTAAATTTCAGTGTACAAATAAGCTATCAAGTATTTGTGTGCTACATGAAAAAACAGTCAGTATTTAACTTCTGTGCAAAACAGAAAACTAGTTTGCACCCCTTGCATTGTAACATGGTTTTGTCCAGGAGACTGAAATAAGATACCTCTTCATTTAAGATCCTTAATGAATCAGGCCCCAAGTTATATGCTCCCCGTAGATCTAATTTGGTGAAAATCCTTGCTAAGCGAAGCTTCTCCAGTAATTCTGAAATAAGTGGGAGTAGGTAACGGTTCTTGATTGTAACTTTATTTAATGCTCTATAATCAATGCATAGTCTTACTGAACCATCCTACTTTTCACTAAAAATTAGGGGCATCTGCTAGAGATGTGGAGGGACAAATAAAGCCCTTTTCTAAACTTTCATCCACATAATCCTTGAGGACCTTTAACTCAGGCTCAGTTAATGGATAAGTGCATCCAAAGGGTATGGCAACCCTAGGTAACAAATCTACAGGGTAACCATAGGGTCTGTGAGGTGGTAACTTGTCAGCATTCTCCTTACTACAGACATTAGAAAAGTCTTTATATTGTGGCGGTAGCTAGTCCAATACAAGAAGTGGGGAATTATATAACTCGCTTACCTCTTCAACAGAGGGTCCAGGTTTAGTCTTGGAGGCATAGGTTTCTTGTGAAAATTAAATAGTCTTTGATTCCCAGTTAATGGATGGATTATTTGCAGCCAACCAAGGAATTCTCAGAATAATATAAAACTGGGGAAAAGAGATCGGTAAAAAAGTCAGAGTCTCTTGGTGAATTGGCTCCATTATGAGGTCCAGGAGTTCAGTTTCATGAGTGACTAATCCAGAGTTCAAAGGAGAACCATCCACAGTCATTAACACAGTTATCTGTTTCTCTCTAAACTCAATCTTATTTCTCTTAGGAAACATAATGTCCATAAAATTGCCATTCGAACCAGACTCTACCATTGCTGTACTGGAAATACAGTGTGCACCAATCTGGAATCTAATCGGAATTGAGAAATGCAAGTTATTATTCCCATTATTTTTCTCAGTTGATGCTAAGGAGGAGAGACAAGGAATAATTGCATTCAAATGCTGAGGAATATCAGAAATCACAGACTGCTTATCTGTAGAGTCTGCATCTGCTAAGGTGGCCACAGTCATCTGAGGTCTTTGTGACATAATGACCTGTTTTTCCACAATAAAGACACAAGTTCTCATGATGTAGTTGCTCACTTCTCTCATTGAAGCAACGTTTGTAAAATGTGTCTACTTGCATGGGTTAAGTCTCAAATTCCTTAGTGGATTTGACCTCAAAATTCCCATAATAGTTTGAAGTTGTGGGTTCCCGATAACTGGAGTATGTCCAGGTTAATGCTCTCCTTTCTTGCCGTCTCTCAAGCAATCGAGCCTTAATACGAAAACAATTGTTGATGAAAAGTTCAAGTTCAGTGGGTGCCTCTGCTTGGGCTAAATCATGTTTAATGGCCTCAGAATGACCCTTTCGATAGACAGACAACTGCGCCTCAGAATTCCATGTAGTGTCAAGGACCCACCTACGAAAATCTACAGTATATTCTACAACTAAGCATCTCCCCTGGCGCAATTTTAATAATGCCTTTTCAGCAGTCTCTTTCCAGTTTGGATCATCAAAGGTTTGTTTCATTACTTTAAGGAAGTCATCAAATTTCTCTTAAATTGGACTAGAAGCCTCGATATAGGGAGAAGTCCATGTGAGGGCGGTGCTCTTAAGTAGTAAAAGCATACACCGGACCATTGACTTGTCAGAATGAAATTGAGACTCATACAATTGGAAATGCATCTGACATTGATTAATAAATCCACTCAACTTTTTAGGCTCCCCTCCAGACCAAGCTTTGGGAGAGGGAGAGCAGCAGGGGATGTCGATGTTATAGGCACTTGCAGTGATTTGTTCTCCAACTTTATGATACAGTCCTCATGTTGAGACAGCCTAATTAGAAATTCCTGGAATCCATTATGTGCCTCACAAGCCTTTTGTGAAACATCTTGAATCTCTTGCTTAACCTGGGATTTGAGAGCTAAAAAACTGTCCTTCAGGAATTCCAGCTCTGCCTGGTATTCAATTAGCATGGAAGTTAAACTTGCCACATGCCGCTTAACAGGTATATCTTTGGCAGGATCCATTTCAAGGCTTGAGTATCCTGTAACAATACTAGAGGCACTATCTGAAGCCCAATAGCCAAGTAGATATCCAGCGAGTAGTCAGACATTTACCAGGTCAGTAAACAAGAGGGTAGTCAGATGTTTGGTGGGCCGGTACACAAGCGGGGTACTAAGGATAGAAATGACCGCACTAAGTGGGTTAATAAAGTAAACAATGCTTAACCCCAATATTACTAATAGTGTATTCCAGAGTTATTTTCCTATCATAGCTGGAGGGTGCTCCCTTATACTTGTACATTTGAATAGAGGGCCAAGAGAAAAGAGAGTATATGTAGTGGCACTCCGGGGTATAGCCATATACTCTCTTTTCTCTTGGCCCTCTACACAAGCAGGGTAGTCAGATGTTTGCAGGGTCAGTACATCAGCAAGTGACAGGAGTTGAGCAGGTAGAATACTCAAGCACATGTCTGAGCCAGGAAGTGCCTATTATAGGCCCAAATTGAAAGCAGGATCCAAGATGGTTTCTCCTTGATGCCTTCTGACCATCTTGGATAAGGGCAAATCTGAGGGCAACTTTAGGAATGCAGAGATCTTTAGAGGCCGGAGGTGCAAATATCAAAGTAATTTCTTACACCTTGCTATTGTTCCCGAGCTCAACGGAGTACAACTGCGTCTAATAGTGTCTAATTACATGTGGATAAGGGGACAATGTAACTCATTATAAATATGTATATTGCTTATTGTATATTGTTGATATTGCAGTGAAGCTGTTATTCATTGTTCTTAAAGTGAAGCCAGGTGTGTTATGGGTAAGGATGAGATTCCAAGATACAGGTGTGAGGGCTGTAGCTACATTCATTCCCCCCCCCCCTCCTTTCTCTACAGGAAGCAAGGAGAAGCTGGGGACCCTGTGACATCACAAAGTAGTGTAAGCGATTAATTTTAGGAGGGACTGACTGCTACCCTATCTTTGGAGGTGGGGGGCCAATTAGTATCCATTTTTCTCCATAGGACTAGTCTGGACAATTTGTCTACAACTCAGCAGGGGGCTTCTGTGGAATCACAGCTCATCTCCACTCCCCCCTCCAACCCCCTGATCCATCATCCACCAATTTTTAAAGAGGGAGAGAGCAAGGCATTTGCCCAGGGAGGAAAAACATTGTGGAAATTTGACCCTAAATATAATGAGCCACTCCATGGGGGATTCTCCTATATTACCACATGTAATAATCTACATATGCTATCTCACAATACAAACTATATGTTACAAGTTCAAATGCAAAATAACTATATGCTCCAAATACAAATGTACAGTCCCATTATCATTCTCATATATAACTGTTTCAAATAAAATCTTCATATAAACCTCATATGTATATCTCAGCACAGTTTTACTCACAAGTACTAACTACAGAGAGCAGAGAAAGCTCAAAGGTCTATGTGGAAAGAGCCAGAAACTGTGATTCTCTGGTTTTTCTAACTATGTTTGTGGGGGAAGACCTGTGTAGGAAATAGTCATCAATCAATCATACTTGCCAACTTTTCCTCGTTGGCTTCAGGGAGATCACAGGGTAGGTGGGCGTACGGGAAGCGGGGCTTGACAAATTGCATCATTTTGGCCCCACCCCCAAAAAGATTGTCACGGCGGGGCTAAGATGGCGCGATATTTGTGTCATTAACCCCCCCTCCGCCACTTATCTATTGCGGGGTGAGAACAGGGAGGTTGCCCTGCTCGCTCAGGAGGTCTCCCAGAAATGCGGGCTAAACATGCTAAATCTGCAGTCAAATTTGACTGCAGATTTATACCAAGACTGCCAGCCCTAATTTTTCTATTTCAGCAATGACAATTAGCAATGGAGCAATGGAGCTCTCCTGTTTGTGTGTTACCTATATAACACAGTACAATGTGACTGCAGATTTAGAAGACCAAGTCTGCCAGCCCTATTATTTGTATTTCAGCAATGACAATTAGCAATGGAGCAATGGAGCTCTCCTCTTTGTTTATTACCTGTATAACACCGTACAATTTGACAGCAGATTTAGACCAAGACTGCCAGCCGTATTATTTCTATTTCAGCAATGACAATTAGCAATGAAGCAATGGAGCTCTCTTGAATGTCACTAGAGACTTTGAAGAACACTGCTACCCCTCCTCTTTCTTTTCTACCTATGATGCTGCCCAACTGCACTAGAGACTAGCATCTCTAATTATAACCCCCTGTTCAAAAACATTCAGACGTCCCTTGAGAAGTGAAACTCTATATACTCTGTAACTCTGAAACTCTGTATATTTCAGATTGGCAAATTAACTGTATTAAGGCAGTCTCTTAAAGGCCAGACACAGATGATTAGGATTCAGGAGTAATGATGAAGGCTTAAACCCTCGCAGGCAGAAGCTAGAGAATTAAAAAGCAGCATCCACGGAGATGTTGCCTGGTCCCAAAAAGAGTCACTAGACTTCAGCATTTTTTCAAATTTGAAAAACTGATGAACCTGGAGAAAACTGTAGCAAAGTATAGTCCACTATCCATGGAGAAATATTGGACAGTCCCACAAAACGCAAACATGGGTAGTCTGGAAGTGATAACACATTTTACAGGAGAACTATATCATTTTTTTGGGGAAATAAGTTTTAAATAGGTTTTATTCTTTTCTCAATAATAATAGAAGAGGATGGGATACAGAATAGAAAATAGGGGGGAGAAATAGGTACAATGTAGCTATTAATGTTATAGAGCATCAAACAAAACTTTCAGAGGCAAATAGAGTCCAGAAACATCAATAAACAACTGGAGCATTTAAAGAATACAGGTCCAGGTAGAAGAACAATTGCAGATAGAACCAAAGGATAAGTTATAAGTTAAATAAGTTGGGAGTAATATTTGCTGCTCAAAGAGGAGAATAAGAGTACGGAACTATTAGTACAGGTAAATGGGAGGGGAAGGAGGGCAGCGGATGCATAGGTGACCTATTGAAATTACCAGTACCGCTGTAGAGATGCCTCATGAATCAGGCCCTATATGTTCAGGTAGATATATGTGCCATATTCTGTTAATAAGGCCATAATAGGGGGAGGCTCAGGGTTCCTTCAGTGTTCCACAAGACTTCCTCTAGCAGCATTTAAGCTATGCCTAATCACACTCTGTGTGTGCTTGGGTACATCTGGAAGGGTCAGTGGGAGACAAGTAAATTAGTAGCAGTCAGTGACAGAGTAAATCAATCTATGGACCTCTTTCCAAAATCCTATGATTTTGGAGCAATACCGTCATATATGGGACATTGTGATTTCTTGCCCACAACCCCTCCAACAGGAAGTTGAAAATATTTCCCAGAGTTGAGTGGGGGTTAGATACCAGCTAAATAATAATTTGTAAGTATTTAATTGTTAATGTGGACAATGATAGATCTGTTAACTGCACTTTCTCTAATTCAAGCCCACTATTTGGAGTCCAAGATCTCCCCTATGTCTTCTTTCCATTTTATTCTGAGTGGATCGTTTAGAGATTGATTGTAAAATATTAACAAGCTATATTGTGTTGATATAAGATCCTGTGAACCAGACCAGGTAAGGCAAAACGGTTCTAAGGGAAAATATTGAATTATGGCACGGGAAGGGATCAGTAAGGAGATTAAATGTTTGAGTTGTACGTACCTAAAGAATCCATTGGATGGTATACATACTATTCCAATTCAAGGGGTTTCTCTCGATAGATTCAATAAGCAGGGGGAAGTTTGCCACAAAGAGCTGATCATATGTTTTGGTCAGATGGATACAAGTACTTTATCGAGTGTGTCTGCCACCAGGAAATGTAGTTGCTTTTAAGAAGACTAAGCATACTAGGTAGAACATTTAGGGGAATTAATTCTATCAAAATTAATTTAAAGTTGAATAAATCTCCATAATGGGAGCTCCATACATAAGAATGGAAGCAAGGTATGCAGTTCAGATATTGTAGAACATCACTGGCATACCACGAAATCTTGTGTCCTCTGGACCAACTCTGATCCCTCTTATGTCCTGGTTATTATGAAGCCAAGCTGCTAGGGGCTCCATGAGCAGTGCAAACATTTTTTAATAGGAAAGGGTTTCAAAGCAAAACCATTTCTCAAAACCAGTTATCAGTTGGGTTGTAATACAAGGATGCACTTCTACAAAGGCTGGCAGAGTAAGTTGCATGAAGGTCCAATCAATCTTGTCAAAAGCCTTTTCTGCATCAATAGCTATCCCCACAGCAGAAGTAGCAGACTTATTGGCAGAGTGAATTAAATTTATTGCTTTGCAGGTATTATCAGTGGCCTGATGGCCTGGAATGAAACTTACTTGATTGAGGTGGACAGGGAAGGTATTACTAGAGCCAATTGGTTAGTTAGAATTTTTGCAAATATTTTAAGATCCACATTTAACAGTGAAATTGGCTTATACCTGGTTAATATAGATGGGTCAGAACCTGCTTTTGGAAACATGATGATCTCTGACCTCATGGGACCCCTATCTAACTTACTACCAGCGAGAAAGGTTTTAAACAATTCTGACAATAAATGCGAAAGCCCTGGAATTAATATTTTGTAAAAGGGGGCAGTAAAGCCATTTGACAGATTTAATTACCTGCACGAGCTCTTCTGCTGTATTTATTTAGAATCTCGGTCTGCACATTGGTAAGCCACAGGAGTTGACAGAAACTGAAAAAATCATTATACTTGAAGCTCAAAGCCCAGAGTCCAGAAACCAAGATCCCATTCATGTTAAAATGGAAAAGAAGCATGGACTAGGAGTTGACATCTGAATAATAGCACTATTTCTAAAGGCAGCCCTGATGTTTCATTGTCCCACACTAGGTTCATTAACGTCATCCTACAACCCCCTTAGTATTCTTCAGGGGATGTTGAGCCATGGGGATGACCCATCACATTTGGTGGTTAAATTACTGTCTAATATTTAATCCCTAATCAAAGAGGTCCTTGTCATTACCTTTGGGAAGCATTCCCAAATCATGTTGCTGGATGATAAACCTTTTGGATTTGGAACCCTGCACTTTACCTGACCAAATATATGTGTATAGCAGAAAAATATTTACATTACAGCAAGGTGGAAAAGTGATATGTTAGTGTTGAATATGGCTGTTTAATATAGGACATGAATGTATATACTATGATTAACAAGAGATTGTCTGTATTTTACAGGATAATATGTACAGCTTTAAGAATATTTGGAAACCTTAGGCTGATTATGTTGCTTGAAATTTTTAGCGCAATATTAATAGTTCATAGTAGGCTTGCGGTACATTTGATAACTGATAACTTGCTGTTAATGAGCTGTAATGAGTTAAAGTTTTTCTCTCACCACACATGTAATAAACCCCTCCTCTTACCTTCTATTTACTCTTTCATGCATTTCCCCCTGCCCACTATTCTTTAGTGTATAGTACAATTTACGTTCAAATTTAATAAAGATTAGAGTATACAACAAAAAAGTGAAGGGCCAAAATGTTGAAAGACATATATGTAATGTTTATATGTAAAGACTGCCACAGGCACACTACCATTAACATCAATTTGTTGTGAAAGCAGAAATCAAGTTCTGAGAAAACAATAAACCAAGAAAAGAACAAATCCAGATACCACTCTAAAATCAATAGGATTGTTCTCTTTTTGCAAAGTATTATTGAAATATGGGTAAAGCTTGTGGTGCTATGGTGAATAATCAAAACAACAGTGATTTGTGAAAAATAATAATAAAAATGATCTTATATATAAAATTCATTGGTCTGTCTGTTTGTTTGTCTGTCCGGTTATGCATTTGAACACCCCTGACCAGGTTTTAGGATGGTTAGGGTCCTAGTCGGACCTTCCGTTGGTGTACACTGGGCAGAACTTGGACCCGGGGAGCCTGTTCTGAGCCTGCATTAGGACATCCTTGCACTTATTGGGATAAAACAAATGTGAGGTGGTCCACTTGGACCCTGGCCAGATTTTAAGGAGGTTAGGGTCCCTGTCGGACCTCACGTTGGTGTATGCTGGGCAGAACTTTGACCTGGGGAGCCTGTTCTGACCATTACACTGGATGGATTTGAACGAAAACTTCAGACTAGTAACATTGGATCCCAGAAGACATACTAGGGGCTGAGTACTCAGTTGGATCACCCCTTGGTGTACACTGGGTAGAACTATGACCCGGGTTGCCTATTCTGGGCCTTCCCCTGGATGGATTTGGATGATATCTACCTCATGGGTGTTGGAAGACCTGCTAAGCTGTTAATTATTTTAAAAAAGTTGACAGTTACATACAACTCATTGATAACTTAATAACTTGAAGATTTAAACCCGTGCAATGCTGGGTACTTCTCCTAGTATATAAATAAAAACACATACAGTAAGACTGCTTCTTTCTCATACACCTATTTAGGGGTGCAATACCTAAAATGAACCCCAAAGACAAAATCACCAAACATAGTGTAATATGTCAAGAATAAATAGAAACCACTGCGCTCAAGAGCCAAAATGATTGACCTAAACCGACTAATTTATCAAGGTATCCCTCTTTGGTTTAAAATGGACAAAAAACAGAAAAAAAATTACTTCGCTCATACCAGATGGTGTCATCTAAATAAATAATTGGAATTCTGATGAAACTGTTGAATGGAATTAATACTAAGATTGTATAAGAATGATAGCTCAATTCCTCTGTAGCACCCTCTGACACTCTCTCTTCATTTGATCCCACAAATGAAAAGGAAGTTTCTACTCTCTTCTCATCTTCCTACTCTACCTCCTGTCTTCTTGATCCCATTTCCTCACAAATTGGTAGGTCCCTGTCTCCTGTGCTTATTCCACCTCTAACTAAAATCTGTAATCTCTCTCTCTCTACTGGTATTTTTCCATCACTATTCAAGCATGCAGTGATTACTCCTATTTTAAAAAAACGAAATTCTGACCCAAACTCTCTCAAACTACCGCCCCATCTCTCAGCTCCCATGCCTCTCCAAGCTTCTCAAGAAAAGCACAGGCCTCACACACTTTCTTACAGCAAATAATCTACTGAATTCTCTTAAGTCAGGCTTTCACTCTCAACACTCTACAGAGACTGCGCTGACCTAGGCTGTCAATGATTTGATCACAGCAAAAAGTGAAGGCCATTATTCTCTTCCATTTCTCCTGGATCTCTCTGCTGCATTTGACACTGTTGACCACTCTCTCCTTATACAAAAGCTACAATCCCTAGGTCTCGAAGGCACTGTCCTATCCTGGTTCTCATCCTACCTCTCTAATCGCTCTTTCAGTGTTAATTTCTTTGTATCCACCTTTGCTCTGCTTTCTTTATCAGTTGGAGCACCACAAGGCTCAGTCCTAGGTCCTCTGCTATTCTCTATCTACACCACTTCTCTTGGACAACTAATAAGCTCCTTTGGATTTCAGTCACATCTCTATGAGGATGATACACAAATCTATCTATCCTCTGTTGATCTCTCACAATCTGTGTTTTCTTGCGTTACTGACTGTCTTTCTGCCATTTCATCTTGGATGTATTCTCACCAACTCAAACTCAATCTTTCAAAAACTGAATTAATAATATTCCCACCCAAAAACAGAAGCTTCCTGCCTGACATTTCTATTTCTGTTGATAACATGACCATAAATCCCACCCCACAAGCTTGCTGCCTAAGTGTAATCCTTGACTCACAACTATCATTTATTCCCCACATCGACTCTATATCTAAATCATGTTACATACATCGAAAGAACATTTCCAGAATAGGCACAAATTTCACACAAGGCACTGCAAAAACCTTAATTCATGCACTCTCTCCCGCATCAACTATTGCAATTCCCTCCATACTGGTCTTCCCTAAATCAGACTTGAACCCCTACAAACTATTTTGCACGCAGCGGCTAGATTAATTTTCCTTGCAAACCATTCTTCCTCTGCTAAACCACTCTGTCAGTCTCTACATTGGTTGCCTGTATTTCCACTAATCCAATATAAAATTCTTCTACTAACATGCAAGGCCGTCAACAAAATTGCACCGACATACATCTCCTCACTTGTCTCAAACTATTTCCTGACTCGACACCTTCGTTCTGCACAAGATCTGCTTCTCTCTTCCACTCTCATCACATCCTCCCATTCAAAGTTACAGGACTTTTTTCGGGCTGCACCCACTTTGTGGAATCCCCTCCCTTGCACAGTAAGACTTTCCTCTAGTCTTGAAACCTTCAAGCGTTCTCTGAAAACCCACCTCTTCACACAAGCTTATAATATTCCTCAACCAGAATCTTAATCTCCCTAGGATACCCTATTACCACCCTCTACACAGCTAACACAAGACAACAACCCTCTGACCAACATTGCTGTGTGACTGATCACACAGCCCACTGAATACTTTTTACTTTTGCATTCTAGCTGGTCCAATGTGCAATATGATGTAGCACATGCCCCTGTGTTTCAAACTCCCATTGTCCCATAGATTGTAAGCTTGCGAGCAGGGCCTTCTTACTTCTCTGTCTGTATGTATTACCCAGTATTGTCTTATAAATGTTTGTTCCCAATTGTAAAGTAATGTGGAATTTGCTGGTGCTATATAAATAAATGTTGATGATGATGGTGATGATAGTAAAAGAGTGCACATTAGGTGCAACTATGCATACAACCTGGGATTTAATATATATTCAATAGAAACTGATAAAAATAGTGTTAAACATGGATATAATACAACCTCACTAATTATTTTGGTTGTCTAACAATAAGTTACAAATAAATTACAATAATGCATATCTAAAAACACTGAAAACAATAATTAAAACACTGAAAACCACAAATAAAAAAAGCTACAAAAGATAATCAATGCTAGACTTTTGTGAAGTAAATATAATGCAACCTTACTAATTGCACTATAATACTGGGCCAGATGAAGAACTAAAAACGTATCAAAGTCCTATAACCTCTATCAATATAGTCCCAACAATATCTCTGATCACGTGAGAGAACGTAGTCCAAGGTACCAGCAAATATGGATTGAAGGAGTCTGTGATGATTTAATAGATCATCATCATCATCATCAGCTATTTATATAGCGCCACTAATTCCGCAGCGCTGTACAGAGAACTGGATGTCCGGGTGTGTAAAAATACAGAATCCACTAAAGCTATATGTAGTCTCTGATGCCCTGACATTCAAGGATCTGAGCTCGAAAATAATTCACATATAACAAAATTCTAACTACTCCAATGTGGATGAAAAAGTCAAAGGATAAATACTTGCTGTATGTTGGAAAACTGTAGCTGGGTACCCAGGGCTTCAGAAAGGTAGAATAACGGAGCCCAAGATTTACGTGTGTGTTCCATTGTGGAACGCACTCGCTGTAAGCCGCTTATCTTGCTGATGATGTCAGTTCAGGGGGTGTGAACCAACGCATTTTGTCTCCTAGGAGAGACTTTCTGAAGGGCAAGCACGTGTAATATGTACAATTTAAAGTGAGTTCAAATAGGGATTCAACTAAAGCCGCATACCAAAAGTAAATCAAGATAAGGCTCATCTGAATAAGACAAAAAGAATCAGTGTAGTGACATCCTTTTCGATATTTGGTATGGTCATGTGGGAGTTCCTAGTCTTCATAACACAACAATACTCTCCAACTGCAAGAAAACCAAAAATATAAAATATTATGCTCTCAGAAAATAATAATAGCAGAAAAGAATTAATATGCATACCAGAAAACAATGTTAGATATAACAGATATAAATTAATAGTAAGAGCTCAGTGAAGAAAACTGCCAGATGTAGAACTTTATCAAAAAGATTAATTCAACAAAGTTTATTAATAAAATTAGTACATAAAGTAAAAACAACTGGGCTTATCTGCAATATTCATAGTAGAGATGCTCACTGTTTTGACCCCTGTGTTTTGGTTTTGGTTGTGGATCTGGATTACCTTCGGGTTTTGGTTGTTTAGCTATTTTTTGCAAAATTCCATTTTTTGGGCTAAAATCACATAATGTAGGTTTTATTTTGTATCTACATTATTATTAACCTCACTAACACTAAATTCCAGTGATTTCCATTCAATTGTTACCATCTCACAGGTCACAATATGCTTTTCATACACTTTCAGCCAAATACTGCAGCAAGCTGGCTGGATGTTTAGCGACAGAGCAACGACACAAACACACTGCAGTTTAAATCACATCTAGAAAACATTTCCACACACCAGTGTCACAAACTCACAATAGAAAAGTAATACAAGATGGACTTGTCCTTGTGGCCTTCCACCCATATGTTGGATCTTAAAAAGGACATGCACACTTTAACAATCCAAACAGTTCATCCACAAGGAGTGCCACTTTTGTGGCTGAAGTGCTTATTTTCTTTTGGCCCTCAATAAACAAGATAACTATGTCACCCACAATTAGGAGAGGTAGCTTGTACAATTTATCAAGCCAAGCAGTTCATCCACAAGGAGTGCCACTTTTGTGGCTGAAGTGCAAGTCCAACATGGCCCTCCCTAAACAAGCTAACAATGGGCTTGTTAGAGTAATGGGAGAAACACACATCAGTGCCAGGAAAGATTAATGGTGCAAGATGGAACTGTCCTTGGGCCCTCCCACCCATATATATATATTTGTTGGATCTTACTGTCACGGCGCTTACCTGTTTCAGCGCCGATCCCCCGCTCCGTACCGCCGCACTTCTGGGTAGGTCCCGGCGGAGGTCAGCTGATCTCTGGGCGGGGAATTCAAATCCTACTTCAGCCCTGCTCTGACACACTGTCTGTGTCAGAGCAACGTGTTACCTGCATCTGGCTGCATTCCCTGTGCTCCTATCTCCCTTGTGCTTTCCCCTTGCTACTCCAGACTCCTGTGTACCGAACCGGCTGTATTCCTGACTACTCTCCTGCTTCAACCCTGGTACTGCATATTGGCAGACTTCTGTGTACCGAACCGGCTGTATCCCAGACTACTCTCCTGCTTCACCCTTGGTACTGCATATTGGACTGACTCCTGTGTACTGATCCGGCTATCTCCCTGGCTACCCTTCTGCCTCACCCCTGGTGCTACACCGTGGATTGATTCCTGCATGCCAACCAGCTTCCACTCTAGGCTGCTACCTTCCAGATATATACGGTTAGTGAACCTGGTTACCAGTTCTCTGTAGACCTGTCCGTGCCTCTGCCTGTCCATCTCATAGAACTCTCTCCTTACGTCAGTAGGCTAACCTGGGGGCTGCGACCTGCGGTTCTCCGGCAGCAAAACCCACCCTGCCTTGCAGCGGTTCTTGGAGACCGGTGTAAATACTGACTAAGGCAACCTTGAAACCTAACACTTACAAAGGTTATGCACACTTTAACAAACCAAGCACTTCAGAGACAAGGGCTGCCACTTTTGTGGCTGAAGTGCTTGGTTTGTTTGGGCCCCCACTAAACCAGCTATCAATGCCCTAAAGGCAGGTTAGACCGACAGTGCTGTGAAATGAATTCTACACTGTCAAGATGTTGTCTTCATCATCTGCAACATCATCCTCACCCTCATCAGTGTGTACATCATCATCACAGACTATTAATTCATCTCCGCTGGATCCGCCATTACAGAAGTGTCAGTACTTGGATGTATTTGCCGGTGAAGGCCTTCCTCGTGGAAGATGTAGTTCATTTTGATGAACATCATCTTTTCCACATTTTTAGGAAGTAACCTCCTACGTCGATCACTGATAAGGTTCCCGGCTGTGCTGAAAACTCTTTCTGAGTACACACTGGAGGGTGCGCAGCTTAGGTATTGAAAGCGAGTTTGTACATGGGTTTCCAAATTGCTTGTTTTTCCTCCCAGTATGGAAAGGGACTGTTTGACATTTCGATTTTACCAGATGACGTACAGGGATAACTATCATCAGGATTGGTGTCAGCAACTGCTTGCAGCTCCTGCTCTTCTGTGTACTGCTGTGAATCCATTTTGATGACACCATACACTTATTAGTGCAAATTCAGAAAAAAAGCCTGCAAAGACTTGTAGATTATTATTTCAGCAATGACAAAATTACCAACGCAACTCTTCTCTTTGGGTGTATATTAGACCCTACACTTATTAGTGCAAATTAAGAAAAAAAGCCTGCAAGGACTTGTAGGTTAGTATTTCAGCAATGGAGCCCTTCCCTTTGCCACTCGATCCTACCCCTTCTGTATCCCTCTCTCAAATGGCGCTAGATGGCCGTAAAGGGCGGTATCTATAGATTCCAAAAATCACGAGATACGACGATGTCACAATGACGTTTTGCCTCATTTTGGTATGCAAATTATCGCGAAAGTACTCGGATCCCAGAAGTTCGGATGGGTTCGGTTTTTAAAAAACCGAGCCCGCCCATCTCTAATTCTTAGGCTAGATGCCCATAGGCATAAAGCTGATCCCTGGTCAAAAAAAAGTACAGTCTCTATCAGGAAGAAGGTAAGTCCCAGATATTACTGAAATATATCTGGTGATGTCTATGTCATTAGTGATACATACACCTTGAGAGAAAGTGCACATTTTAAAATCTGGCAAATTATTGGCAGAACAGAAATATGTTACTCCTAAAAAAGACACTCTCAATATATTGGCTATATTTTTTCATGGCCTTAAACAGTTTTAAGTGAAGATGAGATGCCGAAGAAATCTAGAAAGGCCCAAAAGTTCATATAGATCACACATCAAATAGCAAATGTGGAAATTCAGCATTCAGGGGCCACCTCTGCATAAGTGTATGTAAAAAGGAAAAGCCTGAAAGTAGTTAGGAAAATATAATCCAGTATACAGCAGTAATCAAATGTTCCCAAGCCTACCCTTACTGTTGTAAATTAATACATGTAAATACTTAAAAAGCATCAGTGAACAATTGACAATATGCTTAGAACTGATCTGCTTTTGAACCTCCTGCATCAAGTGGGAAACCAAGGGGCTCTCAAGTTAACACAATGAAAAACAGCAAAAGATGTCTGTGCATCTCAAAGTCTCCGCACTCATCTCATCATCTCACCCTACAACCTTTCCCCTCGATCCTATACCCTCCAAACTTCTCCGTTATCTCTCCTCCACTGCATGCTCACCTCTATCTCACCTCTTCAATCTGTCTCTCTCCACTGGCAAATTTCCATCCTCTTTTAAACATGCACTCATCTCACCAATTCTAAAGAACCACCACTCTATTTCTCTCCTCCCCTTTGCCTCCAAACTACTTGAGCGGTTGGTGTATCACCTGTCTCACTTCCTCTCCTCTCATTACATTCTCGACTCTCTGCAATCAGGCTTCCGCCCACAACATTCCACTGAAACTGCTATCACAAAAGTGATCAATGATCTACTTATTACAGTCTAAGGGTCATTTCTCCATACTCATTCACCTGGATCTCTCTGCTGCTTTTGACACTGTTGATCACCCTCTTCTCCTACACATCCTTCACTCCATTGGTCTTTGTAAAACAGTTCTTTCCTGGTTCAGTTCTTACCTATCAAACCGTCCTTTAGCGTTTTTGCTTCTGCACATCCTCCCCTCCGCTCCTACTATCTGTTGGGGTCCCACAAGGTGCCTTTCTTAGCACTTTACTTTTTTCATTGTACACCTCTTCTCTTGGGGCACTAATTCGCTCATTCACCCTATAATACCACCTCTTCACTGATGACATCCAAACAAATATCTCTTCCCCTGACCTCTCTTCTTCTGTACTATATTGTGTAACCAATTGTCTTTCTGCTGTCTCAACATGGATGTCTCAATGCCACCTACCTCCTGCCAACGTCACCCCCTCCCCTCACATCTCCCTCACTGTCAATAACACCACAATTTCCTCAGTCTCCCAAGCCCGCTGCCTTTGTGTCACACTTGACTCCACCCCCTTTTTTTTTCCTCGCATCCAGACTCTGTCACAGTTCTGTCGACTCCACCTTAAAAACATTGCCAGAATATGCCCTTTTCTTACTTAACATGCTGCCAAAACCCTTATACATTCCCTTATTATCTTCCGTCTTGACTATTGTAACCTCCTGCCTACTGGCATTTCTGACACCCATATATCCACACTTCAATTCATCCTAAATGCTGCTGCAAGACTGATCTTCCTCTTTCACCGATCCACATCTGCAGCACCACTTTGCAAATCCCTACACTGTCCTCCAGAATCCAATTTAAATTACTCACTCTTACCTACAAAGCTCTCAATAACACCACCCCTTTATACATCTCAAACCTCATATCAAAATATTCTCCCTCCCACCATATTAGATCTACCTCAGACCTGTACCTTGACTCATCTCTGGTAACCCCCTCTCACTCCCGCCTACAAGACTTCTCCTGTGCTGCTCCCCACTTATGGAGTTCCCTACCATGCTCAATCAGACTTTCCCGTAGCCTTCAAATCTTTACACACTCTTTGAAAACCCATCTCTTTTTTAGAGGTGACATTATCCCCGATAACACTATTCACACTAATGCACCCTCACAACTGTCCCAATCTCCATTCTGAACCACATTTGCTCCTCTTATTTCAGCTGTGCCCTCTTCCACTTAGAATGTAAGCTCTCTAATGAGCAGGGTCATTCATACCCTCATGTTACACCTTAGTAATCTAGGATAATAATAATAATTATAATAATAAATAATCAAACCTGCTACACAGCTCCATGATAACTGAGGCCAGAGCAGTGAAAGAATCCACAAGAGGACCTCAACCAAAGGCATCTACAAACCACAAAGAGTTACACACAGTAGGCCATGCAGAAAAAGGGAAAGAGAACATAACCATAGGCAAAGGAGCTATGCGAGTCATGGGTTCAAATGAGACCTGCAACACACCAGCAATTTGATCCTGTAGCACAGTGTCACCCACAGTCCACAAATGGCAAACATTGTAAGTCTGGTCTCCTAGATAGAAGGATTTAAACCCAGCAGATGTTTGGCCCACTGTCCTACTTGCTCAATAATGTCATGATGATATCACTGTGCCCTGGATAAACTGGATGTGGAACTGGAAGTAAACATCTCCAGTCAGATATTTGTGCCCAAAATATATCATACTGATGTTGCTTTCATGGTTTGAGGTAAAGAATCCACACTGTTGTGAGATCCTAACATCTGGACATCCACATTAGTTCTTTGGAAGCAGAAAATGAGCATTAAGATCTTCTCCTGTGTGGATTCACCAAATTCGAAGTCAGTATGAAATTGAGTGGTTAGCCAAGTGGGTTCTGTCATCTGTAAAGGTCATTTATGAAGATTTTGCTCTGGTGCACCTCAATGACCCACCCAAAGAACAAAAAGATACACATCTCTATTCCGAACCTCTACAAAATAAAAGTGAGCTTTGATGCACAAAGAGGTAGAATAATCTTTTGAGTTGTGCTATGCAAAAGTTTAAATTTCACATTAGTCCAACCTCCTACAATGTTAACCTTAAATACAACATTTCAGTTTTTTCCTGAAATACAACACGCTTAGCTTCATTTATGTTTTAAATTAATAATGAGAGTGAGAGGACATTGGGATTGTCTTTTGGCATGGTTGCATGTGAAGCTTTTGATTTCATTGCTCAGAGAGTGCCTGGAAATGTGTTTCTCTGCCAAAGTGCAATATAGACATGCAAAAAAGGTCCCATTAACAGCATAGAACGAAACTTTATCTCTTCCAGCTCTGAGCTGATACAAAATTCAAGTGGAAATAGGCATGGCGAAGAATGCCCTTCTCTACTCCATTTTCTTATTTCAATGATCTTGCTTGTTGAACTGAAATTTTGTTTCTGCACTGCTCACCAAATCAAGGCACATCAGTGCATTCACTCTACTTCACTAGAAGTGGCTTAATTCTGTCCAACTCTTCCCTTCTACATGTGTAAACTGTTCCCCATTTCGCTCCTCAGACTATGCACCCCAGCAGAAATCTAGGTGCACTTTTGCAAATCATGGTGCGTGCTGGGTGGGACCTGCACTCCAGAGTGGCTGTTTAGCACCTTATAAATCACCTTCTAAATGGGCTGTGGAAGGCTTTCTAGGGGGGTGTGAATCCCATATCATGTGGTTCCAGATCAGAAGTAGTTAGACCAAACCCACCTAACATTTTTCATCCTTTCTTTTTCTTCTCTTTCTCCTTGGCAGTGCCAAGAAGGCTGTCTATCATGCTCATTATAATTGCATGCTGCGGTTAATGAGGAGAAACATGAAGAAAGCTGCCAGAGCCCTTTAAGTAGACTTCTTTATCCTGCTTATCCCTAAAGCTTCCATTGCTTCAAATATTCAGCTTTAAGTCCTAGTAAGTTATGTGCACCACAACAATGCTAAAGCTGTATATCCTTTGAATATTGATTGGTCATTAGTAACGTGATGACAAGTCTACTATTGTTGGACATTTGTAGAATACTTGCTTGACATTGGTTCTGTAATATGAATGAGATATGTGGTGCAGATGCAGCAAAAATGTTGCAATTACATTTTACTAGATACTGTACCATACCTTATAAGTTCCGAAATAGTGAGTAATGTGCCAACAACATTAGAAAGGAAAGTTCAACCATAATAAGTATACAACTTTACCCATAATATCGACTTTGTTACTTAATGACTTAAAACATTGCCCCAAAATCTCTAGTCAGTTAAGTTATAAAGCTTTTATCTGCATATACATATGAACTACAGGGTAACTTGATTTCTTATGAGACCTTTATTTTACAGTCTGACCCTACATATAATTGTTTACACATGCAAAATAAAACAGAACTGAAAAAAAACCAAACAGAAATACGTAACAGGGCTGTGTCACAACTTACTAATACAATTTGAAATGTGGATTTTTCCTTTAAGTGTCTGATTTGAAGGTATAATTTTTTACAATATGTATTATAGATCAATATTCTTATCAGAAATTATATAAAAAAAAAAGGTACCCAAACATGACTCTGTACACATTACCAGAAGTTATCACATGACTGTTTTATTTTAACACAAACCACAGCAAAAACTCATATCCCATGGCAAAACTTTGTGTGGTCAGAAAATGACTCGGTTTCAAGCACCACATGTTTACACACACATCATTTGTCTGGCGCTAAGAGAGATTTCTGGCTGGTACCATCTAGCCCAGCTTATAATGCAGCTTTGTTTTAAAACCAATCTGTCAGTCCCTGCTCTGTCAATTACTGGGAGTGTCTCTCCTAGGATCTCCATAAACTGATGCCATTTATTTTTACTGTTGTAGATCAATATTATATCAACACAAATGTTGACATGTAAGCAATTTATAAATAATTACTTATTTAGTTTGCATTCATAGGGAGCAGTGTCACAGTTTCCTAGATGTAGAATATAAAGAAGGCAAACTTTCTTATGAATAATTTAATGGGGATATTCTACAAAAGTGCAGTCAGCATAAAGTGGAGTCAATTTGTTAAATTGTGGTTAAAAAAAAGTCTTCTTTGTGTTACCAAAACTGGGAATACAAAATGTGTTTTATTTTATGCATTATGTCCATTTAGCACTATTTAAAAAAAAAAAAAAACAATTTATGGGGCACAGTAATTAAAGACAGCATTTTAACACAATCCCTTTCAATCCTTAGCACAAAGATAAGGATTGAAAGTTTGTATCTATTTATTAAAAATCTGCTGTTTTTGCGAATATCCCTCTCCTATGTTTCCTATGGTCACTATTGTAAAGTGCAATATTGACTGGAGGGAAAAGCAGTAAGATGCGGTGAGGGATGCAAAGATCCCACTACTGCAATGCTCACCATACAGTAGACCTAAAAATTACATATACGGAAATGTACTCCAGCCTGAGCTGGCATACATTACCATCAGGGCTGCCAAGAGGAATTCAGAGCCCCATACATCAACTTCAAGGGCACCCCCATTATAGTTGAGAATGCAGCTCCGCGGCATCGCAAAAGTGCTAGTGGGTATGTTCATACAATTGGGGGTGTGGCTATGCATCATTGGGTATGACTACCAGGTGAGAAGCACTAGGCCACCCTCCTACATAAAAAAAAAACCCTGCATTGTTGTGTACACCATTGAACAGTCACCAAAAATTGCGATTGGCGCACTAGAATCACAACATTTCACATACTCTCCTGCGCTCTCTTACCTGTTCTTGTCACTTTCACCACCTGTCGCTGCAGGTTTCTTTAGTTGCAGTTTGTCTGGATCCTGGATTGTTTGGGGCCCTCCTTGGAAAAAAAATGGGTACATTTAGAAAATTACAGCCAGCCCCGGTGTTAAATCAATAGCACCCGCAATTAATAATTAGGTCTTCCTACAGCCCCAACATTAAAATAATAGTATTCACATTTAATAAATAAATCTATTTCCCTCCCTCCAAACAGCCCCAACAATATATTAATAGTATTTACATTTCAGAAATATAGGCACCTTTAATAAAGAGACCTCATTCTCCCCAAACTCACCCCCACATTCAGGGCTATAGCAAACAATCAGATACTAGCTGTCATTTATTTAGTGCATTCTACAAAATGACAGCTAGAATCTGATAGGCAACATCACCACTTTTGAAACCCGCAGTTTAGTAAATCTAGCCCTCAGTGTGAACAGAGCAGAGAGGAAGGAGGGACGCTGGCGCCGTGATCACGTAAGTATATGTTTTTTGTGTTCTTTTTTAACTACCCTGCTCCCCCCACCAACGAAGGGGCGGAGCCCCCCTCCCCCAGCGCAAAAAAAAAAAAGACAAAAAGAAAAAAAAAATAGGTTTTAAAAAAGCGAAAAAAAACGTGGGCAGTGAGGGCCCGAGCTAGGCCCCCTGGCCTTTCGGCGGCACTGATTACCGTAATTGTAGTTGCATTCTCTGAACTTGTTAAATTGTGGTACAGAGCAGTCCCCATACACATTTATGGTGGCTGCTCTGGGTTCCAAAGCAAAATGCAAAGCAGCAGATATATCTGCTGCGATGCATGGTTCATAAGTTTTCATATTACTTAAATGTGCGTCGGTCCCAACACGGCTGTTTTCGGGGAATTTAATGCTAAAAAACAATAATTACTAGGCCACTATACATTTTATCAATGATTACCAAGGGAAACTATCTTCCAAATTTTAATGTTCAGCAGCACATAGATTTTTTCTCAACAGATTTTTGATCCGTGATATAACTGCGCATGTGGGCAAAACAAAATATGACACCGCTAAACACTGCCTAATTTCATATTTAGATCCCCTCAATCTATTCATTTATTAGTAGATTTTCCTTTTCACTGTTGGTTGGAATAGCACAGTGTATTAAATAACACTTTACAGTTACGGAATTTTGGGGATATATGTAATTCAAAAGTCACAATTTTACATTTTGATTTTATATTTACTCTGATTAATTTGTGCCTATTAATGTGATTTCACATTGAATTGTGCCTAGTTGTTACAAAAGACATTGAAAGTAGTGGCCAAACTCTGATTACCACCATCTACAAGCTGGCATAAAAATCTGTCCATTTCGCATTACTAAAAAGGTGAGAAACCTCCACAAATGCACTCGTCAAGCCTTTCAGATCTCAACAGAGGAAATCTATCTGTAATATTTGATTTTAAAGCCCAGAACTGAAAGCTTGTCTGACGAGAGGAGATATAATATTGGGGTGGGGGGTTTGCTGAATATTCCAGTGAACTTGGAGAGAAGTTCTTGTTTATTTTAAAATACTTAAAGTATGTGGCTTGCTGCATGAATTAATAGACTTAGAATTGAGAGGCCTTAGTGTACACTCAAACGTGGCCTAGATCCATAAAAGGTAATGAGTGTAGTGGGTGATAAAGCACACAAATAAATACATTTAAAAAAATGTAAATAATAATAAAAAAAAAATACATCATTTAATTACAATAAATAAGTTAGCTAGCCCAGGTCCTCAGCAGGGGCGTTATTATTATTAGTTCTTGTATCATGCTTGGGTCTGCATAACATCAATACATGATGATTACGTAAGTTTGTCTCTACAACTATTGCTCTGAGGGTTTTGTTGTGATTGGCATGGAATTATGACATTACACAACTGCATTACACCTATTTAAGGCACCTGTTCTCAACAGTCCTTGCCTAAGCAAAGTATATGCATTAGTTGTGAAGACTTCTCTGCCCATGGTTACTCTGTTGGTGACCTGCTTGACCACTGTCCTTATCCAAATCCTTGACCTTTGTTAAGGACCTCAATCATTCTGCTCTTTCCATTCCTGATATTGGGATGTGACCTTGATTATCCTATCTAGTCTGTTTGGCTATTTCTTCATCAATTACTTACTGGATCAAAACCAGGTTGATTGTTTTAGTCCCTACCTGTGCCTGGTAGGTTCTATTCCTTTTTGTATTTAAATCTAACCACGCAGCGCTGCTGTAATACAATGTAATTTTCTGGGGGTAGTGTGGCAGGATATGGCACCTCCTCTAGTAGTAGATAAGTAGTATACTTATCTACCAATTTATTTATCTATTGATTTTCCCTGTATTTATCTTTTTTTCAAATATTGCACACAATGACTTATATGATGCACACAAACACCTCCACCTGAAGCTAGAGAAAGTGGTGAATATAAAAAACAATTTTATTACAACCACTCAAAAAGGCTAGGAACACACTACTGGTTTTTCAGCCGATAATGGGGCCAAACACCTGTAAACCAACTGTTCGGCCCTATATTGCAGTAGTGTTTACATTTACACGATGACCGATAGTTGTTCCAAAACACCGACCGTCGGTTCATTTGGTTGGTCGGTAAAACTAATAATCTCATTCCAACAACCTTCCGATTCTGCAGTGTGCATGCCCTCATGATCACGTCCGCCATAGAGTTTACTGAGTCGTGATCTTTTCATCATTATCATCACCATTTATTTATATAACACCACTAATTCTGCAGCGCTGTACAGAGAACTCACTCACTTCAGTCCCTACACCAATGGGCTTACAATCTAAATTCCCTAACACACACACACACAGCCGATGCCGGCAATGAACATGTGAATAGAGAGAGAGATTGCTGTTGATGGAATAATTGATTGCTCTCACCATCCCCTTAATAAGGCTCTAATCCTGCAGCAATTACCATCATGTCAGGGTCAGAAGGGTTATCCCCACCTATTGTCCCCACAGGTTCTGCCTTTGTGCCTGTGATGCTCTGCTATTGCTCATGGACTTCCCTCCTGAGTAAGTCTTCCTCCCAATTCATGCAAACCAGTGTTACTCATTCTGCTTACTAAAAAAAATTGCATCTCTCTGACAATAAAGGCAGGTTCATATATGCTATATATACTGGCAAATGTAAACAAACAAACTAATCCTGCCCAGTCAGTTCATGTCATGTTTGCAACTATGCAATTCTCACTATGCAATCCATCTTTTAAGTCTGGCATGATCTTATACTGTATAGACTTGTTCAAACTTGTGATTACATATCTATTTCTCTTTCTATTAGTTCACTGCATGATAAAGCATAACAGATTAATGGAAATTTTAATCCCTATTGCATGCATATGAAATATAGATGTCTGTTTGTATCTTCACATACCTTGTGTTTTACATATATTGCAAAGCAACTTATTAACTCATAGAAGTTGCATTATTTGCTTGTACTATTTTCTTTTGGGAATATTTACATGGACTTTATATCTGGTTGCTACATACATTCTATTTGAGGGTCAATAAAAAGTCAGAAATGGAATTTAGGAGCTCATGTTTTCATACAGTAACTGCAAAGGTTTGTGCAAAAAAGATATGTGTGTATAGCTTCAAAGGGTGATCACACATGAACAAATCATGTGTAGTGTGGGCCATGGCTTAACCAAAGTCAGTGTAATGGTAGTTTTAATCTGCCAGTGGCTGCTATAGTGATTAATCACAAACCCTTATACATAGTTCTTCACAAAGAACCTAGGGTTGTTACTTGTGCTTAGATGAAAGCTGATTTAATCTTCAGTAGCAGAACAGGTTTTTTGGTGGTAATGATTTTATTCGTGCTGATAACACCGACACCGACTTGATAGGCAAAATATACCCGAACGTAAATTCACCGACATTTAAAGAAGCCAGATTTACCTGAATAAAAATAAGAGAACTATCCGACTGTGTTCTCCAACAGCCCGATCAGAAATAATAACGGCACTGCGTTTTATGTCATTGAAAATGGCGACTGCACTATTGTCACTTTTATAGTGGCAATGCTGGCTGTCCTGTGAGGTAAGTGTTACTGTTAAGGATCGGGTTAGGGATCAGATTAGGGTTAGAGTTAGGGATCAGATTAGGGTTAGGTTTAGGGATCAGATTAGGGTTAGGTTTAGGGATCAGATTAGGGTTAGGTTTAGGGATCAGATTAGGGTTAGGGTTAGGGAACAGGTTAGGGTTAGGTTTAGGGATCAGATTAGGGTTAGGGTTAGGGATCAGATTAGGGTTAGGTTTAGGGATCCGATTAGGGTTAGGGTTAGGGAACAGGTTAGGGTTAGGGTTCGGCATCGAGTTAGGGTTAGGAATTGCCACCATTTTCAATAACATAAAAATGCAGTGCCGTTATTACTTCTGATCGGGCAGTTGGAGAACACAGTCTGATAGTTCTCTTGTCATTATTCAGGTAAGTCTGCATTTTATTAATGTCAGTGAACTCATGTTCAGCCATATTTTGTCTATCAAGTCGGTGTCAGTGTTATCAGCTCCGATAATTAGTAACCAACCCGTGTTTTTACAGCAAGAGCAGGGAAGTTATTCAAACAAGATGTGCAGTTCTGGCAAATACAGAGGGGCCTATTTATTAAGGTCCCTTTAGACTTAACTCCCTCAAAAAACGGCAGTTTGCAATAGTGACCGTAGAGGAAAGCCAGACAACGGGACTTAAAGTAAGGGAAATCATCGCCGGGATAGCTTACTATCGGACGCGCTGTCCCAGGATGATAGTTTAATAAATGTGGCTAAAAAAGCATCTGTCATTGCAAAACCCCATTAATTAATAAATGTGCCCCAGAAACTTTTATCAAAAAGCAGCATGACACATTGTAGTAGTTGACGCAAGGAGAAATCACAACGTTTTCTTGTTTTTCTTTTCAGTCATTACAAATGGGAAAAGTTGAAGTTAACGTACATGTGTTGTTTTTTTAACCTAAATGACTTTAAGGCACATTTATCATGTATCGGGGATAGTGAGAAATACTTATCAATCCTTATCGCATGGATAAGGATTGATGTATTTCTCAAATTTATGAAAAATGGAACACAGAAACAGCAGTTCCGAAAAACTGCTGTTTCTGTGATTAAAAAAAACCATACTCACCACTGCCTCTTCGGTCGCGCTGTCTCCCGATCTCCTCCTCTTCAGTGTACTTGCTCTTCTTCATGCAACTGCGCATGTGCTGGACCGGAGAGCTTGAGGCTGTGACAGGGAGGGATCACAAGATCACTCCCTGCGCATGCGCTGTCCAGCTCTGCTCTCCGGAGCAGAGCTGGACATATCGAAGAACAGAAGTTTTACCAGCATTTCAGATGATGTACGCCAGCCTCAAAAAAAATTTCGGGAATTGTTAGATTGCGGCCAGGAGCAGTCACCATTCTGTTGAATGGTGACTGCTCGCAAAAACGATCAGGAGTGCAAAGCAGCAGATATCCATGATATCTGCTGTGATGCACCTTTAATAAATTTGCGGAGAGCACATCATGGCCTAATTTACACGGTAAGTGCACGATAGTGCACTACCATGCTTTCTTAAATATACCCCTTTGTAACTATGTAAATGAAAAGGAAAATGCAGAGGTTGTGGTTGTTCTGCAAATACTGATGGTGTACTTCAGTAGGAGGATACACATAACATTTACATGTGAAAGGATAGATACACCGAGGTTAGATATAATTGTAATGTGGCCTTGTAAACCATAATCATGTTTCCTAAACCCTCCGGCTCTATGACATTTTAGCTCTTGCCTTTTAGGGAATGAACTGCCATGGTACATTCGGTAAGCGGTCTGTGAAAATGTGGACATGGAAAAGCTCTGCAGAATATTGATTTACTGCATCACTTCAACGGCAAAACCTCTCAGTCTAGCATTAGCCACGCTCTAATTCCTGGAGCTGTGGGCTTTCCTCACCTCCCTCTCAGGAATAAGATCTAATCTCTACGTGGTCCATGTAAAACCAAGAGAAATTGACGGTGTAACACAAAAGCAGTCTGATTGTTTTGATGCCGTCTCATTTGAGATAATCTAAACATTTTTAAGTCTGTCTTTGGCGTGTAAGCTGGTTTTGTTGCTGTGAATATTTTTCATTTATTTGATAGCGGGCAATCTCAGTGGAGAGATAATTAAAAAAAATAACTGCCTTTTCCTAGGCAATTGTCTATACATTATTTTTTTAACACCCAATAGACGCCTCACATCAGAAAGTATGCCAATACGGGAGAAAGCAACTGTTTTCATACAAAATGAACTATAACTCTGATCATCAGCTGCAAATTTTTATTTAAAAAAATTGAAAAGCAATGTGATGCACTTTCAATGAAAGTATATTTAGAGATGCACAAATTCTTACTATAAGAGTTGGATCTCAGTTGGTGTAGACATTTTCCTATTTATCCTTTCAGCTGAAGTGATCCTGTACACACCACACAGGGAAAATAGACAGCCGGGCGCTATGGGTATGCACAGAGAAAAATACCACTGAACATCGGTCTGAAATGCAATATAAACTCATTTATTCAGGTCAGTTTTTGGTGAAAAAGCAGCGCCCCCCTTTCTCAAGACAGCAGGTTTATACTGAAAAAATTAACCAGAATCAGAAATGAGATGCCACCTCCCATATGTATTCTCAGATTATTAATTGTTCACTTCACATAAAGGGGGGCAGACAACAACTGTGAAATATTCCACCATGGATATATTTGGGAAGCGGTGTTTCACTTGTAGTACTGGGGTTTAAATGTGCTACTTTGGGGCCCCCGCGGCCCAGAAACGTTGACATGAATAAATGAGTTTTAATTACATTTCATGAAAGATGTGCAACTGTATTTTTCTACATACAGACTCCCATTTATAAGATGAATACTAGGTAGCAATAAATATGTAATTACATGTGTTTGTTTCTGTTCCATGATGGGTTAAAAGAAAGTGGAGCTCATAAAAGCACAGTAATGTACATTGTGCATCTACTGGTAGCACGCTCCTCAAACATCTATTATTAACACTGCACAAATCAATTTAAAGTTTTATAACATACCGGATAAAATGCATCTTTCAGACACGATCTGCAAGTGTAACTCTTAACTGAAAACTACTGGTACATTCAGAGGTTAGGTGAGAGAATGAACAGAGAAGGCAATTTATAACTCTCTAACGCAATTTGGCCTATTGTAACACACAGTGTACAAATAGGTTCACACTCCGAAAGAGCAGTTACATTGTCCATCTGTGCATATCCTTTTCATTTATAATGTTTTACTGAGACTCCATTTATCATGATTTCCGTAAGTGAAAAACCTCAAAGCATTGTCTACTATTACATTCTGACTCCTTACAGTTAATGTGAACATCTTTTTTTCTTTCACTGTACTGCTCATCTGACTCTCGTTATGTCGTTTATATTATCAGCTCATAAAAATGAAAAACCATCAGGGCTGCCATTATTTTAATAGTCACAATTGTACAGTTTCAGTCTTTAAACTGATTGGTTTATTTGTTCATTTAAATGAGCAACCTTATTGTGGAGGTTATTGAAATTGAGCAAAAGGCATCTTACTGAAATTAAGCACCGACTACTAGTTATTGTTACCTCTGAAATTGTACCCATTTTGTGAAATTAAAAAGTTATGCAGTGTTCAAATGTGCATAGTCTTTACCCTTTGCAGCTCATTTTAATATTTCAGACTGCAATGTAAAATCTTATTTTTTGTAGCGTTTGTGTACTTACTGCATATACTTAATATCCCATTGCCATAACTGCCAATAGCCCTAAATTTTGCTTGCTTGCTTTTGGATTTTGATCCAATTTTGGGGGTCCAAAAGAGGTGGTACATATTCATTCATGGTGTGGCCAATTAAAATGAAGGTGTGGTTTGTATTAAATGGGGGAGTGTCCTGATTGGACTGGGGCATGATCAATTTTGTTCTAATGCTGTGCCCTGGAATGTTGAATGGTATGCATAACTCTTGCCCCAAACAACCCAGGCCCTCCCAGAAAATATTTGTTCATCCAACAATCAATACTCTTTTGCTGTACTGATCTGTAAGCAATTTTGTAACAAGTTGGATGTATGAACTTTGTACAATCTTTCTGCATCAGTTTGATAGGAGCCTCACATCTCCATTCTGTGCTGTTGTGAATTCTGTTACTTCAATCTGCAGCTTCCTGCTTATCTGCATTCCCTTAGTAATATCATGGTGCTGTACCTGCCACATGTAGCCCTATCATCACTTAAACAAGCACATGACCAGACAGGTTTCTGCCTCTTACAAGATCAGCATATCATCTCCTGCTGCTGTGACCATTATACTTATCAAATTGATTTCAAGTTCATCTGTCCCACCCACATTCAAAAATGAGGACACCCTATACGAGCAGTAATTAAAAAATTTATACAAAAAGTTGGTAAGCTCCTAGTTAAACACACTTTGAAAACAGGCATAACAATGAAAAATGGTGCATGACATGACAGTGCAGGTAGTAATGAGCTGTGACAATGTATTTATTATTGGTAGTAGTATTATTGCTATTATCATAGATTTGTAAGGCGCCACAGTGGTCCGCAGCACTGTGCAGCAGATGTGGAGCTGCGAGAGAGGAAGATCAGTCTTGCAGCAGCATTTAGGATGGATTGAAGTGTGGATATATGGGTTTCAGGAATGCCAGATAGCAGGAGGTTGCAATAGTCAAGACGGGTGATGATGAAAGAATGGATAAGAGTTTTGGTAGCATTCTGAGTAAGAAATTCTTGTAATGTTTTTAAGGTGGAGTCGACAGGACTGTAAGAGAGTCTGAATGTGAGGAATAAAGCAAAGGGCGAAGTCAAGTGTGACACTAAGGCAGTGGGCTTGAGAGACTGAGGAAATTGTGATGTTATTGTCAGTGAGGGAGATTTGAGGGGAGGTGGTGACTCTGGCAGAAGGGAAGATAATAAGCTCTGTTTTGGACATGTTTAGCTTTAGGTAGAAATGGGACATCCATGTGGAGATAGCTAAAAGACAATTGGTTACACGAGAGGACAGAAGGGGAGAGGTCAGGGAAAGAGATATTTGTTTGGGTGTCATCAGCGTGTAGGTGGAACTGGAGGCCGAATGAGTGAATTAGTGCCCCAAGAGAAGAGGTGTACAATGAAAAAAGTAAAAGGCCAAGATCAGAGCCTTGTGGGACCGCAACAGGTAGTGGAAGTGAAGTAGAGGATGTGCCACAGATAGAAACACTAAAGGAACAGTTCAATAAGTAGGAAGTGAACCAGGAAAGAACTGTTTTAAGAAGGCCAATAGAATGAAGGGTGTGTAAGAGAAAAGGGTGATCAACGGTGTCAAAAGCATCAGACAGATCCAGGAGAATGAGTATGGCAAAATGAACCTTAGACTATGCAATAAATATATTATCGATCACTTTAGTGAGAGCAGTTTCAGTGGAATGTTGGGGACGGAAGCCTGATTGCAGAGAGTCGAGAATGGAATGAGAGGAGAGAAAGTGAGACGGGTGTTTCTACACTAATCACTCAAGTAGTCTGGAGGCAAAGAGGAGGAGAGAAATAGGATGATATATGGAGAGAGAGGCTGGATCAAGGGAGGTCTTCTTAGAACTATTGAGATGAACGCATGTTTACAGGAGAATGGAAATGTGCAATTGGAGAGAAACAAGTTGAAGAGGTGAGTTAGAGCTGGGCATACAGTGGAGGAGAGGGAGCAGGGAAGTTTGCAGGGAATAGGGTCGAGGGGACAGGTTGCAGGGTGAGATGATGAGATGAGTGTAGAGATTTTGTCTTCAGTTGATGAAGAGAATAAACTAACGGTAGATTGGGGAGTGTACTGTAGGTGAAGGTGGGTAGAGTTGGGTAGGTGGGTCGATCTTGTCAAATGGTGTCTAGAGTTGGGTAGGTGGGTAGATCTTGTCAAATGGTGTCTATTTTGCCTTTGAAGTAGGTGGCAAAATCATGGGCTCTGAGGGAGGAAGAGGGAGGAGGTTCAGGTAGGCACAGAAGTGAGTTGAAGGTGGCAAAGAGACGACGTGAGCTAGAAGACTGGGTGGATATTAGAGATTTGAAGATTTTTTATGTGCCAATTACAGTGCTGTAAGATGAAAGGATGAATTTATAGAGGAGGAAATCGGGATAGGAACCAGATTTCCTCCAGTGATGCTCTGCAGTGCAAGATCACTTTTGTATGCAGCGGTTCCATTTGGTGTGTCATGGTTGGGGTTTGGATCATCGGAGACTGTATGTGGTAGCTGGAGTTGCATTGTCTAGGGCATTTGTTGCATTTTTAGCATTGTGAATGGCTTGAGATTTGTACAACTGTGCATAGATTTCAATTGACACCCATATGTCTGCAGAACAGGACTGCTGCATTTGCAGAGGAGCAGCAGGCACAGGGGAAGACTAGGGCAGAATGACGGTATTCCTAGCTAAGCACTTTGTAGAAGCTTCAGTGTGGCTCATTATGCAGAGGAGTGTAGCAACAAGATTTAATTTTATGGAGTGAGACTATTGAACTGAGATAAAAGGAGACAGAGAGCACATTTTCAGGGATATTCATTGCCTTGCATTGCCATTCCCATTCTAAAACAGAACATGAATACTGCACCAACTCAGAGCTGGTGGAGATTGAGTCTAGTCCTATTTTCTGACATACTACAAGTAATGTAGTTGCACATTTGCTTTACAAAATTGCAATCTGTAATTAAGGCAATCACACTAACCCAGGCTGCCACCACCTGACATTCTCAACCAACCCCAGCACTGGACAGCATGGGCAGCTTTCTACTACCTTCACTAACTTCTGCAATGAAACGGTTGGTAACTTGCTTGCTGCTTGTGATTAACTGGTGATGAGGAATCATGGCATTCCCAGTCTAGGTCATTTAGTGTTGGTAGGTGGTAGTATCCCCTGTCCCCCAACTTCGCTGCCTCGGTGTCATCCTCGACTCCTCTCTCTCCTTTGGCCCCCACATTCTCTCTCTTGCTAAATCCTGCCGCTTCCAGCTGCGCAACATCGCTCGCATCCAGCCCTTCCTCTCCCAAAATGCCACCAAATGTCTATTCACTCTCTGATCATCTCCCACGTGGACTACTGCAACCTCCTCCCTACTGGCCTCCCCCACTCTCATCTCGCTCCCCTTCGATCTGTACTTAACGCAGCCGCTAGGCTCATCTTCCTTTCTCGCTGCTCCTCTTCTGTCTCCCCCCTTTACCAATCCCTTCACTGGTTCCCCTTCCCCTACAGAATCCTGTTCAAGCTCCTCACTCTTACATACAAGGCCCTCGCCAACTCCACTGCACCCTACATCTCCACCCTCCTCTCTATTCATGCTCCATCCCGCCCTCTCCGTTCTGCCAATGACCGTCGCCTCTCTTCCCCCCTGATCACCTCCTCCCACGTGCGTATCCAAGACTTCACCCGTGCTGCCCCCCTCCACTGGAACAAGCTCCCTCCCTCCATCAGAACTTCCCCTAATCTGTCCAGTTTCAAACGGGCTTTAAAAACCCACCTTTTTCTTAAACCTTCTAGTCTCCCACTTAACTTCCTACCTTTTCTTCTGCCTCTTCCTCCCCCCTTATCCTTATCCTCCATTCCTCCATCTCTCCCCCGTGTCTCTCTGTCTGTCTACCCCACCCCTTAGATTGTACGCTCCTTTGAGCAGGGTATTCTCTCCTCCTGTCTTCACCACTGTTAACTCTGCTCTCCAGCTACTTAGCCCTTCTCCTTGAGGACCCTCTTTCCCGCGTCCCCTCTCGCTCCCTCCTTTCCCCTTGGGGGTCTCCCGTCATCCGTGCCTTCCCTCTTGGACTCCGTCGTTGGCGGACCTTCCCCTCTCCCCTCCTCCGCCCCTCTAGCTGTGCTTTGAGCTCACTGAGTTACTGTGATTATTGTTTACTGTACTGTGCTGTCTCACCTCGTATTGTAATTTTGTTTGTCCCTGTACGGCACTACGGACACCGAGTGGCGCCCTATAGATAAAAATTATTAATAATAATAATATACAGTATGTTTGCTTTTGTTTTTTTAAAAATGGGGTTTACGTTCTTCCATTTAAAATATTTCAAATCAAGGAAGACGAGAGGAAGGTGCACAAGGGTTTTGGGGAGTCTACTATTTAATTATAATTTGTTTGAGATTTTTTTATTTTTTTCCTTTTTTTTGGTATAATAGTCAGGGTTTTAGAGACCCCTTTCCATTATATTTGGGCCACTGGGGTGGTAAGATTGTTCTTATCTATTATTCTGTATTATACCAGGACACTCAATCCTTTACTTCACATGGATTCTTAACCTCTGTAGGGATTGGTGCTGTTTTCGCTCCTCTACCCCAAATAGGTGACATGCCTGTGCTGACTAGCCTGGAGTTAGTTTTCTGTATATATATAGCAGGGGAACCTCATGCTACTGGTCTATTTCCAAGGCTGATGTGGGCGTTCTAATGACAAGGCTAGTTTAGGATTCAGGGAGTGAGTCACTGGAGGTTCTACAATTGAACGAACCATTGAGACCCATTTTGCGCCTCTATGTTACACTTTAGCTGTATTCCAAGCAATGTCACATATGGCTTCACGCACACAAAAGTGACACATGCAATAAAAATATGATTTATTTAAGTCATATAAAAGGGCTAAACTGACCAATATTTTAGGAGAAAAAAATAAAAGTTTATTTAGTTGAAAGGGGTGTTCCCATAGATTGTAAACTTTGTCTTTTTTACCCAGTTTGTTTATTAGTTTATTATGTTTGTCCCCAATTGTAAAGTGCTACGGAATATGTTGGCGCTATATAAATAAATGATGATGATGATGTTACTAAAGGGAAGGGAGTGGAGCCAGATTAAGACCCCGTGGGGCACTAGTCAAGTTACTGGTTTAGGATTACCATATACACACTGATCACTATACACAGATCACACTGACATCACACACCTTATAAACACTGATCATTATACACAGGTCACACTAATATTAGATACCTGGTACACAATGATCATTATATACAGGTCACATTGACATCAGACACATGATACACACTGATCTCCATTTACAGGACATACTCAGGGGCGGATTGGACATTGGGCTTACCAGGAAATTTCCCAGCAGGCTGGGGGGCCTAATGAGACTGACTGTAGGCTGCTTGATGGGTTTTTTTTTCATTACATCTTTTTTTAGTCTGTTTTTTTTTTTGCTTTAATTGGGTGCCGGCCGACAATCAGGGCCAGTCTAACATGGGGATGGATTGGGGGGGTGAGTGGGGGGCCGCGGAGACCTCCTGGATCAGGGGTGCCAGCGGGGAGCACCGTTGTGGCCGCGGAACTTATCTTAAACTGCGCCCCCCATGTGTGGCCTCGGCCTCATCCTTGTCCTATCCAGTAATAAAAACATGGGACACACACCATGTGACAAGTGCTGTCCCATGTGTACAGTGCAGGTAAGTGTGAAGGTGTTTTATGTCAATGTAGCGTGTGTGTCAAAATCACTAGGTGGAATTGATGATACCTAGCAGCAGTTGGTGCTACTGAGTACTGAGGCGCGGAGTCTAACACGCCCCTGGTTTTCACCAGGAACCCCCGCAAGGAGGTATGGACTTCGTTGCAAGGGACGTGCAGGTCGCGGCCGTCACTATCAGTCAGCTGGCGAAGTAACAATTGAGGCAGCAGTGTCAGCCCACCAGGAGGCAGGATGGAAGAGTAGTCAGCAAGCCGGATCAAAACCAGATAAACGGATATAGCCAAATCAGAAGCAGGAGAATGGTCAGGAAGCCGGGTCAATACCAAATATCACTCTAAGCCAGAATCAGGAACCAAAGGAGAAGTCAGGAACAAGCCGGGGTCAGAATCCAAATAACAGCAACACAGGAACAAACGCTGGAGCAAGGCTGAAGATCAAATACTCTGGCACTAAACATGTGTCAGAGGCTGCTTTATATACCCTAAGGTGCCTCTTGATTGGGTTAGGGAGAATTTGGCGGTAAGACATGCTGGCTGCAGACAGGTGAGCAGAGATAGCGTCCCGCTGCTAGGCAACAGGACGTGGTTGCTGAGAAGGTGCAGGCGTCTGTCTCCTGCAGCAAGTGTCAGTGCGGAGACGGCGCCTGACAGTGTGTCAGTGTTATGACAATGTAATGGGGGTGAGGACAGGGGATCTTATGTCAATGTAGTGTGTGTGTGCAGGAGGGTTGCCATAAGCCCCGTGCCCTCACCCCCATTTCATTGCCATAAGCCCCCTGCCCTCAACCCCATTTCATTACCATAAGTCCCCTGCCCTCAGCTACATTACAGTGACATAAGTTCCCTGCCCTCACCTCCATTACAGTGACATAAGCCCCCCTGCCCACACACACTATACTGACATAAGCCTCCCTGCCCACACACACTATACTGATATAAGCCCCACTGCCCACACACACACACACACACTATACTGACATAAGCCCCCCTGCCCACACACACTATACTGATATAAGCCCCACTGCCCACACACACACACTATACTGACATAAGCCCCCCTGCCCACACACACTATACTGATATAAGCCCCACTGCCCACACACACTACATTAACCCACATTACACTGACATAAGCCACACTGCCCTCACAACCATTACAGTGACATAAGCCCCCCTGCACACACACACTACATTGACATAAGGTCCCCTGTCCTCACCCCATTACATTGCCATAGCACTAACACACGCTATATTGACATAAAACACCCTCACACTTACCTTATTCCAGCTGCGATTCCTGCACTGTACACATGGGACGGCAAATGTCACATGGTGCGCATCCCATGTGACCTTTATTACTGGATAGGACAAGGATGAAGCCGGGGCAACGCATGGGGGGGTGGGGTTTAAGATAATTTCTGTGGCCACAACGATGCTCCCCCCCTGATCCCGGGGGCCTCCGCTGCCTCCCCCTCTTACCCCCCCAATCCATCCCCATGTTACGCTGGCCCTGATTGTCGACCGGCACCCAATGATAAAAAAAAACCCAGACCAACAAGAGATGTAATGGAAAAAACCCCACCAAGCAGTCTACAGTCGGCCTCATTAGGACCCCAGCTTACCGGGAAAATTCCCGGTAAGCCCAATGGCCAATTCGCCCCTGACATGAACGCTGGAGCAGGAATGACCCAATACTCTGGCACCAGCATGGTGTCAGAGTCAGTCTAAAATAGAGCTAGTGGCCAATGAGATGCCGGCGGCAGTATTGCGTCTGGTTGTCTGGCAACTAGACTTGGTGGAGGAAGTGACAGATGGCTGTGAAGGGGGTCCCGCAGCATATGTGCGCGCATACGTGACAGTGCATGCGCCGATCTCGGAGCGTGCTTGGATGACCCAACTGCACGTGCGCCGATGGCGCATGCGTAGTCACACCAAAGAACCTTACTGTGTGTACCGACATGACATATTCACTCCTGGCCCGCACACAAGGTCCACATGTGTGTGGTGAATCACCACCTGCACGTTACGGCTGGGGAGGCCGGGAGTTTCCGGGTCTGGACTATAAAAGCCAGACCCGGGACTCTCCCTCGTTCTCTTGCTTTCTGCCTGCCCCTGGACGAGCATTCTATACACTACACTACACTAGGGACACACTACAGAAAATATACACATTATACTACCCTACACTATACTAGAGACACACTACATTACAGAAAAAATTATATACGGATACACTACAGAAAATATACATATACTACACTACAGAAAAAATATTACATAGGGATACACTGCACTACAGAAAATACATTATACTACAGAAAACCTACACTAAGCTACAGGAAAGGATTCTATACTACAGGAACGTTCCCTACACTGCAGATAAAGAATTGGATCCAGGATACAAGGACTTGATAAGTATCATTGATAATATATATATATATATATATATATATATATATATATATCTATCAAGCTATATGTGTGTTTGTAATGTGGATTTAACTATTTATATACATATAACTGTGTAGCTATTGTCTGATATCTGTGATAGTTAAATCAATATTATAAATACTGATTCTTATCAAAGATACATATGTAAAGCAAGGATAGCGTAAGGAAAAAGGTAGTGAACCTAGGGTTAATTTTATCGTGATATACTATGTTATGTTGAACAACATTATGATATATGTGTGAACTGTGAATACAAGCTTTTCTGTGTTAACAGTAAAATACTTTGATTTAAATTAAGGATGAGCGGACTCGGATTCCTGGAATCCGAGCCCCCCCGAACAGTGCGGATCCGAGTCAGATCCGAGCACTGTCTGGGTATTCCCGCCGATTCCGAAACTTAAAACGAGGCTCTGAGTCATAATCCCGCTGTCGGATGTCGCGATACTCTGAACCTTTAAATTCCCCGCTTGCCGCCGCCATCTTCACTCGGGCATTGATCAGGGAAGAGGGAGGGTGTGTTACGTGGTCCTCTGTCCTGCTATTTCTCATGCTGTGCTGTGCTCTGTCCTGCTGAGTCCAGTGGTGCTTTTGCCAGTGCTTTGTCCTGCTGAGTCCAGTGGTGCTTTTGTCCTGTGCTCTGTCCTGCTGAGTCCAGTGGTGCTTTGGCCAGTGCTCTATCCTGCTGAGTCCAGTGGTGCATCAGTCCAGTGCTCTGTCCTTGCTGAGTCCAGCGGTGCTTTTGTCCTGTGCTTTGTTCTGCTAAGTGCATATTTATTTTAAAAGTATTAAAAATTCTTCCATAAAAAGAAAAAAAAAAGAAAAATTCTACAAAAATCCTTTTAAAAAAATATTTTAAAAAAATAAAAAAAGTCATTGCTGAGTCCAGTGGTGCATCAGTCCAGTGCTCTGTCCTTGCTGAGTCCAGGGGTGCATCAGTCCAGTGCTCTGTCCTTGCTGAGTCCAGTGGTGCATCAGTCCAGTGCTCTGTCCTTGCTGAGTCCAGTGGTGCATCAGTCCAGTGCTCTGTCCTTGCTGAGTCCAGTGGTGCATCAGTCCAGTGCTCTGTCCTTGCTGAGTCCAGTGCTGCATCAGTCCAGTGCTCTGTCCTGCTGAGTCCAGTGGTGCTTTTGCCAGTGCTCTGTCCTTGCTGAGTCCAGCGGTGCTTTTGTCCTGTGCTTTGTTCTGCTAAGTGCATATTTATTTTAAAAGTATTAAAAATTCTTCCATAAAAAGAAAAAAAAAAGAAAAATTCTACAAAAATCCTTTAAAAAAAATATTTAAAAAAAATCAAAAAAGTCATTGCTGAGTCCAGTGGTGCATCAGTCCAGTGCTCTGTCCTTGCTGAGTCCAGTGGTGCATCAGTCCAGAAACTGAGGGAAATAATCTCTCAGTGGCTTAACCCACTTAGACTCTCCTGGGGATTTGTGATGTCAGACAACGACATTGTGCAGGCATTACATATGTGCAATTTCCTTTGTGGCTCCATTATCCCAATTAAAAGGATTTTTACCTGTTGGTGTAATGATGTTATAAACACTACACTTGAAAGCTTGAGCCTTTAAATGAAAAAGTCACTCTTCATTGCATGAAGATTTGCAACAGGGACAGTTGTTTTGTTCACAAAGTCAACAAATAACACTTCGACGCTGCCTGTCTTTGACATACTTGATGGGATCTCAATGATGAATGCTCTGTACCATGGTCGTCAAAAACAAGAGGTAGTGACGCGCTCGAACTACACCCTCTATATGCTGCAGAGGATGTAGGAGCAGCCATATGTGCAGTGGAATTCAGACCAGTTGAGGGTGATATATTGTGGCCCCGGTACCAAATTGAGTACCGGGGCCACTCCACTACGCAGTCCACATAGATGCGTATCAGATATTAAACTACATTCACTGTTGCTGCTGTACCCAAAAATAGGTACTGCAATTCCAAACTACGTTCACTGTTGCTGCTGTACGAAAAAATAGGTACTACAATTCCAAACTACGTTCACTGTTGCTGCTGTACCAAAAAATAGGTACTGCTATTTCAAAATACGTTCACTGTTGCTGCTGTACCAAAAAAATCAAATATTGTACCTAAAATCAATATTGTGAGGTGTGAGGTGTTCCGAATAGACTGGAAATTAGTGGAAATGATTGTTATTGAATGTTATTGAGGTTAATAATAGTGTAGGAGTGAAAAATAAACAAAAAACTTGATTTTAACCCTTTTTATGCTTTTTTAAAAATAAATCAGAACCCAAAACCCTAAATCAGAACCAAAACCTTTCGTCAGGTGTTTTGGCAAAACAAATCAGAACCCAAAACCTCAAGCTAATCAGAACCCAAAACCCAAAACACTAAAAGTGCCCGGTGCACACCCCTAATTTAAATACATACATATGTTATGAGTATTTATAACGAATATATACTGTGAAGTACTGATGAGATATAGTGGTTATTCGATAAATAATTCTGTAAAGCTTGTGTTATTTATTGTGGTCAAATGACTGAGTAAGGCAACACTGTGTAAGGAAAAGTGCATAAAAGTGCGAGTTTTATAATGAGTGTATCTGAGAACAGAATAAGAGGACAGTGTGCGCATGTCAGGCGTAACCACAGGTCCTTTACAGCGGCCGTCCCGAAGGAGCTGTGGGACGGCGCCTGACAGTTATCCTAAAGTGTTGTAGGTATTGTGAGATATAGTATATATAGGGAAATTATCTGCACCAGAACTGTCTTTAATATGGTTACTTAATACTGATAATATATTACAATTTTTTATTTTTAGTTGGTGTGCTCTCCTAGAACTGTAATAATGTATATCAAGTCAAGAGGTAAATGAAGAAAAAGTCAAGAAAAAAGAAAAATAAAGTTATAAGATCAGAGGTACAAATGAGTAATATAATATATTATAATGAAGTTAATAAATGCAATATAATAAAGTCTAGAGACCAATGTTTGTATGTAAAATTATGTGTTTACTGCATTGTGGTGTTTGATTTTTGTATCAAAAAGTCTGCTGTACTGTGTGCATCTGTCCGTTTCTGAATAAAAAGGATTTTTTGACAAAGTTTATATAGATCATCATTTATGGGAAAGAAAATTTATTTTTTATTAAGCCCCAATAGTCTGCAGGTCCAGATGTATGCACACTATAGAAATGATGTGAGATTGCCTGGGATCTTCTTCCACCCATCAGTCCAGATGGAATCGTGTGCTCTAGAACAAAAGGGGAGTTATTGATTTGAGGTCACACAGCATGCTGAGGATATAAGGAGGGGGGTGGGCAGTCACTCTTTGGATGACTGAAACCCTCCTTTCTGCCTTGTCCTACAAGTCAGAGGTCATGGGAAAGGATCAGATATTAGGTAACACCTCACACCCTCTGGAGATCCCCTATGAAACATTTTTAATGTCCTGCTGATCACTTCTGGCCTGACTTCTACCTGAGAAAGTAAACACTTCATATTTCCATTGATAGCATGTGCTGCCGGCTAACACAGCGAGAGGTAAATGATGGTTGTAATCTGTCTTCACAATATACAGAAAATATATATTTTATATACCACTTTAGAGGAGCTGAAGAGCACAATTATAGTCATACTGAAATCTGGTATGTGTAATTGAGAGTTTACTCACTAGTAGTATGTACTAAAGTAATTCACATATGGTGACTACAGGCAAATGACAAGTATGGGATCTCTTATTTGGAAACCTGCTATATAGACATTACAGAAATACGGAAAGAAAAAAAAGGAACTAAGGGCCTGATTCATTAAGGATCTTAACTTAAGAAACTTCTAATTTCAGTCTCCTGGACAAAACCATATTACAATGCAAGGGGTGCAAATTAGTATTCTGTTAAATAATGGCTGTTTTTTCATGTAGTGTCTGTTCTGAGTCTAGTGGGACAATCCCGAATTTTGGTGACTGTTCTGCCCAATCTAAGGGGCAGGTCAAGACTGTGTATTCTTTATATACACACTGCATTCTTTATATACTACACTATGGTGCTAGCTGTCCTTCGTGGGCTGACCACTCCCCATCTAGTGTCTGGTCTCACCTCTTTGATGGTTAGCCACATCCCCTCTGGTGGGCCCCTAGTGTTGCAATCCCCCAGTGTGCCCTTCATGCTCCATCATCATCATCATTTATTTATATAGCGCCACTAATTCCGCAGCGATGTGCAGAGAACTCATTCACATCAGTCCCTGCCCCATTGGAGCTTACAGTCTAAATTTCCTAACACACAGACACAGACAGACATAGAGAGAGACTAGAGTCAATTTAATAGCAGCCAATTAACCTACTAGTATGTTTTTGGAGTGGGGGAGGAAACCGGAGCACCCAGAGGAAACCCACGCAAACCTCGAGAGAACATACAAACTCCATACAGATAAGGCCATGGTCGGGAATTAAACTCATGAACCCAGTGCTGTGAGGCAGAAGTGCTAACCACTTAGCCACTGTGCTGCCCCAGTTTGACACTGTATATAAAACACATATACAAAATGTATACTTCAATTGGATAAACAGTCAAGATTAGTAATGTAATCAGTTACTTTTAAAGAGCTGTGATATTATAAAACATCCACTAATAAATCAGTTACAAGATCTGTTATAAAACCTATTATTTTTTTTTAAACAGAACTTAGCACAAACTGCATAAACGTGAAAAGTGCTGTTCTATTATCATTCCTGCATCCATTGGAAATACAATTAGAAATGGTGTTCTGACACTTAATGTATATGATAAATAGAAATATATTGTTTAAAATGTCTTCTAATATCCTTAACATATACATTAGCGAGCTGCGTTACGCCAGATTATTCCTTTAAACTATCTGCACGTAAATGCCACAAGTATGAGTGCCTCAGATAGATATATATATATATATATATATATATATATATATAAACTGCTCTTACTATAGATAGATATATATATATATATATATATATATATATATATATATATATATATATATATATAGTAAGAGCAGTTTCATGTCTCTATACAGAAGGACTTGTAAAAAGTTTGAATATTAAGTGAATTTTGATGAAAATGTAAAAACATCTTGCAGTCTTTACTAGTGTAAAGAGGTGTAACAGAAAAGTGCGAATTTGAAACTCGCCTGTATTTATCTTGGACTGAACGCCACAAAATAACTCCCACCCCTTACGTTCTACCTAACTAATGAAAACTTCAGGGTTGCTTTGCAAACAAAGGGCAAAGACAATTTACACTACCTATAGCTTTGACAACAGAAAAAGAGTGACACCAGCAGACATTAAAGTTCGCAAACATATTGGGTCTTTGCTGTGGGAATGTACACGTCCCAACAAATCACTTCACAAAGCGTCTGTCAAACAGGTGTCAATAAACCGTATGGCCTTTCACACAGACAACTTGGTTGCCGCTACAGAATTGCTGCAACAAATCTCGCGAAATACCATTGTTATTGTTTCCTGCTCAGTAAATCAGTCGGCAGACAACTGTTGTGACCATTTTATGGAGAAAGGAAGCAGGTTTACGGTGAGCATACATTACTAGCATGTTACTTAAATCTCTATTGCTGCTCCCTAGTGTGATTACTCGCACGGGACAAAGAAATCTGCCAATGTAACTGCCTTTTTTATGTTAAAAGGCTTTCTAAACTGGAGCACCTGAGCAAAGCGAGAGGCATCTCTTTAACCCCTTAGCTCACAGAACCCCAGACATATGAAACTGTTGTCATTTCGTAAGCCAAGTGGAACTTCCACAATGAGAAAATTCCTCCAGTCATTCTTCAACACATACTAAAAAAAAATAAAATATCTAATAGGAGGATCCCCTGAGGCACAGAGTTTTTAATTTGGCCAATCCTGCTGCCTTAATGTCTGTAAGTGCAGCCAATGTTCAGACATAGTGTGTGTCATGTGGTATCACCCTCCCCTCCTCTCCCTCTGCTGCCTTTTCAGAAGACGGGGAGAAAAAAAAAATATCAGCAGTTCATGTAAGGTCTGTAGCTGTAAGAGATGCACAATCTCAGTCTCCAGCAGACCTTGGTGTTTTCATTTGTTTTCTCTGCGGTTTAAATACAGGAATGTTTGTGCCATGCTACCTGGACGAGAATCCCTGCAATATGCTGTAAGTAGCCTTTAAAATGTACTGTATGTAAATAATATACATTAGTTATTGTCGAGGTTCTTGTGTTATTAGCTGTGAAAGGAGTAACCAAATTACAGTTTCTTATTACAGAAGTGATTTAACAAACCATCCTGTTTACATAAGGAAAATATCAGTGAAGCACATATTGAATAAATATTTAATATTTAAATCCTTTGCTATCTGGTGGGCCTGTAAAACAAAAAAAAAAAAAAGGCTTTGTCACCATTGGATTTACATATTGTCATTTATAAAATGTTACCATATCCTATACCTCAGTGATTTGTATACACTTCTGTGCACTAAGCATGGTGCTTTTACCTGCACCTTGTGGAAATCATTGGGTTAAGTCCCTACATTAATGTGTTTTTTGTTTGTGAGTAGAATTATAAAAACGTCAGTGTATATGTATATGTGTGTATGTATGTGTGTGTGTGTGTGTATATATAGTGAATTGTTAGTGAGGTTGAGAAAATAAAAAGTCCATTAAGTTCAACCTTTCAGAAATTTTGTGTTGATCCAGAATAAGAAACAATAGCCTCATTGCCACTGTTGCTTATTTAGTCTGACAGGGGACAAAACATTTCTTCCTGCCTGTATATATTTGCACAGAATGGCTTATCTTGATTTATTTTTTGGAGTCTTCTTGCAATGTCTCCTTTCCTCCTGCCAGTTCTTAATGTGAAACATTTCTTGCATTTTCACCGAAGATTAAATTGCACACGATATGCTCTCAATTAAGCATCATAACTGCATGTAATTTGTGTTTCGGTATCTTGTAAATTAATGGGGAATCAAACTGCACTTAGAGAATTGTCAGTTGGATGAGGTGCAGGGTCATCTTATCTAATGAAAACCAATATTGTGTAAAATAATCCTGCTTATAAGGTTCATGGAATAGAGTAGTTAGAATGAGACTCCCAATTCACATGAGAAGCAATATTTCAGTAGAATACAAATAAATACATGATGTGGAAAAATTCCTATTGAAAGTTTCTGATTCCTTATATTTTCACGTAGACAACTTTGCAGATGTTTAAAATTGCCCAAACTAATAACAAGATTACAAACCATCCCTAAAATTATATTTATGTGTTCCTCATCTAGCAGAGTTACAGTAATGGAATTTTGGCCCCTGATGACTAAATGGTTATTGGCTAATCATTTCTAGATTTGTCTGCCTTATTAATAAGACCATTATATTGTGTGTGTGTGTGTGTGTGTGTGTGTGTGTGTGTGTGTGTGTGATATCGCAATTCAATATCACTTGAGATAATTTGACTTTTTTTTTCTGTTATCAACTTTGTGTGATTTTTTTTTTTTTTTTTTAGAAAATATGGAGGGAATATTGTGATTGAGGCCTGTATTTTATATTGTTGTTAAATATTAAATTGTAGTTTTACACCTTAGAAGGGCTTGGAACACATCTCTTGAGAATATGATGTAACACAGGGAGTGGTTGCATTGAGCAATAATGGAAATTATAAAGCCCAGGGATATGAATAAAAAGAGGTAATAGGAGGAGCTAGATAAAAAAAAGAAGAAAAGTTGTGTGTGTTTGTAGCTTTGCCAGGGTCTTTTGTGTGTGTTTGTGTATAGATAAATATTATATTATCGTGTATCTGGAGAACAAGGTCTTCTAAATTTAGTCAGTATATGTAATGATTGATGCTTAAGAAAGAGGATGAGTACTTAAATCCATATATTTTTACTCCGTCCTCTTTTTCTTTGTCTGTTTGGTGTTACCGTCTGCCATCCCCCACCCCCTTCCATCACCCACTATGTTGGAGACACCTGAATGCCGACAGAGTGATCTGCAGAGGTTCAGACTGTCTGGAATTCAGCCATGTACCCAGACTTAATTTTCTGCCATAAAGCAGACAGCACCTTGTATATTCCTGGCTGTGAATCATTGTAAACTCCTTGAATGTGAAAATAGTTTTAAAGGTTTCAATACTCTTGATAGGTTTCTTGTTCTCCGACATAGATATGTACAACTGTTTTCTGCACTACACTACAATTTTTAATTTTTTTTTATCAATTTATTCTGGAGTTATTTTTAACCACCATAGCCAATTGTTTGCCAGCTTGGCATTGCTTGATTTCGGATTGCACAATTATTTTTACGTGCGGCAACTTTGTACAGCTATAATTCCAGTTGCCATAGACTTTGCTCAACAATAAACTTCAAATTTAAAATATTCATTTTGTCTACAAAATCATAACCAACAACTAATCTATTATTTGAGCACAACAAGCAAGTAAAAACTAATTGACCCAAATATATATTTTTTATTTCTTTATTTACATTTGATGAGGTTATTTATCCACTTTAGGCAATTTTGATTTTCAAAAGTTTTATATAGCTCCGTTGGTAAGCATATATATAATCTACATGAATATATTATTCTTAAGCATTCTGGTCTTCCATATCTATTATCCATAGCTTATCTATATTGTGCTCCATACCAAAATAGTACATTCAGCATCCATTATGACTCCCAACAAATAATGCCCTACCAGCTGCTGGCTAGAAATGGTTTACAGTGTCAATTTAAATGCACAATCCTTTCATCCCCTGTCTATTGTAAGTTCATCCTTTATCAGATGATTACATCCACTGATTTATACAGACTCTGAAAATTATAGCGGCTTGAGGATAGAACAACAAGGCAAAATAGAGCCAAATGACTTTCTTACTGCTGTGATCTCATTACCTTATTCCTGCAGGGTGGATTTTAGTATACAAACAGATTAGGAGAGGATTTTGGAACTGAATTTAGTAATGATAAGCAGAACTGTTTTGACTTTTCTATTTGTTACATTGTAACCTATATGGACACACCTCTGTACTATTAGAAGTATATAGCGCCTTCCAATCCATCCGTAGCACAAATGCTTAAGAATCCAGTTCTAAAATGTTTTATGAAGACTTAACTTAAATACAGCAGATCCTGAATGTATAATATTGTTTAATGTATAAAGAAATCATTTGTGGAGTCATACCTTTAAAGCACAATAGTATGTTGCATACATCAAAATGTCCATTTCTATAATTCACTGTGTTTATAAAACAAAAAATAGGTATACTTTGTTTCTAGCTTTTAATTTCAAAGTAACAAGTAATGACATTGTCATAGGTGGCATGATCTCAGTGTTTCACTGTGGATTATCACAATTTTATAAACGTTTTAGTTTCCATCCAGTATTCACATACTGCCTACTTACTATTTGAGTAAATGACAAGATGGTAGTCTTTATGAAAAATTAATTTACTTTTTTCATTAACTTATCTGCAGAAACACTGGGATTTACAGTAAAACAGTGTGAAAAGTCACAGATGAGTTAAATCGCTGCGAAAATTCACGTGAATTGAGTTTCACAGCAGACAAAGCCGTTTCACTAAGGTGCGAAGCTCCAGCTATGCAATCATTGAGATCTGTGTTTGCCTCGCCATTTTGCACTGTATTTTCTAACAGAATTTATAGGCTATGAATCAAGGTGGGACAATGACGGTCAGCACAGTGGCCTAGTGGTTAGCACGTCTGCCTCACAGCACTGGGGTCATGAGTTCGATTCCCGACCATGGCCTTATCTGTGTGGAGTTTGTATGTTCTCCCTGTGTTTGCGTGGGTTTCCTCCGGGTGCTCCGGTTTCCTCCCACACTCCAAAAACATACTGGTAGGGTAATTGGCTGCAATTAAAAAAATTGACCCTAGTCTCTCCCTCTCTGTCTGTCTGTCTCTGTGTGTGAGTGTGTGTCTATAGTAGGGAATTTAGACTGTAAGCTCCAATGGGGCAGGGACTGATGTGAATGAGTTCTCTGTACAGCGCTGCGGAATTAGTGGCGCTATATAAATAAATGATGATGATGATGACATGCTGCTTTGTGGTGTGTTTGGGGAAGCACTGGCAACAATGAAGGCCAAATTCCGTTAATGAAATGTAGGAAGTTACATGTTCTTCCCATTGGACCACCACCATTCCATATATTGCGCAAGGTCCTGGCACTGAAATATAGCCAGGCCTTTGGTGCGCACCCTTGGTAATTTTTTTTTCTCTCTGAAGTAGGAAACATCCGGAGCAAAAACTTTAAATGAAAACAGTCTGCTGATTGGAGCTGAATGGTACCAGTGGTTTCATTCTGTTTGTTTTCTCAACAGTTCAGTATGCTTATGATGTAGATGACTTTTAACTTTGTCCCACAAGTTTTATCATATTTCTGTGAAGTCCATCTCCCTGACATAAGATAGCCCTTGTTAAATATCGCTAGGCATAGTGAAGCAAGAAGTTTCCATGAGACTTGGTAGCTCTAAGCATAAACCATGGTTTTTGTAGTACATGTGCTTGTAAGGAGACTTAAGATCCCATCAGACTATATAACCTATAGCATTCAAATAGAGCCTAAACAGATCTGGAATATTGCACAAAAATGTGTTTCTATATTGTCCTGCGCACTCCTCATATGCAGCTACTTACACTAAAGGTTTCTAGAGATCTGGAATATAAATGAATGGTACGTATAGGTACAGGTACATTATCATTCATTTAGATGGCTGTCCTGCTTAAAAAGATTACACCTGTACCAATCTGTAAATCATGGACAAAGATCTATATCAAATTGGAGAAGTGCAATGTGACACACTTGTATTTATTTCTGTGGGTGTGGATTTGGTATCATACTAGTTTTCACAATTCTGGTATGTTTCACACATGTTTCAAAACAGACCAAAAAGGGTTACTCATACCAATCCTCATACTAATTGTACAGTGTATGCTACATTCACTGTACAGGTCAAGAATATACATATGCAAAGCCACTAGTGGAGTACAATGCAGCAATATGTACACACGGCAGCTCCCAGCCTGCAAAGGGTGTTTTTTGTTGAATAGTTAGAAGTTGCTGCATGTTATTTTATTTGTCACTTTCAAAGATTTAGTAACTTGCATCTAACATGGAATTTTCCTATAAACAAACATATACATTTTTTTTATATGTTTTGATTTAAGCAGATCCTTGTCACCATAGTGTGAAATATGCCCTTTTTTAAATAATATATGATTACATATGTGAAGATGATATTGAGCAATAGATTTATTTAGCTTTTACGCTGTCCATGGTTGCTATAAATTTACGAGGAGCACATATCAAGTAATAGGAGGCATTAACTGAATATGTTTCAGGCCTCTAAGCAGTGGAGGTATTGAGAAAATAATAGAGAGCTTGTTCGTTTGGTGAATTACGTGCATAAAATGAATTCGGTAAAGTTTATTTGCAGTGAGCCATAAAAGATTAAAATGAAATCTTTCTGCTAGCTCAGCAGTTCTGCTCCCCGCTGTCTGTGTGAGAGAGACTTACTCTTTTATTCCAAACAGGTTTTTTTTCTCTCTCTCTGCCTCACTGGTGCAAGAGAAAACAAATATTTTGGCATTTTCCTAAAGAATAATCGTTGCCTTTTTATTTTTTGTTTTTACATTAGAGACCATTTTATTTAAGTTGCTGTTCTTTGTACATATGAACTTTTGCAGTGTCTCGAAGTCATCTTTAGGTGTTGAATACAAATGGCTGCACGTGTCTTTTGCAACATTAAGACAGTTGTGTTAAAGTGCTACTGTCTGTTTAAAAAAGCCTAAAACCCTACCTGTGTAATGGAGGCTGTGTGTAATGCATGGATTGCAAATTACTTTATTTTATTGAATTCTGTTTCAACTGACTGTAATAACTTGACCTGACAAGTAGACAGTATAGTATAGAAATAGACAGATGCATTTGATGTCATGTCGACTACATAGGCCATCACACACTTATTATTGTTAATAATAATATTTTTTTTTTAACAAGGTCTCCACTTGTAAGCTGCTAATGTAAAGGCAAATTCTGTCATATGGGTGAGAAAAATGTATGGGCCCAGTTCACTTAGTGCTCAGACTGGATCACATTGGGCCCAGTTAGTTTGGACTGCTCATGACCCCACACACTGTCAGATCGCAGTCCATTTGCAGCTAGTCTCCTATCACGATAGGCTGTTGTTTTGGACCCACTCAGCAATCTCTGGCCATTTAGGTTTAAGATGACCAAATTGGTCATTCCATTGCTAATTGTAAGGGCAGCAGTGATCTTCTGACCTCTGGGCCTCTGAAATGTCTTTTTTGTTTTTTTGCAGGATACTAGATACAAATCAGTTAACTGACCCCACTTTTCCTTCATGTATGACTTTGCTTAAGTCATTTTACTAAGATAATATTTACTCTCACCAGTGGAACAACAAGAATTTTGGCATAATTGCATCACCAATCACAAAGCGTAATGTATGGCAAGTGATACTGGTAAGTTAGGTTTCGTTATCAGTTACCAAAATTATACTATACTTAGGCATGTTCCTTTAAGATATATATTTGAAATATTTTCTCATAAATTCTGCATCAGTGCCGCTGTTTTCTGCTTGAAATGATGTCTGCCAATGACAGCTTATGTCTTATTCACATGAGAGCTTGTTTCAATAACATCTTTCTTCCTGAACTTATTATAGATTCAAGCGCATTAAATCAACACCACATTTTCAATTCTAATTGGACTTGTGTGGAGGATGGGAGGAGGAAAATAATAGAGTTCTTTGTAAGCTGTCTGCCCCCAGTCAATCTTCCCTTTGTTTTTTATTTTTTTGTTTTTTGTTTTTCTGTTATGCCCCTGTTTTAACCCAGATTAATGAAGAATTATCAAATAAAGAATACCAAACATATTAAATTATACATGTTCCAAGAAAAAGGAAAAATGTATCAAGGGTTTTGGACATATTAATGGGGAAAAGGCTTGTTAGCAATATGTCAGTAAAACAACTATTTCATAGTTTAGGGAATGTCAAAAAGTCTACTAAGTGATTGACTGTATTACTGCAACATGTAACAGTCCCAGTTTCGCAGTTTAAAACTACATATGAAGAAAAAAATCATCAATGTTCAACACTACTTTTTTTCTTAACAGAAAAATATGTACTTTTTTTTTTTTTCATCTTTCTATGCATCTATTTAGGGTTGTATTTTGATTAACTGTCCTACAGATGCATTTTTGTTTGCATGATTTTCAAGGCCCTCTGTATGCGCCAATTTTGCTGAGAATCTTAAATTTTGGGTCGCGTTAGGTAATTGCACTTTTGTGATTTCACCTAACACAAGCTGTAGGTTATGCAAAGAACACTATAGTGTAATGTACACCCGGAAGTTTCCCGTTTCTTGACAGGCGCATGTGTCTGAGTTTCAGTCTACATAAGTCGTATTTGCTCCAGCATGCCCTTACATGTTCCTCCACCCAGTTCTGACTCTTCATTCATAAGAGGCTGTAAGTGCACGATACAACTCAATCTGCATATGGCTGCAACAGTAACTAGTGCTTTCTGGGGATGCACAGAAGTACGTATTGTATGCGGCATACTTCCATTTGAGTCTAACTCTACATGAGCCTTTGTATAGATAAGACAGGTTCAGTAGGCATACTAGTAAGCTGGCCCGTGGAAAAATGAAGTATATGTAAATGTAGTTATTTTCAGCTATTTACAGAATCTATTTTACACAATTTAGTACATGTTTGGTTTTTTTTGCGTTTTGAAGAAAATCCAGATTGCTTATGATTTAAACAATGTTTTTCCTGGTGTTGCTGAACTGCCTTAGTTTTCATTCTACTAGAAACTTTAGATTATATATGTCAAATATAGGCCAAATACTGTTAATAAGATTTTGCCCCATGATATGAGATTGTGGCTGCTCCAAAAATAATTTTATACCAAAAGCATTATAAAGGGTAATTGGGAACTAAGTAATGTTGTAACAGTGGCTGTCAGACTGGGGTTATTTCAGTGTAACATAGGACAGACAAGAAGTTTGGTAAATAAGGTACACAAGAGCTCACTAATTTTGCTAGGTGGAGGCATCATGAAACGTAAATATAAAACTTAACTCTTGTTTTGTTTGTCCTTGTTTGTATAATTTTAGATATTTTGCTGTTTTGTTAACAATAATACAAGTTAAGTTTTATATTTGTCTCATGATACCTCAACCTAGCAAAATTAGTGAGCTCTTGTGCACCTTATTTACCAAACTTCTTGTCTGTCCTGTTATACTCTACCGTAGTCTAAGGTTGCACCCACGTAGCACTATAGATAGTCATTTATCTGTTCAATAGTGAATCTGTGGGTTTGTTGCTCTCATCCATTGGTGTGACAGGCACTCCCTTTCCCTTTTCCCATATGTTATGGGGTTATTTAAGGCAAGACTTTTTTTCCTCCTCCCAATTCCACTTTAAAGTTTCATATCTACTCCACACTAAACCTAATGTGAATTTTTTTGTCTATGTCAATTTTCTTTTTTTCAGTGGAGGCTTTGCATGTGGTGGCCAGATCTGTCTCTTTTTTTTAACCAGGATACATCTGAATGAAATCTTTGTATGGAGTGGCATGAAGGAGTATTCTCAGACTTTTTACATATTTCAAAAGAAATGTTATTGTGATCTATGCGATGTGGAAAAGGCTAATTCCACTCAAAACAATTTTTTAGCTTAGGGTAGAAGTAGGTGACCGGAAAAAAAATACTTGGTTCTGGCTACCGGAGTTTGAAGGATAGTGTGATTTGGTGACTTCACTGATATGACGAACTGTCCCAGCAGAAGATCTTCTCTACTGTATGGGAGCACTGTGCTCTGTTTGTAAAATCCCTTGGCCTTCACAAGAACTTACCATTCATTCAAATAAAATGTTCATGGGATGGGGGCTTTGACAACCTCGAAAGAAAGTCTTGGCAACAGGAGGAGGGCAGATTTCCACCCCAAACTACATTTTTGGTTTTGGGTTAAATTAGCCTCTAGTATATCCTTTAAATTTATTTTAAATATACTTTAATATAACAATATACACAAAGCATATTTCCTTAAGGCAATTGCAGAAGGGATTACATGTATACCAAAAATGGTGATATTGTATGAGAAGTATATATAATGTATAACATGATGTTAAAGGTAGATGAATTAGGCTGGCCACACACATACAGACTTGGTTGACCACGTTTGGTAATTTTGACCAAATTGGATGATCATTGTACCATGTGTGGCCACAGCATGCTTGATCCAAACCTGATTCATTCTCTTCGATGTGATTAGCTATGTGGGAGATGGGGTTGGCCAATAACCTTCATTGCATAATGGCCAACATGCATCATGGTCAGGGACAGTCCCTGGTTATTAAGACTGGTCCTCAGCAATGTCCCTGTTTTCCAATAATCGCCTGCACAATAAATTTCCATTCTTATTTTCTGGGCTATATTCGTGAATGATTATTGATGAGGAGTATGTAAAATGTACAAAAATATGTTATCAAGTTCAGTAAACTTGTTATAATGGGAATTGCAGTGCTCCAAGGTCTTAGATGTACCAGCTCAGCAGAAAAATGTTGGCAACTATGCCAGTTGTGCATGTATGTAGGTATTGACTGACCCAGAGGAGAAGGGGAGTGCAGAGCGACCAGATGCATTTTTGTGATCTGTCCACCAAGTGCCTGGATGGCTAGAATGCAGTGTCTGAAGATTGGTTAAGAAAACTGATAAACTGTTGTGGTGTATTCTACAGACCTAATGGGTTTAACTGTTCTACATCTTTATAGTATAGCCGTATTTAAATGGTCTGGACCAACACTGTTTTTGCTTGGCACAAACAAGATGCTAAATACAGTGAATGAGCTTCTTTATTTTTTTGGTATATCCTAACCGATGCAGCTACCGTTCACAACTCTGTGCGAAAAATAGCTGCAATGTTTAAGGAACTAGCAAAAATAAATAGCTCATTCACTCTATTTAGCATATCCCAGCACTTGCACATATAGTCAGGATCACTGCTGACTATATTTGGCATCGCTCTAGCAGGAAAGGTCTGACGCAGTAGCTCTAATTAAAAGGCTTAGAAATGTGTTGGATCTCCGATGCTACAGAGTGACGCGGTACTGCAGGTTATTCACACAGTGCGGATGCTGTGCGTGCCGGAATCCTGCTAAGTAGAGCGAATGGAGGAGGTCTTATGGGAGAGACATGCAAAGTGCCATCATTTGGAAGGTATTTAGTACTGGGGTTATTTTAATTGTGAAAACCTTTCAAATCAAAATTCAAATTCAGTCTTTATGGGGCATAATCAGTCATCATCATCACCATTTATTTATATAGCGCCACTGATTCCGCAGCGCTGTACAGAGAACTCATTCACATCAGTCCCTGCCCCATTGGAGCTTACAGTCTAATTTTTCTAACATACACACACAGACAGACAGAGAGAGAGACTAGGGTCAATTTTTGATAGCAACCAATTAACCTACTAGTATGTTTTTGGAGTGTGGGAGGAAACCGGAGCACCTAGAGGAAACCCACGCAAACACAGGGAGAACATACAAACTCCACACAGATAAGGCCATGATCAGGTATTGAACTCATGACCCCAGCGCTGTGAGGCAGAAGTGCTAACCACTACGCCAACGTGCTGCCCATAATCAGTGCATGGAATGCTAAGAAATTTTTCCAAAAGATAAAAATAAATGTTTCAAATTTAACAACTGCAATACCACTTATGAACACCAAGGTGAACACAACTTGAATGGACTTAAAACAGCAAATTACCCTGTGTATATATAACTTGATGTGCTCCTAAAGCCACATGCTTTTTAGGTGATTATAGTACAATAAACCTTTTAACAGACGGTCATAGAATAAACTTTACACCTCCATGTCCAGTAATGGAAATTGTATTTAACATATCGATTTGGTAGTCTTGGGCTTCTCACATATGCACAGGAGATGTTTTAAATGTACTTCAGCATGGAATCTCTTATCCAAAAACCAGGAGAGAAGAAAAGCGTAAATAATTGCTGCTTTTTTGCAGTTATTTCGTACACATAAATATTATCACTGAGAGGCTCCTTCTCTAAAATCCAAGGAGCACTGCTAAACAGATTAATAAAAGGGAAATGCCAAGAGCAGTGTGGGGAAAGTCAGGTATCGCGTAAATGTAACTTTCAGCATGATGTTCCAGACTTTAAAGAAAAAAAAAAATGTTTATTTGAAATCCTCAGTCCCGCATTTACTGCACAATTGACCATTGTGTTTTAGAATGAGAGCTTGTTTGAATTGTACTATTCTCACATACTGGTCACCTGGGTAGTATATGCTGTTGCTTAGTTTTGATTCGGAAGGCCTCATCAATCACAGATGAGCCGAAGCAGCTGATATGCAGGCGTTCACTGTTTCAGAGAGGGGAGGGTGAGAAACTAAACTTGTCATTAAATACCCACTGCATGCAAATAGTCAGTTTATAAGGCGCAAGGGATACAAATATTTCAGAGGTTTGTTTTGGATTCTTTTTTTTTGCTACCAGAAGTGTTAAGTGCTGTGGCTAGAGCATTATGGGTAACACCCTAGTGAAAGAAGGGATAGACAAGGAATAAGGTAACACCCTGCAGGGATTCTGTCTGGCAAAGAAAGGCCTGTTTATTCTATGTTTTAATGCCTAGGCTTGACCCTCTGACCTTCTTGTCTTTGTGTAGCCAGGTGCAAGTTTCAGTGAAGGTTCATGCACTATTAACTGCCTAGTTTCCAGAAAATACTGCACTGCGTTTAAAATTAAGGATTTTCTGTTAAAGACTTGTACCTCTTAAGCAAAGCTGGGATGCCCAGGAATTTGATTCGGGTACGTATTAATACCCTCCCAGCATATCTATCATGCGTTGTTGAGTTCCACTTTTTAGCTACATAGAAGCATTTCCCTTTAAACTTAGGTGCCAACTGGTTGTAACCTCAGGGAGAGTCCCATGCTTTAAAGTTTTGGCCCTAGATGTTTTTACAATATTACAATACAAATTTTCAATACTGACCAACTGAAAAGTAAAATTCCTCATTGTGACTTTTAAATGCAGTTATTGCCATTTCTTCTAATCATCTGTCCTTGGACATTAGTATTTATAGAGTAGTATTGAAAATGCATAAAATAATTTAGTGTCTATGACATGATGAGGATTGTTGTGCTCTATAACATATTTGCCAACACTCCCGGAATGTCCGGGAGGCTACTGAAATCTGCGTAGGACTCCCGGGAGAGCAGGCAAGTCTCGCAGATCCCACAAGTTTAGTCGAAATAACGTGATTCGCAGTGAATCGTGTTATTTTGACCCCCGCCTCCCGCAACAAAATTACGTTTTCATCACTGGGAGGGGCCAAAATGATGCGATTCACCACGCCCCGGTTACTCGTGCCCGCTGGTCCCTGTCCGGGATCTCCCGGATTTCAGCATGTGAAAGTAGGTTAGTATGGTCTATAAAACCAATATCGTCATATATTAAGGAGAGCAAGGCAAAAAAAAAGAGTAAATGTGATCCTGGACAAACCATGTTACAATGCAAGGGATGCAAATTAGTTTATTATTTTGCACAAAAGTTAAATACTGGCTGTTTTTTTTTTCATGTAGCACACAAATACTTGATAGCTTTATTTTTACACTGAAATTTAAAGTTGATCTAGGACATGCCCTATCCAAATTATAAATCTGTCCCCACATTTTAAATTTACTCCCCCCTTCCTCCAATGCAACATGGTTTTGCCCAGGTGCAAAGATACTCTCCTTAATGACTCAGGCCCAAAGTGTCATGGAAACTATTTTAATGTTAGCAACTCTGTTTAAGTTGTCCCACTTCTAGGCAAAACCTCACTTGTCCTTTGAGAATATTTCACATTTAGGCTACTTGTATTTTTAGAATTTTTTGCTGTATTATTTTATAATGTGCAGTTTGGCATGTAACACACACCGAGATTTAGACTAATATTGGTCCTCAGAAGAGATGCTCGAAAATGTGAAATTCAATTGAATTTTACCAGTTTGAGGGTACTGAACATGTTTGTGGTACAATAGTCTAGTCCCCAAATCAAACTTTGAGAATGAGTTTGCCGTTTGCTTTTAAAATAAGGATTTTAACTTTTTATACCAAGATACTATTTGTCTAAAATGTTCAAATACATTATTTTAGCACTACTATGTTTGAGGTACACCATTCGCCAAAGAGGCTAAAAATGTTTATATTTATGCTCTAACAAGTCCAAGCCAGTTTGCACATGTGCGAAACAACTCAAAAATGGTATTACCAGTCCGTCTTCCTGAATTTTTTTAATCTATCAACGATTCTGAATATTTTTTTATTTTTATTTTTTAAATCCATTTGGTTAAACCGTTTGGGGAAACGGTCAGTGGGCAGTTCAAGAACTGTAGTCCTCAGTCTTCTTGTAATGCAATAAATGTGTCTTCATCATCTTAATTGTAAGAGCTACAGAATTTGCAGGCGCTATATAAATAATTGATGATCTTCTGTTTGTCAGTAGACCTTATTCTTACTCAAATGTATTTCTCCGCTCCCCAGCTCACTTCCTCACCGTTTTGTGTGTCTGATTTCTTATCTGTTATTTCATCTTGGATTATCTATTACCATTTTAAATTGCTTCAAAACAGAATTAATGATATTCCCCTACTCATGTTCCTAAGGTGCATTTGATTTTTTTTCTGGTTAAAGGCTTTCTTATCCATAATTTGGAGCACTATTCCTCACATATTCTAAATGACCTTTTAAGGGTTACTCTTGTCTTTCCCCACTTCACCCGTGGGATTTCCCTTCTCATTCAGCTGTGTAGCAGTGCTCCTGACAGTGATTACTTGGTGATCATGTCTGTGCATCTAACATTACTATTAGTCATTATTTTTAGTTCTAATAATCTGACACTAGGCTACAATTTAATGGTTCATTCGCACATAGCTTTTTGCGAGCATTTATCTGCAGTGTTATTATGTCTGTGTTTTCAAGTAGGGAGAAGACAAAATAGTGGGCAATGATCTCTGCAGTATTGTTTTTAAGCAGATTACAAGTGGTTATCCCATGGTAAACCCACCCCAGTAAAATGCTTACAGGAAGCTACGTGTGAATGAACCGTTAAATTGCAGCCTTCAGGCAGATGGTTGTGAATGAGCCTATGCTCTGAATGCTATGAGAGTGTTTTTCAAAATGGATCAAATTATATTTTAGATTTACGATCCTTCGCCACATAACCAAATACACTTAAATTATATTTTGGATTTGTTCCATTGGGTATAAACTATTTATTTTTCCCTTTTATAAGAATACAGCTATCTATATGGTGTTTACAAACCAGACATTCTCACGTAGAAGGGTCTTACATGTCATATGACTGTATGTATCCATGTATATGGATTTCATTTTTTTTCTTATGTGTTTCATAGTTTATTTACAGCAAACCGTGATCTCTGACCACACAAGGTTGCAAGCATACTTTTCTTGCGATGTAGAAATGCCTACACTGCAGATTTTTGTTGGCAATTAGGGGTTAGCATGCACAGTATGCTGTGATAGATAAGCATCTGTTTGACGCCAGACAGTTGAAGTGGTAATGAGCCACTTTACTACTGGTTCAAAACTGACAGAGAAGTTTTTGCAGACACTAATTTACATTTTCAATGCCAGATAGTCTCCGCTTTAAGAAATTTTCCTTTTTGTATAAAAATACATACTATGCTATAACCATGTGCGGTCTCTCTGTTCTTATTTTAAACGTGTTTACAAGTTTAATTTGTAAATTATATATGGCACGTCTCTATGTACACGTGCAGCAAGTGGTAATATTGAGAGTTTTAACACAATCTGGAAATGATTGTACTGATTTATTTTATATTCCATTGCAACTGCAGTAATTTTAAAGGAACACTATCATTATAATTTCAGACATAGAATTAGGCTATATATACCAATGCATTTATTTTCAGTATCCAGATATGTTTACATACAATGGACACATTATGTAGAGATCAGTGTTTTAATTTAGTCCATGTTTCTCACATTTTGTTAATTTTAAAATGGGCTGCATGATGAATTCATCATATATATTTACTATAAGTTTATGACAAACCTAACTTCTGATACAGTAAAGTTCGAATGTACTTTAACGACATAGGGAAAGTATAGAATGAGGTTGCCATGGCATTTAGGCCTGATTTATAGTTATCTGACTTGAATGTACATTAAAATAGAACAAATAAGAGTCAAAGGTGCCAACTACAGTATTGCCTTCTAAAAATGTTAACTCTGTGTTGCAAATTTTGGAACAAAGCATGTCATATTTCTCATACATTAACATGTGCTACCAGAACAATAGTTCATATTGTTCAACCTTTGAAAGCATGGGAAATTCTTTCAAAATGCTCAGTAGAAATGTGTCTTAAGCATGTTTAGTTTCCTAGCTTTCAGTGTGTGTTTAATGTTCATCTATCAATAACTCCTTACAAAAGAAACTGTACTGTGTTAAAATTTCACCATTGGTTCTTGCTTTCATGAAACTGTATTGGTGTACCCTAATCTTAAGTTAGTTGTGTCTCCCAAATATAGTGCTTCCAGCAAGATGTACATTATAGAAGATCAATTATAAGACCAGAAGCTAGGCTATGACCCTTAAAATGTTATTATGCATTTATATACTGGCTGTAGCATTGTTGTGGACTGAATGTGTGGTGAAAACAGAACTTTTCACCACGCATCCTGTTATGATTCCTAGTACGAAGTTAGGGTGAGGCAGGAGATTTTTGAATAAAACAAAGTATGTTTATTAAGGCAGATATACAAGGAAGCCAATAGGTGCAGGCAGGGAAGCTGTATACAGCAACTCTGTTCAAGCAATGATATGTTTCAGACATGAGAAAATTCAAGTTAGTCCATAGCAACATCAGTTCTAGGATATGAAGGGTTTACTGCAGCGCAAGGTAGCAGATCTACCAGGAATGAGCCAAGGAGGCAGGGAATGATATAGTTCAGTCTATAAAAGTAACAGGTTCACCATTGGGTGTAATGTCAGTTGTGGCCTGTGTGGAGATGGTGCTGGAGAGCAGCACAATTCAAGGGATGGGGCAGAAGCCAGATCCAGCTGTGAATTTGGATAGTGAAACATAGCAAACACAAGAAAGTCCAATGGCGCAGACAGCGAGCACCACAAACCTGAGGCTGGGAAATGGAAGTCAAAACAAGGCAAAGGGTTGGTACAGGCAGCGATATATGTAGACATGGTCGCAAGCAAAAGGATCAATCCAGGCAGCAATCAAGGATGGTCTGGTCAGACAGACGTCAAAACCAAGTAACAGCACAGGTGTGTTGGAGTATATGACAAAGGAGGATGTCTGTCTGCTCTCTCTCTGTAAAAGATCAGCTGAGTGAGGAGGAATTGGGCAGGGGTAGATGGAACTCCCAGAGGGCTGTGACCAGGCTTTGTGGCAGAGGGTGGGGTTTTGAAAAACTGAGAAATTACAGCTCCGCCTTTAATTTCCTGACTAAAGCTTTCTCTCTTCTCATGCATTGGTCTGATAGGACCCCCACATCTTTTCTGCTCTCTCCAAGTGATTTCACAAGCTTTGTTTTAACACTGATACTCCTTAATACCACAAATTGCGGCTATGCACATTTATGGGATGTGGGTGGCTTTGTTATTTTTATTTTAACAATAGCCACATATAAATGTGCTGCACATTGAGGCCTCCATGATATTAAGCGATGCTTATCACATTATAGCCAACAGTGCTTATCTCATGTCTATTCTCGCCATAACGAACTGCACTAAAACACATACACTCAGCAGATTTTCCAACAGAAATACAACTACATCACATATTTCTATACACATTGGATCAAATCTATAAACCACTAACATGTATTTATATGATAAACTTCATGGTAACTCTAGTTTTAGGAGCCAGGGAAATACTTTTGCAGCCCAATGGATATACCTGCCCTAACAGATTTATAGCTATGAGGGTGAATGGCCAGTGTACCTGTACTTCTGCACCCACTTAATTTATTCTTATAAGAGCACCCCCAAATTCTTGCATGTTCAGGTAGTAGAGCTTTGTGCCAGAGAGGCTGTAAAATAAGTTTTTCCCTATATGCAAATTAGATGACTTTTTTTTTAATGGAAGGAATGTTTTCTCTGTGAACTTATGAAGTTTGCTGTGTGGATGAATTTTCAGATGTACATACTGAATATTTTGATAAAGTAAACCTCAGCTTCCCTCTGTATACCCTTTGCGGCCCTATGGATGCTTTTAGTATACTTGTGTGGTAACCGCAGCTCTGCCTGAAAATAGAATGCTGCTAAGCAATACTTGATGAACGCATCTTTGAACCCACGTATGAGCCAATATGCGCGCTCTCCATCCTTTTATCTCATTTTAATAATCTTATTACGCAAACCAAAACTTGACACAGCCCATGTTTTAGTAAGGGACACCCTCACTCTGTTCATCTCCTCCCATCGGCCAGTACAAACACTGCTATATTGCCACTCAAACCCATGCACTCTGGCAGAAAACCAGGTGCTCTAGTGCAAATTGAGGTGCATGATATCACCAAAGAGGATCCTGCACTGTGTGTTGGCAGTTATGTTGTATAATTGACCCCTTAAGTATTCAAGCCAACATATGTGAACAGGGTTCTGCTGAAAAATTATGACAAAAAATTGTGTTATGGAATTTAGGTTGTACTTCTTGCAGAATATTATTCATTGTTTGTTACGGCTACCTCTGTACTGCACATTTACATATAGAAGTAGAGGTTATCTATGGTTTATTAGATTATGCCTCAAAATGTGGAAACTAACAAGCTTTTCGGTTGCAATTCCAGCCTGCAACACTGAGCACACGTTTAGACCATAGACTAGGACATGTAGCGCATGTATGACCGATTTTATAATTCTGCCCACTAATTGACTTTCTGTTGCCAATATTTCGGCATAATCAGGTGGATATACTATAGTGAAATACAGATATGCTTCCACCATTTTCTGTCCAGAAGTTGTATAATTGGGGGATTGTCATCATCATTCAAAAAACTTCTGCATTATTCCCTTCAAAATATTTTTGGTTAATAGATTGTCCCTGTCTCTGGAAGAAATGTAAACAAATCATTCATTACCACAGGTATAAGGGTGCTTTTATACTGACACTTTTTTGTCTCTCCCCTTTTCTTTTATGAATGACTGGAAGGTTTGTAAGTGTTTACCTGTCTATGCACAAACGTTGACCTGCCTTTCAGATGCCACAAAAAAAAAAAAAAAAAAAGCCAATGTTTAATTTTCAGTGTTTCAACAAATACACTGGTTGATATAACAATGAAATGCCTGTGTGGTGTTACATCTAATATTTACTAGCACTAGTGACATGGTCATAAAAAAAGTGTTGCACTAGTTGGTGTTTAAACAAATTCTTCTCCACCTAGATCGGTAATGATGCTAACAACAAGTGCGGCAAAATTTTGCCTAGGGCGCCGTGAACCCTAGCACCGGCGCTGGCTGTCTTGTAACTTTGGTACAACTATCAAAAACAAAAGTTTACTCTCTTAGGTATAAAACAATGCATTGAATTGCCAGGGCAGTTAACACTGTGCTTTCATATGTTCTTGTAGGAAACGTTGGCTGTGATGCTGTTATTTGACTAGTATATTCAGGTTATGATTTGTTGCCAGATGCTTCAGATACCAGGTTACTATCAGAGTGGGCACTGGTGATTAAATCTGTAATTCAAGTGTGCCTGGGATCATGTTGCGTGTAGTAGTAAAAGGTTGGGTAATGCTTATCATTTGTCAAGCAAATGTCTCTGTAAATCTAACTCGCAGCAACTTGAATGTAGGATAGACCGTGAAGAGACTGAGAATACAAAGCAAGTTTAATTACACAGTCCTTTTTCCTGTTGAGTAGATAGTTTTAAGCTCCAATCTGACACGCTGGTCTCAGCTCTTGTCTTCAAGTCTTTTTTCACCTACAGTGTTCCGGCTGGCAACACTGTAGGTGACCACTGCAGCTCACTGTAGCAGTCTGACTCTCAGCAACAACACTGCCCTCACTTTTCCCCACATCAGCATCCAGAAAAACGTGTCTCTAGTCACAAAATGTCTCCTCACTACTTACTCTCTGAGGCTCCTACTCTCCATAGTCTGTCTCAAAAACCCGAGAACTTTTCAGCAGCCTCACTTGCTGGGTTTTCCTTGGGTCCTAATGTCTCTCCTGTACCATGCTGTGACACAGTCCTGTTCCACAGGGTCCTAGTGCCTAGTAGTTTCTGGGTATCATAGATCCAGGCCCTGGCCTAGGGTGGCGGGGTTGCTTACAGCACCAGGTTGCTCCCTTGTTTATTCATCCTCTTACCACATATACCACTGTCCAGATGATCAGCAGTTACATCCTGACCCCTGGGAAGATGTTCCCCAAGCAGTCAATGGCTGCCAGGCTGTGTTGGGACTTAAAGTTTAACTATAGTACTTGATTTATTTTTTATTTTGCACTATTACTCTAGCACCCACAGCACAAGTTTGCCAAGATGAGGGAACACGTGTGTGTGTGTGTGTGTGTGTGTGTGTGTGTGTGTTTCCTCCACAAGCCTAATTTCTCTACGGATTTCAGCCCTGTGTTGACAAGATGACCCAATCTACGGGTATCCCTTGTATTACCTGGTATGGCCTAACTCTTTTGCAGCTTGCTTGCAACAAGTTCCAAGCTTGTTGCACTGATGATGGTTACTTATTTTAAGAGGGGCAACAATGCTTTTTATTACACGCTACATGCTGATTCTGTCATGAACATCACCACATATATTTACAGCAGGCATTGCGGACCCATAACAGATTTGCATCCTAAGAGGCATATTTGAACGACATGTCTTGCTAGACCTCATCTCTAGGGGGCATACTACACTTATGTACCTATTGTATAATACTTAAGTTGCTTGTACAAATTCATCTTTCAAGGCATAAGAGCCAGCAAAGGCATTTTTTTTCAAAACTCTAATACAAAAAAAAAAACCCCAACCAAAATACAATCCAGGTGGTAAAAGTCAAAATGTATCACATTTGATACAAAAATAGAGACCCTCTTAAGCAGCACTATCTCCCTGAACAGTAGCTTATCTCTTGGTAATATATATACAAAAACACACACTGTTAGAACAGCGCTTGACTGAATACCTACAAAAGCACTATAGACTATAGCCCTTATTTTAAAACGTCAATTTTATAAAATATGAAATTCTATCAGCTTTGTCTTTAATAAAATTGCAGCTTAAAAAAAAAAATTACGGCAGAATCGTCTGTTTGTCGAAGCCGCAGCTTAATATACCCCTAAGTGTGGCTGCACTTCACTGCACAGTGTAGCAAAGTTTATTTTTACGTGCTGCAGTTAGACTTGTGTCCAATGCTAAATCAGGCCCCTTGATCTTGTGCTCACTTAATTTATATACGGATTTTAACTTTTCTTAATATTTGCCCCACCATTGATTATCATATTACATAACAGGCTAATTTCTATATACAGGTTGATTAATCCATATAGCATTAAGGAGAAGCTTCTTCCTTTGTAACTGCCTGTGTAGTGAGTATGACTAGGTTTATAATGATACTAGAGTAGAATGGATATCTTGCACTGTGTGCTTTGATTTGTAGTTGCCACATGATCACTTCTTTTATGGAGCAATATTCTTTAGTGTCTTAACAAGATCTCAAAAAAATTATTACATTTTATAAAGTGGAATTATTGCCAAAAAATGTTAAGGGGAAGTTAACATATTTCAACATTTTATTTATTTATTTTTTAAATATTATTTTCATTTTTTTTTTGTAATTATTTATTTTTAGCGAGAGCCAGGGCTAGCCATACTACTTGGTGTATGAAAGCTGTTTAAATTTCCACACACTATTCCACTTGGTACATTCAAAGTTGTGTTCTGTTATTCCTTGGTGATCTCCTTTTCCCCATTTTAAGTTTGCCTTCTAAATTTACTTGTCTTATTCATTGGTGGCCATAAGTGTCTGAAATCCTAGGAAAGGATTGAATCAAATGTAGTCAGCATTCTATTGTCTGATAGTTGTTTTGGTTAGTTTCTGGTGCTTCAGACAGCATTGTGTATACAGTGGTGCTAGAAAGTTTATGAATAACACACAAAAGAATACACTTGTCCATACACTTATTGATCAAAATGAAACACCATTAAATTTCTTTGTCCAAAAAAGTATGTGAATCTATGCTTTCAGTAACTGGGGTGACGCCCTTGAGCAGCAAAGTTTTCATTTAAATATTTATGGTAATTGTTGATCAGTCTACCATATGGCTTGGAGGAATTTTGGCCTATTCCTCCTTACAGAACGGTTTCAACTCAAGAATATTGCTTGACGTTCTTGCATGAAAACCCCGCTTCAAGTCTTGTCACAACACTTAATCAATTGGATTAAGGCCTGGCTTTGACTTGGCCATTCAAAAACATAAAATTCTTTCTGCTCCAATCATTTTATTTGTAGACAGATTTGAGGGGTTTAGGGTAGTTGTCTTGCTGCAGGACACACCTGTTGTTGAACTTCATTTCACAGACTGATACCCCGATATTCTCCCATAGCAGCAAAACGGCCCCAAGCCATTATATTGCCACCACCATGTGTCACAGTTAGGATGAGGTTGTTCGACTGCTGTGTTTGTTTTTTCAAATCCGAATGGAGGAGCTGTTTGTCTTAATTTCTTAAGAGGGGTTAACTTTATTGGGAGTTGTGCATAAAGTTGAGTTATTCATCTTCAATTAAAGGGATTCATTAATTTAGTTGGCATTACATTTACACTTCATTTAAACTGAAATAAACCTTACTTACAATTATTTCTTCACATAGGTCTCATTAGTTGGTCTATCTCCATTTGTCTGAGTCACCTGCAATGCCACTGCTTTTGAGACAGAACTATAACTTAAATATTCTTAGGATCCTCGTTTGTGAATTCATTGTCTACTAACTAGTGGTTTTCTAATGTACAGGGTTTAACCATCTGTAGACAGTAAAGCATTGGAATGTTCAACAGTGCAGGTTTTCCAGTTCACAAGTGAAATAATTATATTGCCTATGGATCTTTCAAAATGTCAGTCAGTAATGAATACACTTGTGCTCCAGCAAAGATATGGAAAACAATGAGGACTGGGCTTGGGAAATGCTAGTATAAAATGTATTGTGCACCTAGTCCATGATTTATAGACTTGAACAGGAAAAGGGACATTATGGATATAAAGTGCAAAAAAAGGCTTGTAAACATAGGATAATCCTGTTTATTATGTGTATACTGGTGTCTGTTATTAAGAGGCAGAAAGAGCTAGTAAATAGAACTATATAAATTCAATTACTTATAGTATTAAATACATCAGCTAGGTTGCCATGAGCGTTTTGTCTTGTAGTGCTCATGTAGACAAATTATCCACCTGCTGGCTATTTGAAGCCTGTTGACAAGCCAGAAACTCTGAATGAGTTATGAAGCCAAAGATTGTTCTAATTTCCCAGAATGGTCCAAGGAAGCAAAGCTCTGTATGAATCTGGCCTCCTTCCCATAAGTGCTAACTGTAAAATGGTTATATGAACACGTGACTGAACGTCACCCTTTGTTTTCGGCTCACTATAAGCCAATAGATGAATCATTTGTTTCCTGTTTGAAGGACTATACATACCTGGTCCCCCTTGATGCATTGGTGACTGGTATTGATGTCACGAGCTGGATTGTGTCTTTTCTAGGATTAAATATTTTCAGTGAGTTGCAGGCTGAATTGGCTGCCGATCATGTGGCCATTAATGGGTGTCGCTTGCATTGTATGAGTTTCCTCACCTGTGCATCATCATTACCTGTCGTATTCCTCCACAACACATGCTTAGGAATACAAGTTTGTGTGTTCATTATTAAATACATTGTCATTGGCCATATTGACTAATATACCTCTAATAAGTGTGTGTGTATAAATCTTTCCTCCCATGAAGTATAGTGGCTCTGAACTCACACTTTTCTGACACTAGCTTTATCTTGATCTGTAGAATACTTTTCTGCCCCTCCCCCCCCCCTTTCTCCATTGACTGAAGCATTTTGATATAATCCTCAGAGCATCTCATGCGATAATAACTAGTCATGTTATTATTTTGAAAATTTCCTTTGAAGGGAATTTACTAAATATGTAAGTTAAATTCCTCATTTAAAACCATAAATATCTGACCGGTGTTGGCTACATTAATGTAACAGTTTTGTTTTTTCTACCATTACAGTTAGAAACTATTACTTTCAGACACTGAGCAAAAAAAAAAAATCTCTGTAAAGGCTACCAATTAAATTCTATTTGTATCTGTAAATCTGAGTAAAAAGTGGGTCACCAAGCTCATGAGCCCCTATCACATATGTGACCACTCCAGACAGTTGCATTAATCTACCACATTACAATATTTTATATCCCTTCTGTCCTGAACTTCACCATCTGTGGCATTTTTTCTGAAGTATCCATTCCAGGATAGCTGTTTTTATTTTTAATTTTTATTGTAAGTAAAGCCTCCTTTTCACTACCTTGTTTAATGTTCACATTCAAAGGAAATGAGTCTGTTACTGCTTAGTCCTCCGTTGCTGATATGTGATTTTCGGGAATAAGCATTTTTTGATACGCTGGTCTATTTATCAGAGAGGGAAAAACCCTATCTATTGAGTGGTTACTGCCTGTGATAGCACTGCTATCGCCAACCACTGCCGATGAGAAAATTCTGATAGCTTTCCCATTCTCAGCCATCTCAGGATGGTGGGAACAGAAAACGGATGAAAGAAAATTCTTTACTATTATTTAATTATTATTTTTTTCAGTCAATAGTTTTAAGTAATTTAAGCTTTATTGCACCCAGACAGTATCGGTGGTATTATACTGATAAATGGGGGTGATTAATATATTTTCTGTCGCTGTGATAAGTGACAATAGAAAATCATCATTCATGCTGCTTTTTAATAAAAAGGCCTTAAATGGATATCTAAGACCATATATATTTTATTTTGAAAGTAACATTTTAGGACTTTATTTTATTTAGTCAGCAAAAAGCAATTTGCAACCTGCTAGATAATTCCCATAAAATAATGGACAATAATTAATTTAGCATCAAAGTCACTTAACTCCATATACTTAAGTTTTAATATTGAGGAAAAATATGCCTTCTGTTGAATATCCTATGCCCTTATTTTATAGAACATGAATGGAAAAATAAACACAATACAAAATGTTTTGAGTGCTGATATACTGTCATTTCATTTACCTACCTCCCATTCTATCATTTATATGATCAAAATATATTCATTTATTCTGAGTGGGCCTCATTAAAGCTTTTGAGCATGACCTCTTGTTTTAACAGTTCTTGACTGAAATGCACACTCTTCTCCCCATGTCCTTCTGCCCCCTAAACATACTGTGCAGATTCCAGGGACGCACCATAATCCGCTCATTTAAAAAACAGAAAATATTCCAGCAGCTTCGTTAGCGATTGAAATCCTTCCTTCCTTTGATATATTGTAGAAAGTGGTTTTCTGATGTTCCCGACACTCTGTACGAAAGCCTTCAATAATGAACTGATCTTATCGCCCTGTCAAGCTAGCCTGTCTGTTCAGCACCCGTCTCTCCTCCATCCCTGATCCTCTTCCCAATTAATCCCATACGCCCCTCTCAGAACATTATCTGACTGCTTGCAGCGGGGAAGCTGGTTTTATCTCATGAATGCAGTTCCACATCATAATATATTCACTGGGAAAAAAGATGTGTGGAATTTTGAAGAGGGGGTGCATTGTTCATTGAAAAACTGGGTTGTAGGATTGTAGTAAGAAAATAAGACTTTAATATGTATAATTTTGCAATGGTAACCATCACCGAATTAAAAGAACTAGTCTGAGACATTTCCTTTTAGTAAGTATTTTATTATATGTACTTCCTTTGGCAGTTTCTTAAATGAAAGCTCCATGTTTTGGGATACAACATCTTAACTATCTCTTTAGAGGGAGATGAATATTCATCTTTAATTTCAAATTCACACTTTTGGGTCTGAAAAAAAAAACTGCATGGATAAACTCCCCAATTGTTCCAAAAATATCTGTCTGGCTAAATTAATAATAGTTTGTAGGCCTATATGTATATTCCTCTTTTAGTGTTTTGCCGAGTTTGTAGCCGTGCATAGTAAGCTGTGTTTTCTTCATAATCTCATACGTTCTTTTCCCAGATACTGGAAGGAGACCAAAGAAAATCCACCCATGCACAAATAGAATCGATGATGCACAATTTTATATTGTAGGCCGCAATGGTTTATAGAAGTTTTTCACCAGTAGACAACACAGTAGGACCCTCATTAATTGCTACAGACGCACAAAGGGTGTAACGTCACCCAGTGGGGATAAATTTATAATAGAGGAATGAGTAGGCTAACAGATAAGACAAACCACAATCTGATTGTGGGGCCATACTTGGGGCTGCTTCTCTTTAAATACAGTATTTTGTGTCTCTTCATTTACTATTTTATGGAAGCTACTTATGGGTTTTAATGCTATTTGTTTTACTATACTTTTACAGTTAGAGGGCATTTCTGTAACGGAATTAACCTCACCACCCTTAACTCTCATTGATTACAATGCCCAGGTAATTATAGCCTTAATCTGTTTGACACAAGCTCACTATTGTAAGAGCAAATTTGCTTTTGTTATGCTGGGTATACAGTTATGAAATTATGAAGATCACACAATATTTGACAGTTTTGGTCTGCCATTGTGAGAATGTGTACGCTCCCACGATCATATTTATCGTACCAAAGCACATCTCCTTTTGATTTGTTTCTCTGAATTTCCTAAAAATCAAGATGGAACATTGTTTGGTAAATGTGCAAGTGCGTACACAGGGTCGCCCGAGAGGGAAGAGGGGGGGGGGGGGGGGGGTGCCGGGTACTAATTACCCTGGCCTGGATCTGCCATTCTTTTTATATTTTTTTATTATTTTTTGCTGGGGGCGGTGGCTCCGCCCCCTTCGTTGGTGGGGGATACAGGCTATTTAGCAGACAATAAAAAGCTAATACTCACATCACATGATCACGGCGTCCCTCTTGCTTCTTCTCTGCTCCGTTCACACTGAATGTCGGGTGTGACGTCATCGCGTCATGCCGGCATTTGGTGAGGGACAGCGCAGAGAAGACCAAGAGAAGAAGAAGAGAAGAAAGAAACCGATATAACGGTAAGTAAAGGAACAGAGGAAAACAGCAAGGGACAGAGTGATGGAAGAAGAGGTGGCGGGAGAAAAACCAAGCACAGAGTGATTTAAGGGGGGGGGGGAGGCACAAAGTGATGGAAGAAGACTGGGTCAGTATGGCTCAGTTCGATGATGGGGCACAGCGTGATTGTGATGAAGGGGCATAGTAATGTGTGTGTGTGGTGGTACAGGGGGCTTGTGGTAGTGTGTGTGATGGCACAGGGATCTTGTGGAAATGTAGTGTGTGTACGGTAGGTGGTGTCTAATTTATGGGTGCTATTGTTTGAGGTGATGGTGGAGCAAATTAATAGTGGAGACAATTTAAGATGTGGTGGTTTTGGGGCTATTGAATGTGGGGGTGAGTTTGGGGAGAATGAGGTCTCTTTATTAAATGCGACTATGAATTATTTAATGGCAGTGATGGTTGCAGGAAATGGGTATTGCTGGGGCTGTTTGCAGGGACGGAAATAGGTTTATTTATTACATGTGAATGCTATTATTTTAATGTTGGGGCTGGAGAAAGGCCCAATTATTAATCGCGGGTGCTATTGATTTAACGCCGAGGCTGGCTGTAATTTTCTAAATGTACCCATTTATTTTTTTCAAAATAGGAAATGTTGTGATTCTAGTGGGCCAATCCCAATTTTTGAGGGTTGTTCAATGGTGTACACAACAATGCAGGTTTTTCTTCTGTAGGAGGGTGGCCTTGCGCTTCTCAACTGGTAGCCACGCTGAGGCATGGCTATACATCAGCATAGCCACACCCCAATTGTATAAACTCACGCACTAGTAGTGTCCTTGTGCTGGCACTACGCGGCGGCGCAACACTTTTTAACATTCTCAACTATAAGGGGGGCCCGATGAAGTTGTTTTACCAGGGCCCTAAATTCCTCTTGGCAGCCCTGTGTGCACACATTCACAACCAGCAGCGTAGGCAGATATTTGTAGAGTGCGTACAGTCACTATCTTTTCAGCAGATGGGTATGAGAGATGAAGATCACAGATCTAAAGGTAAATTGTATAGTTGTGTACGCATATCTCACTATAAAAAGTGCAACATTAGTGTAACAACTGTTTTTTAATAAGCAATAGATTCCTGTCTGTATTTTTTTTGCTGTGTAATAAGATTTGATCTGGAACTGTGTGCTCTATTGCTACTGTGAGCTTGGCTGGTATATGGTCAGCAATGAAATACACCGCATTACGCAGCATTATAAACTTATAAGATATACGTGTGCAATATGAATAATGCAAGATTAGATGGTTGTATCCAACTATTGTACTTGGCTTTTGAATTTTAAATTCGATTTAATCATCTTGAGACCTGCAGGCATTTCTTTTGTTGATTTTTATACCTACTCTATATAATGGTCTGTTGTATATTATGGTTACTAGAGATTTAGTTTTTTATATATCTCAGTCCATTCTTTATGGTTAATTGTGGTGATGTACTTAACCCATTTAATGTCATACACTGCAGAAATTAGGTAAGTAAATTTATTTTAAAAACCATTAGAAATTCCTAAATAAATACCCTTACTGTGGAAACTGGAATTTTAATTTTTGCAGTTTCATAGGAAACAGATTTGAAGAAAAAAAACAACTTCTTGCCAAGTCTCTAAAATGTAACACAAAGATTCTATTTACAATCTTAAAGTATATACCCAGGCTTCTGACCCGGTAGGGGAGCTTCCCCTGCAACTGGATATTTGGCCTGCATGTGTAAACTTAAATAGGGGCAGGCTGGAGTTGTGAGAAGTTAGCAGAGCCTGTGTCTGAACTAAAATAGCATTTTAAATATAACCTTCAGCCACATAGTCATTTTGTGTAGCTGACATGGCAAATTTGAAGATAAGAATGACATCTATTGGTTTTTATTGAGGAAGACCAGAGGCATATTATCTCCGAGGCTCCACTGTTACTCAATTATATCTCTAATTTATGGCATTTTATTTTAGCTCTTAAAAATATTTTACATATGCTTTTTAGGGAACCTTCACGCTCCGAAGTTTAAAATAATGACAATTACAGGATGTGGCAAATGTTGGCTCAGAAGACTTTTTTAATATAGGAGATTTAATATAAAAGGGCGTGATGTACATGTAAATGTTTCTATAAATTATGTTAATGTAAAAAAAATTCTTCGCAATGTAAACAGTACTTCTTTAGCATGAAGAAAGTCCTGTTGCCCTTATGAGTTACATCTGCTCTAAGAATGGCAGCCCACTTCAGGCAGGCAGATGCTTAAGCTGGGTACACTAGACAAGCAATAAGATCTCTTTTCAGTTTGCTCAGATGAAATTGTTGGCATATACAATTAAGTAACATATCAGAATGTCTGTGTATGAGGAAGTGAGTTTGCATGGTGGTTCAAGCACACACAAAAAGACATGTAGAAGCACAATGAAGTTTATATAGACAAAATGCACATAAATTAGACATTCCAGAAGAGTAGGAAGCTATGATTTAAATCTAAGAGACTCTTGAATTTCAGCGTGTCCTCTCAGGCCTTCAGAACAACAGGCATCAACCAGGATCCCGCTTCACTTTCTTCTGAAGTAGGTGTAACCTTTACGATTCGATGTCTACCGCATCATCATGGCCCTACAAAGGGTTTCATCACACCCTATGCAAGTTGCCTAATCATGAACCCCCCACTTGTCCCTTTTCCTCAGATCTATGGATAATTATATTTCACATATTATGTAGAAGCAGGGGTCAAATGGAAGTGTATGTACCCAAGTGCAGACTTTTAGGGTCACTTATCTGGGCTTGTCACACAGCTCAGTCTCTCCCAGGGTGCTCCTCTCTCTCCCTCCTCCCCTGCTCTCTGGTTTCTCAGTCTTGTTAGGCTCTGCCCCCTTTTCACAGTAGCCTTGTGGGAGATGTAGTTTCTCTTCCTGGACTGGTAAATGACAATATCCATCTCTTTTCTTACTGATGCAACTGTGGTTAGTAGCCCCTGGGTGCTCAATTCCAAACAGCTCGAAGTTACAACCAAAATCTGAATGAAATAGGTCAGATTGAGCATGTTAGATAATCCTGTGTGATTTATGATTATGGATATGTAGTTTATCACTCGAAGGCAGATCCAGTTGTTCAACCAGAGTGTGAAACATCCAGATATACACCGAGAACAAGCGGACACAATTAGCCACAGATCTGGCCATTCAGTTTTGGGGCTAAATAACTTAAATATTGTATGGCTGAAAATCCATAAGAGCTGCTGCTCTGGATAGGACGTTCAAATCTGAAACAAAGTGTGTATGAGTATAAATCCCTCTACTTTAATCTTCATTGTGAGGTTCAATAAAACAGTTATTGTGTACATTTATTTTTTCTTTTTACCTTATAGAAACCATTTATCAGGCTGAGGGCCAAGATCAGGCTGAAAAGGCCCCTTTCTGTGTTTGCGCAGACAAAAATAGCTAGAAATTGCACCATAAACCACAATCTTCTGGTGCCAAGATTAACTCAGCAGCTTAAGCTCGCTTAAACTTGTTTTCAGTATTTATTGCTTAAAACTCTTCTTTACAATGTATGTGTATTTCAGATGACAAAAGCATTATTCTGAAACAGTTTGTTGCTTTGTTACTCCGAAGCACTGATTGTGCTATCATTTGGCCATGATATTATCATTATTTTATCTATGAAATCTTTTAAAACTACACCTGGGGTAAATGTATCAAGCTGAAAGTTTTCCGGCAGGTTTGAAAAGTGGAGATGTTGCCTATAGCACTCAATCAGATTCTAGTTATCATTTTGTGGAATGGTCTAAATCAGGCCTGTCCAACCTGCGGCCTTCCAGATGTTGTGAATCTACAAGTCCCAGCATGCCCTTCCAGCTATCAACTGGTTGTCTACCAGCAAAGCATGCTGGGGCTTGTAGTTTCACAACACCTGGAGGGCCGCAGGTTGGACAGGCTTGGTCTAAATAAATGATGACTAGAATCTGATTGGTTTTTCAAACCTGCCAGAAAACTCTCAGCTTTACCCCCATATCTCTGCTGTAAGGCCTGTCCACGTATCTACCTTTTTTACTGTTACTTTCTTGTCAGATTCTATTACCCTGTTTTAGCATTTATCTTAAAATGTATTTACCTGAAAATTCCTCACACCAATTGTCTGAAAGCTGGAAATATGTAGTAGTCAGGACTTTAACGTGAGGTTTTTACTCTTGTGAGATGGGTTGAGGAGGAGATGACAACACTACTAGTGTCTTCACAAGCCTTCCACTTGAGTGGGATCCAGGAGTGTGGCCTACTCATCTGGGAGAACTCATTAGGGAGGCTCCTGGGCATTCCGGGAAAGTAGAATAGTGACGTCAATACAGAAAAGATAGAACTGGTGAAAAAAGTTTCAATACATTTTCTTTTGGTTATATTGCTTTTTTTTTATTTCACATACGCTTAATTAGGACCTATATCTAAGTATTGCCTTAATGACAGGCCCACTTTTAACACCATTTTATTGATTCACTGCAAGTAATGTTTGGCGAATTTAACCCCTATTCGCTGTTGTATATAGGGTTATTTTTTTTCTGCTTCTGTGTCAGTGAAGCGGTACATACACACAGTTTAGTATTTTCCTTGGTTCCTCATAATGGACATATAATTCCTGTCCTGCATCATGGCATATAAACAAAAATGATTAATCTATATACTATAAAACATATAGGTTTCTTAGTGAACTTCTATACTAGTGCTTTTTTAAGTTCTTATACCTGTGGCTTTGTTCCTGGTATTTGTTACTAGAGTGATATGATACAGTACTACATTAGTGTGTCTTTTTTTTTTTTTTTTTTGGCTATCCTGTGTCACACTCACATCTGCTGTTAGTGTACTGCGCCATTCCTCACTGCTTGTACGTTTTTTACTTTCAAAGGCTTCGTTTTGCTGTTTTTACTTTGTCAGAAGAAATCTGTAGGTGCTCTTGTAAAGCTCAGAAGCCTTCTATATTATACATAGATATAAAATATATATATATAGCATAACCGAATGTTCCCTGCTCTATATTTAAATGATGTCACTGATGTGAGTTCTCTGTACAGCGGTGCAGAATTAGTGGTGCTATGTAAATAGATGATGTATAACAAATGAATCAAAAGTATAATACTGCAATCAAATTTGAAACGCTAATTGAACAGGAAAAGTAACTGTGTTTACAAGATTTGGTTACAAATTCTGATTACACATCCATAGGTACAACACTTTTGACACTGATACTGAGATCCTACTGTAAATTATAGGACATATACCCAATACTTATTTAAAAAAAAAAAAGGCGTGACCCACCCCTGATCATCATAAGCCACACCCATTCAATTTATCATAGCACAACCAATCAGGATTGTCCTACCAGATTCAGGACTGGTAAAGGTTGACATTTACATCAGATAGTTTGTTTTAAATTTACAATATTTTTAAAACTGTTAGACAAAATTGGGCCTTAAAATAAATGGTGTGCACGCTTCAACAAAGCCGTTGGTAATGGAGTCACTGCCCACCAGCTAGGGTGTACCTAGCTTAACAGTTCATTATTTGTGCAGGTTGTAATGTAACAAGAAGAATTACAATTAGTGCAATTAAATCTTATGCCTGTCTGGCTCTTTAATGTGGGCAGAGTAGCTTCCAGCCCACACAAACCAATGAGGGCAATGAGCAAGTTCCACCATCCGATCCGGAGCCCCTTATTCAGATTCACATTTCCTCATTTTTCCTCAAGTTAGTGAGAAAACACTAGCAGGTTGTCTCATCATTTTATAGGTGTACAGGAACACACATGGAATGGAGGCTTATCCACTCTTCTCCATTCAATCCAGGGACCCTGTTTTTTCACATAAATATATTTTTAACCATAGTTTTCAGACGATGAAGTCCCCAAATTTTCCCTTAACTCATTCTCATCTCCAATCCTCCTCATCAGAAGCATTATTAAGTAGCATTGGTAAGATTCCTTAGTGCTTTGGAATCTGGTCCAATTTACCGATTCAGACTGCAGCTAGAAGTTAAAGCAGAGCTGCTGCCAAACGGAGAAAGATTGGATCAGATGGACAATGGCAGTGGAAGAGACAGACCCAGAAAGAAGACCAGGAAACACTATTGATGACCTGTGGGTTATTGTATGTGCATTATGTACATGGCTTTATATACGTGTCAATGCATGTAAGTGTGTTTGTGTCTATAAATATGTGCCAGTGTGTATTCAGGTTTTGGTTTTTTTTCTTCTCTACATTTTCAGTGCATTTTATGCTCCACAGAAAATAGTATTCCTAAGAATTGAGTGACCACAGGCACAGAACGTCAAGTGATACATGAATACTAAGGTTCTATAGCAACCTACATGTTGTTGAAATAAATGTCACCAGAGTGTATACACAGTGTTTCATATTACCATTTATGGCACTGTGATTGATGGCTGGCAAGTGCTATTACCCAATTAGTGCTAGAACTAATCTAGTATTTATGACCATTACACATTTTCATATATCCATTGAATATTGCTCAGATAGGGCTACTGTATGTTATTATAGCTCTTTAACTTATGCAGTTTTCATATATTTGGCTGTCTAAAACCATACGTACATGGTTTTAACCATGCCATCGAAACTGTTTGCTCAGAGGTACAATGTTGTAGGCAAAATACGCTTGCAGTCACTGCTGCACACAGGATGCATATACAATTATAAAAGGGTATTGTGACAGGATGGACCGCCTATGCCACCCTGTCTGTTGTTGCTGGGAACAGACCGGGCTTACTTTACCACCGTTCGCTTTCGTTATCCCAAATGCACCCTCTTGCTGCAGTAGGAGGGGCTTACAAAGGCTGCCACCACTGGACTCCTATCCCGGCATCCAGAACCGGGTTTCTTTTGGGTAACTGACGCTGCTAGCATATCTCGTTGCTGGTACTCCTGACCTCTTACTATGGATCAGTGAAGCTGTAGATGGATCCCTCCTGGCCTATCCCACTGACCAGGGCTGCATGGGTAGCAGGCAGAGCGTTGGTACTGGAAAAGCTTGGATCCAAACCTCAGACAGCCAGAGAAAGGATTAGATTTAGGGTCTAATCTGCAGGTCACAGGAATACAGCACTATTGAAGATGTTTCCAAGCAGATCTTTGAAGCAAGATTTTTATTTGCTGACACTGGTTAAAGGTGCCAGTGAGCAGGTCAGATGAATTCAGAAGAACAAGTTTCCAATGCAAGCTAGTGCCTTTTATACAGTTCAGACACAGGCTATTTTTTAGCATTAGGATATAACCTGTTTACACAAACATGGACTTACATGCATTGCAAAGCCAATAATATTTACACTTAGCTATGAAATTCTTAAAAACCTTGCTGTGATATCCTGCGTCTTATTTCAGAGGCAGGATACACCGTAGCAAGTCAAAAGGTCTATCTGACATGAATACCTGCAGACATTTGCCGAATACACATTCCCACAGAACAGCAAAAACCCAAAACAAGCCACTTCCCCACATCACAATACACCAAAGGCTTTGTAAACAAAGGCTCATTTGTATCAGATATATACATCAGACATAATGCAGTTCCTCTAGAGAGGCTAAACAGAAAAAAACACATTTTCTACCCTGGTCTCAGAAATAACGATGTCCTATCTCAAAATATACACAATATTAAAAAATAAGTGCATTGGCAATTTATATAAATAAGCACCCCGCACTATTTCCTTTAAATAAATTCATACCATAAGCTATTTATATGTGATCCAGTCACTGGTATGTATTAAGAGCAAATATAATGGGTACTTGGGGGGGAAGGGGGGGACCTCAAGGGCAGGCCCAAAAGTAAAATTCCTCTGGAGGGGTATGGTCCTGTCTGACACTTCAAGGGAAAGAAAGGGCTTTTCATTCTCCACTCTGCATTGCAAATCTTTATTGTGTAAGAGACAGCCAACATTTACTGATCACAATGTAGTCAGGAATTTCCTATGTTGTAACTGGCTTTTTCCTGGTAGGCCAATGACTTAGTGTAAAGTTGTGTGCACACCAAAATCACTGTCGATGGTATTAACAGTAATATCAAGACTGCTGCTTCTATGGAGATAACTGAATCCCTAGAATATGACACCATTAAATCATTACAAGGAGTGCTGATTGTTTACACCTCTTAGGTAATATATTGTGCATTTTTTAACCTATTCATTGATTTTTATTCTAATATATCAAAAGCAATAAAACAACTGTGGAAATGAAAATGTCAAGAATGTACTGACCTTTTATAAAACGGTTATTAAACTATTCATAAAAATATAACATGTATAATAACCTGCAACAGATAGTTCAAATAGTCCATAGCAGGGCATAGAACTCTATTGCCAGGGGATAGTAGTATTTAGGATGCATCAGTTTAGTCTCCAAATATTCAGGCACTAATTTGTAGTGAAGTATGTGAACAATCGGTAGTAGCCAACCAGAACTGAAACGTAAACCACAGAGAACTCCATAAAGGTAAATCAGACCCCCTATATAACTCTTATTTTGTTTCATACAAGTGAAAAATACAGTGTATAGGCAATTGTATTGCTATATATTGGAAGTAACTAACATAATTAACAGAAAGCTCACCGCTCATCCATTTGAAACGCTGAGGATGCAAAACATCCAATTCAAGCCCAGGGCCGAGTTTAGCAGCTTCCGTGCAGGAATAATCGCAGTTTTCAGAATCTTTGAATAGGCAACATACACATATAAAATATCTTAATGCATTTCTCTACAGGTTACTTTAGCAATTCATCAGAGGAAAGTGTATTTTTTAAAAATCTATTTGATGTATTGATTTCTATTGTAACAGGTGTACACAATCAGCGCTCCTTGTACTTGTTTCATGTTGCAATAACGTAGAATTATAGGTAGATGATGACAAGGGCCTATTGGCTGCATATCCTGGTACTCTACACATGACCCCCCCTACAAATTAAGATTGTTGCAGTTCTCTTAAAACAGGTTTCTAATGTTCATTGTTCAACCCAGAAATGCTGACACAGCATTGGTCCATAGAATTCATGTTTTGCAATTGTCAGTTCAGGCATAAGCATTTTATTGGCATAGGATTCAGTGGGCCATAAATGAAGCACACAACCATGATTTGGTCCAATTCATACCCATCATGGCATCAGGTCTTGACTAATTTCATTTGCAGATAATCTAGCCCTATAAGTCTGTCTATAACCAATAAGAATATGAATCGTGAATGCACCAACTGGGTACGTGAGACCCTACACTGAAAAGGACTAATATTGAAAGATATGCTATCCAGATGAGTAACGTTTAAATACAGTAAAGTTCCCCCTCCCCCCACCACAATATTCACACTGGCACATTTTATGTATACATTGGGCCTACATCCAGCACTGGCCTTGTCCTGTCCTCGGTTGCCCTGCCGGTAGACATCTGTCTGATAATCTAGTTAGGAATGCAGCTGTTTATATGGAGCCCATATGCGTTCCTTTCACATGGTTCATGGCATTTCAACCGTTGCTCTAAATCTACTGAATTGAAGAGCAGATGTTTCCTGTCTAATGTCACAACATAGTGAATATAAATATAAAAACTTCTGCTTAAATTCACCGCACTGATCATGTATACAGGTGAAATTCTAACACGCATCTGCTTTAGAAAAGTTTGTTTACGGTTTCAAATTCACCTGTCTATACAAGCCGATATACATTCATTTCTAACCGTGATGGTAACTTTTGAATCCTTCCCAATTGTAGATGTAATCCAGGGAAAGCTTTTGTTTTTGTATTGGTGGACATATTTTGTTTTGTATAGATGTGAGCATAAAATTAAAACATATTGACTGTTTTATTCCTAGGATAAAGGAATTTAAAAATTCCTTTCTCTACAAATCTATTTGGATATCCGTTGTATATGGATGTTAATGATCATGAATCGTAAACAGTTGAAAGGGAAATCCATGTTGGACTAGCTGCGGGGTCTTCTCGTATTGCTTGCCTATATTTATGGTTCTGACTTCAAAAATATGCTAGGATTTGTCATAAATGTGTACATGTAACCAGGTTTTGTTTTAGTTCACAAGCATCCTGTGCATGTTTACACAAATAAAGTTAATATTGTGTAAAGTGCTGACCACTAACTTTTTGGAATTAATTATTCTGTGCAGAAACCCTAATTAGTTTGCCTTTATATTGACGTGAGTGAGCGCTACCATACTACTTTCTTAACCATATCGTAAAATTAAACTGTTCATACAGTGATGGAAATGAAATCTATAGTGCATAGCATTACCAAAAATGTGCTAATATACTGCCTAAAGTGGTCACTGAAATGGTACCTTGCTCATTCTTTACACAAACATTGGTATGAGACTACATTAAAACAGATGACACAGGGTATATAAGAATGTTAATGTTCTGCTGACACTGTTGCGAGTAATGTCTGAAACGCTGGATGTTTTATTTCCTACGCTCTGAAAGTAGCAAAAACCATTTTTGATGCTTCTGCTGTCAAGTACATGTCCCATAGAAATATTAAGGGATTATTTGCTACCATTACTCAAAGATACAAATCTGCACTAGAATCGTGATAACCAAGCAGCAATTGGCTATCTGCATTGTTCATGTAGCACATAAGTGCTATTGTCAGTGAATTTGACGTTTACACTACCTGCTCTATGCAGGCAAACGGTGAGTTCAGTATACTGATGTACAAAGCACCCATGTGCCACTAGCTTAAGTCCATTTGGTTCAGCCCTGGGAACTCGAAGCTTGCCTGCTCTTACCTGGTAGTGTAAGTGGCAATTTCCTTTTACATGAACACAGATATGATCTATATACCTTTACTTACAACATCAAGAAAATTAAAACAGCCATAGACTCTAAAGTTCAGTAGGCAGCCGTTTAAAGTTTCAGGCTCACCAGGTAATTAGAGCACTTGCAGGCTCCTCACAGAGTCCTAAACTTAAGTGATACCCATTAAATTTAAATCCACTGCTTGTTGGTCTAAGCATGTGCCAGTTGCCAGTGCAGGACTCCTTTCACCATCTAGATACCATCAAGATATTGCGATAGTGTCAGTGCTCTGGAGTGCAAGGGAGCCACCAGTAATGATTTTGCCAGGGTAGAAGAGAATGCACCTGATAATGATACTAATAGATAGTGGAAGGTGAGGGAAACATAGTTGATCATTGATTGATGTAGAACTCAGTGGAAGTGAAAACTTGACCCAATATATGTTGAAGGTGACAAGAAGCCAGAAAAGACAGACTGTAGATGTTGAGACTGGTTATCGGAGGAAGTTAAACTGAAAATGGGCAGTCTATGAGTTATGAAACATTGTCTAATTCATGGCCTAATCATTTGGTTGGTTATTAATATGTGATTGTGAGGTAGGAAAAGAGGCGATGTTCTATTATCTATAAATTATTAGCAAAACAGTATTAAGTAAAAGGGACGTCAAGCATAAGATGGACTATGGAGAACTGGATGAGACAAATGTATTGCTCAATAATGTTTAGTTCCCTTGGAAAAAAAAAAAAGTTCTACTTGCCCTTGCTATAATCATACTATTCAATGGTTTGTGTAGAATTGTTATACAAACACAATAATCTGCATATTTTTATATTTTTTTTTTCATGTCTATATAATGTATGTTCTTTCTTGTGGCATTTCCCTGGTAAAGGCTGATTTTTGTTCTAGCATCAAAAGCATGAGTGAAATTAGGTCAGAGAAGAGAATTCCTGCAGAAACATCGCTTTTCTGCTCCAGTTCCTTCACTCGGCCACTGGACGTGCAGCTAACGCCGTCACTTAAATTATGTCCTTTCCATGAGCACTGGTACATAGGCCACCGGAGACAGGGCGTAGAGACAGCAAGAGTCCCCGCGGCTGTACCAGAGTGGGAGGGAACTGTTTCCTTGCCTCCAAACACTGACAATGTGCATTAGGATTCCTGTATCTGTGAAGATAAATCTTGTGTACATTTTCACCCCACCGCTAACTGCAAACAAAGCAGTTGGTTTATTTATATCCCTCTCTCACCCCCCTCCCCCCTCTTATGGCTCAATCAGATCAAGTAAAAGCAGTTAGTTTAAAAACAATGTTTATATAACTGTGTACATGTTGATGTGTATTCTATTTTATTAACGTTACTGTTTACTAATTTCAATAATACAACAAATAACGAGCAAAAGAGAAAAACTTAAGAAAAACTACATATGAGTAGGGTGTTTTTGTGGGATTCTGGTCTAATCTTTGCTTGCATGTGGAGATGTGAGCAAGGATTACAGACCTACTCATTTTTGGATTTGATTCCGATCTTTAATACAAATTGTTGAGATCTGATATGGTCAAAAAATGGCAGATAATGTGAATCCTAAAATAAGGAAATAATCCGAGGTGTGAAATATCGGGGTGCATTGGATTCTAATTCCTGCAAATGTAAGCTGTAAATCCGCACACGTGGAAATGATTTAGATCTAGACTCTACATCTTAATTGTAACTGGCAGCTGTATAAATAAGGTAATGGGTGTAATTCAGGGCTGTGCTGAATGTAGGAATAGAAGTATCTTGTTCTGTTTGTGACTTTCTGTATAAAATAGATTCTGTTGCTTAATTTCAGGAATCAGGTCAGTGTTAATCCCTTCCCTGATTTAGAGCAAAACATTGAGATAGCGCTCACGTATAATCTAGGGATTAATGCAATAAATTTTAGCTTTGGACAATGGTTACTTTATAAGTTTTATAGATGGAGGAAGCTTGTTTGTATGCTTCGTACACCAAGACACAGCCATTTTATTCATTATCCACTTCCTGCTGTACAATATCCACTTTCTTTACATTATACAATTTCGGCTCGTATAACTACTTGTAGCTTTGTTTTCTGCCTTATCCCACGTCATCCTTAGAAAAGTTCTTGAAACGAAAATTGCTTTGTAAAAATACCTCTAAATAGCATGAGACTATTCTTGGAAGGTGTTGCAACACAGAACACATGCATAGTCCTTAAAATGCTTTATAAGGCTGATATCCATTCCTTACCTTACTCTTACACCATTTAACTAAACCATAAAATAAACGAAACAACATCTTCAATGTGGTGAAAGTAAAGGAATTTGTAAAGGTATGATGGTGGTAGAGAAAGAGAGCAGGGCGGTACTTGGACCGAGACCAATAGCCAATTCCATCGAAAAAAGGTGGGTTAAGTGTGCCCGCTACTCTAATGTGACTACCACTGGCCGGCGCCTGCACTGCGATTTCCGGCCCTGCTCCTCAATGATGTCTACCAGACACTCACACACACCGTGTCTACATCCCCAGATGTAGATAACCAACCATCTATCGCCGCTTTGTAACACAAACAAGGGAGGGTGTGTAACGTCCAGCTGCATAAAAGACTGTTTTCTCCTCAGCCCATCCCATATATCACTTCCACAATCCCTCCCCATGACTCAGATGGGTGTCCTCCCTCAGTCAAATTATTAACCCTTAGAGTACCAATACAGTCCACAGCTACAACCTTCGCTTTTAAAATCCTTCAAGCTTATTTCGGCCCTCAGTTCCTATTCAGAACTGACAAGTCCCATGCAGACTTGCTGTGCTGTATGGAATAGCCACCAACACGGGCGCATATGCAGTGTGTTGACTTATGTATCTGGTATCACACAACACTAATGAAAAATTAGTAGCATTAAAAGCTAGCAGTAGTACCTCTTTTAAATGTAAGCGTTACACACATGGAAACATGTTAAAATGACCGCTAGTGATGATTGACACTTGATTTAACAAAGGTGGCTGTGCAATTCCTGCTCATCGGTCACATGGTACTGTAATACAAGTAAACTATAATTTATGGATAGCAGTGATGTTATAGGAGCTCTGCTATCCTGTAATAGATCAGAGCACAGATTTACACATTATCTGTTCAGGTACTTTTACATTTCTCTGGTGCCTGACATTGTTTTACCAGATTAATGTTTTAGAACATAAAGCCTCGAATATTTTGGTTTTAATATGTCAAAATATAAAATTTTATTTTAGTCTGTTCATACATACTGACTTTTGTGATTTCAGAAATGACAAAATAACTGCTGTTACATGGATTCCTCTTATAACACAACTATATCCCTCTTTGTTTTATTTGCAGCACATCCATCTTGATGGCCTGCCAGCTGTTCTTGGAGCAAACCTGATTACTCATCCTATCAATTAAATAAATCTCTCAGCAAGTCCTGGGAACGGGTTAATCCTGCAGTGTTGAACAAAAGGATACACAAAGAATATTTCTGTTTCTGTTGAAAGTGTATGTTTTGGATAATTATAAGTACTTGCATTGGATAAGTTTAAAATGGCAGCCTACTTTTATATGGATTCAGTTCAACGTAATGGACACCAAATGCCTGTCTTGATGAACATTCAACGCTGTCGGTGAGTTTGGTATTTGAAGGCAAACCATCGATCGTTGACTGTACATCACGGCAAGCACATAGACTGGACATGTATGTGAGCAGACAATTTGCTGCCTGTTCATTTAATTCCTGATGGATTCCAAGCTTCAATTACATGGAATCAGTCAATCTCAGTATCTTATATCAGTTGTACACTCTGCTAATGTTTTACCATATTTGGAAACTCTGTATAGTACCTGTTTTATATTGTAATTGTATAGTGTCACAGGTTCATAGGAAGGGGAAGTTACAATCTATTGTTCAATTTATGTTTGTGCTCAGCACCTCCCATGTCTGCAAATCATTAAAAGAAGGATTGTCTTAGTGTATTGAGTGAAAATTATCATATGTAGTAGAGCCATATTTTTTACCCAACCAGAATACCACCTGCTGAATATTTGCCCTTGTTAATTGTATAACATGATTCTTACATTGTAGAGCAAATAATAAGAGGGAGAATCCAGGAAAAAGGTAAAAAACATGAATTCATCTGCAATAAGCCATTAGCAAGAAATGCAAATATTTATTTAATGGCTTTGGAAAAGCAAGTTTGTGATGGGCTCATATGAAAGCCATCACTGTGTATACTGAAATGTTTTTTTTTTTTTTTATATATATATTTTTTGACAGATACATAATTATTGTCCTGTATGTGCTCTGAACCATATTTTTTATTTTTTTTTGTCCATGACTGTCTTCTAAAATGAATGCACACTTCAGGCTGTATTTCCTCATAATAATGTCTGTATTCTGGATTACCTTTTACACTGGTGTTCGATTGCTCAGAAGAGGGATATATATGAAGAAACCAAATGAAAGGTCACAATTAACATTCATTGCTGTCGGTGGGTTGAGTTAAGAGAACAAGCTCGCTGAACGATGAATGCAACTGTGTCCCCACTTTATACTGGAGCAGGAACCTACATGTTGTCCCATGCATTGTGGATATAAAGAACTGTTATATACTTCTCATACACTGCAGTACATCAATGGCCTGGCTATGGTTAAATGTAATCAGAGGTCTTCTCTACTGAACATTACATGTGAAAAGGGATCAAAATTTAGCAGTAAAGTTATGTGTAAATGTGCTGCAGATGCCTCTTACATGTTCTAATTATTTCCATATTAACATAATTTTTGTGTAAAAGCAGCCACCACAAATTTGCTTCCACTGTCTTGTCATGTTATGCTGACAAAAGAATGAGCGAAAAAGCAGAATTCACAATGTTAGGCATGATTATCCTACCATTAAAGTCACAAATATAGATTTACTAAGAGCAGGTGCATCAGTGTTGGACTGGGCCATGAAGGGCCCATGAAAACGCGTGTGGTTGCCAGTGTTTGTGATGGCGCACTGATGAAGGAGCATGGCCCACTACCAGAGCCACTACAGGGGGGGGGGGGAATATAATACAAAAAAAAAAATGACTGTGTGTGTGTGTATATATGTGTGTGTGTGTGTGTATATATATATATATATATATATATATATATATTAGATAAGAATAGATAGATACAGGCACACACTTACCTAGATCATCTCTTCTTTCTTTTCTCTCTCCTCTGTCTTCTCTCTTCTATCACCCCTCTTCTCCATTGCTATGGAAATAGTGCAGGGGGCCAGCATCGTGTAAGATAGGGTAGAATAGGGGAAGATGCGATACAACAGCAGGAAGATATCAGTCAGAAGTGAGGATAAATGTTTTGACGGGGCCACTGGCAGTATCGGGTGACTGACCGTGGTGTATAGTGCAGCAGTAGGGAGCTGAAAGTGGCAGATGGGTAGTCCGGAAGCAGGGAAGGAAAGTGAGAAATAGGGAGCCCGGCAGATGGGGTGCCTTGAGTCAAGAGGGGACCCACCAATCCCCACAATATATTAACCCTTTACATAGGACACACTCACTCGCCAATCCCTACCAGGGACAGATCAATACATTTCATTAGGTGAGGGCACCATCACTTTGATGGGCAACTGTCTCCCCTTCACTCCTAGCAGGGCAGGCTGCCTGTGACCGCACGCTAAGTACAGGTGCCTGGCGGCTGAGAGGCAGATATAGGATGCTGCTAGGTACTGCAAGCCCCAATCCCTGCCCCATCTCTGAATCCACTAGTGGTCTCGACAGTAACACACACACACCAGTCTATACAGCATTGTAACCATTTACACACACACATTCACACCAGTCTATACAGCATTGTAACCATTTACACACACACCAGTCTATGCAGAATTTTAAACACATATTCATACATATCACACCTTATCTCCAGCAGCTGTAGCAGGAAGAGGGTCGTGTAACTTCACCCCCTCCTGCAGGAACAAGGAAGAGGAGGATTTCCTTCTTCTTTCAAGCCTGCCCATACTTCTGAGCTCCTTGCACAATGGCTTTTATGACAGTTGGGCCCACCGGGGATTTCACCAGTATCCCGGTGGGCCAGACTGACACGGAGGTGAATTCATTACTGATGATATGAAGACTTTTCTGTGACTCTGAATTGAAGTTTCCATTTGTTTTGTAGATTATTTAGCAAACAGACAATGCCAGGCATTATACCAGTGACCAGTGCTGAGAATGGTGGGTCATTTAGCTGTAAGCAGACAAGAAAGGGCCCATTTAGAATTAGGAGCAGAACCTGCTAAAGCGTTCCAATTTACACCGGGACAAAACATGTTCCAGGCACGGCATGCAAATGCATTTCCTAATTCCATGCAGGGAAAATATTACCTACTTTTGCATGCAGCAAAAACTGGGAAACTTTATTTTATTTGGCAATTGAAAGATGAGCTAGTGCATGTTTAAATCTGTTCCCCTTCTCCCCCAAGCAGCACAACATGTTTTTGCATAAATTCCATCTTCTTTAGCCATACTTCTACTTAAACCTGTATTTAAGCGGTTTCTAAGAATCATGATGAAGTGCAACCACATCACATGTTATGACAATAATGGCCTACACATTTATATAAGGAATATGATTGACATATGTAATATAATAATAAACACAAGACAAGAACAAAGACAAAGATTTCCATTCAAGAAATGTACAAAAACACGTATCTGTAAATTTGGGTGTTGGATAGGCTCAAAATCTGGCTCTGCACAGGCGCATGGGGGAGAGAACCATTGGCCCTCTACTGCTCTGGGCTTCCAGGAGGTTGCCCTACATAGCTCTTCTTTTTTTTTTTTTTTTTTTTTTTAGTTTGCCACTGCATGTAGGTTGTTCGCACAAAAACCAGAAGGAAACTGAAACGTGAGTATTTCAGAGCTCCTTGGCTGCAGCAGAAATGAAAGGATTCAATTACATCATGATTACATTCCTCATTGAAGAGCCAGAACGCTAATAATGTGATTCAAAATTGCATGTAATCTGCAAAGTTATGAGTGTTTAAGGTTCTAGAAAACTAATACATACTTCCATCACTACAACGATTTGGTTTAGAGCTGTCATAACTATCTGTGTGAAAGTAATCATATTTTGCAGTTCAAATAAAGACATTTGTTTACCACTTAACAAGTCTAATGCTATTAAAATTGTTAAAGTGTGGTATATTATATGTTGTATTTACTAATTAGTGAATTTGTAAGAACAACCAGCAAAACTAATTCAAATCTGATGGATTTTCTCCAAGACATGACCAGGCGAGGGCTGGCAAATTTCAGCCCGGGGGCGCACAGTTGGCCACATCGCAATGTGGCCTCCTGTGCGCTGACGCGGCCGCCGGTAATAATCGGGTAGTATTGCATACACGGGGGGAGCGGCCGGCCCAAACAGCAGTCAGTTTGAGCCTCCCGGGGGGCCGATGCCCCCCCGGCCCAGCCCGCCCCTGTACATGACAACATGCAGTAAAGGCAGAGCACAATTTTTAATTTAAGAGCAGATGATAACTCTACTGGTTCTATGCATTAAAGGGTCTGCAATAAACACAACCAACGAATATTGATACCCCTTTCCCAACCTACAGTTACTAGATTCAGAAGCTTTGCTAGTTATCGTGTTGTACTCAAGACATTAATGTCCATTGATGATTCTAATTTGTTGTGGGGTATTTTTAATTTCCAGAGACATGAAGCAGTTTGCAATCTGATTGACAGCAATTTGTAAGTAAAATAAACAATTATCTTCTGTTATATTACATACCCCCCAGATGTTCTAAAGGCCATTAAGTTAGGGACAGGGGCATTTTATGGATTTTGTGGGCCTGTGTGCAATAGTGCTTGGGCTCCCCTTTCCTCATATATGAGAAGGGGAGAGTGGGGAAGACATATGCCCTCCTGAATCTTTTGCCCCCCCCCCCCCCCAGCCATTCTCACCTTTTCAAATCATTAAAACTTGCCCCTCCCTTATCCACCTGGATGGCGGGGGGGGGGGGGGATTGAGTAGCAGCATAAGTGAAAATTGGATAGAGAAAAGGAGAGAGGAGCAGAATGGGGTAAAGCTTAAAGGCGGAGAACTGGAGATAGGTAGGGGCAGAGGAGGTGGGAGAGACAAGGGGCTAGATTTACTAAGCTGCGGGTTTGAAAAAGTGGGGATGTTGCCTATAGCAACCAATCAAATTCTACCTTTCATTTATTTAGTACTTTCTACAAAATGACAGCTAGAATCTGATTGGTTGCTATAGGCAACATCCCCACTTTTTCAAACCCGCAGCTTAGTAAATCTAGCCCAAAGCCTCCCTGAGGCTAGCTAGATCCTCAGGGAGGAGGAAGGCATATCAGCCCCCTGCCCTGACTGGCTGAGCATCCTGCCCTAGGCTGACGGAGCTGAACCAGTAGTTTGCAATTAATATATATGATGACTGGGGAGGGCCATCGATGGCAAAGCCAGCCCATATAAATCCAGGGCTGGCCTGACCAGAGTTTTAGACCCCCACCATGCCAGCATGAATGAGAGCGCGCTTGGTGGGTCCATAAGTAAAGGCTGTGTTCTAAGTGTGCAGAACTGATGTCTTCTCATAGCAAACAAAGAAGTGCTGGGATGTTCTTGACACCACAGGGAGCTTAAGTGCTCTCTGCTGTGATCGCTGATATTGTGGTGTTTGTCGTCCCAGGATGCCTTATGTGACTGACATTCTTGAACATCAAATACAAAAGCGCTCAGAGGGGTATTGATGAGTCAGCATTAGCTACCTTCTGAGCTCGATGTCATCATCAGCTATTTATATATTGCCACTAATTCCGCAGCGCTGTACAGAGAGCTTACTCACATCAGTCCCTGCCCCATTAGAGCTTACAGTATAAATTCCATAATATACACCGAGAAAGACTAAGATCAATTTAATAGCAGCTAATTAATCTATTAGTATGTTTTTGTATGAATGTGGATTGGAGCACCCGGAGGAAACCCACACAAACACAGGGAGAACATACAAACTCCACACAGATAAGGCAATGGTCTGGTAATTAAACTCATGACCCCAGCGCTGTGATGCAGTAGTGCTAACCACTTAGCCACTATGCTGCCTATGTCACTCAGAGCTCTGCACTCAGAAGTGATTGATGTGTCTGTATCAGTCCTGTCTGAGTGCAGAGCTCACATCAGTAGTTAACACATCCTGTTTAGATTGGGTCAATCGGTTCCCTTCAAACAGTATGTCGCAATGCTACTTTACATATATGGTGGTAGGAGGAGGGAGGGATGATGACAGAGGAATAATAAGAAAGAAAGGAGAGCTTGAAGGGAGGAGAGAATAATGATATGGGAAGTGATGAGTATGTGTAGGAGAGTGGAAGGTGATAGGAAGAGATGCACAGTCGGACTAAAAGCACAGGTTAATGCTTTTGCTTTCATTACTAAACAAACAAAATAGTATTGGAGTAATGTCAATTATATAACAATGTTTTATATTATATAGTTTTATACAGTTTCTGAATGCATATATATGGATTTTGTTTATTGATTCACTTAAGGATAAAATGACCTTATTGAGCTAGGTGTTACTTTTTTTTTTATCTTGCCTTAAGCATAACAGTTTAGAGTAGGCAACCCCCAGCACGCGTGCCAGACATGGCACGCAGCGCCGTTCTGTCTGGCACACCGGAGTGTCTTTCATTGAAGCATCAGATCGCCTGCGCAGCAGTTCCTTCCTGCTCCCGTTGCGGTACTGAAGACTTGTGTGTTGACAAGAGGCGAGTCGTACACACACCGGGTTAATGTATCATAACGTGAATTGGGCTACTTGTGTGGCACAATGTGAACTGGGGGCACTTATGTGTGGTACAATGTGAACTGGGGGCAATACTGTGGCACAATATAAAATGGGGGCAATACTATGAACTGGGGGCATAATACAAATTGGGGGCAATACTGTGTGGTATAATGCAAATTATGAGCATCTACTGTATGGCATATAACAAATTGAGGGTACTGCTATGTTGCATAATACGAATTGAGGGTACTATGTGGCATGATATGAATTGTGGGCTCTAGTATGTGGCATGATATGAATTGTGGGCTCTAGTATGTGGCATGATATGGATTGGGGGCTCTAGTATGTGGCATGATATGAATTGTAGGCACAACTATGAAGCTTCATATGAACCGAGGGCACAACAGTGCAGCATGATATGAATTGAGGGTTCTACTATGAGGCATAATATGACTTAAGGACACTTTTATGGCGCAATATGAACTGGGACACACACAAGACTGGCACACCTGGGCTTGACTAGATTTTAGCCGGCACACTGGTCTAGAGAATAGCTACCAACTTGTTAGCACTTATATTTATGTATCATTTGTGTTTCTTACTGTAAGTTTTAAGTAACATCTCAATTCATCGTGTCTGCCTATTATTTCCCTATATTATTTATGCTCTGTTTTCCCCACTGTTCTGCACTATGGCACCTTATAAGTAAATGACAATAATAACAGTAATAAAAATATACGGATATTCTGGGTATTCTATAAAATAAAAGGATTGTAAATGTTATCTTTAGTTTTGTTTTTCTTTGTACTTCATATTCTATCATTTTATACCTCCATTCTTTTTTTATTCATATGCTAATGAAGAACAGTGGGTATTCACTTATATAGAGTACACAATATAGGTATTGTTCACTTTCTTGGCCCCCCTGAATCACCACTCCACTTTATAAAGAAAGTATGACATTATCTAGTAGAAAGTAACTATAAAAGCATCTAAAAAAAAATACAGCAAAAAAATGGTCAGAAAAACTGAAATTTCACATACTATATAAATACTTTTTAATAGAATATGGTATAAAAAGGAATAGTTGTTCCAACAAAGACACAAATAATATATACAAATCATCAGCTAGTTTGACTGCACTGTAGCTAACTTATACTTCATAATCGTGGGTACTTGGTCTGATATAAATAATCCAAATCCCTCTGTAGAGGAATGAGTCTGACTTTGTCCCCAATCCGTGCATTTTTTTCATTCAATAGGAAAATTAATTTATGTAAAGTACATAGTAGAGTGAAAGCTCCAGACTGCATGGAAATGAGATGTCAGAATTTAATCTCGTAAAAAGAAATGGGACGGATTATAAGCTTTAGTGCCGCAATAGTATGTCCCACTTAGTAAAATACATTTTCAAGAGCGACAACAGCAGCTCTGAGAAAGACAGATGAACCAAGGGCCTGAATGTACTAATGGAAATGGCAGGTTTTCATGGTCAGCACCTGCTTGGAACCAAGTATACTAAAACCATAACATGTTTAAATGTCTACAATCCACTCTATCTGTTTAGAGTTTTTATACAACTGGAACATTTGATGGGAAATAGAGAGTAGAAATGGTTTAAAGACTTTTTGTCCCGAATGACGTCTTGAAATGTGAATAAATAACATGTGGGTCATTTAATTGGTTGGTGATGTCTCATGATGCAAAGTGTAATAGCGTACACCAATCAATATATCCTAACCTGTCCACCTGCCAAAATTTCAGTATAACAAATACAAGTTGGTCAGAAAACTTTTTACGTTATTATTAACCTCAATAACACTAATTTCAAGTCATTTGCAGTCAATTTTGACCAACTCACAGGTCACAATATTATTTTCATACACTTTCAAACAAAGACTGCAGCAGTTCTTGCCAGTGATAAGAAGAAGGCCATTGTCATGCCTGGGCATAAGTCCAAAAAATCCACCTCTTATGTGTGGAATTCTTTTTACCCAAATCCTGACAACAGTTGTTTAGCCTTTTGTAGCATTGTAAAGCCACAGTTAGTAGAATTAGGGACCTTAACCATCTAAGATCATCATCCATGTTGCGCCATTTGAAGCAAGTTCATGGAAAGCTTTTGTGAAAATCAGAAACTTATGCTAAATAACAACAAGCAGTCCAGCATCAGCTACCTACCTTTTCTCAGCTATATCCCAGCACCTGCAATCTACACCCCCAACACCTTCATCATCAATATCCTCACAAGTGATCAGAGTTAGTCCTGCATTCAAGCTTCTAAGACGAGATGACTCCTCCCCTATCCAGGACTCTTCAGAAGAATCCTTGAGTGTTAGGCCCACTGCTGCTGCTGCTCCTGCTGCTGGGGCTGGATCTTCAACCCAGAAGCAGACCAAGAAGTAGACTACTAGTAGTTTACAACAATTGACTGTTAAACAATGCTTTGCAAGAGGAAACAAGTATGAAAGCTGTCACCCAGTCACAAAGTGGATCACAGACGCCATGGCGACTATGCTAGTGTTAGATCTGCAACCAATATCCACTATTAATGCAGCTGGATTTAGACATTTACTTGAGGTCTTGTGTCCCCGTTACCAAATTCCATCACAACACCATTTTACTAGAAAAGCTATTCCTCACCACTACCAGAAGGTTCGTAACAAAATGCCATTCTACCCACTGTACAGTTAACCACAGATTTGTGGACAAGCGGAACTGGGCAAACTAAAGATTATATGACTGTGACAGCCCCCTGGGTTGGCGATTCGCCTTCACCAGCAGGGACAGCAGCCGCATGTACCCAAGAATGGTGCATTTTTCAGAGGCAGGCTACTCTATGTATCATCTGCTTCACTAAGAGGCATATTATTATTATTGTAAATAAGGGATGGGTTTTGAAAGAGCATCTAAAGATTTAAGGCTGTGGGAATGTCTGATTGAGCGTGGTAGGGAATTCCATAAGTGGGGAGCAGCACGGGAGAATTCTTGAAGGCGGGAGTGAGAGGTGGTTATCAGAGACGAGACAAGGTGCAGGCCAGAGGTAATACCGCTGATAACCTGTTTGAAAAACTAAGGGATGTCATTGCAACATGTTTTACCTGCTTGGACTTTCCTGAGGATATGTGATTTCTGATAACACCACCAATATTTTTAGAGCATTACAGCGGGGGGAATTCCATCACATTCCCTGTTTTTTGCTCACACAATCAACTTGGAGGTACAGAACTTTTTTAAAAAATGACAATGACATGCAGGAGATTCTGTCTGTGTCCCAAAATATTTAGGGTCATTTTCGGGATTTTGCAACAGCATGTAGGAGAATGCAGCAGCTGCAAGAAGAATTTAATTTAGTGGCAATGTACTTTAGTCCAGCGCAGTGGGGAATACTTTCCGTGTTGGGCAAGGTGCTGAAACCACTCAAAGTAGTCACCTGTGAAGAGAGTGCAGACACTGTTAGCTTGAGTCAAGTTATTCCCCTAATTAGACTTTTTTAAAAGCAGCAAGAGAAATTAAAGGAGGAAATGAAACAAAGCAATTCTGCTAACTATGTTGGATTTGTAGATTAAGCACTTTATTCGCTTTGCCAGGATCCAAGAGTTATCAACGTCTTGATATCGGATCATTACATTTTGTCAACTGTGCTTGATCCTAGGTTTAAGAGTTATGTTTTTTCTTTCTTTCCAACTGAACCAGAACTCAAGAGATGCAATGAGCTCCTGGTCAGCAAGCTGACAACTCAAGTGGTACATGACACAATGACGTCTCCTCCTTCAGTTTCTCTGGAAATTTCTGCTAGGAAAAAACTTAGCTTTCCCAAGACAGCCAGTGTTGATGCAGATGAGTCTACACAACATTTTGACATTTGGTCTGGTCTAAAAGAATTCCCCAAGAATCGTGACTGCTCTTTCGTAAAATGAACTACAAATTCCATGAGGAAGGCCATTACCAGCAATTACATCAAAGTACACAGATTTCTGTAATGGTGGATTCCTACGGGAAAGAATTAGTATTGTTTGAGGATGATGTACACACAGATAAGGATGAATATGATGACAGTGTAGATTGCAGGTGCTGAGATCTAGCTGAGAGAAGGGAGCTACCTGATGCTGGTATAGTTGGTAATATTTTGGGTAGAATGGCATATTGGCAATTTTATGTTTTTCTACAGTAAACATTCACCTTTATTAGAGAGGTGTTTTTTATTTAAAAAGGTACAAGCTTTTTATTTACATTTTTGTTTCCCTGACTTAAAGCCACTATGCACTTGAACATAGACTTTAGCACATGAGGTAGAGAGATTAGTATCATCATGACTGAGACTGGAGAGTGACAAGAACAATGCCATCCCTCCTGTTTCTGTATGAGCTATGGCACAGTAGAATGTCACTGGAGACTTTAAAGAACACTGACAGCTCTATTATTACAATTTCCGTTTCAGCACTGAACCCTGGCTCCTCTCCTGTTTCTGAGTGAGCATTGGTACAGTAAAATGTAAGTGCAGATTTAGACCAAGACTGCCAGTCCTATTATTTCTATTTCAGCAATGACAATTAGCAATGGAGCTCTCCTCTTTGTGTTTTACCTATATAACACAGTACAATGTGACTGCAGATTTAGAAGACCAAGCATGCCGGACCTATTATTTCTATTTCAGCAATGACAATTAGCAATGGAGCTCTCCTGAATGTCACTGGAGACTTTGAAGAACACTGCTACCCCTCCTCTTTCTTTTCTACCTGTGACGCTGCCTAACTGCACTAGAGACAGCCAAGAGCTGTACTACCGCTTCTGTGCCCCTCTGTGAAATTGCGCTGGATTGCCGTGGAGGGCGGTACTTATAGAATCCAAAACTCCCAGGATCCGACGATGTAACAATGACGTTTTGCTTTGTTTTCAATTCCGAGGGCACGCAAAAGTACCAAGCCGGCTCAGTTCGGTACTCGGATCTGCTAAGTTCGGGTGTGTTCCGTTCTCATGGAACCGAGGCTGACCATCTCTAGTTTATGGTTAACAAGAGCTGTTATTCAGGGTGTCAACATTGACAGTAGGTAAACAAGAAAACAATTGATCTTTTAAGGCCAAGGTACATGGATCCGATTCTGATTCCCTGCAGCAATTTCAAAAATAAGTTGCAGTGACAAAATATTATCTTTTTGACATTGTAATTAAGTTCACTGGAAGAGGCTGAAATCAGCTATTTTTGCTAACTAATAAATAGACTGCATAATATTCAATAAAACATTTTAGGGCCTAGGCACATAGATCTTTTGTTAACTCATTTTATTAAAGCTGTATTGTTAATGTAGCCGGAGTGTGTAGTTGAGGTTTTAAATCTTTGCTAGAAACCATCTGCATGACATTGGCATTTTACTGCCACTACTGTTTTTTATTAAGCCAACAAATGCCTGTGTGCCATAAGCTTTTAGGTATGTGATTATTCCTTAATATAAAAATATTTTCAGATTTATATTTTTAACATGTACAAGTACATGCCAAAATGGCATGTGCATATTTTATATGTATATAAATATAGCAACTAAGAAGGATACAAGAGGGATTAAGGGACTAAGAGGGATATGAACTAAAACCAATAAAATTATTGTTTCACCCAGTGACTTAAATCTTCAGGGTGGGCATAGTTGGGTTTCAATGGAGCAAATTTTTCAATCAGTATGGATCAACAGTGTAGTATCTCTGATCCAGTGTTGCCTTCCCTACAGTAAGAAATCTGCTCAGTATATGATTTTTGTCAGGATAGAAGGGTATTAACTTAGTAACCCACTACATAACCTTGGCACCTTAGGGTTCTAAGGATAACACAGGCAAAGAGTTAGGGAATATACAGTTTCTTTATTACAGAAGGATAAAATCCATATTAGCACACAAATGGCACTTAATAGTTCAAATAACACCCAAGTGATCCCGAAGTTTAACATATTACCCCAATGTTCATTATCTGTTTAACCATATTAAAGAAAATAAGTATAGTTATTAGAAGGGCCAAATTGCATAAAAAACAGTTCTCAGACCAAGTTTTAGAAATGTATGCTCCACGTGAAGCTTTTCAGTCCTGTGTACATAAAGAATAAGTTTCCGGTCTTGATGTGCAGATACCAGCCGCATTGCCAAAGTTCGGAGATGGTACTGAGATGATAATAGTCTACACCTCAGTCATCCTGCTCCTGCAGGTACATCAAGTGAGCATACTCACGAGCAGGTCCCGATGAAGCAACGTTTCCCCATTGCAAGTTTTTCTTAAAGAGATGCGACTAAGAAACAGGACTTGGGAGTAGGAAACACGGTTGAGCTGATAATAGATAGCTTTCTAACTTCAAGAGCAGAACTTTGAACACTCTGGGTCCCCGTCCAGAGCCTACTTATACAGTTAATTTTTTCCCATTGATGAAACCCCACCTTACAGGGTAATTACAATTTCATTGAGGATACTATTGGTTCCCAAATCCACGGGGATGGAGATGGGGAGGGGTGAGATGTCATCCCCTCAGGGGTTTCTCTGTGTTGAAATCCAGGAGTCTGATGCAGGTCCATGGAGAACAAAAGATGCTCAGACTAACCTCCTTATTTTAATCCCTTCAATTGTTTTGTGATGTAGAAGGGGCTTTGGATGACTTAGACTTCCTGTCCTGTGGGGGTGGAACTTGGGCCGGAAATAGGTAAGCAACTTTTTTGGTAATCCAATAAGATATGTTTATCAAACTTGGCTATATTTATGAACTTGGTATTGGGTCCTTGTAGCATCACAGATGGATGGAAAAACTGGCAGAATATACTCATTCCATTAATTAATCAATGTACATAACAATGTAGATGAACAACAATAACACAGTTCATATGCTGATTTTTTGAAAGATGGGGTGTGGTCTGATTCATTAAGAAAAGTAAATGCCGATATATGTCGTATTTTGCATAAAATTGCACTGTACATGACCAGAAAAAGACTCTTTAAACGCAAATGACACTTCTGACGATTTCATGGGTGGAATATGGAAGGAAAGGGGCGTATGCACATAGTCAATGTACAGAAAGGGCATGCTGAGGTTGAGCGAATGCACATATTTATTCTAGGGATGTGCACCGGCCACTTTTGGTGTCTCGTATTTTTTGTTTTGGATTCGGATTTCCTTGAGGTTTTGGGTTTGGATTTGTTTTGCAAAACACCTGACGAAAGGTTTTGGTTCGGATTTAAAGGTTTTGGATTCGGATTTATTTTGAAAAAAACATAAAAAGTGTTAAAATCAAGTTTTTTTGGTTTATTTTCACTCCTACGCTATTATTAACCTCAATAACATTCAATAACAATCATTTCCACTAATTCCCAGTCTATTCTGAACACCTCACACCTCACAATATTGTTTTTAGTCCAAAACAGGCTCTACTGAGGCAAGATGTCGTCCTCATCCTGAACCTCTGATTCCTCTCTCCCTACAGTGTGCACTTCCTCCTCCTCACACATTATCAATTCGTCCCCGCTGGACTCCACAACCACAGGTCCCTCTGTACTATCTGGAGGGCAGTGCTGTACTTGATTGAGGAATTGATAATTCATTTTTATGAACATCATTTTTTCAACGTTCTGAGGAAGCAACCTCCTTCGCCGCTCACTGACCAGGTTCCCCGCTGCACTAAAAACTCTTTCCGAGTACACACTGGAGGGGGGATAACTCAGGTAAAATAGAGCCAGTTTGTACAGGGGCTTCCAAACTGCCTTTTTTTCCTGCCAGTAACAATATGGACTGTCTGACATGTCTATTTGGATGGTGTCAGCAAAATAATCCTCCACCATTTTTTCTATTGTGACAGCATCCAATGCAGCAACAGTAGACATGTCTGCAATGATTGGCCGGTCCTTCAGTCCGGACCAGATGTTATCAGCATCCCCGCCAGCGGGTCTTTTAGGAAAACTGAGCTTTTTCCTCGCAGCTTTATCCTCCAAATTTTTGTTTTCCATTATATGTAGCACAAGAGAGCGTACCCCTAAGCCACACACACTCGGCACAGCCTTTAAAAATTATATGCGGCACAGGAGAGTACCACTGGACTTATACTGCAGAATCAGTGAACTTTGAAATATTGCAGTACCACTGGTGGACTTATACTGCAGAATCAGTGAACTTTGTAATATTGCAGTACCAATGGACTTATACTGCAGGATTGTTTTTGGATATTTTTTTTTTTATTTCTTTTTTTATAATTATTTTTTGAAAAAAATTTTTTATAACTTTTTTTAAAATTTTTTATAACTTGGGAATAATGGGGAAATAACAATGCCCTTAGAAGGACAGAGCACAGGACACAGAACCACTGGACTGAACAGGACACAGCACAGTACCCAGCAGCACCACTGAACTCAGAAGGACACAGCACCACTGGACTGAACAGGACACAGCACAGGACCCAGCAGCACCACTGAACTCAGAAGGACAGAGCACAGGACACAGCACCACTGGATTGAGCACAGCACAGCACATCACAGGATATAGCAGGGCAGAGGACCACCTAACACAACCTCCCTCTACCCTGATCAATGCCTGAGTGAAGATGGCGGCGGCCAGCGGGGAATTTATAGAATCCGAGTATCGCGAGATCCGACAACGGGATTATGACTCGGAGCCTCGCTTTCAGTTTTGCAATTGGCGGGAATACCCGGATCTGTCTCGGATCCGGCTTGGATCGGCAAGGTTCGGGTGGGCTCGGATTTCAGATATCCGAGCCCGCTCATCCCTAATATATTCAAGCTCTGAGCATCTCTAACGTACATGATTTTTAGCTGTATCACTTGCACCAGCTACAGGGGAGGTGTAAGTGCCGAGTGATAGTGATGATGGACGTGTATGTATGCCAGAACATGTGTTTGCAATTAACTGTAAAAAAAACTCTGTAAAAAATAATTTTACATACAGTACACATTGAGAACATCTTGATAAATGTATTTGGTGAATAAAAAAATATTTATTGTTTATTAATGATTAAATTGTTAACTGGTAAAATTTGTAAGTATATGAGCACTTCGATACCTCAACTGAAACCGACGTCAAAATTTTATTTTGACATCAACAGATCAGAGCTATACAGCATGATAGCCCAGATCTTAACTGACAAACATAACTATAACTACCTAACTGTTTGGAACACTGGCCCCAAGGAACAATAGCCAGCTGATTGTCAGTCTAGCTCATGCCCCTAATACTTATAAAAACTGTAAGCTGCTACTATTAACCTCCCATTTCCCCCTGCAGTCCGCTGTAAGCCTGTGTAGAGGATCATGGACGGTCACAATGGAGAATTCTCGGTCATAAAGATAGGGCTGCAATTTCTTAACAGCCCACACCATGACCAGTCACTCCTTCTCCATTGTGACATAAGCCATCTCCTGAACCAGTAGATTGCTGGTGTTACATCTCACAGGACACACCTATTAGAGTTGACACTGGCCTTCCCAAGGTGTGGAATCTAACGGGCCCCCTGGTCTTCACCAAGAACCGCCGCAAGGTGGGATGGGTTTTGCTGTTGGAGGCTCACAGGTTGCGGCCCCTAGGTTAGCCCCCTAATGTAATAGGTGAGAGGTTGTAGATGAGAGATCCGGAGAGCAGGCTCTGAAGTGGTAAAGCACGGCAGGATAATTATTTGAGATAGATCAGCACACACTGAAGAATCCCGTCACGTCTATGTGGAACACTGGGTCAGACACACTGAAGAGATACCACAATCAGAAAAGTCGCACAGTTGGATACACAGATACTCAGTGTCAGGACAATAATAATAACTGGTTCGGATACAAGGAGGCACAGGCAGCAGAGTAGTCAGTATGAATAGCCGGGTGGGATACACAGGTGCATAGCCGGGTCGGATACACAGGAGCACAAGCAGCAGGGTAGTCAATATGAATAGCCGGGTCAGATGCACTGGAGACAGGCAGTAGAGTAGTCCGAAAGAATAGCCGGGTCGGATACACATGAGCACAGGTAGTAGGACAATCCAGAAGCAGTAGTCTAACAAGCCAGAGGTCATACACGGAGGAACACAGCACAGGATACACAGAGGGAAAGAGCCAGATGCCAAGCTGTAACTTGTTGCTCTGACACAGCAACAGCGAGCAAGGTATATGGGAAAGGAATTAAAATTTCCCTCCTCTGTGTCACATGACTGCAGTCGCACACCGCCCGGAAGAACAGAGCAGCAGCTGTGATCGAGAACAGGAGCAAGGGACAGGTAAGTCTCTTACAGTACACCGCCCCTTAGGGCTGAACTCCGGACAACCCTATAAGGCTTGTGTGGAAATTTTTTATGAAAGCTTTTTAAAAGATCAGGGGCATGTAGGTCTGTAGCAGCAGTAGAATCCAGCAGCACTCCTCAGGTCCATAACCTTTCCAATCGACCAAGAATTGCAACGAACTTCTGGAAATGCGAGAGTTTAGGATTTTGTTAATCTTGTACGCTTGATCTTGTATGGAGGTCGCTGTGGGTGGCTTTTTAGAAGAAGAAAACTTGTTAATAACAAGTGGCTTTGGAAGGGACACATGAAACACATTAGGAATTCAAAGTGGGAGATAGTACCAATCTAAAGTATTTTGGGTTGATGACTTCTGAGATTTTGAAGGGACCAATGAAACGAGGAGCGAATTTCCTGGAAAGGACCGGAAGGCTAAGGTTCTGAGTAGACAGCCATACTTTGTCACCGGGAGAGAGTAGGGGAGCATGTTGTTTCCTTTTATCATAAGACTTTTTATTAAAGCAGAAGTTTGAAACAATCTGCGTTTGATTTGAGCCCACCTAGACGAAAAATTTTGCAAAATCCACAGCAGGAACTCCAGATGGAGATAAGTCATGAAATGGGAAAAGTTTAGAATGAAATCCCTAAAGAGCAAAGAAAAGAGAGATCGAAGTGGAATCATGACAATGATTATTATGGGCGAATTCCGCCCAAGGTAATAGATTGACCCAATCATCATGCTTGGTTGAAATATAGCTTCTGAGAAATTCCTCAAGCTCCTGATTAGTTCTTTCAGTCAGCCCGTTAGTTTGGGGATGATAAGCAGATGAAAAATGTAATTTGATACCACAAACACAACAGAAGTCTCTACAAAATTTTGCCACAAACTGCGTTCCACGGTCAGAGACAATCACTGCCGGACAACCGTGAAGACGAAAGACTTCTTTTATGAATAGCTGAGCCAGAACAGAGCTTGATGGTAGACCCTTCAAAGGAATGAAATGAGCAGCACGAGAAAGGTAGTCAGCAATAAAAATGATAGAGGGATAAATGTGGTAGAGTATGTGAGAATATTAAGAAGGTTAAAATGTATGCTTGAGTGTGTGTGTGTGTGTCTCTCTCCCCCACAGGTCTCCCCCCCTCCTCCCCCTACACACACACAATGCATTCACACACCTGGAACAATAGGTAAAGCTTGATTCATACACTTACACAGACAAAATGACTTGTATATTTATATAACAGGCAATACATGTAATGTATTGCAACAAAATCTATACTTTGTGTAAAATATTGTTACGCTGTTTACTGTTTAATAATATATATTATTATTATTATCATTTATTTATAAGGTGCCACAAGGTTTCCGCAGCGCAGGACACAATACAAACAATGGACAGTACAGGGAATAACAGTACAAAACAATGAACGAGTAATACCAAGACTTCAGAGGCTCCAGGCAAGGCAAATATATTGAGGTTGGAGCAGAAGAGAAGGTAGAGAGAAAGGAGGGAGGAGGGCCCTGCTCATACGAGCTTACATCCTATAGGGAGGGTAGACAGACGGCAGGCACAGAGGGTGTTGGAGCAGGGGAGCAAGCGCATGGAGAGAGGTATAGGTGGAAGGCTGGTAGGCTATGCGGAAGAGATGAGTTTTGAGTGCCTGTTTGAACGAGCACAGGTTAGGGGACAAACGGATGGAGCGTGGGAGGTCATTCCAGTGCAGGGGGGCAGCACTGGCAACATAAGTTTTACAATTATAATGTTAATAATACAACACATTTTTAATGAAACTATATTTTGTGCGTAGTTTTTCTTGAAGATATGAGCATAAGCTATTATATGAATATTGGTCCTGTAGATTTAAGGAAAAATAAGAATTATATTTCTTAGGTTAAATCACAATTACCTTTGCAAGGAGTGGGTTGATGGTAATAGTCATATATAACGGTATTAAATGGTTATCCATACATTTGCCAGATTATTAAGGAGATTAAAACCCTATAATTACCCTAGAAATCCTTTTACAACTTCAGATGGGAAGTGATATCTGGAGAAAATATAAGGATGTCATCCAAGTATATTACCACAAATTGGTAAAGAATATCTCGAAAAATTTCGTTGATAAAGTTTTGGAACACCATGGGGCATTGCATAGCCCAAAGAGCATAACCAAATAATCGAAAAGTCCATCATGAGTGTTAAATGTCGTTTTCCTCTCGTCTCCATACTTGATACGGTTTAAATTATATGCTCAGTATATGATTTCTGTCAGGATACAAGAGTGTAGTAACCCACTACATAACCTTGGCACCTTAGGGTTCTAAGGATCACACAGGCAAGGAGATAGTGAAGATACAGTTTCTTTATTACAGAAGGATAAAATCCACTGTAAATATTAGCTCACAAATAGCACTTAATAGTTAAAATAACATCCAAGTGATCCCGAAGTTTAACACATTACCCCACTGTTCATTATCTGTTAAGCATATTAAAGAAAATAAGTATAGTCATTAGAACGGTCAAATTGCATAAAAACCAGTTCTCAGACCAAGTTGTGTAGGTAACGATAATTTGGTGACTGTGGCAGCACTTATGAAATTGAAATTAATTATTTTTATTTATAGGGCGCCACAAAGTGTCCATAGTGCTGTACAAGGGCAAACAATAGCACAGTACAAGGTGAAACAGCACAGTACAATTAACAATAAGCACTATAACTCCGGAAGCTCAAAGCACAGCTAGAGAAAAAGGGTGAGGGAAAAGAGCACAAGCTGGTAACCTGAGCCAAAAAAGGTGGGCGCGGATGACCGGTTAAGAGCCACTGAGCGGTGCAGAGAAGAGTGAGAGGAGTCAGAGGGCAGAAGGTCCAAGAGGAAGTGGGCTGAGTAGCTGGGGAACAAAGTTAAAAGTGGTGTAAACAGGAGGAGAGAAAGCCCTGCTCAAAAGAGCGTACAATCTAAAGTGAGGGGTAGACAGACTGAGAGACACAAGGGTAAAACAGGTGAAATGGAGACAGAGTGATGGAGGGGGAAAGAAGGGATGAGAGGGAGAGGTAGCTGACAAGGTGGGTAGTTAAGCGGGTGACTGAAAGGCTTTTAAGAAAAGGTGGGTTTTTAATGTCCGTTTGAAACTGGACAGAGTTGGGGGTGTTCTAATGGAGCAAGGGTGCTTGTTCCAATGGAGGTGGGCAGCACGGGAGAAGTCTTGGATACGTGCGAGAGAAGAGGTACTCAGAGGAAAGAGAGGCGACGATCATTGGGCGATCGCAGTGGGCCGGATGGAGTGTAAATAGAGATCAGGTTGTAGATGCAGGGAGCAGTGGAGTTGGTGAGGGCCTTGTAAGTCAGTGTGAGAAGCTTGAAAAGAATTCTGTAGGGGAAGGGGAGCCAGTGGATGGCTTGGTAGAGGGGGGAGACAGAGGTGGAGCGGTGAGAAAGGAAGATGAGCCTAGCAGCTGCGTTGAGTACAGATCGAAGAGGAGTGAGATGGGAATGGGGGAGGCAAATAAGGAGAAGGTTACAGTAGTTCAAGCGGGAATTAATCAGAGAGTGGATAAGAGATTTGGTGGCATCCTGGGAGAGGAAGGGCCAAATGCGTGCGATGTTGTGTAACTGGAAGCAGCAGAATTTGGCAAGGGACAAGGGAGTGAATGTGAGGGGCAAAGTAGAGAGAGGAGTCGTGGATGACACCCAGGCAGTGAAGTTGGGGAACAGGAGAGATAGAGGAATTGTGGAAAGTGAGAGGGAGGTCAGAGGGCGAGGAGGTTTGAGAAGGAGGAAAGACAATGAGTTTGATTTTAGCAAGATTGTGTTTGAGAAATCTAGAGGACATCTAGAAGAAGATGGCAGAGAGGCAGGCAGACACCCTAGAGAGGAGGGAGGGAGAGAGAGAGCAGGAGATGATAGGTAGAGTTGAGTATCGTCAGCATAAAGGTGGTACTTGAGGCCAAAGGAGTTCACCCATGAAGGAGGTGTATAGTGAAAAGAGTAAGGGTCTAAGAACAGAGCCCTGGGGGACACCAACTGGAAGGGTGGAAGAGGGGGAGAAAGACCCAGAACAGAAGGAACAGTCGGCAAGGTAAGAGGTGAACCAGGAAAGGACGGTGCTGGAGAGATCAATGGACTGGAGGGTGTGAAGCAAGAGAGGGTGGTCAACGGTGTAGAAGATCGCTGAGTAGTCTAGGAGAATCAGAAGGGAGAAGTGGCCCCTTGCTTTAACCAAGAGGAGATCGTTTGTAACTTTAGCCAGGGCAGTTTCAGTTGATTGGAGGGGGCGGAAACCAGACTGCAGAGGATCAAGAAGGGAGTGTGCAGAAAGGTAAGAAATGAGACGGTTGCAGACGAGCCTCTCAATTATTTTGGAGGCAAAGGGGAGAAAGGAAATAGGGCAGTAGTTAAAGAGTGAGGTGGGGTCAAGTTTGGTTTTCTTTAGAATGGGTGAGACAAGAGCATGTTTAAAAGAAGAGGGGAAGATGCCAGTGGAGAGGGACAGATTAAAGAAGTGAGTGAGGTGGGAGCAGGTGGAGTGGGAAAGGGAGCAAAGGAAATGAGAAGGGATAGGATCCAGGGGACAGGTAGAAGGCAGGGAGGAGGAAATGAGAGAGTGGACTTCCTCACCCTTGGTAGGGTGGAAGGATTACAGGAGTTGGAATCAATAAGAGCAGGAAGATAAAGCTGTCTGTCAGCATATTTTAGGAAAGCATGGGTGGAAAGACTGGAGTCTGATGAAGAAGAAACACCTAACCTGACCTCTCTGGAGCCGGTTAGGCCTTGTCGTTTCCCGGCAATTTGGAACAATTGCCCAGAACGTGACCTGGTTCTCCGCAGTATAAGAATAAATGGTTCTTAAATAGTATCTCTCTCTTCTCCTCAGAGAGACGGGTTCTCCCTATTTGCATGGGTTGCTCTAAAGGTGCCACAGGATTCAGAAAGCGAGGAGCCAAACGAAACCCTGGTCGGCAGGACATCTACTTCTCTTGAGTGCGTTCCCGGAAACATATAGCAGTCTGGTTACACAGAGAAATTAATGCATCCAAAGAGGAAGGGAGTTCACGACCAGCCAACTCGTATTTTATCTGATCCGAGATTCCTCGCCAAAAAGTGGCCAAAGAGCTTCGTTGTTCTAGCGAAAATCGGCCAACAAGGTACGGACCTGTACAGTGTATTGGCCTAGAGATAAGGTGCCTTGGCGAAGGCGCAGAATAGTAGAGGCCGCGCTGGATACCCGTCCAGGTTCATCAAAGATACACCTGAAGGTTTCCAAAATGTGGTATAATTATGCAAAATGGGATCATTGTGTTCCCATAAGGGGGATGCCCAGGCTAAAGCTTGTCCCGATAATAAAGAAATAATATAGGCCACCTTAGTTTTTTCTGTAGGAAAATTTCCTGGCTGTAATTGGAATTGGATGGCGCATTGGTTTAAGAAACCATGGCAAGCTTTAGGATCTCCATCAAATTTAGGAGGATTTGAGATCCGAAGCTGAGAGGTCAATGATGCAGAAGATGCTGGACTTGATGCAAGACAAGAAAGAGGTTGTGGAGGAGAAGGCGGAGAAGATGACGTAGCTGTCTGTGAGGCTAGATTATTCTGAAGGGTATTAAGTCGAGCAGATATAGCCTGTAGAAATTGTAGCAGCTAGGCCTGATTTTTCTCTTGTTCCTCCACACGAGCGGCAAGATGCTCCAAAAGATTGGAGCAGAAGGGTTACCGTATCCATTCATCTTAGTAGGGGGGGTCAGAGCAAACTCTTACGTCTCATGGGAGACTCCTATTAGTAAGAGTTGGCACAGGCCTTCCCAAGGCGCAAAGTCTAAAGGCCCCCCAGGCTTCACCAAGAGCTGCCACAAGGTGGGATGGGTTTTGCTGCCGGAGGTCCGCAGGTCGCGGCCCCTAGGTTAGCCCCCTGATGTAATAGGTGAGAGGTTGTAGATGAGAGATCCGGAGAGCAGACTGTGAAGTGGTAAAGCACTACAAGATAATTAGCTAGAGATAGATCAGCACACATTGAAGAATCCCGTCACGTCTCAGTGGAACACCGGATCGGATACACAATACCACAATCAGGAGAGTCGCAGAGTCGGATACACTGATGTTTTGAACCAGTTATTATTATTGTCTTTCCACTGTATGATACACAGAGGCACAGGCAGCAGAGTAGTCAGTATGAAAAGCCGGGTGGGATACACAAGAGTACAAGCAACAGAGTAGTCAAAATGAATACCCGGGTCGGATACACAGGAGACGGGCAGTAGAGTAGTCCATAAGAATAGCCAGGTCAGATACACAGGAGCATGGGCAGTAGGATAATCCAGAAGCAGTAGTCTAACAAGCCAGAGGTTATACACAGAGGAACATCAGGTTCGCTGTAGCGAACATGATATAGGGGAAAGAAATTAAAATTTCCCAGCTCTGTGTCACATGACTGCAGCCGTGCACCGCCCGGAAGAACAGAGCAGTGGCTGCGATCGAGAACAGGAGGGAGGGACAGATAAGTCTCTTACAGCGGGAAAGGTATGCCACAGGGTGTTCCTGACCATCATCCCCTACCTGGCTCAGGAGAGTTCCCATTCCATGACCCACCTAAATGCAGTCTCACAGTCATCAGTCCAATCTAGTTGTCTACTGTAATTTTTGGATATTAGATCAATCAAGGGTAATCAATCATATGAGTAAGCAACTGCTCCATTATAATAATGTCAGTTAATTGGGAGAATGTATGCACTTGCTATCCTGTCAACCACTGACTGCAATTTTTCCTCAGATCCCTTGCAAACTCTGTGGGCCTGATTCATTAAGCAGTGTAAATGGTGTAAATGGTGATAAGTTGCGCACAAATAATCAGTGCATGCCGAGGGTGGAACGGGATGGGAAAAGACTGAATGCACATATTCAATGTACAATAAAGGTGTTCCCCTGCTAACACTTCAGATTTAAGCTCCGGCGTATGCAGAAGTATGCTGTTTTTAAGACTTAAGGTTTGCACCTGCTCAAGGATACGTCTAACTCATTGATAATAGTGTAGACTAAACACAGCATTCACATCCTCCTCATCTAAGGGTAAAATTAACTATTCACCTGCACACCTGAGCACACTCATCTTGTTATACAGCAAGACTGCTAGCGGGGTATTGCTATGATGCCATTTTGTCAAATTAATTGTTTATAGTATTATATGTTGAGGATTATAGGATTGGTATATACCAAAGAGGTTGGTGCATTCTTTTATAATTTACAAGCACTGCATACTTGTGCTAGTTGAAACTGTCTCTGCTTTTCAAATTATTTTCATACATTCTTAACATAGTCATGTGTGAAACTTACCAATGCTTGTCTGTCATGTTGTGTGAATGTTGTATAGTTCCTACATGCTTGCATACATTTGTATTGTGGTTGTGTGCTTTAAAAGCATTTAAAAGTATTATCTATGTCATCTACTATGAATTCCGATGTAGTACATTTGTATTTTTTTTTTTAACATAATTTAATTTACTGAAATTGTCATGTTTCTTAAATTTCATGTCATGCTTACTTTTATATATATTTTCAGGACAGAAAGAATATCCTCAGTGAGAAGTTCCTCATAAAATGGTTCCTTCCTTAGTAATAGTTATCTTATTGATATCTACAGATATCAACATTATTGGCATTCTGCGATGGATGATACCATAGGTGTGCAGCAGGAGTTACCTTATATTCAAACAGAACGAGTCTTGAGATGTATATCTTCTTTATATAGTTCTAAGTACCAGGATATAACAACAGCTTTAAGTAATAGCTTCTTAACATAACATATCAGTAACATGAGCTGCTCAGCTCACCTTCTTTTCCCGGAGAGTTTCTTCTAGAACACAGAGAGTTGAGACAGGAAGTATACAAACAAGTACATGCATATACAGCAGACAAACAATACACCTCTGTATGAATACAGCGCCATCTGCTGACCCTCCATGGTAACTACATGCATATAAACAAACCCATAGTCTGTTGTACATATTTCAACACCCCTTCTCAACAAACTGGGTTTCTTCAGTTAGAACCATCTTTCTAAGTCTCCTACGGTTCGCGTTTTCATAGGTCCACATACATCACTATGTACCAGGTCTAGTGGTCTGGAAGCTCTGTTTTCACTTTTCTTAGGAATTGTCATCCTTGTTGCTTTTGCTTTTATGCAGCATTGGCATTTCATCATTTCCGAACAGTCTGACACTGTGAGATCCCTGGCTAGGTCTCTCCTCTGCATTTCCTTTATGCAATCTGGGTGTCTATGTCCTAATCTTCTATGCCACTTGTGAATACAGTCAACGTGTTTCTGTGCGCTCAGCTTTGCCTGCTGTTCTGCGATATCCAGACAGTATAAATGTTCTCTTATTCTGGCTGTAGCTAGTGTTTCTCTTCCATTTTGGATAAAAAAACTTATTATTCTGAAACTTTACAGTAAGTCCTTTTTCTACTAGATTCTTTACTGACAGCAGTGCTCCTTCAAGCTTGGGAACATATAGCACATCTGTTACGGGTATCTCTGCATAGCTGCCATTACCCTTGGAGCATAGGAATTGACCATTCCCTTTCCCTTCTGCAATGATATTTGTTCCATCTGCCAGGTAGATTGTTTCTTTATGGTTCAAATCAAGTTCAGTAAAGAAGTCCTTGTTGTTTGTCATATGACTAGTCGCTCCTGAGTCTACATACTACTTTTCCGACAATTGGGTTACCGTCGCTTTAAATGTTCCAATTGTGTGCTCCTGTATCTGTAAGTGTGGCTTTGGCTCTTTGTTTGTGTAATCTTTCTGGTGGTTTGTGCTGCTCTGTCTTCCATATGGTGCAATCTTTTTTCAGGTGACCCACTTTCTTGCATCTGAAACATGCTCTTGTTTCCCTGGTGTGTGGCTTAGTGCCCACCATTTTAAGTGCTTTCTCTATGTCACTCTCAGTATTGCACTCTGCAAGCTACTTTCTGCATTGATACTCCTCTATAAGCCTGTTCTTCACAAAGTCTAGTGTGATTTCTGCTTCAGGTCTCATTTCTAGTGCATTTATTAGTGCACTGTATGTATCTGGTAAGCTGCACAGGAGGATAGCTACTATGTGGTTGCTTTTGATTTCTTCTCCCATTGACCTGAGCTGTATGGTTATCTCTAGTAGTGCATTGATGTGTTCTTGCATTGTCTTGCCCTTGTTAAATCTCATTTGGTATAGTTTTCTTAATAGGAATAGTTTGCTGTTCAAACTTGATCCTTCATGCACTCTCTGTAATGCAATCCACATGTCTTTAGCTGTACTCTCTTGTCTTATGTGTATAAGCTGATCATCTTCCACCAGTAAACTTATGGTGGCTCTTGCCTGTTTGTCCTTCTTAATCCACTGCTGATCCTCTCCTTCAAGTCTGTCTGCACTTATGACTTCCCATAAATCATCTCTGGTTAATAGCATTTCTACTTTAAACTTCCATGTCTGATAGTTCTCATTAGAAAGCTTGCTAGCAGCTAGTCTGAGATCTGTGTAATTGGCCATAACCCTTCCTTGTAGGAATCTCTCTATTCTTCTGTGGTATTAAACTTGTTTTACTCACAGTTTTCTCTCCAAGGTTCTCCTGGGTGTTTCTTGTGTACGTTACACAGTCTGCTGTCTGTGCCTGCTGGGACTTGCAGTGCAGCTTGTGATCTGGTTGCTGCTTAGGATGCACACCTGATAACTTTATCTTGTATAGACTCCAGTCTGGGCCCATAACCTATTGGCATTCTGTGATGGATGATACCATAAGTGTGCAGCAGGAGGTCTCATAGATAAAGAATCACCTCAGGAGTTACCTTATATTCAGACAGAACGAGTCTTGAGATGTATATCTTCTTTTTATATAGTTCTAAGTACCAGGATCAGTATAACAACAGCTTTCAGTAATAGCTTCTTAACATAACATATCAGTAACATGAGCTGCTCAGCTCACCTCCTTTTCCCGGAGAGTTTCTTCTAGAACACAGAGAGTTGAGACAGGAAGTATACAAACAAGTACATGCATATACAGCAGACAAACAATACACCTCTGTATGAATGCAGCGCCATCTGCTGACCCTCCATGGTAACTACATGCATATAAACAAACCCATAGTCTATTGTACATATTTCAACAAACATTGCTTTGAAAAAGTTTGCTATAAGCAGACGAAACGCGTCAGGGATTTATTTATTGTCTGCCCAAATGTAGATCCGAGAGACCGCTGTTGATATCTATTACTAAGGAAGGAACTATTTTATGAGGAACTTCTCACTGAGGATATTCTTTCTGTCCGGACAAAATTTAGTGGTGCGCACCACATTCAACATATATTTCTACTTTATCTGAAGCCGGAGAGCCGCGTTCGGTGTGTACAAGTGCAGTTCGGGAGAGGTATTGTGTATTTCTTTTTCTACACTGTGTAGCCGGAACAATAAGCGGCCATTAACTCCGGAGATTCCAACGTTTTGTATCATTATACATTTTGAGACTTCTATGGCATACATTTTGTATGGGATATTTTTCCTTAACGAAGGACCAATGTGAGTTTTAGACTTATATTTCCTTAAGTAGGTCTGGATCCTCAATACTTTTCCAACAGTGCTTTTAAATATTATTATTGATCTTGTCATTTGAATATATTATTGTACTAACCTTAATTATCTCATTATATTAGTACCTTTAATGTGATATATTAACTTTATGTATTTTAATATTATCATTGTAAGATATATTGGTAATCAATGAATATTGTTATATTATTATATATGGATTGCTTTTCTCTACACTATATATAAATTGCTATCCTGGTATCTGTTCTGCATTGGTAATTTTTGAATTGTTTTTTGTCTTTTGTGTGGGTTATCACTTCCCCACATCCAGCTGCTACCTGATGCAGGTTAAATTAGTTATCATTTATAGTGCCTAAATATCTATTTTGTGTAGCATCACAACAGAACCATATCATGTTAAAAGATCTCTCTAATTGTTTGTATGTTTAGTTTCTCATTCCGAACAATTAATTTTTTTTTTTTTCTTGTTACACTTTATAAGAGACAACGCATATCCTTCCACCCTTGGCTCTTCACTCCCATTTTAAATCCAGATGGAGCAATAAGTTGCAAACAATTTGCAGCATACGTCCACGAGATTGGTTATAGTGTAGATATTTGGCCTTTTAAAGGCCAAATTGCGCTGCCTTCACCAGTCTGATGGAGCTCTTATGTAGGCACTCAATATTGAGAGTGGAAGGGCAACAGAGGAAAGTGAGGCAGCTAAGGGTGGAGGGACAACAGAATGTAGGAGGGCAGCAGAGGGTGTAGGAGCAACAGAGGGTAGGGGGACAGCAAAGGGTGTAGGGGCAACAGAGGGCAGTGGGGCAGCAGAGGGTGGAGCAGAAACAGAGCAGTGGGGATGAGGATGGCATTAGGGAAATGAGGTGAACTTGGGGAGGTTAGTGAGGGTAATCTTAGGGAGGATACTGAGAGTAAATCTGTTGAGGATAGTGAGGGTAAGCTTGGGTTGGATAAGGAAGGAAAACTTGGGGAGGATAATGAGGGAAAGCTTGGGGCATATAGGACTGAGGAGAAAAATTTGGCAGGGGGCAGGAGCTAGGAAATGTTGCATAGGGAAAGGAGAGAAAATGTGGGTAAGGGGATAGGGGAAGGAGTGGTATCATGTGGCATAGGGGCAGGATGGGAAACTTGTGGCATCAGGATAGGAGGGTTAGTGGTGACATGTTGAGTAATGAGGTTGGTGAGATGGGTCAGGGTAGTGTCAATGTGTTGGAAAGTGTGAAGAATATGGGTGAGGGTTGTGTTGGCTTGATGAGTGTTATTTTCCAATATTTGTCCCATATCCTTCATTATTTGTGATAGAATTCTTGGAGGTTGGAATACTGCCCACCGCCCCCGCTTCCTCATCCATGTTAGTCTCTTGCACATCACAGGTGTCCTCCACAAGGTCCTCCTCTTCTTCCACTGTATCTGCATCTTCAGCTGACCTAGTGGAATGAAAAAAACAAACATAAACATCTATGTTTGACTCCATAAGATTCATGTTTGTCCATCATATTGGTAGATTTCTTAACCTTTTTTTTAATGAAAGTCCTTGTATATATGTGGGGTCATCATTTATAAAAATGTAAAAAAAATAACAATTGTTCCATATAACTTTTAAAACCAGTATTTTGAGTGGAATTTTAGATAGACATCTATTTGATATCTCTAGGTGATATTATCTGAAAATACTCTTGAAGACCATGCCCAGATTCTACAATAGGCTCTCTAAATGTTTTATTTGCATTCATAGAAACATAGAATTTGACGGCAGGTAAGAACCGCTTGGCCCATCTAGTCTGCCTATTTTTTAACCTATGGTAACCTCCAATAAGCCCTATTTGATCCTTTATTCTTTGTAAGGATATCCTTATGTCTATCCCAAGCATGTTTAAATTGCTCTACTGTATTAGCCTCTACCACTATTGATAGGGGCTATTCCACTTATCCATTACCCTTTCTGTGAAGTCCACCTATTCTAAAGGAATGCGTGCCAAACTGCACGCTCTCAAGGCCTAGGGTGCCTAATGTGCGTTTAAAGACTGCCGTGCAATGGTACTACGTGAGGGGGGACCCATCAAAACTCGCCAGCCACGGGGACACATTCTGCGGCCAGAGCCCAGCAAACTTATAGTGACCACGCATACTAGGCAAACCAAGCCACTGTGCCGGGTTGACAGTGTAACCCATACAATAAACTACTTTCATAGGGATCTTGGGCCACACCAGCAAGTCTACTAAAATCGCAGGACTAACAGGTCGCCTGCCATGAGGAATGATGGGCGCTTTCTTGCCCAGCCACACAGAGCCCTAAAGATCAGGAATCCCCTGGTCACATCCAGCAATCCGTACAATTGGGAGAAAAGGGGACCCCCTCTAGGTTGACGGGCGCATCCGGGACATCACTGCCGGAAGCGCCACGGTTGCAGAGGGATTTCCCTCCTCTGCCGTGTGGCATATAGTCAGGGCCTGATCAACCACTAGGCTGACCAGGCTGCAGCCTGGGGCACTGGGTCCCAGGGGGCGCGGCGCTGCGGGTATTTTTTTTTTTTTCATTCTTTTTTTTTTTTTTTTTTTCTTCATTCATTTTTTTTTGGGGGGTGGGGGAGGGGGGAGGGTCGCCGCGGGGGGGGGTGGAGGGCTCGCCGATCAAAAGCATTGGTAGTCAGTGGTTAGCAACACACAGCCAATCGCCAGGCTGCCTGTTGCTATGCAGCAGACAGGAAGCAGGACGTCTTCACTTCCTGTCTGCTGATCTGAGCAGAGGAGCGACGCTGGCACAACTACAGGTAAGTGCCCTGCATATCTATAGGAATGGGGGGGAACTGCCCTGCATATCTATAGGGAGGGGGGAGGAACTGCCCTGCATATCTATAGGATGGGGGGGGAACTGCCCTGCATATCTATAGGAAGGGGGGGGAACTGCCCTGCATATCTATAGGGAGGGGGGGAACTGCCCTGCATATCTATAGGAAGGGGGGGAACTGCCCTGTATATCTATAGGAAGGGGGGGGGGAACTGCCCTGCATATCTATAGGAAGGGGGGAACTGCCCTGCATATCTATAGGAAGGGGGGGGGGACTGCCCTGCATATCTATAGGAATGGGGGGAACTGCCCTGCATATCTATAGGAAGGGGGGGAACTGCCCTGCATATCTATAGGGAGGGGGGGACTACCCTGCATATCTATAGGGAGGGAGAGGGGGGACTGTCATGCATATGTATAGGGAGGGAGAGGGGGACTGTCATACAAATCTATAGGGTGGGAGGGGGGGTGCCATGAAAATCTATAGGAAGGGAGAGAGGTTGATATGTATGAAGGAGGGCAGAGGAGGGGGGCTGATATATGTGACTGAGGAAGTTTTGATGTGACGGGGGGGGATAGCTACAGAGTGGAGGTAAGGAAAATAGCTGCAAGGTAGATGGATGCAGGGTGGGAGGTAAAGAAAATGGCTGCAGCAGGGGTTAAGGAAAATGGCTGTGGGGGGGGGGTTGTGGTTAAGGAAAATGGCTGCAGGGGGTATTTAAAAAATAGAGCAGCTTTGGGGGGCAGAATCTCATGATTGTGTGGTGGTCACATGGGTGGTCTCAGCAATCACTAGAATACTAAATATTAGTGAGATGGGGCTGGTAGAGGTTTGTATTTGATTGACAACAAATATTCAGATATTGCTTATATATGTCTCTCCAATGGGGTACTTTTAGCTGGCCATAATGGAGTGTTTTGTTTTAACTAAAGGGCCCAATCATTCAGGGTTTGCATTATGATACATTTTTGCATTTTCAAAACAGGACGCCAACTTTCCAGAAGCCAGCGAGAGGATAACAAAGTTGCAAGAGAGAAGAGCAAAACAGGTAAGAGACAATGGCAGAATCTGTCTAAATTTGAATGCTGGAGAATACACCTGAACATTCATATTCAGGACTGTTCCTATACACCTATATATTCGGAGGGGGGGGGGGGGCGGGGCGCTGCGGCCGAATTAGCCTAGGGCGGCCAGAACCCTTAATCAGGCCCTGCATACAGTACAGCAGCAACCAGGAGGGAGGGACTTTCTTTTGACATTCCCCCCGTTTTCTTTGGCACATTCTCCCCCACCCTCCTGTTTTCTTTGTTATTCTCTCCCTCCTCCTATTTTCTTTGCCATTCCCCCCCTCCCGTTTTATTTGGCATATTGATTCTCCTGTTTTCTTTGGTATTATTCCCCCTCCTGTTTTCTTTTGGCACCCCCTCCTGTTTTCCACGGTATCCTCTCACCCCCCCATTTTGTATGGTCCCCCCTACCCCTATTTTCTCTGTATTGCTGTACTTACCTTCTCTGCTTCTTTTCTCTGCTTCTCCACTTCTTTCTTCTGTCTTCTCTTTTGCTTTTACACCTGTCGACTCCTTTTCGCTAATGGCGTCATGACGTCACAACGCTGTCAGCAGCCGGGACCCAGGCAGTTATGTGTATGCGGTTCTGTACTGTAGCAGCACTGTAGAATAGAGAGGTCGTGGGTGGGCGTTGCGACCTGGCGAGGGGGGGCCACAGTAGCATAGCGTCCTAGGCAGCTGCCTAATGCTGCCGAATGGTGGTGCCGGCCCTGCATGTCGTACACAAACATACATCTGCCATTGAATTAGCTGTAGGGGCAAATAAAAATGCAGTGCTCCAGTTTTTACATCATGTAAGTGACTTACCATATTCATCAAGGAACGTATTGCCTATACATATTTGAAAATTAATTCAACAGAAGACTTTTCTTCAGATCCGCTCCTTGTTGAATACGGATGTGTGTATGCTTGATGTGCATGCGATTTAAAAAAAAATGCACATTATGTTCGTTTTCCTTTTATTGATGAATGAGACGTTGTGTGTGTTGAGTCCCCTGCCTGTGTTATGTTTCTGAACTTTACCCTATAGGATTCAAGGGTGGTGGTATAATGGGCTTTCAATACTGTCTGTATTACCCCGTACTGAACACTTTCTTCAGAGCTTAAAGTGCAATAAGCTTCCAGCCCTTTTCCAGTTAAACAGTGAAATAAATATATTGACTATTCAAACTTTTCCACTCTGTGTAACCTCATTATTGACTCAGAAATATGGAAGTTATTGTCAATATCAGTGGCAGTTTCATTAAATGTAGACTCATCTTTATATCCTAATCTGGAAGCTGACGTCACAGGATTTACTGGTGCTGGGGAAAATACAGGGACCCTCAGTAATGCCTGCAACACTGCTGCTCTCTCATGTAGGGGTGTCCCCTCCCCCAGCTCATCATGAAACTCACGGAGTTGCACTGGATTTCCCAAAACAGTCTCTGCAGTTGGAGTACTCTCAATAACCGGTGCTTGACTGGGTACTACTTGCGCTATCCTCATATTCGATAATGTCGTCTTCCATCCGGGTAATCTCTAGGTCCAAGTGGACTATCTTCCTGATCAGGACAGGTCAGTCTCAGCTGCCATTGTGTCTATACTTCAAGTCTAGCATACTTTTTCTTAATTGACTTGTATGCAAGTTCAGCCTGGATCTCAAACGCCATATATTTTACTATGGTTTCTCATGACAGTGAGTGACTTTGATATCTTGACTGACATCAGGATTATGGTACAATACAATTTTATTTTGAGGTCAACAGTTTAGAACTCTACACAGCAGTCTCAAGGTATTCCTTCACAACAATAACTGAATTTGTTTGCTGTGCGTTCTTGCTATGAATTTATAATGCACATATGTATTGTTCGTATCCTGTGTGTTGTTTCTCTCTCAATACAGTATGTGCCATATATGCAGAGCGTACCTACACCTGTATACAACAAAATACATTTTCTTCAGATCCGCTTATAGTTAAATATGGTCATGCATGTTGCGTGTCTTGATGAATCAGGCCAACAATGTCAAATGGTTGTGTCTGTATATATGTCTACAGTATGAAAAGAACCATAGTTTGTCCATAATTTTGGCTTTAAATGACAGCAGTCTCTAGAAACCGGAAAAGTACACTATCATTTTTGGGCTTGTGCAGACTGTTTTGAATTAAATCTAAAATAGTCAGTAAGCCTGTCTTCAGTTCTGCACAATTCCAAAGGAGCAGGTCACTTAATATATGACTAAATGTAAGTGTATACTGTGGGGGTGATTTGTGGTTGAGTGGAAAATCACAAGCCACACTCAAAAAATGTTGGAGAACAAAATTGATTTGCCAGTTCTTTATTACATAATGACTGTAGAACCAACCCCCGGTGCTCAAACTGGGAGGGAGAGGACCACTAGTAAAACATTTTTACTAGGTGGTAGTGCAGCATTAAAGGGCCCTTACATTGCACGATAATCTCATTAGTGTTAACATTGGCCTTCCTGTGAATGCTAGACAATTTGTACTGGCTCCAAGAAAAATAAGCAAACTTTTCTTTATTTGGCATGTAATCAATGTAACCATGGCCAACAGGGTGCCTTTACTTACCAGTGGCACACCTGTTGAGATTCATGGTATGAAATTCAGTGATCAATCTTAGAGATCCAAATTTGCTTCTCCATTCCACCCTAAATTTATAAATTCCAAATCTTGTTAAAACATATAGTTGATAGTAGTCCTGGGCCGACAAACATGTCAATTTATTCTGCTCTGTGGTGTGGTTGGCGTCGCTATTCTAAACATAAGTGAGGGCCGCTTCATGCGCAGTGAAGCCTTCTTGGGCTTTCAATTCCCAGAAAACTCCCCACATGAGCCGCTCCTTTTGCATGCTCAGAAGAGAAAAGCATTTTTCTCTGGAGTGGGTGGAGCAGTATAGATGACCCTCATAGTAGACGCATGGGTTGTTATTGATGGTTATTTTCTTGCTATAACCTCTATGATGTAATCGGTCCTTAAGCTCTTTAACTCTCTTCGAGTAGGTCTCATCCTCAGAACAATTGCGTTGCATAACTCACCTTTGGAACTCATTTAAAAACAGGTGGGAAATGGGAGCTAGTAAAGTGTAATGAGCTCTTGGTAGCTGTTTTCTTACAATAGATATCTGTAGTTAATTTACTTTCCGATGTTTTGGAAATTGTTAAATCCAAGAAATTGATTTTGTTTTCATAAATTTCTGATTTTAACTTCAAACTTATATGGTTAGTATTTAGAATCTCTGTAAATTCATTAAAAATAATTTCTTCACCTTCCCATAATATTATGTTATCATCAATATATCACAGCCAATATTAATATGGCTGGTATATTTTTAATTTCTTTCATGGAACACTATCTCTCTCTTCCACCATCCTAGGAAGAGGTTAGCGTATGTTGTGGCGCAAGATGTGTCCATCGCCGTTCCTCTAATTTGCAAGAAAAACTTGTCTTTAAAAGCAAATTAATTTTTTGTCAGAATAAATCTCAGCAATTTAATTAGGAAATCACTCATATCCGTTTTTTGTGCCATGTCCAGAAAGTAGTAGACCACTCCCATATCTTGTTCATGTGAAATATTTGTGTATAACGATTCAACGTCAAATGATGCCAATTTTGTTGTTGGACTGACCATGATGTTGTTAATTTTTGCCAAAATGTCTGGGGCATCTCTGACATTAGATAACAGAGTTATTATATGTTGACGAAGGTGGGAATCAACATATCTGCTCGCATTTTCCGTCAGACTACCCATCCCTGAGACGATCGGCCTCCAAGGTGGATTTAATTCATTCTTATGAATTTTGGGTAACATAAAAATAGTTGGTATCTTGGGATTTGTAACCTTAAGAAAATCAAAGTCAGTCTTAGATATTACCCCTGCATAATATGCATTATCAATCAATTCATTATACTGTAATGAGAAGTTAGAAGTGGGGTTGAAAAGTAAACGTTTATCGCATTCAGTGTTCTTCAACTGTCAATAAATCTCTTTCAGGTATAGTGAGCGTGGCCAGAGCACAATGTTTCCTCCTTTATCTGAAGGTTTTATTATTGTGTCACTCCACCCCTGGATTTCTAGTAGCGCCTTCCTTTCTTCTTGGCTCTTTTTTCTGAAAATGTGTGATATTTAAATATGTTGGGGCAGCAGCATCTGACTCCTGTGTGATGGAGTCTAGTTCCTCTAATATTTTAAGAGCTTGTAATTTTTCTTCTGTATCAAAGCAATTTTCACTTATAAGATCCTTATTAGCATTGTTGGTAACCAATTGTTTATCATTGTGGCTGCTGAATTATTTTTTTTTTTTTAAAAAGTAATTTTCTAGAGAACAGAGATAGGTTCGAATGGGAGAAGGACCTATCAAAAGATTTAGGGAAAATGACAGGCCTCTGCTCAATAATTGAATATGTAGGGGACTGAGTACTCTTTCCATTAGATTGATAACCCTCAGTGAGTCCTCTAGTAGCATTGTCTCCTGTTGTTCCGCCTTAGATATGGTAGGGCATCCTGTCCTTCCATCTGTTTTCTCTTTTCTTTTCTTACGTTTTCTGCCCTCCCCTACATATCAGTCTGTGTTTTTTCTTCCACCACCATCATAGTTTTTGGTGGATTTTCCTAAAAAGGGAGTCATCAGGGATTGTCCCCCTCTGCTCCTAGGTGATCGTTCTGTGGATTCATACTCATAAGATTCCACATCTGATGTACTATACATTGATGTGGATTTTCTTGATCTTGATGTATCCCATTTTGCGTATAATCTTGTTTATCTCAGATGAATTTAGTATGTTTTTTCTTAATTATGTTTTTCAAATTGGTCCAGTTCATGTTTCATTTTATTATATGCCTTCTGATATTGATCTAAACTTTCAAAATCTTTGAGCTTATCACTCAGTTGAGTTATATCTGCAGTATACTTTTCTAATAGCAAAGTATCATGCTTCAATAAAATATTAATTAACTCAGAAGAGCATTTAGTCAAAGATTCCCATTCTTTCTTTAGTTCTTCATTAATTAATTTGAAAACTCAATACAATCTTGGCCTCAGCCCTCTTGGTACCATTTTTTGTCTTACATAGTTTTGGAACATTGCTTTATTCCAATACGTTTTTATTTGTTTAAACATTATATTATTTAGTTCTATCAAATATTGAGACCATCCCCTTATTGTGGTATTTGTATTAAGGACATGTAAGAAAAAATCCACATCTGTATCATTTTGCCACCTTTCTTGTCTTTTTAATAGTTCACCACTGATGGTAAAAGATGCCATCGGTGCTATAATGTGGTTGATAACCAATAGGATCATTTAGAATAATGTTATTATTTTAAATTCTTCTGCTGGTGTTTAATGTAGTGAGAAAGAAACCACCAAAAATTATTACAAATACTAACACCGTATTAAGAAATGTCATTTATCCCTTCTATTGTTTTATTACACTATGATTGCTGTACATAATTTCTTTTCATTTCTTTTCATAATTTCTTTTCACCTACACATGTGTTAGGACTCAAAAAGACTACAAGAAGGAAAATATGTGTATAGCGGGCACTCAATGACTTAATTTATTTTTTAAAGATAAAATATGCATTACGCTTTATTGATATACATTAAAAGTGGAGAGTAATCATATCTCATCCCCAAATAGTTCCGAACTAGCGAAATATTTATAAAGGTTTATGACAATACTATTGAATGATGTACTTAATTTGCTGTTAAAATGGTAGCATAGCTAGCTAGCCACCTCGCTGCTCACTTAATATGAACATTAGTTATTTTCATTATTCATCATTCCACCTTGAATTAAAATTGTTCATCAGCTGTGTGTGCTTTAATTATTGTTGTTAATCATCATCACAAGAAATACATTTATATGGATTTCAAAAGATCCTAATATCCACACTATTATTGTTCACCTACAAAGTAAAATAATATTGAACCCTTGTTAATATGGTGCTAAAGATTTATATTGTGAAAGGATAATAAATAATGTAAGCTTACATTTATAAGTAATAGTTGACATACATTTATAAGCTGTAGTATGTTAATATTCCATGGGATATTAGGTTCATATATATCTCAATAATTTATTTGGAAATTCCTTTTGAGAGAATATTGTTGCTGGGCTGTAAATTCTGTTGTTTGGCTGCCAAAACTATAAGGGGGGTAAATTGTCCACGGTTTCCGCCGCGGAAAAACTATTACGGTAATAGTAAGCTGGATTTCAGCTCGCATCTCCCTGAGCCGCGAGCTGAAATCCAGCGAGAAAAGTACCGTAATACCGGTATTTACGTGCACTATTACCGCAATGATGGTAATAGTGTGCGCACCGCGAGAATTTTGGCTATAACGCCAACAATTGAATATGCCCCCAATAGTTATATGCAGCCTTTTATAATCTTAAAGTGCCACTGAGCTATAAAATAGCTACTGAGCTGCCTTATTTCAACTGTTATTGTGCAGCCTTACATAGACTCTTCCAAGGATTAGAAACTACAGCTAAACATGACCACCAGACTTGTTTAGAAAAATCATAGAGGAGATGTCTGTATAAGGTCAATTCTAAAAAAACACACACACACACACACACACACACACACACACACACACACATACACACACACACACACACACACACACACAGTGGGGGGGAGCAGTGGTGGGGAGCAGTATTTAATATTTATATTAGGTTAATTAAACTTGTCAATAAAGGGGGAGTTAACCTTTAAGACAATCTACTATCACTCCTTTAATCACAGTGTTAAACTATTCACTTATTGAGTCGAAGTCTTTGAGAAGCTATAAATGTTTTCTTTTCATGTGAGAACTGACAGATTAAATCCATCTTTGATTCAGTAGTTATTCAGAAATGATCCAATACCCTACTTTGGGTTGATGTTGTGTCCATCTACCTTAAAACTTTCTATATGTTCACTTTCAGTAATACAGTGACCTCAACGGCACAGGCCAGTGGCTAATTAATTTGTAACTCCAGACTCCCACAGCACAGGGCTGGTGTAAAAAAGCCTCTGGTCACCAGCTGGGCCCTATCTTATGTATAGTTCTTTTCCCACTGCTTGCATTGTATGCCTCATCTTCCCACAGCTCAAGAGGGAGTAAGAAGAGCCACTAGCTATAGCACAGGGAATGACTCTTTTTTTTTTTTTATTATATTGCTGGTCTTCCTGTTGCAGCTGCACCAGAATATCGCTTTCACATCTGAATCATGGTCATTCTCGCACCAGTGCACTACATGGCATGGTTTAATATCACGGTTCATCACGTATAATGTAATTTAAGTATTGTACTGTAGTATACTGTTAGAAAGAATTTTGAATTGGGGTATGCAACGAATTTTGTACCTAACTAACACACTTTCTGCTAATTTAGCTATTGCCATTAATATTTCCCAGTATTTAGTTACTGTGCCTGGCAGGAGATAGTCTGGAGCTCTGAATCAGGAAGTGCCTGTTTGTGGTGACTTTAACAGACTGATGAGTTAATACTATGACAACTGCATATGCATCTACAGGCTTTTGTGAGGTAAAACATGGGCATTGTGATAAAGGCATAATCAGACTAGTAGAAAACATCAAGCTACTCTGTACAAGCTGAGCCAGTATGACTAAAGCCTAAGACTTCCTGACATTACCATGCAAATACACAAATGTTTAATTGTACTTGTAATATAAAACAAAATTCTGTCAGGATAGGCACATATTATTATTATTGTCATTGATTTGTAAAATGCCACAGTGCCCTGCAGTGCTGGACACTAGTTAAAAAGGACAAATAAGGTAGGCAATATGAAACATGAAAGTAAAGGGAATGGAGGGCCCTGCTCATGAGAGAGCCTACAATGAATCTAGTGGAAACAGGGCCGTCTTTCCCATTGGGCACAAAGGGCAGGTGCCCGGGGGCCCTGCAGCCCAGGGGGGCCCGTCAGAGGCAGCAAAAAAAAAATAAAAACCTGCAAAAAAAAAAGAAGACAATACTTACCTTGCGGTCAGCAGGCAATGCGGCTCCCTCCATGGTCTCCTCCTCCGTACGGCGCTCGCAGTGCATGTCGGGCGTGATGTCATCACGCCTGCCCGACATCCATTGCGGAGCGTGACGGAAGAGGAGACCATGGAGGGAGCCGGATCGTTAGCTGACCGCAAGGTAAGTATTGTCTTCTTTTTTTTTTCCAGGTTTTTTTTTTTTTGCTGCCTCCGACGGGCCCCCCTGGGATGCAGGGCCCATATGTATAATATTTTTTATATATAGGGGCCCCGGTGCACTGCTGTGCCCGGGGGCCCAAGATGTTGTTAAGAGGGCCCTGAGTGGAAAATGGGTAAAGCGGAGACTAAAGGAGCAAGTGTGGATCAGAGTGTAGATTTGGCCAGCAGCAAGTGTACCTGTGTGAGTGGGATAGGTGGGAATAGAGAAGACTCTTTCAGAGATCATTTAAAAATTGAAAGCCGAGGAAGAGTCTGATTGAACATATTAAGCAATGTCATAGGTGAATAGTGATATAAGGAGAAGACATATAGGCAGGAGTGAGAGGTGGCAAATCTAAATAGGCATTAGGGAGGTGTTTCAAAATAAAGTTTGAGATTAGGAGCCAGTGTGGTGCATCAGACATGAAGTAGTGAGAGAGGAAGATGAGTCTTTGTGCGGCATTTAGGATATATTGAAGCCAGGACATCTAAATAAGGGGAATTCCAGATAGCAGGAGGTTGCAATAGTCAAGATGATGAATGAATCTTAGTTTTAGTAGCATCTTGGATAAGAAAAGGGTATTCTAGCAGTATTTCTAAGGTAAAGATGACAGGACAGTCTTGTGGGACCTTAACAGATAGGGGGAATATAGTGGATAACGTGCCAGAAGAGATACTGAAGGAGCAATTTGAGAAAGTGAAGCATTTAGGAAGTAAGCCGGGAAAGAACTGTGTCTCTAGGATGAATGGAGTAAAGAGAATGCAGGACAAAAGGGTGGTCAATGGAGTTGAAAGAGGCATTAAAGGTTCAGAGTATGAAGAAGTGACCCTTAGAATTTACTGTAAGTGGATCATTGATCTCTTTTGGGAGGACAGTCTGAGTGGAATTGTGGTACCCCAAAGCCCTGTTGAACAGCACAGAGGAGTGCATAAACGCTTTTAAAACGTAGGGCTACAAGGGGTTAATTGTGCTCCTGAAAACTTGTGCCCAGGAGTGATTGACAGGAGGAGGATGAAGGCCCTGATTGGCTGGGGGAGTAACAGGAAGAGGATGTGCAGGAAGGAGCAGAGAGAGAGAGCAGCATGGTAGAAGGAACAAGGGGGAGGACGTGCAGCCGAGCAGAGAGAAGATAAGCTGCTGCCAGAACTGTGACATTGCCAGCAAAGCGGACGGAGAACAGCTGGGGACACGCAGCGGGGCGCCAGAGACAGTCTCCACTAACTGCAGAACCATCTCAAGGTAAAACCCTAGCCTGCAGTGTACTGCACACACCCCAGTGTCAGAGCGAAGAGTGATGAGAGAATCTATCCAAAACTAACATTGCATTCTTGTACAAGGAAGGATTGTGAAAGCTTTTCCCCAGATCATACCTTTACACATGCTGCAGGGAACAATTAAGACGGTCGTTTCAGCTATATCCTGTGTGTGTGCTGATATCTGGACATTAGACCCTGTTGCAGAGCACATGTGCTGATAGAGATTCATTGACTGTTGAGAGAACAGCGCCATCTTGTGGCTGAAATGAGCAACAGCCCTGCTTTCTACTATAATACTTAACCCTTGATGGAAACCTCTGCAGGACAATGGAACACTACCAAATTCCTGTGCACAGGTTAGCCCAGGACTGAGTGGAAAATATGGTAACGTTACCAGGGATAATATTGGTGCACCAAATGTTGAGATGGATGTTAATGTTATGTGATTTACCTAAGAATTGATTTATTAATATTGAAGGTGTGACATTCAGTGTTAGTGGTACCGCTGCAATTCAAGTTAACTCAGCAGTAGATGCTAAAAGTGGGGCGCCTGACCCATAGGGAATAGCACGGTACCTCAAACACCTGAATAAGAAGTGGCCCTCTAGTTGGCGCGGTAGTGACCGTAAGAGTCTTGATGGGTTATTATTGATGGTTATTGCATCATCACCAGTCAGATATTGTTAACTTGAGAGTAGTAACTGTGATTACCAGTGTGCCTTATTAGACAATGTGCATTGAAGATGTTATTGTTATTCTGCCTTATACTCACCAGGTGTATGTCATATGTTAAATGCTATTGTGCTCTATGCTGATCAGACGCATTATTTTGTCATTACTATTGAGCTGAAGGGGTCAGTGGCGCGGTGTCTTACCGAAACTATCCTTACCGCATTTTCAATAAACCCAAGTTGTTTGACCAATCCTTGTCCCTTTCATTGAAGTATTTATCTCCTGACCACCGTATATACGAACAGAAAAGAACCTGACTCGTGTCTGGAGGACAAGGTAAGGGAAGGATTCCCATCAGTACTCGACCACCACAGAATGTTAATTGTTGAGAAGCCTGAATGCAGAGGTTCTAAAAGGAGTGAAATAAGAGAAAGTTGTTAATAAGGAGCTTTACGCTCCGTCTCCCATCTTCATAATGGTGTCCCCTGTGATCTAGTAAGAACAGGAAGTGGAGTAGCCTCCAGTCATCAATATCGCTCTACTGAGCATGCACAGACAGGAAGTTTGGCTCTCAGCAGGTTCTTCCAGTGACAGTTGAACTATAAAAATTGATAACTGGAGCTGCATCATTTTGTGTAAGCTTATTTATATATAGATATATAAAGTAGAGATGGGCGGTCTCGGTTCCCCGAGATCCGAACCCACCCGAACTTCGCCTATCCGAGTACCGAGCCGAGCAGGCTCGGTACTCTCCCGCCCGTTCGGAATCAAAATCGAAATCGAGGCAAAACGTCATTGTGACGTCGTCGGATCTCGGGGCTCGGTTCTCGCGATATATGAAATGCATAAATACCCGCCTCCACAGCAATCCATCGCCATTTGACAGAGGGAGAGAGCAGGGTTAGGTCACAGGCTGTATTAGAGCAGGGACAGAGCAATAATTGTACACCTTATTCTTTCTATTATTATTTCAATTCTATTCAATTCTATTATTATTACCAATTCTATTAGCAATTGTTAGAGCAGGAAGAGAGAAGGATAGAGGAGTAATTTTTTTTTATATTTTGCACTACAAGTGCTTTGGGGTGTCCCATATTCCCCATTGTGAAACAATAATTTTTCTGGCTGCCAAAAGTCATATTTAGCAGCAGTATCTATCTATACAATATTTTGCACTACAAGTGCTTTGGGGTGTCCCATATTCCCCAGTGTGATACAATAATTTTTCTGGCTGCCAAAAGTCATATTTAGCAGCAGTATCTAATACAATATTTTGCACTACAAGTGCTTTTGGGGTATCCCATATTCCCCAGTGTGAAACAATAATTTTTCTGGCTGTGAAAAGTCATATCTAGCAGCAGTATCTATTGAATATTTTGCACTACAAGTGCTTTGGGATCATTAAAATGGATTCAAAGCAGTCCACATATGAGCAGGATCAGCAAGCAGGTGCTGGCATCAGTCCTGATGGTAGTGTTCCCAGTACGTCATCTGGTAAAGCATATGTAAAAGTACATCGTCTTTTTAAATCAGGGGAAAAAAACACACACCAAATTTTTTTTTACCGTGTTGAAGTGAAAAAGAAGTGTAAATGAGGAAAAGTTAACTGCCGATAAAAAAAAATTGCCAACATGCCATTCTACACACACAGTGGCAAAGAAAGAATGAGGCCTTCGCCTTTGTCTATTAGTTTCAGATCAAGAAATGTTACAGAGCCTTCTTGTATGGTCACTCGTGACTAGGGATGTGCCCGGGCGACTTTTGAGGTCTCGTGTTTTGTGTTTTGGATCCGGATTTTCTCGATGTTTTGGGTTCGGATTTGTTTCGCAAAACACCTGCTGAAAGGTTTTGGTTCGGATTTAAGGTTTTGGATTAGTTTTTTTTTTTTTACAAAAGCATAAAGAGTTAAAAAATCAATTTTTTGGGCTTATTTTCACTCCTACGCAATTATTGACCTCAATAACATTCAATAACAAGCATTTCCACTAATTTACCGTGTATTCTGAACACCTCACAATATAGTTCTTAGTCCAAAACGTTGCAACGAGCTATCTTTCTGGACTGCGTAGTGGAGTGGTCCCCACAATATAATAAGAAAACCATCAACTGGTCTTAATCGCACCAAAACATGTACCTGGACTGCATAGAGGAGTGGGTCACCACGATATAAATTAAAAACCCTGAACTTGTATGATTCGCACCAATAATGTACCTGGACTGCATAGAGGAGTGGGTCACCACAATATATATAATAAGAAAACCATCAACTTGAATGAATCGCACCGAATAATGTACCTGGACTGCGTAGAAGAGTGGGTCACCACAATATAAATTAAAAACCCTGAACTTGTATGATTCGCACCAATAATGTACCTGGACTGCGTAGAGGAGTGGGTCACTACAATATAAATTAAAAACCCTGAACTTGTATGATTCGCACCAATAATGTACCTGGACTGCGTAGAGGAGTGGGTCACCACAATATAAATTAAAAACCCTGAACTTGTATGATTCGCTCCAATAATGTACCTGGACTGTGTAGAGGAGTGGGTCACCACAATATATATAATAAGAAAACCATCAACTTGTATGATTCGCACCAATAATGTACCTGGACTGCGTAGAGGAGTGGGTCACCACAATATAAATTAAAAACCCTGAACTTGTATGATTCGCACCAATAATGTACCTGGACTGCGTAGAGGAGTGGGTCACCACAATATAAATTAAAAACCCTGAACTTGTATGATTCACACCAATAATGTACCTGGACTGCGTAGAGGAGTGGGTCACCACAATATAAATTAAAAACCCTGAACTTGTATGATTCGCACCAATAATGTACCTGGACTGCGTAGAGGAGTGGGTCACCACAATATAAATTAAAAACCCTGAACTTGTATGATTCGCACCAATAATGTACCTGGACTGCGTAGAGGAGTGGGTCACCACAATATAAATTAAAAACCCTGAACTTGTATGATTCGCACCAATAATGTACTTGGACTGCGTAGAGGAGTGGGTCACCACAATATATATAATAAGAAAACCATCAACTGGTATGAATCGCACCGAATAATGTACCTGGACTGCGTAGAGGAGTGGGTCACCACAATATAAATTAAAAACCCTGAACTTGTATGATTCGCACCAATAATGTACCTGGACTGCGTAGAGGAGTGGGTCACTACAATATAAATTAAAAACCCTGAACTTGTATGATTCGCACCAATAATGTACCTGGACTGCGTAGAGGAGTGGGTCACCACAATATAAATTAAAAACCCTGAACTTGTATGATTCGCTCCAATAATGTACCTGGACTGTGTAGAGGAGTGGGTCACCACAATATATATAATAAGAAAACCATCAACTTGTATGATTCGCACCAATAATGTACCTGGACTGCGTAGAGGAGTGGGTCACCACAATATATATAATAAGAAAACCATCAACTTGTATGATTCGCACCAATAATGTACCTGGACTGCGTAGAGGAGTGGGTCACCACAATATAAATTCAAAACCCTGAACTTGTATGATTCGCACCAATAATGTACCTGGACTGCGTAGAGGAGTGGGTAACCACAATATAAATTAAAGACCCTGAACTTGTATGATTCGCACCAATAATGTACCTGGACTGCGTAGAGGAGTGGGTCACCACAATATAAATTAAAAACCCTGAACTTGTATGATTCGCACCAATAATGTACCTGGACTGCGTAGAGGAGTGGGTCACCACAATATAAATTAAAAACCCTGAACTTGTATGATTCACACCAATAATGTACCTGGACTGCGTAGAGGAGTGGGTCACCACAATATAAATTAAAAACCCTGAACTTGTATGATTCGCACCAATAATGTACCTGGACTGCGTAGAGGAGTGGGTCACCACAATATAAATTAAAAACCCTGAACTTGTATGATTCGCACCAATAATGTACCTGGACTGCGTAGAGGAGTGGGTCACCACAATATAAATTAAAAACCCTGAACTTGTATGATTCGCACCAATAATGTACTTGGACTGCGTAGAGGAGTGGGTCACCACAATATATATAATAAGAAAACCATCAACTGGTATGAATCGCACCGAATAATGTACCTGGACTGCGTAGAGGAGTGGGTCACCACAATATAAATTAAAAACCCTGAACTTGTATGATTCGCACCAATAATGTACCTGGACTGCGTAGAGGAGTGGGTCACCACAATATAAATTAAAAACCCTGAACTTGTATGATTCGCACCAATAATGTACCTGGACTGCGTAGAGGAGTGGGTCACTACAATATAAATTAAAAACCCTGAACTTGTATGATTCGCACCAATAATGTACCTGGACTGCGTAGAGGAGTGGGTCACCACAATATAAATTAAAAACCCTGAACTTGTATGATTCGCTCCAATAATGTACCTGGACTGTGTAGAGGAGTGGGTCACCACAATATATATAATAAGAAAACCATCAACTTGTATGATTCGCACCAATAATGTACCTGGACTGCGTAGAGGAGTGGGTCACCACAATATAAATTAAAAACCCTGAACTTGTATGATTCGCTCCAATAATGTACCTGGACTGTGTAGAGGAGTGGGTCACCACAATATATATAATAAGAAAACCATCAACTTGTATGATTCGCACCAATAATGTACCTGGACTGCGTAGAGGAGTGGGTCACCACAATATAAATTAAAAACCCTGAACTTGTATGATTCGCACCAATAATGTACCTGGACTGCGTAGAGGAGTGGGTCACCACAATATAAATTAAAAACCCTGAACTTGTATGATTCACACCAATAATGTACCTGGACTGCGTAGAGGAGTGGGTCACCACAATATAAATTAAAAACCCTGAACTTGTATGATTCGCACCAATAATGTACCTGGACTGCGTAGAGGAGTGGGTCACCACAATATAAATTAAAAACCCTGAACTTGTATGATTCGCACCAATAATGTACTTGGACTGCGTAGAGGAGTGGGTCACCACAATATATATAATAAGAAAACCATCAACTGGTATGAATCGCACCGAATAATGTACCTGGACTGCGTAGAGGAGTGGGTCACCACAATATAAATTAAAAACCCTGAACTTGTATGATTCGCACCAATAATGTACCTGGACTGCGTAGAGGAGTGGGTCACCACAATATAAATTAAAAACCCTGAACTTGTATGATTCGCACCAATAATGTACCTGGACTGCGTAGAGGAGTGGGTCACTACAATATAAATTAAAAACCCTGAACTTGTATGATTCGCACCAATAATGTACCTGGACTGCGTAGAGGAGTGGGTCACCACAATATAAATTAAAAACCCTGAACTTGTATGATTCGCTCCAATAATGTACCTGGACTGTGTAGAGGAGTGGGTCACCACAATATATATAATAAGAAAACCATCAACTTGTATGATTCGCACCAATAATGTACCTGGACTGCGTAGAGGAGTGGGTCACCACAATATAAATTCAAAACCCTGAACTTGTATGATTCGCACCAATAATGTACCTGGACTGCGTAGAGGAGTGGGTCACCACAATATAAATTAAAAACCCTGAACTTGTATGATTCGCTCCAATAATGTACCTGGACTGCGTAGAGGAGTGGGTCACCACAATATATATAATAAGAAAACCATCAACTTGTATGATTCGCACCAATAATGTACCTGGACTGCGTAGAGGAGTGGGTCACCACAATATAAATTAAAAACCCTGAACTTGTATGATTCGCACCAATAATGTACCTGGACTGCGTAGAGGAGTGGGTCACCACAATATAAATTAAAAACCCTGAACTTGTATGATTCGCACCAATAATGTACCTGGACTGCGTAGAGGAGTGGGTCACCACAATATTATTAAAAAACCCTACACAGGTCTGAATTCCACCCAAAAAGTTTATGGACTGCGTAGTGTAGTGTTCCCCACAATATTATTTAAAATTTTTGCAGCAACAGTCAATGTTGTTTAATATCTGATACACCTCTATCTGGACTGCATAGTGGAGTGGCCCCGGTACCCAATTTGGTACCGGGGCCACAATACCTCCTCCAAACATGGTACAGACCATTCGTCATTGAGATCCCATCAAGTATGTTAAAGATAGACAGGGTCGAAGTGTTATTGGTTGACTTTGTAAACCAAAAAACTGTCCCTGTTGCACATAGTCGTGCAATGAAGACTGACTTTTTCATTTATAGGCACCATCTTTCAAGTGTAGTGTTTGTAAGTCATATTATACTTTTGGTAAAATTGGTTTATTTTGTTCCTCTTTATGGTAACTACTAATAGAATTAAAGTATTAAATAGAAGCGGCAGTTTCTCTTTATGGGAATTAGTAATAGAATTAAAGTATTAAATAGAATTAAAGTATTAAATAGAGTGGTATAGAGTGGTAGTGTGGTATAGAGTGGTCCCCACAATATAATAATAAAACCTTCAACTGGTCTGAATTCCACCAAACAAGTATCTGGACTGCATAGAGGACTGGCCACTGGCCACCACAATATAATCTATAAAAAACTTCAACGGGTCAGAATTACACCCAAAAATAGTATCTGGACTGCGTAGAGTAGTGGGCACTGGGCACCACAATAAAAAATATATAGAAAACCTTCAAGAGGTTAGAATTACACCCAAAAATAGTAACTGGACTGCGTAGAGTAGTGGGCACTGGGCACTTCAATAAAAAATATATAGAAAACCTTCAACAGGTCAGAATTACACCCAAAAATAGTATCTGGACTGCGTAGAGTAGTGGGCACTGGGCACCACAATAAAAAATATATAGAACACCTTCAACAGGTCAGAATTACACCCAAAAATAGTATCTGGACTGCGTAGAGTAGTGGGCACTGGGCACCACAATAAAAAATATAGAGAAAACCTTCAACAGGTCAGAATTACACCCAAAAATAGTATCTGGACTGCGTAGAGTAGTGGGCACTGGGCACCACAATAAAAAATATATAGAAAACCTTCAACAGGTCTGAATTAAACCCAAAAATAGTATCTGGACTGCATAGAGGACTGGCCACTGGCCACCACAATATAATATATAGAAAACCTTCAACAGGTCAGAATTACACTCAAAAATAGTATCTGGACTGCGTAGAGTAGTGGGCACTGGGCACCACAATAAAAAATATATAGAAAACCTTCAACAGGTCTGAATTAAACCCAAAAATAGTATCTGGACTGCATAGAGGACTGGCCACTGGCCACCACAAAATAATATATAGAAAACCTTCAACAGGTCAGAATTACACCCAAAAATAGTATCTGGACTGCGTAGAGTAGTGGGCACTGGGCACCACAATAAAATATATAAAAAAACCTTCAACAGGTCTGCATTTTTTAGAGCACTGAGGACACTTGATCGTACTTCTCTGTACATTTTTGGTATTGCCTGCCTAGTGAAGTGGAATCTCGACGGGATTTGGTACCGGGGACACAATACCTCCATCAACCCTCTAAATCCCACTCCACTGATGGCGGACACCGGGCGCACGTCTAACACCAACATTGCAGTTACAGCCGCAGTTATACGCTTTGCAATAGGGTGACTACTATCGTATTTTGTGGTCATGGCAAACGACTGTTGGACGGTCAATTGTTTTGTGAAAGACTTAGCGGTCTTACGACTTCCCCTCTTGGAAGATGACCGACTAACAGCAGCAACAGCAGCAGTGGCAGTAGTAGGCGTACCGCTGCAGGATTCCTCGGATGAATCCCGTATTGAGGAGGACTCAGTCTGGCTGCTGACTTGGGCTGCAGGACTGAATCTGATGGAGATTGTGGAGGAAGTTGACGAGGAGGGTGTTGCTGGTGTGTATCCAACTGGACCAGGGGATTTAGGTGTCCCTGTACTGATGAGGGTCCTAGCCCCAGTTCCTGAACTAACCACTGAACTATGAAGGTTATTCAGGTGACGTATAAGGGAGGATGTTCCTAGGTGGGCAAGATCCTTACCCCTGCTTATTTGAGCTTTACATTAGCTACATATGGCCATACATTGGTTGTCTGGATTTGGATAAAAATAACTCCAGACCGAAGAGGTGCATTTTTTGGTCTTCTGACCAGGCATGACGATGGGCTTTTTCATCCCATGGACATCAGCTGTTTCCCCACCTGGTGCCTCATTTACAATAACCACATCACCATCCTCATCATCAAGTTCCTCCACAGCGCCAGCTACATCATCAATAGGCTCCTCCCGAGCCACCTCTTCCCGTACAGTGATGGGAAGGTCAGGCTTGACAACCACCAACACCCTTGGACTCGCCTTGAGGATTTGTGATAATTTCTCTTTAGAAGGCAGAGTTGTTTGCTGTTTTGTTGCTGACAGCATAACTCTCTTAAATTTATTGGAGGGGGGGAGGAGGAGGAGGAGGGATAAGATCCGTGGGTGAAGCTGAACCACTAGTCATGAACACGGGCCAGGGCCTAAGCCGTTCCTTGCCACTCCGTGTCGTAAATGGCATATTGGCAACTTTACGTTTCTCCTCAGATGATTTTAAGTTTCTCTTTTTGCTACTTTTTCTTAACTTGGGCTTTTTGGATTTTACATGCCCGGTACTACGAGATTGGGCATCGGGCTTGGAAGACGACGTTGATGGCATTTCATCGTCTATGTCATGACTAGTGGCAGCAGCTTCAGCATTAGGAGGAAGTGGGTCTTGATCTTTCCCTACTTTATCCTCCAAATTTTTGGTCTCCATTTTATGTAGCACAAGATACTGCAGAATGTGTGAACTTTGTAATATTGCAGTACCAATGGACTTATACTGCTGGATTGGTTTTGCAAATTTGGTTATAATTACTTTTTTTTTAAAAATTTTTATTTTAATATTTTTTATAACTTTTTTTTTATTTTTTAAAAACTTGGGAATAATGGGGAAATAACTATGCCCTTAGAAGCACAGAGCACAGGACACAGCACCACTGGACTGAACAGGACACAGGGCAGGACCCAGCAGCACTACTGAACTCAGCAGGACAGAGCACAGGACACAGCACCACTGGACTGATACTGCAGAATGTGTGAACTTTGTAATATTGCAGAACCACTGGACTTTTACTGCTGAATGTGTGAACTTGGTAATATTGCAGTACCAATGGGCTTATACTGCAGGATTGGTTGTGCAAATTTTGTTGTAATTAAAAAAAAATGTAATTAGTTTTTTGTATTTTTTTTAAATAACTTTTTTTTATTTTTTGAAACACTTTGGAATATTGGGGAAATAACTATGCCCTTAGAAGCACAGAGCACAGGACACAGCACCACTGGACTGAACAGGACACAGCACAGGACCCAGCAGCACCACTGACCTCAGAAGGACAGAGCACAGGACACAGCACCACTGGACTGAGCACAGCACAGCACAGCACAGCACAGCACAGCACAGCACAGCACAGAACTTAACTGAACAGCACAGAATTTAACTGAACAGCACGAGATATAGCAGGACAGAGGACCACCTAACACACCCTCCCTCTACCCTGATCAATGCCCGAGTGAAGATGGCGGCGACTAGCGGGGAATTTATAGGATCCGAGTATCGCGAGATCCGACAACGGGATTATGAGTCAGAGCCTCAGTTTCAGATTTGAATTTGGCGCCAATACCCGGATCTGTCTCGGATCCGTCTCGGATCGGCAACGTTCGGGTGGACTCGGATTTCAGAAATCCGAGTGCGCTCATCTCTACTCGTGACCAACCAAGACCAAGTAATTTGGAGTCTAAAAGTGGTGCACGACTACTGTTATGCATCAAAGCCGAGCTGCAAGAAAACAGTAAGGCATTAGAGGATAGTGTATGCTCTGAATCAGTAATTACACCAATCCCTGTGGAGAGTCCATCCACCAGTGGTATGTGTAATCGTGAGCATTCTGTTAGTGTACCCATAAAGGGCCCTTTCAGCAGTTCTGCTGATGTGTGCCTGAACAGCCCGAGTGTAGCCGGTGATACACCAATTGAGGATGCCACTTTGGAATTAGAAGAGGATGAGGGGGAGATTTGTGTAGGCTAGGAGGGCGCTAATGATGATGTTGATGAGGATGATGCAGACAGATACCAAATTGCCTTTCTCAATATCTATTTATATTCTCCAGTCTAAAATGGCTGTATAGTTTTCTATTTTACTCCTAGTGGAGAGGGGGTCTGATGCAGACAGATACCAAACTACATTGGTCCATTTATTTTTATATTGTTCAGTCTATGCAGGCTGCTTTTTTTCTATTTAACTACAAGTGGAGGGGGGAGGGCCTATACAGACAGACACCAAACTGCCTTTGTCCATTTCTATTTTTATTGTAAAGTTTCTGCAGGCTGCATTTTTTCTAATTAACTACAAGTGGAGTGAGGGGGCTGATGCAGACAGAAACCAAACTGCCTTTGTCCATTTCTTTATATATTTAACTATAAGTGTAGGGTGTTATATACACCCAAAGACGATGGCTGCATTGCCAATAGGCTAAGATGGCGAGGAAGACAATCAGGTTTGTGTGCAGAATTAAGGACGGCCTACCAGGGATTAAACTGTTTTTTTCATAATTTATTAGCTTTAGAATTACCTAACTTATCCAAGAAACAGATGGAGCACTAAATTAGGTTAATTTTTTTTTTTTTTTTTTTTTTAGGTTTTAATTTTAAACAAAATTCCAAAACAAAACCAAAACACGCAAGGGCAGTTTTGCCAAAACCAAAACCCGAAAGTAATCCAGATCCAAAACCAAAACCAAAACACGGGGGTCAGTGAGCATCTCTAATATAAAGTGAGCAGAAGCACATTAAATATATCTGAGCAACCTGCTCTCTAACATTGCCCACAATGTAAGCTTACCATTTACATATATGAATGTACTATAATAGTGTTAAGTACATTAACTCTATAAGCTTGTTATACCGCCTGTCTGTTGCAGTCAGTATCAACTGTGAGCAGTTGATACAATAACTTATGAAATAAAACCAACAAATTGGTTAATTCTAAAAGCTTCTTGTGGTTTAACATCTACCACCAAATGCCACTGACACCTATTACATATAACAGCACTTGTGTCTTGATAATAGATTTCTGCCAAAAGGTCATGGTGCCCAGGACTCTACGTTGAAGAAAGCACTTAGATATAAAGAACAGTAACAGAAATAGGAGAAAAAGTAAGATAGGCGGTTGCACAGAAGTCACTGAAGTAGTTTGCAGGCAAAGGACAATCGAAAATTTAGGTGGTGTCCTGAAATCCTTACTTGCTAAGTTATCAAAATTGATATTGAGTATATTGCCCTGTTCCATGGAACTAAATATGTTTGCAAGTACATATTTATCCCTAGGACTCTCAAGTAATTACAACTTAACAAGTGTAGGGTGGCACAACAGTATACAAGCAAAGATAATATACTCTGAAAGTACCACTCCAGGTACCACAATTGCTGAAATAGATGATGCACCAGTAGGATACTGATGTAGTAGGTATGATTAATGGAATTGTAAGGATACAGTACCCAACTTCAACCAGTACTACTCTTGGCATTGGGAGAGTACTAAGTAAATTTCCCTGAGAATGGCTGTTTTTGGGGGACTGGCGCATATTTAAGTAATATGCACAGTTATTAACAGTGCAACGCAACAGATATCATTGATATCTACTGCTTTGCATTTTTAAAAAAAAGAAAATAGAGCAGTGCCCATAGATGTCTATGGAGGCTGCTATTTACTGCTATTTAAGAAGTAATGAAAAGCCATTTACACATGCGGTAATGTACGCCAGCTCAGGCTGATGTACATTGTGTAAATTTTCAGGTCTGCTGTATGGAAAGAGCATTGCGGTAGAGGGATCTTCGGATCCTTCACTGCATCTTACTGCTCTCCCTTCCCGTCTCTACAGGTACTCCTCAATTAACGACCTAGTTCTGCTCCTACGACTAGGTCGTTTGGCGAATTGGTCGCTAAGTGAGTACAGTACTGTAATATGCACCTACATGTATTGTAATCATTTTTATTGATTCTGAATAAAGAGATAGACTAAAGAAAACTGTATTTTGATAAGTTTGCTTTACATTACATAACACTGCATAACAGAAAATAAACATGTGTACAGTAAAGCTCTACAAACAGCAGCAATTATAACAATGAGGACCCAGGGAGAACCTGGTCGTAACTCCGAGTGGTCATTAAATGGGTAGGTTGTTAAGTGAGGAGTACCTGTATTGCGAAGGTGGTCACTTTGCGATGGTGACCATGGAAAAGATAGGAGACAGTTCTTCGCAGGAACAGCAGTCTTTCCTGACTGCTGTTCCTGTTGAAGTTTAATAAATACACACAATCTTTCAATCCTTATCTTTGTGATAAGGATTGAAAGAGATTGTGTCAAAAATGCCCTCTTTAATAAATATTCCCCATATTGAGCCACAAATAAATTGTGCCAGTTGCAATTCCAGTGTTTGGCCAGCACTGCTGCTGCAATATAGAGCAGCACAAGAACTGCTAAAAGCAGGACAAAGCAGGAGCAATAGGAAATGCAGTAATGCCAGTGAGTGTGGTAGGATTTTTCCCCACTGACTATGCAGACAAAGTTTTCAATGACAAAAAAATAGTCATGAGTGTGACAGCGACGAGCTGAACATATGCACTTACCATATTATTGACAGCCACTGTTTCTGGCAGCTTTATTTCTTTCCACAGCAAAAATGCGATTTTTACAAACATCTACACTAAGAAATTATGTAATTTGTAATGGGCGGACCCAGCGCCTGGATGTGCAGGAGAAGTCGGCTGGGGCATGTGGGGTCGGGTGTGAAGAGATTTTCTGTTAATGGTATCAATTTTATCTTTAGCAAAGTTATGGGCCGTGATTGAGGAAGGGGAGGGTGGTGCAGGAGGACAGAAAAGCAAGTTAAAGGTGTCAATTAGGTACCGGAGATTAAACGATTGGATGGATATTAGAGAAATTAATTAGGTTTGCTGCTTGGCAAGTTTAAAGTGTTTTAAAAGAAAAAGATACATTTATAGTGAAGGCAAATGACATTGGAGCGAAATTTCCATAGTTTTGGCATGGATCAGAGACTGTGGGCCTGATTCATCTTTGGATGTAAGTTCACTTACATGGTATATCTTGCATTAAATAGCTCTGAGCATGCTCAGAAAATCGACCTTATTCCAATGAATACAATTACCTATAGTTGAAGTCTGAACGTAAATGACACCTAAGACTGCCTACGAGGGAATGGGGATGGGAAGGGACGGACATAATGTTGCAATGTACAGTAAAGGCGTGCCAGTGGAGCATAAACACAGATGCTGCCGATTCGAGTTCTAGGTTTCTATTAAGTAAGTGTTGTTTTCATTTGCACCACCTACAGGACAGGCCCTTTTAGAGGTTCATAGAAGCCCAGGGAAACCCAAATTAAGAGGCCCACCATCCCCTCTTTCTTTTTTTTTTTTTAATTTTTATTTTTGAATGGTCAAGTAACAAACAGAACCGACATGCACTGTCAGTAAGAAAAAAAAAACCAAGCAATAGAAGCACATCACAGTTAACAAAGCATAAAATCAGTATAAAGATATAAATAATCAGTGCAACAATATGCGTGTATGGCAGTTGACCAAGGATTTTTAAGGAAATAAGGGAGGGGGCGAAATGCCTCAACAGAGAGTGGCATGACGCAGGAGGAGAAAAGGAGAGAGACTAGTACAGTAGAGAACAGGAAAGGGAAGAGAGAAGAAAAGAGAAAGAGAGGGGTTTACAGGGGGAGGACGGACATGTGTAAAAGAAGAGTCAAGTGAAAGGGGGATAAATCTGAAAAAATGAGAGCCATGGGCTCCATACCTTAGTGAACGATCTTGATGTCCTATTGATAATGCTAGTCATATATTCCAGGCGCATCCCCTCTTTCTTAAAAAGAAAAAAAAACATTAAAAATGCATTTAATGCTTAATTTTATTAAAGTGTACGAATAAAATACTATACATATATATACTGATCTACTGGATTATTGGAGATTTCAAATTAGAAGTGTTTTCTAGCTTTTTTCTGCAAATGCAGGAGTCATTTTGGAAAAGTCCAACTTTCATGCCATGTCACAGTTAATATTAAGCATGGACAGCCCATTCAATTGCTCTTGCCCATAGTGGAGCGATGATAATTTTTTACATTCTTCAGCACACTAAATGTTTGTTCACCATAAGCAACAGATGCTTGCAAACTGAGGAAAATGTGCAAAGCAATTGTGATGTTGGGAAACATCCCAGGAAGTTCTGGTTCTGTGATTTCTATAAGAAGTTCCTTTGGCGTGTTTTCCGTAAAGTTTTCATCTGTGGAGCATAGGTTTTCATTACTCATGTTTTTGAACTCTCCAAGAGACTTGAACAAGTTAAAAATTACTTCCAATGAAGTAAATTGACAATGAAGACCAGACAGAATAGAGTCTACGACTACATTGAAAATGTTGACCCTATTGTGTTTTTCGGCATCTGATTGAGTAGGTAAGTGGTGACTGGTGAACAACTTGGTTAGAATCTCAATTTTTTTTGCTACAAGTTTGCACTCTATTCATCCCACTTACAGTGCATCTGTTCAATGTCTTAGATAAGACATTTGGGGGTAAATTTATCAAGCTGAGAGTTTTCCGGCGGGTTTGAAAAACCAATCAGATTCTAGCTATCATTTGTTTAGTACATTCTACAAAATGATAGCTAGAATCTGAATGGTTGCTATAGGCAACATCTCCACTTTTCAAACCCGCCGGAAAACTCTCAGCTTGATACATTTACCCCATGATGTTGTCCAGCTCAACATCCAATGTAGCATTGTGTGCTTCAATAAGGAGGGTAGTTTGGTAAATCATTCTTAGTAGCTTTATCCACAAAGATGACATTAGCACAAATTTAAATTTCGATAAATGCTTCTCAATGGACAGAATTTCTAAATTTTTGTAATTTATGCAGTGAGATTGAAAATTTCAATATTTAATAAAGTCTTTCCCAAAGAATGATGTGCAACTGTTTTAACAGAATCAATGTGTGCAGATCACCTAGTTGTAGATATAGTATGAAGTGAATCAGGGAGATGCTCTTTCAGAATTCCCCATCTTTGTGGAGAGGAGCTGAAAATATTGTACATTTGTTGTACAGTTCCAAAGTAAATAAAAGGTTTAGTGTTTGGTTTCCACAGCTGGAGAAAATACAGTATGAATTTTGCTCAAGCAGAATTGCTTGTACTCCATTGTATTTCCCAGCCATATTAGATCCATTGTTGTAGGCTTGGCAAATGCATTCTTCAAAATTCAGCTTTAATCCGACCAAGTTTTACAAAACTTGATCTGCAATTTCTTTTCCATTTTTGTTGTTAAATTATCAAACATGACAAATCATTCTTCAATTGAAAATTTTAAGCATTCTACAATCTTTACATAATGAATCACCAGAGTGGTCTGTTACTTGTGAGAACTTTCAGGAGTGACATCAACTATGATAGCAAAGTTCTTTGCATTTATAATATCATCAAGAATTGTTTGTTGTAGAAATGACCAACACAGCTCATTAAATTAATTTTGTATGGATGCTGATAGGTAATGAACTTGCAAGCGTTTTTGGCTCTCTTGCGATTCACGTACAACATGCTTCAATAAAATCAGGTCATAAATTCTGATAAGCTCAATTATTCCTAGAAAATTGCCATTATTGCGGTCACCAATGCAAGAACTGGAACCATAGAAGGCTAATCCCTGCTCAGAAATATAAAAGAACAACATGCAGGAATTTGTTTCCAATAATTAGCTTCCGTAGTAACTCTGGCAAAGAGTGAACTGTCAATTGAAGTTTCAGTTAATATTGCTCTGAAGGCTGACTTCCATGCCACATAATTATCTTTGTGCAGCTTTAAACTCTCTTAACCTTTCTACTCAAGGTCCGTCTAGATTGAGCAGATAAAACCGAAGCATTTTCTGCACTTTTATTAAAAATGAAGCAAGGCACACAGTGGAGAGATGGTTATGCTGGAGTGTAACAAAACAAGTCTATTGGGCAGGTCTCACAATGCGGAAGGTTTTTCTTAAGCAGAATATAAGGGAAGTATGCTTACTAGCATCTCATGGAATGATATTTGGTATTTCAAAGCTATGAATCTTGAGAAATTACGTAATTTGGGCAGCATCGCATTTGATGATAATACCAATGTTGATCATGGTAAAGCTTCAGCCAAAATTAATTCTTACTCTTCTGGAACTGTAGAGTTTGTGGATTGTAAATAAGATCTTCTGCTGTCTGTCTCAGTATCGGTGTAATCGCTGTTGGCACATTTCCTTCTCGACAAATGTCTTCATTCGCATGTTGAACTTCAGCCTCAGGCATTGAATTTGGAACAGAATTGTCAGCATTTGCAGTTGACGAGGTTTGACTACTTTAACTTTCAACTGAGTTTCATCCTGAAGGCCTTGATCCTGGAGCACTTGTTGTTGGATCATTTGGGTGAGGACCGTTTTCTTGTACCGGTGATTTAAAAAAAGTAAGATTTTTGCCTTAACTTTTTAGATTTGGCCTCCATTTTGTTGCCGTTCCATTATATATTCCCCAGTTTCAAAGCTCCTTGACATTGCATGGTTTCTCATAATATATTGAAACATCAGTTGTATAAAAATGATTATTATTATTTGTTATTGAAATTGTTTATAACTTTCTGGAAACCAAATCAACATATGCATGTGGGGTGTGTGTGTGGTGGGTTTTGAAGGCTTTATGTCACGCTTGCTTCCTCACCCCACAGCTCACTCCCAAAGCCCACAGCTCACACTTGCCCTCTGGTAGAGCCTGGGTGTAAGTGCTGAATGATAGTGAAGACTACACACATGCATGCCACTAGATAGTACAGAACATGTGTTTGTAAGAGAAACCAGAGAAATGCATTTTATGTACAGTATGCATTACGAACATCCTGATTTTCACTTCCGCTTATATTTAAAAACAGGGGTATGTGCATACAAGTTACATGCAAGTTCTGTTCAGTTTATGTCTGAAGATGAATCAGGCCATGTATGTGGTTGCTGAAACTGCTTTGTCTAGGGCTGAAGTGAGCATGCTGTTGTAAAAAGTGGAAGTCAGATCAGCACAAGACAATGTAATTATTAGAGAGAGGAGCAGTTTTAGTGAAGTTGAGAAGTGGATAGGTTCAGGAGCATTTAGGTGTCACTGTGTATGTAGAGATGTGTGTGCAAGAAGCAGCATGAAGTAAAGTGAGGCTGAGGGAAAAACGATTGTGGTCTGTGTGCAAAATCGTGAGAAGACCAGGTCAAGTATTGTCAAAATTGGTAGGAGATGAAGTACACTTGGAGAAACCAATGGTGGATATAAGCAAAATAAATTTTGTGGTGCTAGAGCCAGTGGCATTGTCAATGTGAATGTTGAAATCACCTAATATGAGTAGGTAGGTCAAAGTATAGGTAATATGTGAGCCACAGAGTGAAGCTGTCAAGGAATTGTGATCCTGGACCTGGGGAGTGATAAATGACAGTAATACAAAGGTGAAGTTGAGAGAGGAGATGGATGTGTGAACTTAAAATGAAGAAAAGGAAAGGGAGAGTTCTGAGGGAACAAATCAGAAACTGCAGTGTGGAGAATACAGGCTACCTACTCTACCACCTTTTCTTTCTCCAGTCAGGTAGTGTGGCTAAGGGAAACCTGAAAAGACTTGCAAGGTATGTAGTGTCCAAGAAGGTAAGCCTTATTTCTGTAATAGCAATGAGGTTGCTGGATTTTGAATGAATAGATCATGGATGGACGCAAGTTTGTTACAACCAGATCTTGTGTCCAAAGTATGCAGGAAAAGGGGAGGGAGACTAATGGAAAAATGGAGGATTGAAAGTGCACAAATGATGAAAGTTTTGGGTTTGAAAGAGGAATGTGACTTGGTAATAGGGATTGCTTGGGGCATGAGTAATGCTACCAATACAATATCATATAAATACAATATAATTTATGACAAGGTGGTAATAACAGCAAGACATTATGCCAGATTTACAACCATCATTATAAACTACCCAATAACTTTTTGTCTTCAAATTTCTTAAATGGAATGTCCATTTCTTCCTCACCTAATTGACTACTAATTATTCCTATCCACCACTAATACTATTCTTAATGACCAAAAATAAAAACTAAACTAATGCTAGATGGGCTATAAGAAAATTACTGACCTAAAATCACATGGAGCCCTTTAGAAAAATACAAAACATATAACAAATCTGTGTGTGGAGAACAGGGGAATGAGATAAGCCACAAACAAAACCAGAAACAGTTGTTTTAAAGAGAACATAACCTGAAACTTCTTCATAGGCCTATCAATGTCTACTGCTCCATTTTCTGAATCATAAGTGCCTGAACTTCCCTTTCATCATCAGAATATTGTGAATCACAATAACACATGACACCAAAATGTAAAATCCTAATCACTGCACTAATTAGAAATGTAAATCCCTGAGCTATATGAATAACTAATAATTTGTCTCCTGGTAATTCAAGCTAGAGCTGCAAGGAATAGTTAAAGTTTAATATTTTTTTAATCTAAATGTGTGTTAAGAGGAATTTCCATCCCCACAACAGGTGTTGTTATAAATCCTTTAATGCTTCAGATTTCCATTAATATACATTTTCTCATAAAGGAAAGCCAGACCACTACACATCCCTCTTTTAGGCAGTCGATTAAGGTGAGTTCTGTTCTCAATACTGGATTTAAACAATGTCTCAGGACCAGCGTGTCATAAAGGTAGGAACCCAGGGTTTGTTTGTTAAGCTGTTTCCTGAGCACAGATTTAATTTCATTCACCAACATTTGCCCCCATCCTCTGAGCTTTCAGGCACTGGCAACATAACTCAGGATATAGTTCCTGGAATTAATTCTGCTCTTCATTAAACTACCGTTCACTCAGTCTTTCTGAATAAAAAAATATCCAGTCTTGGAAACTTCCACCCAACAAAAGGAGATTATCTTACCAGATATTACCTAATTTAAACCTATTAAAAATGTTTGTAAAGAAAAACACAAGATTGATTATGCCCAATCCTCCTTCCTTGCTTTGCATGTAAGTAACATTCCTCCTGAAGGGAGTTTGGCTATTTCTCCACAGTTGGATGAAATTAATATGGTTTTAATAACTTCAATGGAAGACACTGCCTAAAGTTACATCTCCTGGTTTTGTATTGCATAATTGTGATGATCAGCTGCCGGTAACTGAGAATAATTGAATTCCAGGACCAGACCTAAAATAAATGGACAAAATAAATGGACAGAATTGGTAGATCGGGAGATTATTTGGAAAAGGATTATGACTCATGGACAGGGCCGGACTGGGACTAAAAATCAGCCCTGGCATTTAAGGTACACAGGCCCACCTCAGTTCCAGCAGGAATGAAAATATGTGCCGCCGCGTAGCGGTGGCGCTGAACACGGCGTGACCTCATTGTGTTGTGGGTGTGGCCAACATGGGGCATTGATACATACATTATAATAATACATTACATTTTAGACAAATACACAGGCCCTACTGTTAGAAGCACACAGCGTTGCCTTCACAAGCAGTACGTTGTGAAGCGGGACATACCTCCCAACTGTCCTTGCAGTCGGACCAAATCCTGACTAAGGGAGACAGTCATCCAAATTCAGGACTGCCCTACCAGATTCAGGACAGTTGGCAGACTGTCCTGCTCTCTCCTACCTGTCTTGGTCACTTTCACCACTTGTAGCAGATGGTTTCTTTAGCTCAGTTCATTCTTGTCTCGAACCTGGAATATTGGATGCCCTATTTTGAAAAAAAAAATGGGTACATGAGATTTAGAAAACTCCAACCAGCCCCAATGTTAAAACAATAGCACTCACGTTTTATAATTAGGCCTACCTCCAGTCCCCACAATAATAATATTCACATTAATTAAGTAGACCAATTTCCCTCCAACCAGCCCCAACATAAAATTAACAGTATACCCATTTACTCAAGACATATTTCCCTCCCTCCAAACAGTCCCAGCAATAAATTAAATAGCATTAAAATGTAATAAATATAGCCATTTTCCACAACCAATCCCGACAATAAATAATTTATATTCACATTCAATAAATAGCCCTTCTCCCCAAAATCAGCCCCATATTCAATTGATAGCCCTAAACCACCCCAGCATTAAATTAAAGGTTCTTTCACCTCACCTTAAATAATTAGCCCCCACCTACACTCCACCATTAAATAGCCTACCTCCCACACTATATTAAGATCCTCCCTTCTCTCACATATTATATTAAAATACTGCGCGCACGCACACACATGCTATATTTAAAATACTGCGCTCGCGCACACTATATGAACATGGCCAAACACGCACGTACACTATAGCAACATGGGGCCACACATGCACAAAATTAGCCCCACAGCCACACTGTTAGCCCCACTGGTTGTTAGCCCCACTGTCTGGTTGTTAGCCCCACTGTCTGGTTGTTAGCCCCACTGTTTTTCCTCCACTGTTTGTTAGCCCCACTGTTTATTTGTTAGCACCACTGTTTGTTAGCCCCACTGTTTGTTTGTTAGCCCCACTGTTTGTTTGTTAGCCCCACTGTTTTTCCTCCACTGTTTGTTTGTTAGCCCCACTGTTTGTTTGTTAGCCCCACTGTTTGTTTGTTTGTTAGCCCCACTGTTTGTTTGTTTGTTAGCCCCACTGTTTGTTTGTTTGTTAGCCCCACTGTTTGTTTGTTAGCCCCACTGTTTGTTTGTTAGCCCCACTGTTTTTCCTCCACTGCTTGTTTGTTAGCCCCACTGTTTGTTTGTTAGCCCCACTGTTTGTTTGTTAGCCCCACTGTTTGTTTGTTTGTTAGCCCCACTGTTTGTTTGTTTGTTAGCCCCACTGTTTTTCCTCCACTGCTTGTTTGTTAGCCCCACTGTTTGTTTGTTAGCCCCACTGTTTGTTTGTTTGTTAGCCCCACTGTTTGTTTGTTAGCCCCACTGTTTGTTTGTTAGCCCCACTGTTTGTTTGTTTGTTAGCCCCACTGTTTTTCCTCCACTGCTTGTTTGTTAGCCCCACTGTTTGTTTGTTAGCCCCACTGTTTGTTTGTTTGTTAGCCCCACTGTTTTTCCTCCACTGTTTGTTTGTTTGCCCCAGTTTGCCAGCCCCACTGTTTGCCACACTATTACTTACACACACAGACACTTACCTTTTTACATCCAGCAGCAGCAGCACCCTGCGCGCTGGTCAGCCAACGGAGAATCAATGACTGCCGACTATGCAGTAATCACATGGGACGGCGCCTGTGGCGTGGTGCCGTCCCATGTGATTACTCACATAGTCGCCAGTCACTGACTCTCCGTCCGCCGAGCAGCGCGCAGGGTGCTGCTGCTCGGCGGACATGCGGACCGGCCCTTCTGGCCATCGGCCCTTCTGGCATTTGCCAGAAGTGCCAGATGGCCAGTCCGCCCCTGCTCATGGACATAGAAAGACAGATGTAGTAACCAAAAAAAAAGGAGTCACAACAGGAAAGTCATCACACAGGAACCTACAGCTGGCTTAAAGCAACAGATAATAGACAGTAATGAGGAAGAAATAACACTAATAACACAAATGTATTAAGGTGCGATTTTGCAAATCCAGCAAATTTCTCGTGGGTGTTTCATCTTGCGGATGTATTAAAGTAAGATTTGATGGAAATTTGCCAGAGTTGTGTTTCTGTCAAAATCGCTATTTACAAAATCGATAGAGATCAAAGTCCTGACTGTTCGCCATTCTGGCTATACAAGTCTCAAATGTATGAAGCTGCAATTAACCAAACTCTCTTGAGTTTGCTTTAAAAATCGCCAGATACAACACACTGTTTCCTAACTGCGTGATTAGTAAACACATAACTGTTACACTGTCTGCCTATTTATCCACAGGTGCCCGCGGCTGTCAAAAGTTTAAAAACAGATAAAAGTTAAAAAAAAAAAAAAAAGCGTGGGGTCCCCCTCACCCGACAGCTATTAACTAGAGATGTTCACTGACCCCCGTGTTTTGGTTTTAGTTTTGGTTTTGGATCTGGAGTAACTTCGTGTTTTGGTTTTGGTAAAACCGCCCTTGAGTGTTTTGGTTTTGGTTTTGGCAAAACCACCCTTGCGTGTTTTGGTTTTGGTTTTGGGTCCCTATTGTTTTCCAAAATCCGGATTTATTTATTTTTGCTCAAATCACATAATTTTGCTTTCCCCCCTACATTATTATTAGCCTCAATAACACTAATTTCAAGTCATTTGCAGTAAATTTTGACCATCTCACAGGTAACAATATTATTTTCATACACTTTCAAACAAAGACCGCAGCGACCTGGCTGGATGCTAAGCGACAGAACAATGACTCAAAAACACGGCAGTTCATAGCACATCTAGGAAACAGTGCCACACAGCAGTGGCAGAAGAGAAAAGTGGTGCAAGATGGAATTGTCCTTGGATCATGAAATCAGTTATGGTTCATTTGATCTCTCCAACCGTTCCTTGGATAACTGTGGTAATTCTACAGCTAATACATGGTAACGAGCGCTGACACCCCCCCCCCCTTGGGATACGTGTTTTTATCAGACCCAGACAAATTTAGGGTGCCAAAAAATACACTAAAAAGAGCCATTGTAATTCACAGCAAAAAACAAGTTCATCACTGAGCTTCGTATCAGCCCCAATTCCCAAAAATTATAATATAGTTAGGTATCTTTGACGTAAAGAGCAGATTACAAACACTTTGTGCAATACTGATGAATCAGCAGCAAATTGGAAGGTAATACATATACACATCTATTTAGACATCCATGCTTACATTACTGTGGCTTTACAAACGCTACGAATGGCTAGACAGCTGTTGTCAGGATTTGGGTAAAAATAATTCCACACATAAGAGGTGGATTTTTTGGTCTTATGCCCAGGCATGACAATGGCCTTCTTCTTATCATCCTCATCAACATCCAAATTAGCGCCCTCGTCAGCTACACAAATATCCCCCTCCTCCTGTTGCAATTCCAAAGTGGCATCCTCAATTTGTGTACCAAGGGCTACACTTGGGCTGTTCTTGCACACATCTGCAGAAATGCTGAAAGGGGCCTTCTTTATGGGAACACTATCAGACAGGTCTGGATTACACTTAGCACTCGTGAATAGACTCTCCGAATGGATTTGTGTAATTTTTGAATCTGAACATACATTTTCCTCTAATGCCTTACTGTTTTCTTCCAGCTCGGCTTTTACACGTGAAAGTATTTGGACACCACTTTTGGAGTCCAAATGACAAGGTCTTGCTTGGTCATGATTAACCTTACAAGAAGATGTCTCAGTGACAGTTGCAGAACTAGCACTCATAGAGAAAGGCAAAGGCCTCATTCTTTCCTTGCCACTGCATGTGCAGAATGGCATGCTGGCAATTTAATTTTTTTCTGCAGATAATTGCCTGGATTACAGGTTTTTTTTTCTTGACCAAGGTAAAAGGTGATTTTTTTTACATTTTTTTCCCCGACTTAAAAACACCATGCACTTTAACATAGGCTTTAGCGGATGACGTAGAAGGATTACCAGCATCATGACTGGTGCCAGCAGCTGCTTGGTGCTCCTGGTCTTCTGTGTACTGCTGTGAATCCATTTTGATAACACAGTACAATGTGACTGCATATTAACAACAACGCTATTATTTCTATTTCAGCAATGACAATTAGCAATGGAGCAATGCAGCTCTCCTCTTTGTGTTTTACCTATATAACACAGTACAATGTGACTGCAGATTTAGAAGACCAAGGCTGCCAGACCTATTATTTCTATTTCAACAATGACAATTAGCAATGGTGCTCTCCTGAATGTCACTGTAGACTTTGAAGAACATTTCTACCCCTCCTCTTTCTTTTCTACCTAAGATGCTGACCAACAGCACTAGAGACTGCCAGGAATTGTGCTACCCCTTCTGTGTCCCTCTGTGAAATGGCGCTGGATCGCCATGGAGGGCGGTACTTATAGAATCCAAAACTCGCGAGATCTGACGACATAACAATGATGTTTTGCGTCGTTTTTAATTCTGAGGGCGCATAAAAATACCGAGCCGACAGCTCAGCTCGGTACTTGGGTCTCCTAAGATCGGGGGTGTGTTCGGTTCTCAGGGAACCGAGCCTGAGCATCTCTAAACCCTAGTGCTGCCAGCCTACTGCTGGTTGCGTGAAAATTGGGGAAAAATTTGCATGGGGTCCCTGAATACTACTGAATAGAATAGTCTATGGGGATTTCCCACACTATCATAGGTATTCCCCATAGACCGGCGGTTCCCAAACTGTGCGCCGCGGCTCCCACGGGTGCCGCGGCGCTGTCACTGGGGTGCCGCGGGCCAGCCATAAAAAAGAAAGAAAGAGCACATAAACTTACCAATCCGCCGGGTGCCGGGACCCAGCAGCCTCCTCTCTCCCGCAGCTGTCACTGAATATCGACGTCAGTGACAGCTGCGGGAGAGAGGAGGCTGCTGGGTCCCGGCGCCTGGCGGATTGGTAAGTTTATGTGCTCTTTCTTTTTTTTATGGCTGGGAGAAGCGGAGGAGGACAGCGGGCAGCGGAGGACAGCGGGAAGCAGAGGAGGACAGAGGAGGACAGCGGGCAGCAGAGGAGGACAGCGGGAAGCAGAGGAGGACAGAGGGCAGCAGAGGAGGACAGCGGGTAGCAGAGGAGGACAGCGGGAAGCAGAGAAGGACAGCGGGAAGCAGAGGAGGACTTAGGGCAGCAGAGGAGGGCAGCGGGTAGCAGAGGGGGACAGAGGACAGCGGGAAGCAGAGGAGGACATAGGGCAGCAGAGGAGGACAGAGGGAAGCAGAGGAGGACAGAGGGCAGCAGAGGAGGACAGCGGGAAGCAGAGGAGGACATAGGGCAGCAGAGGAGGACAGAGGGCAGCAGAGGAGGACAGGGGGCAGCAGAGGAGGACAGCGGGAAGCAGAGGAGGACAGCGGGAAGCAGAGGAGGACAGCAGGGAAGCAGAGGGGGACAGAGGACAGCGGGAAGCAGAGGAGGACATAGGGCAGCAGAGGAGGACAGAGGGCAGCAGAGGAGGACAGAGGGCAGTAGAGGAGGACAGCGGGAAGCAGAGGAGGACATAGGGCAGCAGAGGAGGACAACGGGGCAGCAAAGGGAGAACATAGGGCAGCAGAGGAGGACAGCGGGCAGCAGAGGAGGACAGCGGGCAGCAAAGGAGGACAGCGGGTAGCAGAGGGGGACAGAGGACAGCGGGAAGCAGAGGAGGACATAGGGCAGCAGAGGAGGACAGAGGGCAGCAGAGGAGGACAGAGGACAGCGGGAAGCAGAGGAGGACATAGGGCAGCAGAGGAGGACAGAGGGCAGCAGAGGAGGACAGAGGGCAGCAGAGGAGGACACCGGGAAGCAGAGGAGGACAGAGGGCAGCAGAGAAGGACAGAGGGCAGCAGAGGAGGACAGCGGGAAGCAGAGGAGGACAGAGGGCAGCAGAGGGGGACAGCGGGCAGCAGAGGAGGACAGCGGTAAGCAGAGGAGGACAGCAGGGAAGCAGAGGGGGACAGAGGACAGCGGGAAGCAGAGGAGGACATAGGGCAGCAGAGGAGGACAGAGGGCAGCAGAGGAGATCAGAAGGCAGCAGATGAGGACAGCGTGAAACAGAGGAGGACAGCGGGCAGCAGAGGAGGACAGCGGGTAGCAGAGGGGGACAGAGGACAGCGGGAAGCAGAGGAGGACATAGGGCAGCAGAGGAGGACAGAGGGCAGCAGAGGAGGACAGAGGGCAGCAGAGGAGGACACCGGGAAGCAGAGGAGGACAGAGGGCAGCAGAGAAGGACAGAGGGCAGCAGAGGAGGACAGCGGGAAGCAGAGGAGGACAGAGGGCAGCAGAGGGGGACAGCGGGCAGCAGAGGAGGACAGCGGTAAGCAGAGGAGGACAGCAGGGAAGCAGAGGGGGACAGAGGACAGCGGGAAGCAGAGGAGGACATAGGGCAGCAGAGGAGGACAGAGGGCAGCAGAGGAGGACAGAGGGCAGCAGAGGAGGACAGAGGGCAGCAGAGGAGGACAGAGGGCAGCAGAGGAGGACAGCGGGAAGCAGAGGAGGACATAGGGCAGCAGAGGAGGACAGAGGGCAGCAGAGGAGGACAGCGGGGCAGCAGAGGAGGACAGCTGGAAGCAGAGGAGGACAGAGGACAGCGGGAAGCAGAGGAGGACATAGGGCAGCAGAGGAGGACAGAGGGCAGCAGAGGAGGACAGAGGGCAGCAGAGGAGGACAGCAGGGAAGCAGAGGGGGACAGAGGACAGCGGGAAGCAGAGGAGGACATAGGGCAGCAGAGGAGAACAGAGGGCAGCAGAGGAGGAGAGAGGGCAGCAGAGGAGGAGAGAGGGCAGCAGAGGAGGACACCGGGAAGCAGAGGAGGACATAGGGCAGCAGAGGAGGACAGAGGGCAGCAGAGGAGGACAGAGGGCAGCAGAGGAGGACAGCGGGGCAGCAGAGGAGGACAGCAGGGCAGCAGTGGAGGACAGCGGGGCAGCAGAGGAGGACATAGGGCAGCAGAGGAGGACAGCGGGGCAGCAGAGGAGGACAGCGGGGCAGCAGAGGAGGACAGAGGACAGCGGGAAGCAGAGGAGGACATAGGGCAGCAGAGGAGGACAAAGAGCAGCAGAGGAGGACAGAGGGCAGCAGAGGAGGACAGCGGGGCAGCAGAGGAGGACAGCAGGGCAGCAGAGGAGGACAGTGGGGCAGCAGAGGAGGACAGCGTGCAGCAGAAAGGGGCAGCGGGCAGCAAAGTGACAGAGGGCTGCAGAGGGGGGCAGCATGACAGAGGGCGGCAGAGTGCCTGGGTGCAAAGTTCCTGGATGCAGAGGGGGCAGTGTGACAGAGGGCAGAGGAGGGGGACAGCGTGACAGAGGAGGGGGAAGCAGAGGGGGACAGAGGACAGCGGGAAGCAGAGGAGGACATAGGGCAGCAGAGGAGGACAGAGGGCGGCAAAGGAGGACAGAGGGCAGCAGAGGAGGACAGCGGGAAGCAGAGGAGGACAGAGGGCAGAGAGAAGGACAGAGGGCAGCAGAGGAGGACAGTGGGAAGCAGAGGAGGACATAGGGCAGCAGAGGAGGACAGAGGGCAGCAGAGGAGGACAGAGGGCAGCAGAGGAGGACAGCGGGAAGCAGAGGAGGACAGCGGGGCAGCAGAGGAGGACAGCGGGGCAGCAGAGGAGGACAGCTGGGCAGCAGAGGAGGACAGAGGACAGCGGGAAGCAGAGGAGGACATAGGGCAGCAGAGGAGGACAGAGGGCAGCAGAGGAGGACAGAGGGCAGCAGAGGAGGACACCGGGAAGCAGAGGAGGACATAGGGCAGCAGAGGGGGACAGCGGGCAGCAGAGGAGGACAGCGGGAAGCAGAGGAGGACAGCGGGAAGCAGAGGAGGACAGCGGGGCAGCAGAGGAGGACAGCGGGGCAGCAGAGGAGGACAGAGGACAGCGGGAAGCAGAGGAGGACATAGGGCAGCAGAGGAGGACAGAGGGCAGCAGAGAAGGACAGAGGGCAGCAGAGGAGGACAGCGGGAAGCAGAGGAGGACAGAGGGCAGCAGAGGGGGACAGCGGGCAGCAGAGGAGGACAGCGGTAAGCAGAGGAGGACAGCAGGGAAGCAGAGGGGGACAGAGGACAGCGGGAAGCAGAGGAGGACAAAGGGCAGCAGAGGAGGACAGAGGACAGCGGGAAGCAGAGGAGGACATAGGGCAGCAGAGAAGGACAGAGGGCAGCAGAGGAGGACAGAGGGCAGCAGAGGAGGACACCGGGAAGCAGAGGAGGACAGAGGGCAGCAGAGAAGGACAGAGGGCAGCAGAGGAGGACAGCGGGAAGCAGAGGAGGACATAGGGCAGCAGAGGGGGACAGCGGGCAGCAGAGGAGGACAGCGGTAAGCAGAGGAGGACAGCAGGGAAGCAGAGGAGGACAGCAGGGAAGCAGAGGAGGAAAGAGGACAGCGGGAAGCAGAGGAGGACAGATGGCAGCAGAGGAGGACAGAGGGCAGCAGAGGAGGACAGAGGGCAGCAGAGGAGGACAGAGGGCAGCAGAGGAGGACAGCGGGAAGCAGAGGAGGACAGCAGGGAAGCAGAGGGGGACAGAGGACAGCGGGAAGCAGAGGAGGACATAGGGCAGCAGAGGAGGACAGAGGGCAGCAGAGGAGGACAGCGGGAAGCAGAGGAGGACAGAGGGCAGCAGAGGGGGACAGCGGGCAGCAGAGGAGGACAGCGGTAAGCAGAGGAGGACAGCAGGGAAGCAGAGGGGGACAGAGGACAGCGGGAAGCAGAGGAGGACATAGGGCAGCAGAGGAGGACAGAGGGCAGCAGAGGAGGACAGAGGGCAGCAGAGGAGGACAGAGGGCAGCAGAGGAGGACAGCGGGAAGCAGAGGAGGACATAGGGCAGCAGAGGAGGACAGAGGGCAGCAGAGGAGGACAGCGGGGCAGCAGAGGAGGACAGCTGGAAGCAGAGGAGGACAGAGGACAGCGGGAAGCAGAGGAGGACATAGGGCAGCAGAGGAGGACAGAGGGCAGCAGAGGAGGACAGAGGGCAGCAGAGGAGGACAGAGGGCAGCAGAGGAGGACAGCAGGGAAGCAGAGGGGGACAGAGGACAGCGGGAAGCAGAGGAGGACATAGGGCAGCAGAGGAGGACAGAGGGCAGCAGAGGAGGAGAGAGGGCAGCAGAGGAGGAGAGAGGGCAGCAGAGGAGGAGAGAGGGCAGCAGAGGAGGACACCGGGAAGCAGAGGAGGACATAGGGCAGCAGAGGAGGACAGAGGGCAGCAGAGGAGGACAGAGGGCAGCAGAGGAGGACAGCGGGGCAGCAGAGGAGGACAGTAGGGCAGCAGTGGAGGACAGCGGGGCAGCAGAGGAGGACATAGGGCAGCAGAGGAGGACAGCGGGGCAGCAGAGGAGGACAGCGGGAAGCAGAGGAGGACAGAGGACAGCGGGAAGCAGAGGAGGACATAGGGCAGCAGAGGAGGACAAAGAGCAGCAGAGGAGGACAGAGGGCAGCAGAGGAGGACAGCGGGGCAGCAGAGGAGGACAGCAGGGCAGCAGAGGAGGACAGTGGGGCAGCAGAGGAGGACAGCGTGCAGCAGAAAGGGGCAGCGGGCAGCAAAGTGACAGAGGGCTGCAGAGGGGGGCAGCATGACAGAGGGCGGCAGAGTGCCTGGGTGCAAAGTTCCTGGATGCAGAGGGGGCAGTGTGACAGAGGGCAGAGGAGGGGGACAGCGTGACAGAGGAGGGGGAAGCAGAGGGGGACAGAGGACAGCGGGAAGCAGAGGAGGACATAGGGCAGCAGAGGAGGACAGCGGGAAGCAGAGGAGGACAGAGGGCAGAGAGAAGGACAGAGGGCAGCAGAGGAGGACAGTGGGAAGCAGAGGAGGACATAGGGCAGCAGAGGAGGACAGAGGGCAGCAGAGGAGGACAGAGGGCAGCAGAGGAGGACAGCGGGAAGCAGAGGAGGACATAGGGCAGCAGAGGAGGACAGCGGGGCAGCAGAGGAGGACAGCTGGGCAGCAGAGGAGGACAGAGGACAGCGGGAAGCAGAGGAGGACATAGGGCAGCAGAGGAGGACAGAGGGCAGCAGAGGAGGACAGAGGGCAGCAGAGGAGGACACCGGGAAGCAGAGGAGGACATAGGGCAGCAGAGGGGGACAGCGGGCAGCAGAGGAGGACAGCGGGAAGCAGAGGAGGACAGCGGGAAGCAGATGAGGACAGCGGGAAGCAGAGGAGGACAGCGGGGCAGCAGAGGAGGACAGCGGGGCAGCAGAGGAGGACAGAGGACAGCGGGAAGCAGAGGAGGACATAGGGCAGCAGAGGAGGACAGAGGGCAGCAGAGAAGGACAGAGGGCAGCAGAGGAGGGCAGCGGGAAGCAGAGGAGGACAGAGGGCAGCAGAGGTGGACAGCGGGCAGCAGAGGAGGACAGCGGTAAGCAGAGGAGGACAGCAGGGAAGCAGAGGGGGACAGAGGACAGCGGGAAGCAGAGGAGGACATAGGGCAGCAGAGGAGGACAGAGGACAGCGGGAAGCAGAGGAGGACATAGGGCAGCAGAGAAGGACAGAGGGCAGCAGAGGAGGACAGAGGGCAGCAGAGGAGGACACCGGGAAGCAGAGGAGGACAGAGGGCAGCAGAGAAGGACAGAGGGCAGCAGAGGAGGACAGCGGGAAGCAGAGGAGGACAGAGGGCAGCAGAGGGGGACAGCGGGCAGCAGAGGAGGACAGCGGTAAGCAGAGGAGGACAGCAGGGAAGCAGAGGAGGACAGCAGGGAAGCAGAGGAGGAAAGAGGACAGCGGGAAGCAGAGGAGGACAGAGGGCAGCAGAGGAGGACAGAGGGCAGCAGAGGAGGACAGAGGGCAGCAGAGGAGGACAGCGGGAAGCAGAGGAGGACATAGGGCAGTAGAGGAGGACAGAGGGCAGCAGAGGAGGACAGCGGGGCAGCAGAGGAGGACAGCGGGAAGCAGAGGAGGACAGAGGACAGCGGGAAGCAGAGGAGGACATAGGGCAGCAGAGGAGGACATAGGGCAGCAGAGGAGGACAGAGGGCAGCAGAGGAGGACAGCAGGGAAGCAGAGGGGGACAGAGGACAGCGGGAAGCAGAGGAGGACATAGGGCAGCAGAGGAGGACAGAGGGCAGCAGAGGAGGAGAGAGGGCAGCAGAGGAGGACACCGGGAAGCAGAGGAGGACATAGGGCAGCAGAGGAGGACAGAGGGCAGCAGAGGAGGACAGAGGGCAGCAGAGGAGGACAGCGGGGCAGCAGAGGAGGACAGCGGGGCAGCAGAGGAGGACAGCAGGGCAGCAGTGGAGGACAGCGGGGCAGCAGAGGAGGACATAGGGCAGCAGAGGAGGACAGAGGGCAGCAGAGGAGGACAGAGGGCAGCAGAGGAGGACACCGGGAAGCAGAGGAGGACAGAGGGCAGCAGAGAAGGACAGAGGGCAGCAGAGGAGGACAGCGGGAAGCAGAGGAGGACAGAGGGCAGCAGAGGGGGACAGCGGGCAGCAGAGGAGGACAGCGGTAAGCAGAGGAGGACAGCAGGGAAGCAGAGGGGGACAGAGGACAGCGGGAAGCAGAGGAGGACATAGGGCAGCAGAGGAGGACAAAGAGCAGCAGAGGAGGACAGAGGGCAGCAGAGGAGGACAGCGGGGCAGCAGAGGAGGACAGCAGGGCAGCAGAGGAGGACAGTGGGGCAGCAGAGGAGGACAGCGTGCAGCAGAAAGGGGCAGCGGGCAGCAAAGTGACAGAGGGCTGCAGAGGGGGGCAGCATGACAGAGGGCGGCAGAGTGCCTGGGTGCAAAGTTCCTGGATGCAGAGGGGGCAGTGTGACAGAGGGCAGAGGAGGGGGACAGCGTGACAGAGGAGGGGGAAGCAGAGGGGGACAGAGGACAGCGGGAAGCAGAGGAGGACATAGGGCAGCAGAGGAGGACAGCGGGAAGCAGAGGAGGACAGAGGGCAGAGAGAAGGACAGAGGGCAGCAGAGGAGGACAGTGGGAAGCAGAGGAGGACATAGGGCAGCAGAGGAGGACAGAGGGCAGCAGAGGAGGACAGAGGGCAGCAGAGGAGGACAGCGGGAAGCAGAGGAGGACATAGGGCAGCAGAGGAGGACAGCGGGGCAGCAGAGGAGGACAGCTGGGCAGCAGAGGAGGACAGAGGACAGCGGGAAGCAGAGGAGGACATAGGGCAGCAGAGGAGGACAGAGGGCAGCAGAGGAGGACAGAGGGCAGCAGAGGAGGACACCGGGAAGCAGAGGAGGACATAGGGCAGCAGAGGGGGACAGCGGGCAGCAGAGGAGGACAGCGGGAAGCAGAGGAGGACAGCGGGAAGCAGATGAGGACAGCGGGAAGCAGAGGAGGACAGCGGGGCAGCAGAGGAGGACAGCGGGGCAGCAGAGGAGGACAGAGGACAGCGGGAAGCAGAGGAGGACATAGGGCAGCAGAGGAGGACAGAGGGCAGCAGAGAAGGACAGAGGGCAGCAGAGGAGGGCAGCGGGAAGCAGAGGAGGACAGAGGGCAGCAGAGGTGGACAGCGGGCAGCAGAGGAGGACAGCGGTAAGCAGAGGAGGACAGCAGGGAAGCAGAGGGGGACAGAGGACAGCGGGAAGCAGAGGAGGACATAGGGCAGCAGAGGAGGACAGAGGACAGCGGGAAGCAGAGGAGGACATAGGGCAGCAGAGAAGGACAGAGGGCAGCAGAGGAGGACAGAGGGCAGCAGAGGAGGACACCGGGAAGCAGAGGAGGACAGAGGGCAGCAGAGAAGGACAGAGGGCAGCAGAGGAGGACAGCGGGAAGCAGAGGAGGACAGAGGGCAGCAGAGGGGGACAGCGGGCAGCAGAGGAGGACAGCGGTAAGCAGAGGAGGACAGCAGGGAAGCAGAGGAGGACAGCAGGGAAGCAGAGGAGGAAAGAGGACAGCGGGAAGCAGAGGAGGACAGAGGGCAGCAGAGGAGGACAGAGGGCAGCAGAGGAGGACAGAGGGCAGCAGAGGAGGACAGCGGGAAGCAGAGGAGGACATAGGGCAGTAGAGGAGGACAGAGGGCAGCAGAGGAGGACAGCGGGGCAGCAGAGGAGGACAGCGGGAAGCAGAGGAGGACAGAGGACAGCGGGAAGCAGAGGAGGACATAGGGCAGCAGAGGAGGACATAGGGCAGCAGAGGAGGACAGAGGGCAGCAGAGGAGGACAGCAGGGAAGCAGAGGGGGACAGAGGACAGCGGGAAGCAGAGGAGGACATAGGGCAGCAGAGGAGGACAGAGGGCAGCAGAGGAGGAGAGAGGGCAGCAGAGGAGGACACCGGGAAGCAGAGGAGGACATAGGGCAGCAGAGGAGGACAGAGGGCAGCAGAGGAGGACAGAGGGCAGCAGAGGAGGACAGCGGGGCAGCAGAGGAGGACAGCGGGGCAGCAGAGGAGGACAGCAGGGCAGCAGTGGAGGACAGCGGGGCAGCAGAGGAGGACATAGGGCAGCAGAGGAGGACAGAGGGCAGCAGAGGAGGACAGAGGGCAGCAGAGGAGGACACCGGGAAGCAGAGGAGGACAGAGGGCAGCAGAGAAGGACAGAGGGCAGCAGAGGAGGACAGCGGGAAGCAGAGGAGGACAGAGGGCAGCAGAGGGGGACAGCGGGCAGCAGAGGAGGACAGCGGTAAGCAGAGGAGGACAGCAGGGAAGCAGAGGGGGACAGAGGACAGCGGGAAGCAGAGGAGGACATAGGGCAGCAGAGGAGGACAGAGGGCAGCAGAGGAGATCAGAAGGCAGCAGAGGAGGACAGCGTGAAGCAGAGGAGGACAGCGGGCAGCAGAGGAGGACAGCGGGTAGCAGAGGGGGACAGAGGACAGCGGGAAGCAGAGGAGGACATAGGGCAGCAGAGGAGGACAGAGGGCAGCAGAGGAGGACAGAGGACAGCGGGAAGCAGAGGAGGACATAGGGCAGCAGAGGAGGACAGAGGGCAGCGGAGGAGGAGAGAGGGCAGCAGAGGAGGACACCGGGAAGCAGAGGAGGACAGAGGGCAGCAGAGGAGGACAGCGTGCAGCAGAAAGGGGCAGCGGGCAGCAAAGTGACAGAGGGCTGCAGAGGGGGGCAGCATGACAGAGGGCGGCAGAGTGCCTGGGTGCAAAGTTCCTGGATGCAGAGGGGGCAGTGTGACAGAGGGCAGAGGAGGGGGACAGCGTGACAGAGGAGGGGGAAGCAGAGGGGGACAGAGGACAGCGGGAAGCAGAGGAGGACATAGGGCAGCAGAGGAGGACAGAGGGCGGCAAAGGAGGACAGAGGGCAGCAGAGGAGGACAGCGGGAAGCAGAGGAGGACAGAGGGCAGCAGAGAAGGACAGAGGGCAGCAGAGGAGGACAGTGGGAAGCAGAGGAGGACATAGGGCAGCAGAGGAGGACAGAGGGCAGCAGAGGAGGACAGAGGGCAGTAGAGGAGGACAGCGGGAAGCAGAGGAGGACATAGGGCAGCAGAGGAGGACAGCGGGGCAGCAGAGGAGGACAGCTGGGCAGCAGAGGAGGACAGAGGACAGCGGGAAGCAGAGGAGGACATAGGGCAGCAGAGGAGGACAGAGGGCAGCAGAGGAGGACAGAGGGCAGCAGAGGAGGACACCGGGAAGCAGAGGAGGACAGAGGGCAGCAGAGGGGGACAGCGGGCAGCAGAGGAGGACAGCGGGAAGCAGAGGAGGACAGCGGGAAGCAGAGGAGGACAGCGGGAAGCAGAGGAGGACAGCGGGGCAGCAGAGGAGGACAGAGGACAGCGGGAAGCAGAGGAGGACATAGGGCAGCAGAGGAGGACAGAGGGCAGCAGAGAAGGACAGAGGGCAGCAGAGGAGGACAGCGGGAAGCAGAGGAGGACAGAGGGCAGCAGAGGGGGACAGCGGGTAGCAGAGGAGGACAGCGGGAAGCAGAGAAGGACAGCGGGAAGCAGAGGAGGACTTAGGGCAGCAGAGGAGGGCAGCGGGTAGCAGAGGGGGACAGAGGACAGCGGGAAGCAGAGGAGGACATAGGGCAGCAGAGGAGGACAGAGGGAAGCAGAGGAGGACAGAGGGCAGCAGAGGAGGACAGCGGGAAGCAGAGGAGGACATAGGGCAGCAGAGGAGGACAGAGGGCAGCAGAGGAGGACAGGGGGCAGCAGAGGAGGACAGCGGGAAGCAGAGGAGGACAGCGGGAAGCAGAGGAGGACAGCAGGGAAGCAGAGGAGGACAGCAGGGAAGCAGAGGGGGACAGAGGACAGCGGGAAGCAGAGGAGGACATAGGGCAGCAGAGGAGGACAGAGGGCAGCAGAGGAGGACAGAGGGCAGTAGAGGAGGACAGCGGGAAGCACAGGAGGACATAGGGCAGCAGAGGAGGACAACGGGGCAGCAAAGGGAGAACATAGGGCAGCAGAGGAGGACAGCGGGCAGCAGAGGAGGACAGCGGGCAGCAAAGGAGGACAGCGGGTAGCAGAGGGGGACAGAGGACAGCGGGAAGCAGAGGAGGACATAGGGCAGCAGAGGAGGACAGAGGGCAGCAGAGGAGGACAGAGGACAGCGGGAAGCAGAGGAGGACATAGGGCAGCAGAGGAGGACAGAGGGCAGCAGAGGAGGACAGAGGGCAGCAGAGGAGGACACCGGGAAGCAGAGGAGGACAGAGGGCAGCAGAGAAGGACAGAGGGCAGCAGAGGAGGACAGCGGGAAGCAGAGGAGGACAGAGGGCAGCAGAGGGGGACAGCGGGCAGCAGAGGAGGACAGCGGTAAGCAGAGGAGGACAGCAGGGAAGCAGAGGGGGACAGAGGACAGCGGGAAGCAGAGGAGGACATAGGGCAGCAGAGGAGGACAGAGGGCAGCAGAGGAGATCAGAAGGCAGCAGATGAGGACAGCGTGAAGCAGAGGAGGACAGCGGGCAGCAGAGGAGGACAGCGGGTAGCAGAGGGGGACAGAGGACAGCGGGAAGCAGAGGAGGACATAGGGCAGCAGAGGAGGACAGAGGGCAGCAGAGGAGGACAGAGGGCAGCAGAGGAGGACACCGGGAAGCAGAGGAGGACAGAGGGCAGCAGAGAAGGACAGAGGGCAGCAGAGGAGGACAGCGGGAAGCAGAGGAGGACAGAGGGCAGCAGAGGGGGACAGCGGGCAGCAGAGGAGGACAGCGGTAAGCAGAGGAGGACAGCAGGGAAGCAGAGGGGGACAGAGGACAGCGGGAAGCAGAGGAGGACATAGGGCAGCAGAGGAGGACAGAGGGCAGCAGAGGAGGACAGAGGGCAGCAGAGGAGGACAGAGGGCAGCAGAGGAGGACAGAGGGCAGCAGAGGAGGACAGCGGGAAGCAGAGGAGGACATAGGGCAGCAGAGGAGGACAGAGGGCAGCAGAGGAGGACAGCGGGGCAGCAGAGGAGGACAGCTGGAAGCAGAGGAGGACAGAGGACAGCGGGAAGCAGAGGAGGACATAGGGCAGCAGAGGAGGACAGAGGGCAGCAGAGGAGGACAGAGGGCAGCAGAGGAGGACAGCAGGGAAGCAGAGGGGGACAGAGGACAGCGGGAAGCAGAGGAGGACATAGGGCAGCAGAGGAGGACAGAGGGCAGCAGAGGAGGAGAGAGGGCAGCAGAGGAGGAGAGAGGGCAGCAGAGGAGGACACCGGGAAGCAGAGGAGGACATAGGGCAGCAGAGGAGGACAGAGGGCAGCAGAGGAGGACAGAGGGCAGCAGAGGAGGACAGCGGGGCAGCAGAGGAGGACAGCAGGGCAGCAGTGGAGGACAGCGGGGCAGCAGAGGAGGACATAGGGCAGCAGAGGAGGACAGCGGGGCAGCAGAGGAGGACAGCGGGGCAGCAGAGGAGGACAGAGGACAGCGGGAAGCAGAGGAGGACATAGGGCAGCAGAGGAGGACAAAGAGCAGCAGAGGAGGACAGAGGGCAGCAGAGGAGGACAGCGGGGCAGCAGAGGAGGACAGCAGGGCAGCAGAGGAGGACAGTGGGGCAGCAGAGGAGGACAGCGTGCAGCAGAAAGGGGCAGCGGGCAGCAAAGTGACAGAGGGCTGCAGAGGGGGGCAGCATGACAGAGGGCGGCAGAGTGCCTGGGTGCAAAGTTCCTGGATGCAGAGGGGGCAGTGTGACAGAGGGCAGAGGAGGGGGACAGCGTGACAGAGGAGGGGGAAGCAGAGGGGGACAGAGGACAGCGGGAAGCAGAGGAGGACATAGGGCAGCAGAGGAGGACAGAGGGCGGCAAAGGAGGACAGAGGGCAGCAGAGGAGGACAGCGGGAAGCAGAGGAGGACAGAGGGCAGAGAGAAGGACAGAGGGCAGCAGAGGAGGACAGTGGGAAGCAGAGGAGGACATAGGGCAGCAGAGGAGGACAGAGGGCAGCAGAGGAGGACAGAGGGCAGCAGAGGAGAACAGCGGGAAGCAGAGGAGGACATAGGGCAGCAGAGGAGGACAGCGGGGCAGCAGAGGAGGACAGCTGGGCAGCAGAGGAGGACAGAGGACAGCGGGAAGCAGAGGAGGACATAGGGCAGCAGAGGAGGACAGAGGGCAGCAGAGGAGGACAGAGGGCAGCAGAGGAGGACACCGGGAAGCAGAGGAGGACATAGGGCAGCAGAGGGGGACAGCGGGCAGCAGAGGAGGACAGCGGGAAGCAGAGGAGGACAGCGGGAAGCAGAGGAGGACAGCGGGGCAGCAGAGGAGGACAGCGGGGCAGCAGAGGAGGACAGAGGACAGCGGGAAGCAGAGGAGGACATAGGGCAGCAGAGGAGGACAGAGGGCAGCAGAGAAGGACAGAGGGCAGCAGAGGAGGACAGCGGGAAGCAGAGGAGGACAGAGGGCAGCAGAGGGGGACAGCGGGCAGCAGAGGAGGACAGCGGTAAGCAGAGGAGGACAGCAGGGAAGCAGAGGGGGACAGAGGACAGCGGGAAGCAGAGGAGGACATAGGGCAGCAGAGGAGGACAGAGGACAACGGGAAGCAGAGGAGGACATAGGGCAGCAGAGAAGGACAGAGGGCAGCAGAGGAGGACAGAGGGCAGCAGAGGAGGACACCGGGAAGCAGAGGAGGACAGAGGGCAGCAGAGAAGGACAGAGGGCAGCAGAGGAGGACAGCGGGAAGCAGAGGAGGACAGAGGGCAGCAGAGGGGGACAGCGGGCAGCAGAGGAGGACAGCGGTAAGCAGAGGAGGACAGCAGGGAAGCAGAGGAGGACAGCAGGGAAGCATAGGAGGAAAGAGGACAGCGGGAAGCAGAGGAGGACAGAGGGCAGCAGAGGAGGACAGAGGGCAGCAGAGGAGGACAGAGGGCAGCAGAGGAGGACAGAGGGCAGCAGAGGAGGACAGCGGGAAGCAGAGGAGGACAGCAGGGAAGCAGAGGGGGACAGAGGACAGCGGGAAGCAGAGGAGGACATAGGGCAGCAGAGGAGGACAGAGGGCAGCAGAGGAGGACAGAGGGCAGCAGAGGAGGACACCGGGAAGCAGAGGAGGACAGAGGGCAGCAGAGGAGGACACCGGGAAGCAGAGGAGGACAGAGGGCAGCAGAGAAGGACAGAGGGCAGCAGAGGAGGACAGCGGGAAGCAGAGGAGGACAGAGGGCAGCAGAGGGGGACAGCGGGCAGCAGAGGAGGACAGCGGTAAGCAGAGAAGGACAGCAGGGAAGCAGAGGGGGACAGAGGACAGCGGGAAGCAGAGGAGGACATAGGGCAGCAGAGGAGGACAGAGGGCAGCAGAGGAGGACAGAGGGCAGCAGAGGAGGACAGAGGGCAGCAGAGGAGGACAGCGGGAAGCAGAGGAGGACATAGGGCAGCAGAGGAGGACAGAGGGCAGCAGAGGAGGACAGCGGGGCAGCAGAGGAGGACAGCTGGAAGCAGAGGAGGACAGAGGACAGCGGGAAGCAGAGGAGGACATAGGGCAGCAGAGGAGGACAGAGGGCAGCAGAGGAGGACAGAGGGCAGCAGAGGAGGACAGAGGGCAGCAGAGGAGGACAGCAGGGAAGCAGAGGGGGACAGAGGACAGCGGGAAGCAGAGGAGGACATAGGGCAGCAGAGGAGGACAGAGGGCAGCAGAGGAGGAGAGAGGGCAGCAGAGGAGGAGAGAGGGCAGCAGAGGAGGAGAGAGGGCAGCAGAGGAGGACACCGGGAAGCAGAGGAGGACATAGGGCAGCAGAGGAGGACAGAGGGCAGCAGAGGAGGACAGAGGGCAGCAGAGGAGGACAGCGGGGCAGCAGAGGAGGACAGCAGGGCAGCAGTGGAGGACAGCGGGGCAGCAGAGGAGGACATAGGGCAGCAGAGGAGGACAGCGGGGCAGCAGAGGAGGACAGCGGGAAGCAGAGGAGGACAGAGGACAGCGGGAAGCAGAGGAGGACATAGGGCAGCAGAGGAGGACAAAGAGCAGCAGAGGAGGACAGAGGGCAGCAGAGGAGGACAGCGGGGCAGCAGAGGAGGACAGCAGGGCAGCAGAGGAGGACAGTGGGGCAGCAGAGGAGGACAGCGTGCAGCAGAAAGGGGCAGCGGGCAGCAAAGTGACAGAGGGCTGCAGAGGGGGGCAGCATGACAGAGGGCGGCAGAGTGCCTGGGTGCAAAGTTCCTGGATGCAGAGGGGGCAGTGTGACAGAGGGCAGAGGAGGGGGACAGCGTGACAGAGGAGGGGGAAGCAGAGGGGGACAGAGGACAGCGGGAAGCAGAGGAGGACATAGGGCAGCAGAGGAGGACAGCGGTGTCACTCACCGGACTGTGAGTGCTTCTTCCCGGACTATTAGGAACCGTGGACGTCCTCCATCCTGAGGGACTGCGCATGCGCAGCCCTTTCTATACCTCCAGTGTATGTTCCTTTAACTTAATTGGCAGATCAGGCAATCTCCCTATATTAAGCACCTGTGGTCAACACCACGTTGCCTGATCTTGGAGTCTCATTCCCCATGAGTCTCTGAAGGTGTTCCTGTGTTTCCTCGTTTATTCAGCCCAGCTGATTCCTGTGGTTTCCAAACCACTTCTACCTCTGTGGTTTCCAAACCACTTCTGCTACTGTGGTTCCCATACCACTTCTACCATCTACTATATCATCGTGACTGTGAGCTGATTCCTATCCGCTGCCTCCGTGCACTACAGTCTTCTAATCACTTCAACTCTACCATGTATCATTGGGACTGTTAGCTGATGCCTATCCGCTGCCTCCGTGCATTACAGGCTTCAACCACATCCACTCACCTGTTCATGATTGTGACTGCCAGCTGATTCCTATCCGCTGCCTCCGTGCACTACAGGCTTCAACCTGCAACTCGTCTGTGTTTCATCATCGTGACTGCTAGCTGATTCCTATCCGCTGCCTCCGTGCACTACAGTCTTCAACCTGCAACCCGTCTGTGTTTCATCGTGACTGTTTAGCTGATTCCTATCCGCTGCCTCTGTGCGCTTCAGTCTTCAGTCCTTGTCTACTCTACCGTGTTTCCTTGAGTCTGCTGCCACTATTGCTACCCGCTACTCTCCGTGATCATCTGTTCCAGTTCAACTCTGCTCCGGTGTCCCATCGTTACTGCACCTGCTGGTTGCTATTGGTTACCTCCGTGTTCCCGCAGAGACCCGCTGCTGTTACTTCTCAGCGCTACTCATCCATCTACTGCTGATCCGCTCTCCACGCCTTCCTGTGTTCCCTGCTGGTCTACCTACCTGTGCGCTGCACCTGCTAGACCCCTGCTTCACCCATCCAGGGACTTGTATCCTGCTGGCCTCCTGCCCTTCAGGTATCTCTGCACTCCTGTCTGACTGCCTTCTCCTGAACCACGGTATGCATACTTCCCATTGACTGTGCTGTGTATTGCATACCTTGCTGGACTGTGTTGGTTCTCCTCTGGAGTGTACTATCCGCTGAGTCTATTGCCATCATTGACTGTGTTGGTTCTCCTCTGGAGTGTACTATCTGCTGACTCTACTGCCATCATTGACTGTGTTATCTCATGCCGGATTACTTCAAGAGACTTTCTATATTGGCAGTGTTGTTCAGTCATTTATACATTTATATTGTGCATATTACTGTGGATCAAAGTCAAGGTGCCCGTGTATATATTGTGTTGCAGTCTCTCCCCGTGCACCTCCTCACATATATATTCAGTAGTACAACTTGCTAGTGGCAGACCACTGACTCCTGTTTACAGTTTCACCTGTTCCAGTATCCTCTCACATAGCAGTGGTACAACTTGCTAACGCAGACCACTGACTCCCCGGATACCTCCACTTGGATTCCATTCCTTCACTCAGACAGCGGTACAACTTGCTATCCGCAGACCGCTGACTCTCATCACCTCCTCGTTTCTGTTGGACATTCCTCCTCACTATAGCAGTGGTACAACTTGCTACCGCAGACCACTGACTACCTTCACGTGTCCTTTGTCCATACAGTTCCTCGTGTATTACTACCTCCATATTGCCAGTGCTGCTAGTCATAGACTTTCCTGAGCATCTCATCATCTGCTATTTCCTGTTCCGTGATCACCCTGCTACCAGAGTACCATATTACCACCTATACTGCTCTGGTAAGCCTATCACCTGGTGATCCCTGGGTAAAGACTCCTAGTGCCCGTGACAGTAAGATCAGGCCATGACAGACCCAGATACGGAACCTACTGCTAAAGAGATGCTGCAGCATCTGGTCAGCCGTGTGGAGCAACAGGATGCTCGCCAACAGCTGTTACTTCAATGTTACCAATCGTTAACCTCCCAAGGAACATCTGGACAGACTGTTACAGCTAGTATTGAAGCTCCTGTGCTTTCCTCCGTTTCCCCAGTGCCATCCCAGGTGTCTACAGCTCCTACGCTTCACCTGCCTACTCCGTCAAAATATGACGGGGACCCCAAAACTTGTAGAGGTTTCCTTAACCAATGTTCAGTCCATTTTGAACTCCGACCTCAAAATTTTTCTACCCATCGTTCCAGAGTGGCCTATCTTATCTCATTGTTTTCTGGACAAGCCCTGGCTTGGGCCTCCCCTCTGTGGGAAAGAAACGATCCAATTCTACAAGATAGTGCCAAATTCATTTCCACGTTCCGAAGTGTGTTCGATGAACCAGGTCGTGTGACCTCCGCTGCTTCCAGCATTCTTCGTTTGCGACAAGGCTCCCATACAGTAGGACAGTATGTCATTCAATTTAGGATCTTAGCCTCTGAACTTCAGTGGAACACTGAAGCATTAGTTGCCGCCTTCTGGCAGGGGCTCTCCGATAAAATTAAAGATGCACTGACTACCCAAGAGCTTCCTTCGTCACTAGAAGATTTGATCTCTCTTTGCCATCGTGTAGTCATGAGATTTCGTGAAAGAGAATCTGAGAAAACAACTTCTGCTAAAGCACCTCTTCGTTTAAACCCTCAATTTCGTCCAGTTTCACCTTCTGTGATTCCCATGGAGATAGGACGTTCCAAATTATCTTTAGAAGAGAGGAAACGAAGAGTAAAGAATAGACTCTGTATCTATTGTGCTGATTCCACGCATACGCTCAGCTCTTGCCCTAAGAGATCGGGAAATGCCAGGCCCTAACTAGTTCTGGAGAGGTGAAGTTAGGGTCCCTGGAGTCCTCTCCATTGTCTATGAAATCTAAAGTCTGCGCTTTCGATGTTACGATTTCCTTTGCTACCAAATCCTTTGAGTCACAGGCATTGATTGATTCCGGAGCAGCAGGAAATTTCATTTCTAAATCACTAGTGAATCAATGGTCCCTACCAGTGATCACTTTAAAAACACCCATTACTGTGACGGCTATAGATGGATCACGTCTCATCAATGGTCTCATCACCCAGAGTACGTCTCCAGTAACCCTTCAGATTGGTGTACTACACCATGAAGAAATTTCGTTTTTAATTCTTCCTGTTACGACAAGTCCGATTGTCTTAGGCCTTCCATGGCTTCAATGTCACTCTCCCCAGATTGACTGGCGCACCCCTCAAGTTACGTCTTGGGGGCCTGAATGTCACCATCGTTGTCTCTCTCAAGTTATTCCTCTTAAAGTACAGCAATCTTCCATCTCATCGTCCTCCCCGGGACTCCCTCCTCAGTATGCTTCATTTGCCGATGTGTTTGATAAAGCTCAGTCTGAACGTCTTCCTCCTCATCGTTCTTGGGATTGTCCGATCGACCTTCTACCTGGCAAGACTCCTCCCAGGGGTCGGGTCTATCCTCTCTCGTTACCTGAAACTCAAGCCACATCTGAGTACATACAGGAGAATCTCCAGCGTGGGTTCATTCGACCTTCCACCTCTCCCGCTGGAGCTGGGTTCTTCTTCGTCAAAAAGAAGGATGGATCATTACGCCCTTGTATAGATTTTCGTGGACTCAACGCCATTACTATCAAGAATCGGTATCCCATTCCGCTGATCACTGAGCTATTTGATCGCATCAAGGGAGCTCGGATATTTACTAAGTTGGATCTTCGTGGTGCCTACAATTTAATTAGAATCCGTTCCGGTGACGAATGGAAGACCGCGTTTAACACCAGAGATGGGCATTACGAATATTTAGTAATGCCCTTCGGGCTGTGTAATGCCCCCGCGGTTTTCCAGGGTTTCATCAATGAGATCTTTCGGGACTTATTATATGTATGTGTCGTTGTCTACCTGGACGACATATTGATCTTCTCACAGGACCTGCCTTCTCATCACCAACATGTGGCAGAGGTCCTCTCCAGACTACGGAAAAACTCATTGTTCTGTAAATTGGAAAAATGTTCATTCGAGTTACCCCAGATTCCATTCTTGGGGTATATAGTTTCCGGAGTTGGCCTGAAGATGGATCCAGACAAAGTAAATGCTGTACTACATTGGCCTCAGCCAACTACTCTTCGTGCCATCCAGCGTTTTTTAGGTTTTGCCAATTACTATAGACGCTTCATTCAAGACTTCTCATCCATTGCATCTCCCATTGTGGCCTTAACTCGGAAAGGGGCTAATACTAAGCAATGGTCATCTGAGGCTCTCCAAGCCTTTCAAATCCTCAAAGAGTCCTTCTCGTCTGCTCCCATTCTGCGACAACCTGATGTGACACTCCCCTTCTTCCTAGAAGTAGATGCCTCTAATGTGGGCTTAGGAGCTATTCTCTCCCAACGCTCGGAGCAACAAAAATTACATCCTTGTGCCTTCTACTCTCGGGGTCTTCTGCCCGCAGAGAAAAACTATACTATCGGGGACAAGGAGTTGCTGGCCATCAAAGCTGCATTAGAGGAATGGAGATACTTGTTGGAAGGAGCTCGCCATCCTGTGACGATCTTCACGGATCATAAGAACTTGTCATATTTGCAATCTGCTCAATGCTTGAACCCTCGTCAAGCAAGATGGTCTCTTTTCTTTTCCCGTTTTGAATTAATTATAACCTTCAAACCAGCTGCTAAGAACAAGAAAGCTGACGCTCTATCTCGAGCTTTTGTGACGTCCTCTGATGTAGAAGAGGTTCCCAACCATGCTATTCTAGACCCCAAATGTATTTCTCTGGCTGCGTCATCCACCAAAATGCTACCATTTGGGAAGACCCTCGTGCCTCCTACTCTGAGGAGGAAAATCCTTTCGTGGTTCCATGCCTCTCGTTTTTCTGGACACGCCGGTGAACATAAGACCTTTGAGATTCTCTCTCGTAGTTACTGGTGGCCTTCAATGAGGAGAGACGTCAAAGAGTTTATTGCTTCCTGTGATTTATGTTCTCAGTTCAAATCCTCCCGCAGAACTCCAGCAGGGTTGCTGCGACCACTACCCATTCCGTCCAAGCCTTGGACCCATATTAGTATGGATTTCGTTACTGATTTGCCACCAAGTAAGAATCACAATACTATTTGGGTAGTGGTAGACAGATTTTCGAAGATGGCTCATTTCGTCCCTCTGTCCGGTTTACCTTCCTCGTCTACTCTGGCTGAACATTTCATTAAAGAAATCTTCCGCATCCATGGATGTCCGTCTGAGATTGTGTCAGATAGAGGAGTACAATTCGTTTCCAGATTCTGGCGGGCCCTTTGTAAAACCTTGGGCATACGATTAGCACTCTCATCGTCTTACCATCCGCAATCTAACGGACAAACGGAACGAGTCAATCAAGATCTTGAGACTTTTATTAGGATGTTCTCTTCAGCCAACCAAGACAACTGGGTAGAATTGCTCCCTTGGGCTGAATTCGCCCATAACAACATGTACCATGAGTCATCATCCAAAACTCCATTCTTTGTGGTCTACGGTCACCATCCGTCTTTTCCGGAATTTCCTGCCCTCCCGCCCACCCAAGTTCCTGCTGTGGAGACTGCTTGTCAGACCTTCAAAAATATCTGGTCTCAGGTCAAAACCTGTTTAAAGAAGACATCTAACAAATATAAGTCTTTCGCAGATAAGAAGAGGCGGGCTATTCCACCACTAAAAATTGGAGATCGTGTCTGGTTATCTACCAAAAATATTCGTTTGAAGGTTCCATCTATGAAATTCGCCCCTCGTTTTATTGGTCCATATAGGATCATTCAAGTTATCAATCCAGTATGTGTTAAACTTCTTCTTCCTAAGAATCTTCGGATTTCCAATGCCTTCCATGTGTCCTTACTCAAACCTCTTATTATCAATCGTTTCTCGACTCCTCCCTCAGCACCGCAGCCAGTTCAAGTTCATCAGGAGGAGGATTTCGAGATTACTGAGGTATTGGATGCAAAAATTTCGCGAGGAGTCCTCCGTTTCCTCGTTCATTGGAAGGGCTTTGGTCCTGAAGAGCGTTCATGGATCAAAGCTGAAGATCTTAATGCTCCTGCCCTTCTGAAGAAGTTTTATTCCAAAAATCCGGACAAGCCCGGTTCCAGGCGTTCTGTGCCCACCTTTAAAAGGGGGGGTACTGTCACTCACCGGACTGTGAGTGCTTCTTCCCGGACTATTAGGAACCGTGGACGTCCTCCATCCTGAGGGACTGCGCATGCGCAGCCCTTTCTATACCTCCAGTGTATGTTCCTTTAACTTAATTGGCAGATCAGGCAATCTCCCTATATTAAGCACCTGTGGTCAACACCACGTTGCCTGATCTTGGAGTCTCATTCCCCATGAGTCTCTGAAGGTGTTCCTGTGTTTCCTCGTTTATTCAGCCCAGCTGATTCCTGTGGTTTCCAAACCACTTCTACCTCTGTGGTTTCCAAACCACTTCTGCTACTGTGGTTCCCATACCACTTCTACCATCTACTATATCATCGTGACTGTGAGCTGATTCCTATCCGCTGCCTCCGTGCACTACAGTCTTCTAATCACTTCAACTCTACCATGTATCATTGGGACTGTTAGCTGATGCCTATCCGCTGCCTCCGTGCATTACAGGCTTCAACCACATCCACTCACCTGTTCATGATTGTGACTGCCAGCTGATTCCTATCCGCTGCCTCCGTGCACTACAGGCTTCAACCTGCAACTCGTCTGTGTTTCATCATCGTGACTGCTAGCTGATTCCTATCCGCTGCCTCCGTGCACTACAGTCTTCAACCTGCAACCCGTCTGTGTTTCATCGTGACTGTTTAGCTGATTCCTATCCGCTGCCTCTGTGCGCTTCAGTCTTCAGTCCTTGTCTACTCTACCGTGTTTCCTTGAGTCTGCTGCCACTATTGCTACCCGCTACTCTCCGTGATCATCTGTTCCAGTTCAACTCTGCCCCGGTGTCCCATCGTTACTGCACCTGCTGGTTGCTATTGGTTACCTCCGTGTTCCCGCAGAGACCCGCTGCTGTTACTTCTCAGCGCTACTCATCCATCTACTGCTGATCCGCTCTCCACGCCTTCCTGTGTTCCCTGCTGGTCTACCTACCTGTGCGCTGCACCTGCTAGACCCCTGCTTCACCCATCCAGGGACTTGTATCCTGCTGGCCTCCTGCCCTTCAGGTATCTCTGCACTCCTGTCTGACTGCCTTCTCCTGAACCACGGTATGCATACTTCCCATTGACTGTGCTGTGTATTGCATACCTTGCTGGACTGTGTTGGTTCTCCTCTGGAGTGTACTATCCGCTGAGTCTATTGCCATCATTGACTGTGTTGGTTCTCCTCTGGAGTGTACTATCTGCTGACTCTACTGCCATCATTGACTGTGTTATCTCATGCCGGATTACTTCAAGAGACTTTCTATATTGGCAGTGTTGTTCAGTCATTTATACATTTATATTGTGCATATTACTGTGGATCAAAGTCAAGGTGCCCGTGTATATATTGTGTTGCAGTCTCTCCCCGTGCACCTCCTCACATATATATTCAGTAGTACAACTTGCTAGTGGCAGACCACTGACTCCTGTTTACAGTTTCACCTGTTCCAGTATCCTCTCACATAGCAGTGGTACAACTTGCTAACGCAGACCACTGACTCCCCGGATACCTCCACTTGGATTCCATTCCTTCACTCAGACAGCGGTACAACTTGCTATCCGCAGACCGCTGACTCTCATCACCTCCTCGTTTCTGTTGGACATTCCTCCTCACTATAGCAGTGGTACAACTTGCTACCGCAGACCACTGACTACCTTCACGTGTCCTTTGTCCATACAGTTCCTCGTGTATTACTACCTCCATATTGCCAGTGCTGCTAGTCATAGACTTTCCTGAGCATCTCATCATCTGCTATTTCCTGTTCCGTGATCACCCTGCTACCAGAGTACCATATTACCACCTATACTGCTCTGGTAAGCCTATCACCTGGTGATCCCTGGGTAAAGACTCCTAGTGCCCGTGACAAGCGGGAAGCAGAGGAGGACAGAGGGCAGAGAGAAGGACAGAGGGCAGCAGAGGAGGACAGTGGGAAGCAGAGGAGGACATAGGGCAGCAGAGGAGGACAGAGGGCAGCAGAGGAGGACAGAGGGCAGCAGAGGAGGACAGCGGGAAGCAGAGGAGGACATAGGGCAGCAGAGGAGGACAGCGGGGCAGCAGAGGAGGACAGCTGGGCAGCAGAGGAGGACAGAGGACAGCGGGAAGCAGAGGAGGACATAGGGCAGCAGAGGAGGACAGAGGGCAGCAGAGGAGGACAGAGGGCAGCAGAGGAGGACACCGGGAAGCAGAGGAGGACATAGGGCAGCAGAGGGGGACAGCGGGCAGCAGAGGAGGACAGCGGGAAGCAGAGGAGGACAGCGGGAAGCAGATGAGGACAGCGGGAAGCAGAGGAGGACAGCGGGGCAGCAGAGGAGGACAGCGGGGCAGCAGAGGAGGACAGAGGACAGCGGGAAGCAGAGGAGGACATAGGGCAGCAGAGGAGGACAGAGGGCAGCAGAGAAGGACAGAGGGCAGCAGAGGAGGGCAGCGGGAAGCAGAGGAGGACAGAGGGCAGCAGAGGTGGACAGCGGGCAGCAGAGGAGGACAGCGGTAAGCAGAGGAGGACAGCAGGGAAGCAGAGGGGGACAGAGGACAGCGGGAAGCAGAGGAGGACATAGGGCAGCAGAGGAGGACAGAGGAGAGCGGGAAGCAGAGGAGGACATAGGGCAGCAGAGAAGGACAGAGGGCAGCAGAGGAGGACAGAGGGCAGCAGAGGAGGACACCGGGAAGCAGAGGAGGACAGAGGGCAGCAGAGAAGGACAGAGGGCAGCAGAGGAGGACAGCGGGAAGCAGAGGAGGACAGAGGGCAGCAGAGGGGGACAGCGGGCAGCAGAGGAGGACAGCGGTAAGCAGAGGAGGACAGCAGGGAAGCAGAGGAGGACAGCAGGGAAGCAGAGGAGGAAAGAGGACAGCGGGAAGCAGAGGAGGACAGAGGGCAGCAGAGGAGGACAGAGGGCAGCAGAGGAGGACAGAGGGCAGCAGAGGAGGACAGAGGGCAGCAGAGGAGGACAGCGGGAAGCAGAGGAGGACATAGGGCAGCAGAGGAGGACAGAGGGCAGCAGAGGAGGACAGCGGGGCAGCAGAGGAGGACAGCGGGAAGCAGAGGAGGACATAGGGCAGCAGAGGAGGACATAGGGCAGCAGAGGAGGACAGAGGGCAGCAGAGGAGGACAGCAGGGAAGCAGAGGGGGGACAGAGGACAGCGGGAAGCAGAGGAGGACATAGGGCAGCAGAGGAGGACAGAGGGCAGCAGAGGAGGAGAGAGGGCAGCAGAGGAGGACACCGGGAAGCAGAGGAGGACATAGGGCAGCAGAGGAGGACAGAGGGCAGCAGAGGAGGACAGAGGGCAGCAGAGGAGGACAGCGGGGCAGCAGAGGAGGACAGCGGGGCAGCAGAGGAGGACAGCAGGGCAGCAGTGGAGGACAGCGGGGCAGCAGAGGAGGACATAGGGCAGCAGAGGAGGACAGAGGGCAGCAGAGGAGGACAGAGGGCAGCAGAGGAGGACACCGGGAAGCAGAGGAGGACAGAGGGCAGCAGAGAAGGACAGAGGGCAGCAGAGGAGGACAGCGGGAAGCAGAGGAGGACAGAGGGCAGCAGAGGGGGACAGCGGGCAGCAGAGGAGGACAGCGGTAAGCAGAGGAGGACAGCAGGGAAGCAGAGGGGGACAGAGGACAGCGGGAAGCAGAGGAGGACATAGGGCAGCAGAGGAGGACAGAGGGCAGCAGAGGAGATCAGAAGGCAGCAGAGGAGGACAGCGTTGAAGCAGAGGAGGACAGCGGGCAGCAGAGGAGGACAGCGGGTAGCAGAGGGGGACAGAGGACAGCGGGAAGCAGAGGAGGACATAGGGCAGCAGAGGAGGACAGAGGGCAGCAGAGGAGGACAGAGGACAGCGGGAAGCAGAGGAGGACATAGGGCAGCAGAGGAGGACAGAGGGCAGCGGAGGAGGAGAGAGGGCAGCAGAGGAGGACACCGGGAAGCAGAGGAGGACAGAGGGCAGCAGAGGAGGACAGTGGGGCAGCAGAGGAGGACAGCGTGCAGCAGAAAGGGGCAGCGGTCAGCAAAGTGACAGAGGGCTGCAGAGGGGGGCAGCATGACAGAGGGCGGCAGAGTGCCTGGGTGCAAAGTTCCTGGATGCAGAGGGGGCAGTGTGACAGAGGGCAGAGGAGGGGGACAGCGTGACAGAGGAGGGGGAAGCAGAGGGGGACAGAGGACAGCGGGAAGCAGAGGAGGACATAGGGCAGCAGAGGAGGACAGAGGGCGGCAAAGGAGGACAGAGGGCAGCAGAGGAGGACAGCGGGAAGCAGAGGAGGACAGAGGGCAGCAGAGAAGGACAGAGGGCAGCAGAGGAGGACAGTGGGAAGCAGAGGAGGACATAGGGCAGCAGAGGAGGACAGAGGGCAGCAGAGGAGACAGAGGACAGAGGGCAGTAGAGGAGGACAGCGGGAAGCAGAGGAGGACATAGGGCAGCAGAGGAGGACAGCGGGGCAGCAGAGGAGGACATAGGGCAGCAGAGGAGGACAGAGGGCAGCAGAGGAGGACAGAGGGCAGCAGAGGAGGACACCGGGAAGCAGAGGAGGACAGAGGGCAGCAGAGGGGGACAGCGGGCAGCAGAGGGGGACAGCGGGAAGCAGAGGAGGACAGCGGGAAGCAGAGGAGGACAGCGGGAAGCAGAGGAGGACAGCGGGGCAGCAGAGGAGGACAGAGGACAGCGGGAAGCAGAGGAGGACATAGGGCAGCAGAGGAGGACAGAGGGCAGCAGAGAAGGACAGAGGGCAGCAGAGGAGGACAGCGGGAAGCAGAGGAGGACAGAGGGCAGCAGAGGGGGACAGCGGGCAGCAGAGGAGGACAGCGGTAAGCAGAGGAGGACAGCAGGGAAGCAGAGGAGGACAGCAGGGAAGCAGAGGAGGAAAGAGGACAGCGGGAAGCAGAGGAGGACAGAGGGCAGCAGAGGAGGACAGAGGGCAGCAGAGGAGGACAGAGGGCAGCAGAGGAGGACAGCGGGAAGCAGAGGAGGACATAGGGCAGCAGAGGAGGACAGAGGGCAGCAGAGGAGGACAGCGGGGCAGCAGAGGAGGACAGCGGGAAGCAGAGGAGGACAGAGGACAGCGGGAAGCAGAGGAGGACATAGGGCAGCAGAGGAGGACATAGGGCAGCAGAGGAGGGACAGAGGGCAGCAGAGGAGGACAGCAGGGAAGCAGAGGGGGACAGAGGACAGCGGGAAGCAGAGGAGGACATAGGGCAGCAGAGGAGGACAGAGGGCAGCAGAGGAGGAGAGAGGGCAGCAGAGGAGGACACCGGGAAGCAGAGGAGGACATAGGGCAGCAGAGGAGGACAGAGGGCAGCAGAGGAGGACAGAGGGCAGCAGAGGAGGACAGCGGGGCAGCAGAGGAGGACAGCGGGGCAGCAGAGGAGGACAGCAGGGCAGCAGTGGAGGACAGCGGGGCAGCAGAGGAGGACATAGGGCAGCAGAGGAGGACAGAGGGCAGCAGAGTAGGACAGAGGGGCAGCAGAGGAGGACACCGGGAAGCAGAGGAGGACAGAGGGCAGCAGAGAAGGACAGAGGGCAGCAGAGGAGGACAGCGGGAAGCAGAGGAGGACAGAGGGCAGCAGAGGGGGACAGCGGGCAGCAGAGGAGGACAGCGGTAAGCAGAGGAGGACAGCAGGGAAGCAGAGGGGGACAGAGGACAGCGGGAAGCAGAGGAGGACATAGGGCAGCAGAGGAGGACAGAGGGCAGCAGAGGAGATCAGAAGGCAGCAGAGGAGGACAGCATGAAGCAGAGAAGGACAGCGGGCAGCAGAGGAGGACAGCGGGTAGCAGAGGGGGACAGAGGACAGCGGGAAGCAGAGGAGGACATAGGGCAGCAGAGGAGGACAGAGGGCAGCAGAGGAGGACAGAGGACAGCGGGAAGCAGAGGAGGACATAGGGCAGCAGAGGAGGACAGAGGGCAGCGGAGGAGGAGAGAGGGCAGCAGAGGAGGACACCGGGAAGCAGAGGAGGACAGAGGGCAGCAGAGGAGGACAGTGGGGCAGCAGAGGAGGACAGCGTGCAGCAGAAGGGGCAGCGGGCAGCAAAGGTGACAGAGGGCTGCAGAGGGGGGCAGCATGAAAGAGGGCGGCAGAGTGCCTGGGTGCAAAGTTCCTGGATGCAGAGGGGGCAGTGTGACAGAGGGCAGAGGAGGGGGACAGCGTGACAGAGGAGGGGAAAGCAGAGGGGGACAGAGGACAGCGGGAAGCAGAGGAGGACATAGGGCAGCAGAGGAGGACAGAGGGCGGCAAATGAGGACAGAGGGCAGCAGAGGAGGACAGCGGGAAGCAGAGGAGGACAGAGGGCAGCAGAGAAGGACAGAGGGCAGCAGAGGAGGACAGTGGGAAGCAGAGGAGGACATAGGGCAGCAGAGGAGGACAGAGGGCAGCAGAGGAGGACAGAGGGCAGTAGAGGAGGACAGCGGGAAGCAGAGGAGGACATAGGGCAGCAGAGGAGGACAGCGGGGCAGCAGAGGAGGACAGCTGGGCAGCAGAGGAGGACAGAGGACAGCGGGAAGCAGAGGAGGACATAGGGCAGCAGAGGAGGACAGAGGGCAGCAGAGGAGGACAGAGGGCAGCAGAGGAGGACACCGGGAAGCAGAGGAGGACAGAGGGCAGCAGAGGGGGACAGCGGGCAGCAGAGGAGGACAGCGGGAAGCAGAGGAGGACAGCAGGAAGCAGAGGAGGACAGCGGGAAGCAGAGGAGGACAGCGGGGCAGCAGAGGAGGACAGAGGACAGCGGGAAGCAGAGGAGGACATAGGGCAGCAGAGGAGGACAGAGGGCAGCAGAGGAGGACAGCGGGAAGCAGAGGAGGACATAGGGCAGCAGAGGAGGACAGAGGGCAGCAGAGGAGGACAGCGGGGCAGCAGAGGAGGACAGCTGGAAGCAGAGGAGGACAGAGGACAGCGGGAAGCAGAGGAGGACATAGGGCAGCAGAGGAGGACAGAGGGCAGCAGAGGAGGACAGAGGGCAGCAGAGGAGGACAGAGGGCAGCAGAGGAGGACAGCAGGGAAGCAGAGGGGGACAGAGGACAGCGGGAAGCAGAGGAGGACATAGGGCAGCAGAGGAGGACAGAGGGCAGCAGAGGAGGAGAGAGGGCAGCAGAGGAGGAGAGAGGGCAGCAGAGGAGGAGAGAGGGCAGCAGAGGAGGACACCGGGAAGCAGAGGAGGACATAGGGCAGCAGAGGAGGACAGAGGGCAGCAGAGGAGGACAGAGGGCAGCAGAGGAGGACAGCGGGGCAGCAGAGGAGGACAGCAGGGCAGCAGTGGAGGACAGCGGGGCAGCAGAGGAGGACATAGGGCAGCAGAGGAGGACAGCGGGGCAGCAGAGGAGGACAGCGGGAAGCAGAGGAGGACAGAGGACAGCGGGAAGCAGAGGAGGACATAGGGCAGCAGAGGAGGACAAAGAGCAGCAGAGGAGGACAGAGGGCAGCAGAGGAGGACAGCGGGGCAGCAGAGGAGGACAGCAGGGCAGCAGAGGAGGACAGTGGGGCAGCAGAGGAGGACAGCGTGCAGCAGAAAGGGGCAGCGGGCAGCAAAGTGACAGAGGGCTGCAGAGGGGGGCAGCATGACAGAGGGCGGCAGAGTGCCTGGGTGCAAAGTTCCTGGATGCAGAGGGGGCAGTGTGACAGAGGGCAGAGGAGGGGGACAGCGTGACAGAGGAGGGGGAAGCAGAGGGGGACAGAGGACAGCGGGAAGCAGAGGAGGACATAGGGCAGCAGAGGAGGACAGCGGGAAGCAGAGGAGGACAGAGGGCAGAGAGAAGGACAGAGGGCAGCAGAGGAGGACAGTGGGAAGCAGAGGAGGACATAGGGCAGCAGAGGAGGACAGAGGGCAGCAGAGGAGGACAGAGGGCAGCAGAGGAGGACAGCGGGAAGCAGAGGAGGACATAGGGCAGCAGAGGAGGACAGCGGGGCAGCAGAGGAGGACAGCTGGGCAGCAGAGGAGGACAGAGGACAGCGGGAAGCAGAGGAGGACATAGGGCAGCAGAGGAGGACAGAGGGCAGCAGAGGAGGACAGAGGGCAGCAGAGGAGGACACCGGGAAGCAGAGGAGGACATAGGGCAGCAGAGGGGGACAGCGGGCAGCAGAGGAGGACAGCGGGAAGCAGAGGAGGACAGCGGGAAGCAGATGAGGACAGCGGGAAGCAGAGGAGGACAGTGGGGCAGCAGAGGAGGACAGCGGGGCAGCAGAGGAGGACAGAGGACAGCGGGAAGCAGAGGAGGACATAGGGCAGCAGAGGAGGACAGAGGGCAGCAGAGAAGGACAGAGGGCAGCAGAGGAGGACAGCGGGAAGCAGAGGAGGACAGAGGGCAGCAGAGGTGGACAGCGGGCAGCAGAGGAGGACAGCGGTAAGCAGAGGAGGACAGCAGGGAAGCAGAGGGGGACAGAGGACAGCGGGAAGCAGAGGAGGACATAGGGCAGCAGAGGAGGACAGAGGACAGCGGGAAGCAGAGGAGGACATAGGGCAGCAGAGAAGGACAGAGGGCAGCAGAGGAGGACAGAGGGCAGCAGAGGAGGACACCGGGAAGCAGAGGAGGACAGAGGGCAGCAGAGAAGGACAGAGGGCAGCAGAGGAGGACAGTGGGAAGCAGAGGAGGACAGAGGGCAGCAGAGGGGGACAGCGGGCAGCAGAGGAGGACAGCGGTAAGCAGAGGAGGACAGCAGGGAAGCAGAGGAGGACAGCAGGGAAGCAGAGGAGGAAAGAGGACAGCGGGAAGCAGAGGAGGACAGAGGGCAGCAGAGGAGGACAGAGGGCAGCAGAGGAGGACAGAGGGCAGCAGAGGAGGACAGAGGGCAGCAGAGGAGGACAGCGGGAAGCAGAGGAGGACATAGGGCAGCAGAGGAGGACAGAGGGCAGCAGAGGAGGACAGCGGGGCAGCAGAGGAGGACAGCGGGAAGAAGAGGAGGACAGAGGACAGCGGGAAGCAGAGGAGGACATAGGGCAGCAGAGGAGGACATAGGGCAGCAGAGGAGGACAGAGGGCAGCAGAGGAGGACAGCAGGGAAGCAGAGGGGGACAGAGGACAGCGGGAAGCAGAGGAGGACATAGGGCAGCAGAGGAGGACAGAGGGCAGCAGAGGAGGAGAGAGGGCAGCAGAGGAGGACACCGGGAAGCAGAGGAGGACATAGGGCAGCAGAGGAGGACAGAGGGCAGCAGAGGAGGACAGAGGGCAGCAGAGGAGGACAGCGGGGCAGCAGAGGAGGACAGCGGGGCAGCAGAGGAGGACAGCAGGGCAGCAGTGGAGGACAGCGGGGCAGCAGAGGAGGACATAGGGCAGCAGAGGAGGACAGAGGGCAGCAGAGGAGGACAGAGGGCAGCAGAGGAGGACACCGGGAAGCAGAGGAGGACAGAGGGCAGCAGAGAAGGACAGAGGGCAGCAGAGGAGGACAGCGGGAAGCAGAGGAGGACAGAGGGCAGCAGAGGGGGACAGCGGGCAGCAGAGGAGGACAGCGGTAAGCAGAGGAGGACAGCAGGGAAGCAGAGGGGGACAGAGGACAGCGGGAAGCAGAGGAGGACATAGGGCAGCAGAGGAGGACAGAGGGCAGCAGAGGAGATCAGAAGGCAGCAGAGGAGGACAGCGTGAAGCAGAGGAGGACAGCGGGCAGCAGAGGAGGACAGCGGGTAGCAGAGGGGGACAGAGGACAGCGGGAAGCAGAGGAGGACATAGGGCAGCAGAGGAGGACAGAGGGCAGCAGAGGAGGACAGAGGACAGCGGGAAGCAGAGGAGGACATAGGGCAGCAGAGGAGGACAGAGGGCAGCGGAGGAGGACAGAGGGCAGCAGAGGAGGACACCGGGAAGCAGAGGAGGACAGAGGGCAGCAGAGGAGGACAGTGGGGCAGCAGAGGAGGACAGCGTGCAGCAGAAAGGGGCAGCGGGCAGCAAAGTGACAGAGGGCTGCAGAGGGGGGCAGCATGACAGAGGGCGGCAGAGTGCCTGGGTGCAAAGTTCCTGGATGCAGAGGGGGCAGTGTGACAGAGGGCAGAGGATGGGGACAGCGTGACAGAGGAGGGGGAAGCAGAGGGGGACAGAGGACAGCGGGAAGCAGAGGAGGACATAGGGCAGCAGAGGAGGACAGAGGGCAGCAGAGGAGGACACCGGGAAGCAGAGGAGGACAGAGGGCAGCAGAGAAGGACAGAGGGCAGCAGAGGAGGACAGCGGGAAGCAGAGGAGGACAGAGGGCAGCAGAGGAGGACAGAGGGCAGCAGAGGGGGACAGCGGGCAGCAGAGAAGGACAGAGGGCAGCAGAGGAGGACAGTGGGAAGCAGAGGAGGACATAGGGCAGCAGAGGAGGACAGAGGGCAGCAGAGGAGGACAGAGGGCAGTAGAGGAGGACAGCGGGAAGCAGAGGAGGACATAGGGCAGCAGAGGAGGACAGCGGGGCAGCAGAGGAGGACAGCTGGGCAGCAGAGGAGGACAGAGGACAGCGGGAAGCAGAGGAGGACAGCGGGGCAGCAGAGGAGGACAGATGGAAGCAGAGGAGGACAGAGGACAGCGGGAAGCAGAGGAGGACATAGGGCAGCAGAGGAGGACAGAGGGCAGCAGAGGAGGACAGAGGGCAGCAGAGGAGGAGGACAGCAGGGAAGCAGAGGGGGACAGAGGACAGCGGGAAGCAGATTAGGACATAGGGCAGCAGAGGAGGACAGAGGGCAGCAGAGGAGGAGAGAGGGCAGCAGAGGAGGAGAGAGGGCAGCAGAGGAGGACACCGGGAAGCAGAGGAGGACATAGAGCAGCAGAGGAGGACAGAGGGCAGCAGAGGAGGACAGAGGACAGCGGGAAGCAGAGGAGGACATAGGGCAGCAGAGGAGGACAGAGGGCAGCGGAGGAGGACAGAGGGCAGCAGAGGAGGACACCGGGAAGCAGAGGAGGACAGAGGGCAGCAGAGGAGGACAGTGGGGCAGCAGAGGAGGACAGCGTGCAGCAGAAAGGGGCAGCGGGCAGCAAAGTGACAGAGGGCTGCAGAGGGGGGCAGCATGACAGAGGGCGGCAGAGTGCCTGGGTGCAAAGTTCCTGGATGCAGAGGGGGCAGTGTGACAGAGGGCAGAGGATGGGGACAGCGTGACAGAGGAGGGGGGAAGCAGAGGGGGACAGAGGACAGCGGGAAGCAGAGGAGGACATAGGGCAGCAGAGGAGGACAGAGGGCGGCAAAGGAGGACAGAGGGCAGCAGAGGAGGACAGCGGGAAGCAGAGGAGGACAGAGGGCAGCAGAGAAGGACAGAGGGCAGCAGAGGAGGACAGTGGGAAGCAGAGGAGGACATAGGGCAGCAGAGGAGGACAGAGGGCAGCAGAGGAGGACAGAGGGCAGTAGAGGAGGACAGCGGGAAGCAGAGGAGGACATAGGGCAGCAGAGGAGGACAGCGGGGCAGCAGAGGAGGACAGCTGGGCAGCAGAGGAGGACAGAGGACAGCGGGAAGCAGAGGAGGACATAGGGCAGCAGAGGAGGACAGAGGGCAGCAGAGGAGGACAGAGGGGCAGCAGAGGAGGACACCGGGAAGCAGAGGAGGACAGAGGGCAGCAGAGAAGGACAGAGGTCAGCAGAGGAGGACAGCGGGAAGCAGAGGAGGACAGAGGGCAGCAGAGGAGGACAGAGGGCAGCAGAGGGGGACAGCGGGCAGCAGAGAAGGACAGAGGGCAGCAGAGGAGGACAGTGGGAAGCAGAGGAGGACATAGGGCAGCAGAGGAGGACAGAGGGCAGCAGAGGAGGACAGAGGGCAGTAGAGGAGGACAGCGGGAAGCAGAGGAGGACATAGGGCAGCAGAGGAGGACAGCGGGGCAGCAGAGGAGGACAGCTGGGCAGCAGAGGAGGACAGAGGACAGCGGGAAGCAGAGGAGGACAGCGGGGCAGCAGAGGAGGACAGATGGAAGCAGAGGAGGGACAGAGGACAGCGGGAAGCAGAGGAGGACATAGGGCAGCAGAGGAGGACAGAGGGCAGCAGAGGAGGACAGAGGGCAGCAGAGGAGGACAGCAGGGAAGCAGAGGGGGACAGAGGACAGCGGGAAGCAGATTAGGACATAGGGCAGCAGAGGAGGACAGAGGGCAGCAGAGGAGGAGAGAGGGCAGCAGAGGAGGAGAGAGGGCAGCAGAGGAGGACACCGGGAAGCAGAGGAGGACATAGAGCAGCAGAGGAGGACAGAGGGCAGCAGAGGAGGACAGAGGGCAGCGGAGGAGGACAGAGGGCAGCAGAGGAGGACACCGGGAAGCAGAGGAGGACAGAGGGCAGCAGAGGAGGACAGTGGGGCAGCAGAGGAGGACAGCGTGCAGCAGAAAGGGGCAGCGGGCAGCAAAGTGACAGAGGGCTGCAGAGGGGGGCAGCATGACAGAGGGCGGCAGAGTGCCTGGGTGCAAAGTTCCTGGATGCAGAGGGGGCAGTGTGACAGAGGGCAGAGGATGGGGACAGCGTGACAGAGGAGGGGAAGCAGAGGGGGACAGAGGACAGCGGGAAGCAGAGGAGGACATAGGGCAGCAGAGGAGGACAGAGGGCAGCAGAGAAGGACAGAGGGCAGCAGAGGAGGACAGCGGGAAGCAGAGGAGGACAGAGGGCAGCAGAGGTGGACAGCGGGCAGCAGAGGAGGACAGCGGTAAGCAGAGGAGGACAGCAGGGAAGCAGAGGGGGACAGAGGACAGCGGGAAGCAGAGGAGGACATAGGGCAGCAGAGGAGGACAGAGGACAGCGGGAAGCAGAGGAGGACATAGGGCAGCAGAGAAGGACAGAGGGCAGCAGAGGAGGACAGAGGGCAGCAGAGGAGGACAGAGGGCAGCAGAGGAGGACACCGGGAAGCAGAGGAGGACAGAGGGCAGCAGAGAAGGACAGAGGGCAGCAGAGGAGGACAGCGGGAAGCAGAGGAGGACAGAGGGCAGCAGAGGGGGACAGCGGGCAGCAGAGGAGGACAGCGGTAAGCAGAGGAGGACAGCAGGGAAGCAGAGGAGGACAGCAGGGAAGCAGAGGAGGAAAGAGGACAGCGGGAAGCAGAGGAGGACAGAGGGCAGCAGAGGAGGACAGAGGGCAGCAGAGGAGGACAGAGGGCAGCAGAGGAGGACAGAGGGCAGCAGAGGAGGACAGCGGGAAGCAGAGGAGGACATAGGGCAGCAGAGGAGGACAGAGGGCAGCAGAGGAGGACAGCGGGGCAGCAGAGGAGGACAGCGGGAAGCAGAGGAGGACAGAGGACAGCGGGAAGCAGAGGAGGACATAGGGCAGCAGAGGAGGACATAGGGCAGCAGAGGAGGACAGAGGGCAGCAGAGGAGGACAGCAGGGAAGCAGAGGGGGACAGAGGACAGCGGGAAGCAGAGGAGGACATAGGGCAGCAGAGGAGGACAGAGGGCAGCAGAGGAGGAGAGAGGGCAGCAGAGGAGGACACCGGGAAGCAGAGGAGGACATAGGGCAGCAGAGGAGGACAGAGGGCAGCAGAGGAGGACAGAGGGGCAGCAGAGGAGGACAGCGGGGCAGCAGAGGAGGACAGCAGGGCAGCAGTGGAGGACAGCGGGGCAGCAGAGGAGGACATAGGGCAGCAGAGGAGGACAGAGGGCAGCAGAGGAGGACAGAGGGCAGCAGAGGAGGACACCGGGAAGCAGAGGAGGACAGAGGGCAGCAGAGAAGGACAGAGGGCAGCAGAGGAGGACAGCGGGAAGCAGAGGAGGACAGAGGGCAGCAGAGGGGGACAGCGGGCAGCAGAGGAGGACAGCGGTAAGCAGAGGAGGACAGCAGGGAAGCAGAGGGGGACAGAGGACAGCGGGAAGCAGAGGAGGACATAGGGCAGCAGAGGAGGACAGAGGGCAGCAGAGGAGATCAGAAGGCAGCAGAGGAGGACAGCGTGAAGCAGAGGAGGACAGCGGGCAGCAGAGGAGGACAGCGGGTAGCAGAGGGGGACAGAGGACAGCGGGAAGCAGAGGAGGACATAGGGCAGCAGAGGAGGACAGAGGGCAGCAGAGGAGGACAGAGGACAGCGGGAAGCAGAGGAGGACATAGGGCAGCAGAGGAGGACAGAGGGCAGCGGAGGAGGACAGAGGGCAGCAGAGGAGGACACCGGGAAGCAGAGGAGGACAGAGGGCAGCAGAGGAGGACAGTGGGGCAGCAGAGGAGGACAGCGTGCAGCAGAAAGGGGCAGCGGGCAGCAAAGTGACAGAGGGCTGCAGAGGGGGGCAGCATGACAGAGGGCGGCAGAGTGCCTGGGTGCAAAGTTCCTGGATGCAGAGGGGGCAGTGTGACAGAGGGCAGAGGATGGGGACAGCGTGACAGAGGAGGGGGAAGCAGAGGGGGACAGAGGACAGCGGGAAGCAGAGGAGGACATAGGGCAGCAGAGGAGGACAGAGGGCGGCAAAGGAGGACAGAGGGCAGCAGAGGAGGACAGCGGGAAGCAGAGGAGGACAGAGGGCAGCAGAGAAGGACAGAGGGCAGCAGAGGAGGACAGTGGGAAGCAGAGGAGGACATAGGGCAGCAGAGGAGGACAGAGGGCAGCAGAGGAGGACAGAGGGCAGTAGAGGAGGACAGCGGGAAGCAGAGGAGGACATAGGGCAGCAGAGGAGGACAGCGGGGCAGCAGAGGAGGACAGCTGGGCAGCAGAGGAGGACAGAGGACAGCGGGAAGCAGAGGAGGACATAGGGCAGCAGAGGAGGACAGAGGGCAGCAGAGGAGGACAGAGGGCAGCAGAGGAGGACACCGGGAAGCAGAGGAGGACAGAGGGCAGCAGAGAAGGACAGAGGGCAGCAGAGGAGGACAGCGGGAAGCAGAGGAGGACAGAGGGCAGCAGAGGAGGACAGAGGGCAGCAGAGGGGGACAGCGGGCAGCAGAGAAGGACAGAGGGCAGCAGAGGAGGACAGTGGGAAGCAGAGGAGGACATAGGGCAGCAGAGGAGGACAGAGGGCAGCAGAGGAGGACAGAGGGCAGTAGAGGAGGACAGCGGGAAGCAGAGGAGGACATAGGGCAGCAGAGGAGGACAGCGGGGCAGCAGAGGAGGACAGCTGGGCAGCAGAGGAGGACAGAGGACAGCGGGAAGCAGAGGAGGACAGCGGGGCAGCAGAGGAGGACAGATGGAAGCAGAGGAGGACAGAGGACAGCGGGAAGCAGAGGAGGACATAGGGCAGCAGAGGAGGACAGAGGGCAGCAGAGGAGGACAGAGGGCAGCAGAGGAGGACAGCAGGGAAGCAGAGGGGGACAGAGGACAGCGGGAAGCAGATTAGGACATAGGGCAGCAGAGGAGGACAGAGGGCAGCAGAGGAGGAGAGAGGGCAGCAGAGGAGGAGAGAGGGCAGCAGAGGAGGACACCGGGAAGCAGAGGAGGACATAGAGCAGCAGAGGAGGACAGAGGGCAGCAGAGGAGGACAGAGGACAGCGGGAAGCAGAGGAGGACATAGGGCAGCAGAGGAGGACAGAGGGCAGCGGAGGAGGACAGAGGGCAGCAGAGGAGGACACCGGGAAGCAGAGGAGGACAGAGGGCAGCAGAGGAGGACAGTGGGGCAGCAGAGGAGGACAGCGTGCAGCAGAAAGGGGCAGCGGGCAGCAAAGTGACAGAGGGCTGCAGAGGGGGGCAGCATGACAGAGGGCGGCAGAGTGCCTGGGTGCAAAGTTCCTGGATGCAGAGGGGGCAGTGTGACAGAGGGCAGAGGATGGGGACAGCGTGACAGAGGAGGGGGAAGCAGAGGGGGACAGAGGACAGCGGGAAGCAGAGGAGGACATAGGGCAGCAGAGGAGGACAGAGGGCGGCAAAGGAGGACAGAGGGCAGCAGAGGAGGACAGCGGGAAGCAGAGGAGGACAGAGGGCAGCAGAGAAGGACAGAGGGCAGCAGAGGAGGACAGTGGGAAGCAGAGGAGGACATAGGGCAGCAGAGGAGGACAGAGGGCAGCAGAGGAGGACAGAGGGCAGTAGAGGAGGACAGCGGGAAGCAGAGGAGGACATAGGGCAGCAGAGGAGGACAGCGGGGCAGCAGAGGAGGACAGCTGGGCAGCAGAGGAGGACAGAGGACAGCGGGAAGCAGAGGAGGACATAGGGCAGCAGAGGAGGACAGAGGGCAGCAGAGGAGGACAGAGGGCAGCAGAGGAGGACACCGGGAAGCAGAGGAGGACAGAGGGCAGCAGAGAAGGACAGAGGGCAGCAGAGGAGGACAGCGGGAAGCAGAGGAGGACAGAGGGCAGCAGAGGAGGACAGAGGGCAGCAGAGGGGGACAGCGGGCAGCAGAGAAGGACAGAGGGCAGCAGAGGAGGACAGTGGGAAGCAGAGGAGGACATAGGGCAGCAGAGGAGGACAGAGGGCAGCAGAGGAGGACAGAGGGCAGTAGAGGAGGACAGCGGGAAGCAGAGGAGGACATAGGGCAGCAGAGGAGGACAGCGGGGCAGCAGAGGAGGACAGCTGGGCAGCAGAGGAGGACAGAGGACAGCGGGAAGCAGAGGAGGACAGCGGGGCAGCAGAGGAGGACAGATGGAAGCAGAGGAGGACAGAGGACAGCGGGAAGCAGAGGAGGACATAGGGCAGCAGAGGAGGACAGAGGGCAGCAGAGGAGGACAGAGGGCAGCAGAGGAGGACAGCAGGGAAGCAGAGGGGGACAGAGGACAGCGGGAAGCAGATTAGGACATAGGGCAGCAGAGGAGGACAGAGGGCAGCAGAGGAGGAGAGAGGGCAGCAGAGGAGGAGAGAGGGCAGCAGAGGAGGACACCGGGAAGCAGAGGAGGACATAGAGCAGCAGAGGAGGACAGAGGGCAGCAGAGGAGGACAGAGGGCAGCGGAGGAGGACAGAGGGCAGCAGAGGAGGACACCGGGAAGCAGAGGAGGACAGAGGGCAGCAGAGGAGGACAGTGGGGCAGCAGAGGAGGACAGCGTGCAGCAGAAAGGGGCAGCGGGCAGCAAAGTGACAGAGGGCTGCAGAGGGGGGCAGCATGACAGAGGGCGGCAGAGTGCCTGGGTGCAAAGTTCCTGGATGCAGAGGGGGCAGTGTGACAGAGGGCAGAGGATGGGGACAGCGTGACAGAGGAGGGGGAAGCAGAGGGGGACAGAGGACAGCGGGAAGCAGAGGAGGACATAGGGCAGCAGAGGAGGACAGAGGGCGGCAAAGGAGGACAGAGGGCAGCAGAGGAGGACAGCGGGAAGCAGAGGAGGACAGAGGGCAGCAGAGAAGGACAGAGGGCAGCAGAGGAGGACAGTGGGAAGCAGAGGAGGACATAGGGCAGCAGAGGAGGACAGAGGGCAGCAGAGGAGGACAGAGGGCAGTAGAGGAGGACAGCGGGAAGCAGAGGAGGACATAGGGCAGCAGAGGAGGACAGCGGGGCAGCAGAGGAGGACAGCTGGGCAGCAGAGGAGGACAGAGGACAGCGGGAAGCAGAGGAGGACATAGGGCAGCAGAGGAGGACAGAGGGCAGCAGAGGAGGACAGAGGGCAGCAGAGGAGGACACCGGGAAGCAGAGGAGGACAGAGGGCAGCAGAAGGGGACAGCGGGCAGCAGAGGAGGACAGCGGGAAGCAGAGGAGGACAGCGGGAAGCAGAGGAGGACAGCGGGAAGCAGAGGAGGACAGCGGGAAGCAGAGGAGGACAGCGGGGCAGCAGAGGACAGAGGACAGCGGGAAGCAGAGGAGGACATAGGGCAGCAGAGGAGGACAGAGGGCAGCAGAGAAGGACAGAGGGCAGCAGAGGAGGACAGCGGGAAGCAGAGGAGGACAGAGGGCAGCAGAGGGGGACAGCGGGCAGCAGAGGAGGACAGCGGTAAGCAGAGGAGGACAGCAGGGAAGCAGAGGAGGACAGCAGGGAAGCAGAGGGGGACAGAGGACAGCGGGAAGCAGAGGAGGACATAGGGCAGCAGAGGAGGACAGAGGGCAGCAGAGGAGGACAGAGGACAGCGGGAAGCAGAGGAGGACATAGGGCAGCAGAGGAGGACAGAGGGCAGCAGAGGAGGACAGAGGGCAGCAGAGGAGGACACCGGGAAGCAGAGGAGGACAGAGGGCAGCAGAGAAGGACAGAGGGCAGCAGAGGAGGACAGCGGGAAGCAGAGGAGGACAGAGGGCAGCAGAGGGGGACAGCGGGCAGCAGAGGAGGACAGCGGTAAGCAGAGGAGGACAGCAGGGAAGCAGAGGGGGACAGAGGACAGCGGGAAGCAGAGGAGGACATAGGGCAGCAGAGGAGGACAGAGGGCAGCAGAGGAGGACAGAGGGCAGCAGAGGAGGACAGAGGGCAGCAGAGGAGGACAGCGGGAAGCAGAGGAGGACATAGGGCAGCAGAGGAGGACAGAGGGCAGCAGAGGAGGACAGCGGGGCAGCAGAGGAGGACAGATGGAAGCAGAGGAGGACAGAGGACAGCGGGAAGCAGAGGAGGACATAGGGCAGCAGAGGAGGACAGAGGGCAGCAGAGGAGGACAGAGGGCAGCAGAGGAGGACAGCAGGGAAGCAGAGGGGGACAGAGGACAGCGGGAAGCAGATTAGGACATAGGGCAGCAGAGGAGGACAGAGGGCAGCAGAGGAGGAGAGAGGGCAGCAGAGGAGGAGAGAGGGCAGCAGAGGAGGACACCGGGAAGCAGAGGAGGACATAGAGCAGCAGAGGAGGACAGAGGGCAGCAGAGGAGGACAGAGGGCAGCGGAGGAGGACAGAGGGCAGCAGAGGAGGACACCGGGAAGCAGAGGAGGACATAGAGCAGCAGAGGAGGACAGAGGGCAGCAGAGGAGGACAGAGGGCAGCAGAGGAGGACAGAGGGCAGTAGAGGAGGACAGCGGGAAGCAGAGGAGGACATAGGGCAGCAGAGGAGGACAGCGGGGCAGCAGAGGAGGACAGCTGGGCAGCAGAGGAGGACAGAGGACAGCGGGAAGCAGAGGAGGACATAGGGCAGCAGAGGAGGACAGAGGGCAGCAGAGGAGGACAGAGGGCAGCAGAGGAGGACACCGGGAAGCAGAGGAGGACAGAGGGCAGCAGAAGGGGACAGCGGGCAGCAGAGGAGGACAGCGGGAAGCAGAGGAGGACAGCGGGAAGCAGAGGAGGACAGCGGGAAGCAGAGGAGGACAGCGGGAAGCAGAGGAGGACAGCGGGGCAGCAGAGGACAGAGGACAGCGGGAAGCAGAGGAGGACATAGGGCAGCAGAGGAGGACAGAGGGCAGCAGAGAAGGACAGAGGGCAGCAGAGGAGGACAGCGGGAAGCAGAGGAGGACAGAGGGCAGCAGAGGGGGACAGCGGGCAGCAGAGGAGGACAGCGGTAAGCAGAGGAGGACAGCAGGGAAGCAGAGGAGGACAGCAGGGAAGCAGAGGGGGACAGAGGACAGCGGGAAGCAGAGGAGGACATAGGGCAGCAGAGGAGGACAGAGGGCAGCAGAGGAGGACAGAGGACAGCGGGAAGCAGAGGAGGACATAGGGCAGCAGAGGAGGACAGAGGGCAGCAGAGGAGGACAGAGGGCAGCAGAGGAGGACACCGGGAAGCAGAGGAGGACAGAGGGCAGCAGAGAAGGACAGAGGGCAGCAGAGGAGGACAGCGGGAAGCAGAGGAGGACAGAGGGCAGCAGAGGGGGACAGCGGGCAGCAGAGGAGGACAGCGGTAAGCAGAGGAGGACAGCAGGGAAGCAGAGGGGGACAGAGGACAGCGGGAAGCAGAGGAGGACATAGGGCAGCAGAGGAGGACAGAGGGCAGCAGAGGAGGACAGAGGGCAGCAGAGGAGGACAGAGGGCAGCAGAGGAGGACAGCGGGAAGCAGAGGAGGACATAGGGCAGCAGAGGAGGACAGAGGGCAGCAGAGGAGGACAGCGGGGCAGCAGAGGAGGACAGATGGAAGCAGAGGAGGACAGAGGACAGCGGGAAGCAGAGGAGGACATAGGGCAGCAGAGGAGGACAGAGGGCAGCAGAGGAGGACAGAGGGCAGCAGAGGAGGACAGCAGGGAAGCAGAGGGGGACAGAGGACAGCGGGAAGCAGATTAGGACATAGGGCAGCAGAGGAGGACAGAGGGCAGCAGAGGAGGAGAGAGGGCAGCAGAGGAGGAGAGAGGGCAGCAGAGGATGACACCGGGAAGCAGAGGAGGACATAGAGCAGCAGAGGAGGACAGAGGGCAGCAGAGGAGGACAGAGGGCAGCAGAGGAGGACAGCGGGGCAGCAGAGGAGGACAGCAGGGCAGCAGTGGAGGACAGCGGGGCAGCAGAGGAGGACATAGGGCAGCAGAGGAGGACAGCGGGGCAGCAGAGGAGGACAGCGGGAAGCAGAGGAGGACAGAGGACAGCGGGAAGCAGAGGAGGACATAGGGCAGCAGAGGAGGACAAAGAGCAGCAGAGGAGGACAGAGGGCAGCAGAGGAGGACAGCGGGGCAGCAGAGGAGGACAGCAGGGCAGCAGAGGAGGACAGTGGGGCAGCAGAGGAGGACAGCGTGCAGCAGAAAGGGGCAGCGGGCAGCAAAGTGACAGAGGGCTGCAGAGGGGGGCAGCATGACAGAGGGCGGCAGAGTGCCTGGGTGCAAAGTTCCTGGATGCAGAGGGGGCAGTGTGACAGAGGGCAGAGGAGGGGGACAGCGTGACAGAGGAGGGGGAAGCAGAGGGGGACAGAGGACAGCGGGAAGCAGAGGAGGACATAGGGCAGCAGAGGAGGACAGAGGGCGGCAAAGGAGGACAGAGGGCAGCAGAGGAGGACAGCGGGAAGCAGAGGAGGACAGAGGGCAGCAGAGAAGGACAGAGGGCAGCAGAGGAGGACAGTGGGAAGCAGAGGAGGACATAGGGCAGCAGAGGAGGACAGAGGGCAGCAGAGGAGGACAGAGGGCAGCAGAGGAGGACAGCGGGAAGCAGAGGAGGACATAGGGCAGCAGAGGAGGACAGCGGGGCAGCAGAGGAGGACAGCTGGGCAGCAGAGGAGGACAGAGGACAGCGGGAAGCAGAGGAGGACATAGGGCAGCAGAGGAGGACAGAGGGCAGCAGAGGAGGACATAGGGCAGCAGAGGAGGACACCGGGAAGCAGAGGAGGACATAGGGCAGCAGAGGGGGACAGCGGGCAGCAGAGGAGGACAGCGGGAAGCAGAGGAGGACAGCGGGAAGCAGAGGAGGACAGCGGGAAGCAGAGGAGGACAGCGGGGCAGCAGAGGAGGACAGAGGACAGCGGGAAGCAGAGGAGGACATAGGGCAGCAGATGAGGACAGAGGGCAGCAGAGAAGGACAGAGGGCAGCAGAGGAGGACAGCGGGAAGCAGAGGAGGACAGAGGGCAGCAGAGGGGGACAGCGGGCAGCAGAGGAGGACAGCGGTAAGCAGAGGAGGACAGCAGGGAAGCAGAGGGGGACAGAGGACAGCGGGAAGCAGAGGAGGACATAGGGCAGCAGAGGAGGACAGAGGACAGCGGGAAGCAGAGGAGGACATAGGGCAGCAGAGAAGGAAAGAGGGCAGCAGAGGAGGACAGAGGGCAGCAGAGTAGGACACCGGGAAGCAGAGGAGGACAGAGGGCAGCAGAGAAGGACAGAGGGCAGCAGAGGAGGACAGCGGGAAGCAGAGGAGGACAGCAGGGAAGCAGAGGGGGACATAGGGCAGCAGAGAAGGAAAGAGGGCAGCAGAGGAGGACAGAGGGCAGCAGAGGAGGACACCGGGAAGCAGAGGAGGACAGAGGGCAGCAGAGGGGGACAGCGGGCAGCAGAGGAGGACAGCGGTACGCAGAGGAGGACAGCAGGGAAGCAGAGGGGGACAGAGGACAGCGGGAAGCAGAGGAGGACATAGGGCAGCAGAGGAGGACAGAGGACAGCGGGAAGCAGAGGAGGACATAGGGCAGCAGAGAAGGAAAGAGGGCAGCAGAGGAGGACAGAGGGCAGCAGAGGAGGACACCGGGAAGCAGAGGAGGACAGAGGGCAGCAGAGAAGGACAGAGGGCAGCAGAGGAGGACAGCGGGAAGCAGAGGAGGACAGAGGGCAGCAGAGGGGGACAGCGGGCAGCAGAGGAGGACAGCGGTAAGCAGAGGAGGACAGCAGGGAAGCAGAGGAGGAAAGAGGACAGCGGGAAGCAGAGGAGGACAGAGGGCAGCAGAGGAGGACAGAGGGCAGCAGAGGAGGACAGAGGGCAGCAGAGGAGGACAGCGGGAAGCAGAGGAGGACATAGGGCAGCAGAGGAGGACAGAGGGCAGCAGAGGAGGACAGCGGGGCAGCAGAGGAGGACAGCGGGAAGCAGAGGAGGACAGAGGACAGCGGGAAGCAGAGGAGGACATAGGGCAGCAGAGGAGGACAGAGGGCAGCAGAGGAGGACAGAGGGCAGCAGAGGAGGACAGCAGGGAAGCAGAGGGGGACAGAGGACAGCGGGAAGCAGAGGAGGACATAGGGCAGCAGAGGAGGACAGAGGGCAGCAGAGGAGGAGAGAGGGCAGCAGAGGAGGACACCGGGAAGCAGAGGAGGACATAGGGCAGCAGAGGAGGACAGAGGGCAGCAGAGGAGGACAGAGGGCAGCAGAGGAGGACAGCGGGGCAGCAGAGGAGGACAGCGGGGCAGCAGAGGAGGACAGCAGGGCAGCAGTGGAGGACAGCGGGGCAGCAGAGGAGGACATAGGGCAGCAGAGGAGGACAGAGGGCAGCAGAGGAGGACAGCGGGGCAGCAGAGGAGGACAGCGGGAAGCAGAGGAGGACATAGGGCAGCGGGAAGCAGAGGAGGACATAGGGCAGCAGAGGAGGACAGAGAGCAGCAGAGGAGGACAGAGGGCAGCAGAGGAGGACAGCGGGGCAGCAGAGGAGGACAGCAGGGCAGCAGAGGAGGACAGTGGGGCAGCAGAGGAGGACAGCGTGCAGCAGAAAGGGGCAGCGGGCAGCAAAGTGACAGAGGGCTGCAGAGGGGGGCAGCATGACAGAGGGCGGCAGAGTGCCTGGGTGCAAAGTTCCTGGATGCAGAGGGGGCAGTGTGACAGAGGGCAGAGGAGGGGTTCAGCGTGACAGAGGGCAGAGGAGGGGGACAGCGTGACAGAGGAGGGGGAAGCAGAGGGGGACAGAGGACAGCGGGAAGCAGAGGAGGACATAGGGCAGCAGAGGAGGACAGAGGGCAGCAGAGGAGGACAGAGGGCAGCAGAGGAGGACAGCGGGCAGCAGAGGAGGACAGCGGGAAGCAGAGGAGGACAGCAGGGAAGCAGGGAAGCAGAGGGGGACAGAGGACAGCGGGAAGCAGAGGAGGACATAGGGCAGCAGAGGAAGACAGAGGGCAGCAGAGGAGGACAGAGGGCAGCAGAGGAGGACAGCGGGAAGCAGAAGAGGACATAGGGCAGCAGAGGAGGATAGCGGGGCAGCAGAGGAGGACAGCGGGGCAGCAGAGGAGGACATAGGGCAGCAGAGGAGGACAGCGGGCAGCAGAGGAGGACAGCGGGTAGCAGAGGAGGACAGCGGGTAGCAGAGGGGGACAGAGGACAGCGGGAAGCAGAGGAGGACATAGGGCAGCAGAGGAGGACAGAGGGCAGCAGAGGAGGACAGAGGACAGCGGGAAGCAGAGGAGGACATAGGGCAGCAGAGGAGGACAGAGGGCAGCGGAGGAGGACAGAGGGCAGCAGAGGAGGACACCGGGAAGCAGAGGAGGACAGAGGGCAGCAGAGGAGGACAGTGGGGCAGCAGAGGAGGACAGCGTGCAGCAGAAAGGGGCAGCGGGCAGCAAAGTGACAGAGGGCTGCAGAGGGGGGCAGCATGACAGAGGGCGGCAGAGTGCCTGGGTGCAAAGTTCCTGGATGCAGAGGGGGCAGTGTGACAGAGGGCAGAGGATGGGGACAGCGTGACAGAGGAGGGGGAAGCAGAGGGGGACAGAGGACAGCGGGAAGCAGAGGAGGACATAGGGCAGCAGAGGAGGACAGAGGGCGGCAAAGGAGGACAGAGGGCAGCAGAGGAGGACAGCGGGAAGCAGAGGAGGACAGAGGGCAGCAGAGAAGAACAGAGGGCAGCAGAGAAGGACAGTGGGAAGCAGAGGAGGACATAGGGCAGCAGAGGAGGACAGAGGGCAGCAGAGGAGGACAGAGGGCAGTAGAGGAGGACAGCGGGAAGCAGAGGAGGACATAGGGCAGCAGAGGAGGACAGCGGGGCAGCAGAGGAGGACAGCTGGGCAGCAGAGGAGGACAGAGGACAGCGGGAAGCAGAGGAGGACATAGGGCAGCAGAGGAGGACAGAGGGCAGCAGAGGAGGACAGAGGGCAGCAGAGGAGGACACCGGGAAGCAGAGGAGGACAGAGGGCAGCAGAAGGGGACAGCGGGCAGCAGAGGAGGACAGCGGGAAGCAGAGGAGGACAGCGGGAAGCAGAGGAGGACAGCGGGAAGCAGAGGAGGACAGCGGGAAACAGAGGAGGACAGCGGGGCAGCAGAGGAGGACAGAGGACAGCGGGAAGCAGAGGAGGACATAGGGCAGCAGAGGAGGACAGAGGGCAGCAGAGAAGGACAGAGGGCAGCAGAGGAGGACAGCGGGAAGCAGAGGAGGATAGAGGGCAGCAGAGGGGGACAGCGGGCAGCAGAGGAGGACAGCGGTAAGCAGAGGAGGACAGCAGGGAAGCAGAGGGGGACAGAGGACAGCGGGAAGCAGAGGAGGACATAGGGCAGCAGAGGAGGACAGAGGGCAGCAGAGGAGGACAGAGGACAGCGGGAAGCAGAGGAGGACATAGGGCAGCAGAGGAGGACAGAGGGCAGCAGAGGAGGACACCGGGAAGCAGAGGAGGACAGAGGGCAGCAGAGAAGGACAGAGGGCAGCAGAGGAGGACAGCGGGAAGCAGAGGAGGACAGAGGGCAGCAGAGGGGGACAGCGGGCAGCAGAGGAGGACAGCGGTAAGCAGAGGAGGACAGCAGGGAAGCAGAGGGGGACAGAGGACAGCGGGAAGCAGAGGAGGACATAGGGCAGCAGAGGAGGACAGAGGGCAGCAGAGGAGGACAGAGGGCAGCAGAGGAGGACAGAGGGCAGCAGAGGAGGACATAGGGCAGCAGAGGAGGACAGAGGGCAGTAGAGGAGGACAGCGGGGCAGCAGAGGAGGACAGATGGAAGCAGAGGAGGACAGAGGACAGCGGGAAGCAGAGGAGGACATAGGGCAGCAGAGGAGGACAGAGGGCAGCAGAGGAGGACAGAGGGCAGCAGAGGAGGACAGCAGGGAAGCAGAGGGGGACAGAGGACAGCGGGAAGCAGATTAGGACATAGGGCAGCAGAGGAGGACAGAGGGCAGCAGAGGAGGAGAGAGGGCAGCAGAGGAGGAGAGAGGGCAGCAGAGGAGGACACCGGGAAGCAGAGGAGGACATAGAGCAGCAGAGGAGGACAGAGGGCAGCAGAGGAGGACAGAGGGCAGCAGAGGAGGACAGCGGGGCAGCAGAGGAGGACAGCATGGCAGCAGTGGAGGACAGCGGGGCAGCAGAGGAGGACATAGGGCAGCAGAGGAGGACAGCGGGGCAGCAGAGGAGGACAGCGGGAAGCAGAGGAGGACAGAGGACAGCGGGAAGCAGAGGAGGACATAGGGCAGCAGAGGAGGACAAAGAGCAGCAGAGGAGGACAGAGGGCAGCAGAGGAGGACAGCGGGGCAGCAGAGGAGGACAGCAGGGCAGCAGAGGAGGACAGTGGGGCAGCAGAGGAGGACAGCGTGCAGCAGAAAGGGGCAGCGGGCAGCAAAGTGACAGAGGGCTGCAGAGGGGGGCAGCATGACAGAGGGCGGCAGAGTGCCTGGGTGCAAAGTTCCTGGATGCAGAGGGGGCAGTGTGACAGAGGGCAGAGGAGGGGGACAGCGTGACAGAGGAGGGGGAAGCAGAGGGGGACAGAGGACAGCGGGAAGCAGAGGAGGACATAGGGCAGCAGAGGAGGACAGAGGGCGGCAAAGGAGGACAGAGGGCAGCAGAGGAGGACAGCGGGAAGCAGAGGAGGACAGAGGGCAGCAGAGAAGGACAGAGGGCAGCAGAGGAGGACAGTGGGAAGCAGAGGAGGACATAGGGCAGCAGAGGAGGACAGAGGGCAGCAGAGGAGGACAGAGGGCAGCAGAGGAGGACAGCGGGAAGCAGAGGAGGACATAGGGCAGCAGAGGAGGACAGCGGGGCAGCAGAGGAGGACAGCTGGGCAGCAGAGGAGGACAGAGGACAGCGGGAAGCAGAGGAGGACATAGGGCAGCAGAGGAGGACAGAGGGCAGCAGAGGAGGACACCGGGAAGCAGAGGAGGACATAGGGCAGCAGAGGGGGACAGCGGGCAGCAGAGGAGGACAGCGGGAAGCAGAGGAGGACAGCGGGAAGCAGAGGAGGACAGCGGGAAGCAGAGGAGGACAGCGGGGCAGCAGAGGAGGACAGAGGACAGCGGGAAGCAGAGGAGGACATAGGGCAGCAGATGAGGACAGAGGGCAGCAGAGAAGGACAGAGGGCAGCAGAGGAGGACAGCGGGAAGCAGAGGAGGACAGAGGGCAGCAGAGGGGGACAGCGGGCAGCAGAGGAGGACAGCGGTAAGCAGAGGAGGACAGCAGGGAAGCAGAGGGGGACAGAGGACAGCGGGAAGCAGAGGAGGACATAGGGCAGCAGAGGAGGACAGAGGACAGCGGGAAGCAGAGGAGGACATAGGGCAGCAGAGAAGGAAAGAGGGCAGCAGAGGAGGACAGAGGGCAGCAGAGGAGGACACCGGGAAGCAGAGGAGGACAGAGGGCAGCAGAGAAGGACAGAGGGCAGCAGAGGAGGACAGCGGGAAGCAGAGGAGGACAGCAGGGAAGCAGAGGGGGACATAGGGCAGCAGAGAAGGAAAGAGGGCAGCAGAGGAGGACAGAGGGCAGCAGAGGAGGACACCGGGAAGCAGAGGAGGACAGAGGGCAGCAGAGGGGGACAGCGGGCAGCAGAGGAGGACAGCGGTAAGCAGAGGAGGACAGCAGGGAAGCAGAGGGGGACAGAGGACAGCGGGAAGCAGAGGAGGACATAGGGCAGCAGAGGAGGACAGAGGACAGCGGGAAGCAGAGGAGGACATAGGGCAGCAGAGAAGGAAAGAGGGCAGCAGAGGAGGACAGAGGGCAGCAGAGGAGGACACCGGGAAGCAGAGGAGGACAGAGGGCAGCAGAGAAGGACAGAGGGCAGCAGAGGAGGACAGCGGGAAGCAGAGGAGGACAGAGGGCAGCAGAGGGGGACAGCGGGCAGCAGAGGAGGACAGCGGTAAGCAGAGGAGGACAGCAGGGAAGCAGAGGAGGAAAGAGGACAGCGGGAAGCAGAGGAGGACAGAGGGCAGCAGAGGAGGACAGAGGGCAGCAGAGGAGGACAGAGGGCAGCAGAGGAGGACAGCGGGAAGCAGAGGAGGACAGAGGACAGCGGGAAGCAGAGGAGGACATAGGGCAGCAGAGGAGGACAGAGGGCAGCAGAGGAGGACAGAGGGCAGCAGAGGAGGACACCGGGAAGCAGAGGAGGACATAGGGCAGCAGAGGAGGACAGAGGGCAGCAGAGGAGGACAGAGGGCAGCAGAGGAGGACAGCGGGGCAGCAGAGGAGGACAGCAGGGCAGCAGTGGAGGACAGCGGGGCAGCAGAGGAGGACATAGGGCAGCAGAGGAGGACAGAGGGCAGCAGAGGAGGACAGCGGGGCAGCAGAGGAGGACAGCGGGAAGCAGAGGAGGACATAGGGCAGCGGGAAGCAGAGGAGGACATAGGGCAGCAGAGGAGGACAGAGAGCAGCAGAGGAGGACAGAGGGCAGCAGAGGAGGACAGCGGGGCAGCAGAGGAGGACAGTGGGGCAGCAGAGGAGGACAGCGTGCAGCAGAAAGGGGCAGCGGGCAGCAAAGTGACAGAGGGCTGCAGAGGGGGGCAGCATGACAGAGGGCGGCAGAGTGCCTGGGTGCAAAGTTCCTGGATGCAGAGGGGGCAGTGTGACAGAGGGCAGAGGAGGGGTTCAGCGTGACAGAGGGCAGAGGAGGGGGACAGCGTGACAGAGGAGGGGGAAGCAGAGGGGGACAGAGGACAGCGGGAAGCAGAGGAGGACATAGGGCAGCAGAGGAGGACAGAGGGCAGCAGAGGAGGACAGAGGGCAGCAGAGGAGGACAGAGGGCAGCAGAGGAGGACAGCGGGCAGCAGAGGAGGACAGCGGGAAGCAGAGGAGGACAGCAGGGAAGCAGGGAAGCAGAGGGGGACAGAGGACAGCGGGAAGCAGAGGAGGACATAGGGCAGCAGAGGAAGACAGAGGGCAGCAGAGGAGGACAGAGGGCAGCAGAGGAGGACAGCGGGAAGCAGAAGAGGACATAGGGCAGCAGAGGAGGATAGCGGGGCAGCAGAGGAGGACAGCGGGGCAGCAGAGGAGGACAGCGGGTAGCAGAGGGGGACAGCGGGTAGCAGAGGGGGACAGAGGACAGCGGGAAGCAGAGGAGGACATAGGGCAGCAGAGGAGGACAGAGGGCAGCAGAGGAGGACAGAGGACAGCGGGAAGCAGAGGAGGACATAGGGCAGCAGAGGAGGACAGAGGGCAGCAGAGGAGGACAGAGGGCAGCAGAGGAGGACACCAGGAAGCAGAGGAGGACAGAGGGCAGCAGAGAAGGACAGAGGGCAGCAGAGGAGGACAGCGGGAAGCAGAGGAGGACAGAGGGCAGCAGAGGGGGACAGCGGGCAGCAGAGGAGGACAGCGGTAAGCAGAGGAGGACAGCAGGGAAGCAGAGGGGGACAGAGGACAGCAGGAAGCAGAGGAGGACATAGGGCAGCAGAGGAGGACAGAGGGCAGCAGAGGAGGACAGCGGGAAGCAGAGGAGGACAGAGGGCAGCAGAGGAGGACAGAGGGCAGCAGAGGAGGACAGCGGGGCAGCATAGGAGGACAGCGGGAAGCAGAGGAGGACATAGGGCAACAGAGGAGGACAGAAGGCAGCAGAGGAGGACAGAGGGCAGCAGAGGAGGACAGCAGGGAAGCAGAGGGGGACAGAGGACAGCGGGAAGCAGAGGAGGACAGAGGGCAGCAGAGGAGGACAGAGGGCAGCAGAGGAGGAGAGAGGGCAGCAGAGGAGGACAGCGGGAAGCAGAGGAGGACATAGGGCAGCAGAGGAGGACAGCGGGGCAGCAGAGGAGGACAGCGGGGCAGCAGAGGAGGACAGCAGGGCAGCAGTGGAGGACAGCGGGGCAGCAGAGGAGGACATAGGGCAGCAGAGGAGGACAGAGGGCAGCAGAGGAGGACAGCGGGGCAGCAGAGGAGGACAGCGGGAAGCAGAGGAGGACAGAGGACAGCGGGAAGCAGAGGAAGACATAGGGCAGCAGAGGAGGACAGAGAGCAGCAGAGGAGGACAGAGGGCAGCAGAAGAGGACAGCGGGGCAGCAGAGGAGGACAGCAGGGCAGCAGAGGAGGACAGTGGGGCAGCAGAGGAGGACAGCGTGCAGCAGAAAGGGGCAGCGGGCAGCAGAGTGACAGAGGGCTGCGGAGGGGGGCAGCATGACAGAGGGCGGCAGAGTGCCTGGGTGCAGAGTTCCTGGATGCAGAGGGGGCAGTGTGACAGAGGGCAGAGGAGGGGTACAGCGTGACAGAGGGCAGAGGAGGGGGACAGCGTGACAGAGGAGGGGGACAGCGTGACAGAGGGCAGTGAGAGGTGGCAGAGGGGGCAGCGTGAGAGGGGGCAGAGTGACTGGATGCAGAGGGGGAAGTGTGACAGAGGGCAGAGGAGGGGGTCAGTGTGACAGTGTCTGGATGTAGAGGGGGCATTTTTGCATACAACTAAATAAGTATTTTTGTCCCGACCTTAATACTTATTAAATTTTTTTGACCCAACTACTTCTAAAACAGGACTGCTCAGTAATTATTTTGGAGGGGTGCCTTGAAAAAATTTGGACACTCTAAGGGTGAACTGCAAAAGTTTGGGAACCACTGCCATAGACTATAAATAGACCTCACAGCTGAATTCTATTCTGTAGCATCGGTCTGCTTGTGCTTTCAGCACTGGGCTGGTTATTACTAGAGGGGGGGCCCTATTGTTTTTTTTGGCGGACCCCACTCCCTAGGGATTTCAGCCCAGCGCTGAACAGCCTGGGGTTGGTTGTCATAATGGCAGGGGGACCATTGGCTGTCAGTTTTTCAAACAGTCAGCATGGGCAGTATGTCGGGAATTACAACTTCGCGATTACCATGTTGTTGTAAATGTCTTCAGGGTTTTCTTATCTGCACTATAGTACCCCACCCAAAAGTCACAGTTTGCTGACTTTTCCATTGTTGTACTGTGTGCAGTGAAAGTACACACAACTCCTTCATAATGAGGAAATCAGTGGGTATAAATTTTTTTTATTGGAGAAGCAAGTATTTTATGTAATAACTCTTTATTAAAGATAATGTATGTATTAGGTTTTATCCCTAATTAGGACCTGTATGTATTAATGTACATAGAGTCCAACATTGCTCTATTTATTTGTTCAAAGCTTTACCTTATGACAATGGTTTTGCATTAGGTGATGTTAACCAAGAAACCAACAAAAACAATGTCATCAGTAGTCCTGGCGTACAGAAGCACAGATAGTGGTAAAATGTATGTAATGTTTCCAAACAATTTAGCTCTGCCAGATATGCAAAAGTCAAGTGTACTAACTAAATAATATGTGCTTTTCAAGCTGCTTCCAAAAATAAGATCCATTTTTTTTTTAAAAAAATCAACAAATATTATTCTAAAACTATAAATGCCAATTATCATTTGAAAGGCTACAGAGGATGTGACTCCAAATTCTTATATTACATCCAGCCACATAGAAAGTTTTGGCATACAATTCAGCACATGACTCTACCAGATGGGTCATAGAATGAACATTTGGGGCTAGATTTACTAAACTGCGGGTTTTTTAAAAGGGCTATTACATCCTCTTCCTTCCAGATTCCAACTAAATAAACAGGTGGCAATAGCCTACCAAGTCCTTTTTCTCCAGTCCCGTTCCATTCTGAATATTTTACCCCAGTTATTCCACAGCCTGCCTCAATATTATTGCTTTTTGCGGGTTCTGCTTGTCCATTATGTCAATGGAGTCCTGTCCCAGCAACAGTTCTCTACCATAACTGAATACCTGTTAAAATTGTGTATGTAAATGTTAAGGACCTGAACTGCCCACAACAGAAGTCCAAGCTACACCTTAGCCCAATAAAATTTCTAACAAGTTAAACTTCCATGACTGCAAACAATTAAAGGACTGAACAGGCCCCGACTGTTTCATTGCTTCCTAGTCTAAAACTCTTTAGATCAAAATCTTGGTTATTCCAAAAGAGGGTAAAGATCATATACTTGATCCATAATAACCAAGTGGGTTTTACACCAGGTAGGCAAAAAAAATCCCTCAAGACAGACAATTAGCTTAATACATTTACATGCTCAAAAACACTCTAGCTTTTTTTTAAGAAAGCTACAGATAATATCCTATGACTCTTTATGGTACGTCACTCCAATTTGACTATCAGGGATTGAAGCATTTTGCTCCATTCCATCAGCCAAGCTCTTGGTAAATGGCATCATATCAGATATGTTAAACAAAGTACACATCAGGGGTGCTCTTTGTCTTCACTGATTTTTACTCTGGCAGCACACATAAGGCTTTCTCTGGCTATTAGCGGAATAGTGCTTTGTAAGGAGAAATAAAACATTCTTCTCTGATGATGTTTTACTGACATTAACTTCCCCACATACATCCCTCACAAGATCCTAGGTTTATATGGCTCAATATCAGGATATAAGGTCGTTCAAAAACTGAGACTTTCCCTATTCAAGTGTCACCAATCTTCAATGATTTATTAGAAACAGTTTTAAATTTGTCTGGAAATCAAATAGGATAATCTACCTCAGTATATTTATCACTAGTAAGTATTTAATTACAACTCCTCTCCTCTCCTCTTTTCTAGTCATAATTCAACCTCCTTTATCTGAAAAATATGTTAAATTCTTGCTTGGGAAGAATAATTAGGGTTAACATGGGCCATATTCCAAAACATATACAGTATATGTATTTATAACATTACTAATTCAACTACCCAACATTATACTTACTCTCATCTACACTCCTTAGTAAAATCATTCAACAACATATTTAAAGAGAGCCATGGTCTTTTCTATTGGGTGTCAATAGTAGACATAGTAAAGTATGAAGATAAATTGGCCTCCTAAATTCTCAATGCAGCAAAGTGTTTTATGGCTAGACATTGGAAGATACCTCCTGCTCCTATCTGTTCTTCATGGACAAATTTAGCACATGGCAGCCATGGAAAAGATCACCACCTACCTCTCACCTTCCAATTCCACAAGGAGAGTGGGGTCTCAGATCTTTATCTGTAACACAAAATAGTGACCACCTCCCCTTGTCATGGATACACTATAACACACTTTTGAGCACTGTTGACCCTCTTCAATTTGTAGGCTTACCCTTAGCCAGTTAACCTCCCCCATGTAAACCCCCCATGTTTCTTCTCTCCACTCTCCTCATCCCTTACATGTAACATCCTTTTATTTATTTATTTATAAAAAAAATAATATTGTTCATTATAATTTGTAACCCTATTTATTTGATGTTACCATAAGAGTTTAAAAATCATGGTATATATACAAATAAAATTCATACAAACTAATGTATTTAAACGCATATATTTACAGTATTTTACCCTTTGTTTGGAAGGAAAGATATCCTTTAACAAAAATAGCAACAATTTTTTATGTTTTTTATTTTTAAATAACCTAAAACACAGCCTGTGTTGTGCGGAATGTATAGTTACAGCATAGCATGTTAAAAGAACAGAAAAACTGAAATATTACATGACCTATATTGTAGCAATGTATACATGTTTGGCTCAGTCATCCTGTTTTAAGGCACTTAGGACATCTAGGGGCTGCACAGTATGCATTTGGCTGCATAGCCCAATTATATCCCATAGATTGTAAGCTTGCGAGTAGGACCGGCTCATCTCTTTGTCTGTATTACCCAGTCTTGTTTATTACGGAGCTTGTCTCCAATTGTAAAGCAATACAGAATTTGTTGGTGCTATATAAATAAATGTTGATGATGATGATAACCCAAGAGTTGCAGGAGTTACTGGGGTGGTATTATTATTTTGTTTTTAAGTACTAGTCACAGTTTATATTTTCTGATTATTTATCTAAAATATTTTAGTTATTTATATTTATGTCAATAAAAGTTGGAATTTAAATCTGAATGTATTCTTTTACATGTATTACATCACTTTTTAATAATTAGCTGAAATTATAACATTAGTACACAGTGTAAATGTGAATGTTAGTTAATTGGAATTAGTGGCGCTATATAAATAGATGATGATGATGTATGTCGCAGTACACAAGTAAAATACAATGTACATGTAATGAAGTATCAGTATACAGTGAGTTTTGTTTAATTAGAATTGCGTACACTGCAATACACAAGTAGGACACCTTGTTCATAACAAGAAGCATTACATACATAACACCGAATAGGTTTAGTACCTAAATGACCGGGGAAAGCACAACTTTATAAGTCGCAGGATACAAGTCATACACACTGTTAATATAGCATTACCCTATTTGTACACATATGAAAGGAAGTGCCATATACACCAGGCAGGACAGTGTCTTTACTGTAATTTAGATTTCCCCACCCTCTATTTATTTGTTGCTGTTGAAGTCAAATAATTGGATATGGTCATTTCAAATTAATATCTATCAATCTGATTGTCTATGTCTGAAATTATGCGGATAGCACTCTACGTCGTGGAGGAGCGTAATTAACCACAACACGTGCGTACACTTATACACACATTTACACAAACACATACACTTGTAATTAGTTCATATTAAAAATAGTTGCAACACAGTTATTTATAATGAAATGTAGCAGAGTTTATAGTTAAATATTATAATGTTATATACACTTTATTGAGATCTAAGGTTCAGGTTACAGGAAACACATATTGTTTAGTATCATTCTAATTCCCTATTTATTCGCAGATGTCCAGTTCTATAGGCTAAGATATTGCTCCTTGCGTATGCATGTTATGGATTATAGGGAATAAATGATCAGAATTGGGCAGCACAGTGGCCTAGTGGTTAGCACTTCTGCCTCAAAGCACTGGAGTCATGAGTTCGATTCCCAACCATGGCCTTATCTGTGTGGAGTTTGTTTGTTCTCTCTGTGTTTGCGTGGGTTTCCTCCGGGTGCTCTGGTTTCCTCCCACACTCCAAAAACATACTGGTAGGTTAATTGGCCGCTATCAAAATTGACACTAGTCTCTCCCTCTCTGTCCGTCTGTGTCTGTGTGTGAGTGTGTGTCTATATTAGGGAATTTAGACTGTAAGCTCCAATGGGGCAGGGACTGATGTGAATGAGTTCTCTGTACAGTGCTGTGGAATTAGTGGTGCTATATAAATAAATGATGATGATGAGAATTGTATTGTGTGTGTAATGTAAATAGACCAGTTTTAACTAGCTTTCGGCAGGAAGATTAGTATGCATCTTTTGGAGAGCTGGCCCCCACCCTTGGAGGACATCCTTTGAACTGGCTAATGACCTGCATTACACTGGACCGTCCTGATGCCTGAACTAATAAAAACATTCCAAATCATCTGTATTGTTTTCACTGTGTCACTGACTGTATATAATTAGGAGCTCTAGTCCCAGCACCCTTCTCAACCACAGACTTCAGGACTGAATGACTGTATGCTGGATCCAGGGCGCCTGCAAATGTAATCAGCTGTACTTATATTATTGAAATTGTTACACTGCTGCTTTTTGCTATTAAATCACATTGTGCTTTGGAACCACACATTTGGAAGTGGACAATCGTCATTGGATAGCTACTAGACGTACATAACATTGCATATGGTCATTTAATAAATCGTCAATTATTTTAGATCTAACAGGTGCATTAATAGAATTTAAATGTAGTAAAATACCAATAGTGTAGCTCTACATTTATATTACCCTCCCACCCCCCCATCCTGAGTCACACCTGTATCTTTTTCTCTAACAAGCATGCCTTTTGATGACCAAGGACATGTCTTCTTTTTGGTCTTTTTAGGTCCAACAAAGGACTTAAATAAGATGGCTGCATTGCTATTTTCATCCTCAAGCAGTTGAGGGTAAGCCATAACTTCATTGTTAATGACTTTCTGCTGGTTGTACAACATTTCCACTTGCCCTGCGCCTAGTAAACACAGCCCAACCAGTGTTATAGATCCACAGGACTATATTATTTAAGCTCCCCCAGTGTAGGGTTGGACTTGTATATGGGAAGATGAAGTGTGAGTGGAGCTTTCGCAATGGAGGAAACTACATTGAGTATTAGAGTCTGCGTTCCGGTTTTGTTTGAGTCTCTGATTTTGTGCTGCATGGAAACTGACCCTTTCTGTTGCTGAAGCTCTGACCTCTGCCTGAATACTGACCTGGTCTGTTAGCTGTCTGTCCTAACAGTTGCTAAGTTATTGTTCCTGACTGTGAATACCTGTCCTGACTTACTTCTGTATCCTGCCTCCTGATACTGCTATCAAGGCCTATAGGAGTTGGATCCTGCTGTGTACACTGGTAATCCCTGTTTCTGTTAGGTGTCTCCTTCAATATACCCTGTGCCAACGTAAGAAATGTTATAAGCCCCTACTTTCACATGTTAACTCCTGGTGGCAAGTGGGTACTGGTGAGCATATCACGCTATATAGGAAAGAGGACTGCAATAGATACAAATATATAGACATTTCTTGGGGACTCATTCCAGTGCTGATATCTGTCATCACACTGTCATCACACTATTACCAGCCATACTTTTCATGGAGAATAGTTCAGCACAAGTGTTGGCCAATCAGCTGCAAGTATTAACGCAGATGGTGCAGGACCATTCCACAAGAGTCACAGATCCTGAACTTACTCTTGCTGCCTCAGCTGAAGCCAAACTGAATATGCCAGACCACATTTCTGGAGACCAGAATTTTCGGGAAAACTGTAAATTGCATTTTAAATTAGGGCCCCACTCTTCTGTAACTGAGCAGCATAGGGTAAAAATATTGATCCCCAAACATGGACTTTTGGTCTAGAGACAATTTACTTTGCCCTGTCATGTGTGGAATAACTCCTTAGTTCTCCCGTAAGACAATCTGGACAGGGTTACCTTAGCTGAATCTCTTTTGCATTCCATCAGTGAGGTCCAGTGACTGAGAATGGAATGACCCGACTTTTGCAGTTAGTTCAGATTGGGATTTCCAGAGCAGATAAAGTAGTTCCTGGTGCAAAACCCAGTCCCTGATACCATGGACAGGCTCATGCAGCATACTATCAAAATACACTGATGAATTAAGGAAATTAAGCTGGAATGAGAATCTGTGGCCTTGAAGCGGTTGATTTCCTCTTCTCCAGAAACTGTAAATGTCCCAGAACCCATGCAGATAAGTGCCTACAAATTGTCATCCAAGAGGATTCTCTATGTTCTTCCTCTATTATGTTTAGATTGTAAGTGTCAGTGGGGCTGGTACTGATATGAATGACAAATATTTTCTGTAAAAGCACTGCGGAATTGGTGGCGCTATATAAATAATGATGTTACGCTCAACTTTCTTAGTAAGCCTAGGGGAGTGGAAGGAAGCCCACCTAGACTTACAGGTATTTGCTTCCAAGAATGCTATTTTGTTGCCTGCCAAAGTATCATTTAAATTTGAATTCATTAATTTCTTGGTTTTATTTTGGTTAATGGAGCAGTGGGTAATTTTTTTTAGATATTACTTTGGCCCACACATTTAACTTTACAGCTGTATCTTTAGACTCTCATTTTGCTATTTGTGGCCTAAATCGTAGTCTTCTCTTGGCATGCTATTTTCTGTTAAACCCCTGAACTTACGTGGTCAGTAGGGGGAATACATACCAAGCTTTTCTTCTGATACATTATCCCACCGAGCCCATGGTTGACAAAAAAATAACCTATTAACTGGACTATAGGAGAGATTGTCCAGTGGAGTAGAACTTGTATTATTGATATTAATATTTACATTTATATTGAAGAGAGAAATGATCAGCATGTACACTTTAAATTCAATAGACCTGAAGAGCAATATTAGTTAAAATATAGTCTTTTATTGTGTCATCAAAATCATTTCTCTCCAATATAAATGTAACAAAAATTTCACTAATAATTAGCTAAGTTGTCTTACAAAAGATTTTAATTTATCTATTCACATTGGTTGCTATAATTTGTAAAGTACAAGATGCCCAAATAGTGACAAGAGATTTCTAGTTGTTGTTAAGAATGTGTTTCGGCATAGCAAGCACACTGAGTAACTTCCACTCCGCTCACCAGGGGCGGATTTGCTATACAACCTACCTGGACTTTTACTGGTAGGCCGCTGGCCTCAGGAGGCCCCTGAATGTCCTTTTTGGGTTTAAAGAAAGAAAATATTCGTGAGCCCCCCTAGACCAGGTGCCAGCAGAGGAGTAGGGGGGGAGTCAGTGTGGTAGTGGGTGGCTGGCCCCTTCTTTGGGACTAGCCACGTTCCTTAATGTGGCCTCAGATCCCTTTGTGTGGCAACTATTCTGCCCAGCATTTAGATACACCACTGACAGGAATTGAGACAACACGGAGAATACGTATAATATTGGCTCTTCCGATTAACAAAATCTTGCACATTAAAACATAAATGTGTGGGATAACTATTTGAATGTGAATTATGGTGATTTATATAACACCATCAACGGGATTCACATTAAGGAAGGATTAAAGGGAATGTAGTTACCCATGATATACAGAGGGAGTTACTTCAGTTATTTGTAACTAAGCCATTAGGGGCATCCAATTATTTTAATATTACACAACTTCACTTAATCACTTATACACTTATCTGTTATATTTCGCTGATTTTTAATTTATGATGTTTTTTTAATGTTTATTAATAAAAGTTATATTTTAGATTAATTTGATAATTCTGAGATATCCCATAATATTATTATTATACTGATAAATCAGGAGTAAGCTTTGCATGAACTCCAAATAACCTCTTGTTTTCTTTGTTATGATTATTATGCATGGGTTAATGATGCACTCTTTGATTTAAGAAAATATTGGAATAATCCATGATATATTATCATACAATAAGGGTGTTCTCAGGCCCGGCGATCCCATTAGGCAAGGTTAGGCACTTGCCTAGGGCGCCGGGCTCTGGAGGGCGCCTGGAGGGCGCCACAGATTAAAAATTTCTTTAAAACTGTGCGGCGACTGCTGACCATACCTTTCACGGCTGCCGCACCGCTTCACATACATCCACAGGGAGGGCGGGAGGGACTATTGCTCACCACCACCGCCGCCTCTCTGCTCCGTCTCCTCCGCTCCAATCACTGACTGACTGTCGGGCGTAACATCATCATCACGGCCCAACAGTGTCAGTGAGTGGAGGGGAGCAGACGGAGCAGAGAGGAGGCAAGTTAGAAGCAGGTAAGAAAAGACACACATTTTCAAAATCGGCGCCCCCACCCTGCACACTTACACACTATTTTGTAAGTGTTCAGGGTGGGGGCGCCGATTTTGAAAATGTGCCGGGCGGGGGGCGCCGATTTTGTAAATGTGCCTAGGGCGCCACGGACCCTAGCACCAGCCCTGGGTGTTCTTACTCCTACAATTAGTGCAACCTTTCTCCTTTCCCCTTTTTTCTTCAAACGTTCTCCACATAGGAATTTGTGCAAAGGAGCTGCAACCATAGCAACATTTTCCACAAACCTCCTATATTATTCTATAAATCAGAAGAACCTTCATACATTTTTCATGGTTTTTGGAACAGGCCAATCTCTCACTGCCCTTATGTTTCATGGGTCTAGCATCACTCCTTCTGAGCTGACAATGTGTTCCAAGTATTGGACGACTTTGAGCTTCAACAGGTGGCACTTGGACAGTTTCACCATCAGGCCATATCTGGCAAGCTGCTCTAATTACTTTGCCCATATGCTTCCAATGCTCCTCATATGTTCTGGAGAAGAAGATGATGTCATCCAAATATAGTAGAACAATTTCAAAATTCATGTTACCTAGGCAGGATTCATTGAGTCAATGGACCATAGCGAGGCATGTAAGAGCCTAAATTTGATCTACTTTCTCTTTATCTTTGAGGGGCCAAGTCTCAACTTCCTCCAAGGCAGATCTCTTCAATTGGCCACCTAGGACCTTGACCCTTTCTCATCTCAGTAGTAGATATAGACGGAACATCAAATACATTTTGCTCCGGAACTCACCAAGTGAACTAGTACCAATTTGATGTGAGTCTAAGGAAAAGCTGGGGAGCCATGGGGAACCAAAGTAATATGTCATGGTTATAGGTAAACAGCCGTGGTTGGACTCTTACTCACTCCCTGTGTGTAACCGTCTGTGGATGGTGCAGTTCTTTGTTCCTGTGGCACTACGTGTTCAGCAGCTTGCTCACCCTTTGTCATCTTGTTTCAGGCTGGATGGGTGACTTGCTTTGGACTTTTAGTAGATTCTGTATTGCAACGCCATGTTGTAAAGGAAGGATGGTTGGCACCCAAGATGTTGCATAAGATAGGATTCCACATGCTCGGTGGTATGGTGGAGAGGCAAAGGTCTCCCCTTCAATAGTGTTGGAATTTGTGTAAAGTTTTATCATAGCGGCAGATAAGCAATAGTGTAGGGAAGCGATACCACTAGAACTGCAATATGCAATGTTATTTAAATGTCAAAAAATAAATAACAACTTAGGAATTTTGTTTCAACAATATCAGCAATATGCAAACATGATTCTCTACAACAGAGGTCACTGAATGAATAAATATATGTGTCTGGGAATTGAGGCATTAGAACTTGAGTGAAATGGGTTTCAGTGGATAAATGCTTTTGAAAGACAACCAGTTGCTAACGGGTTAAGTAGACAAGTACAGTAAGTGCTGCTGCTGCAGATTATCTAGAAAAATCAATCACTATAGACTTTTAGTGCAATTATACATATTACACTTATCATGCAAAAATCAGTAGAGATGAAACAAGGGTTAATTCAACTTGATCAGGTTAGATGCTTTAAAAGAAGTTACTAAAGATCACTTTACAATAGACAGAACCCCTGGCGGTAAATTTTAATTTGCAGGTCAATGCAAGGTTTCAGCTGGACTCATGAAGCTTATTGACGCACATGTGACTCCTGAGCTTGGTGTTTGAAACAGTAATTCTGCACAATACACAATTTCCAATATAAGGAACACAATCTCCACTTAGTAATCCATCTAATGGAGTAAATAGATCTCTCCTAACAACTGTAGAGTTAAACAACTTGCAATTCTCTCCTCAGCAACCATTTTAGGCAGTTTATTAATAGGATTGAACTTCTCATCATCATCATCATCATCATCATCATATTCTGTTGCAAAATAGACAAATGATTTCTCTCTATGTCCCTAGCACTCTGAATCAGTGTGAACTTTAAATACAACAGATTTGGCTGGTATTATTATCTTTTATGTCTAAGGCGTCAAAACGGGTCCGCAGCACCGTACATGACATAAACAGAAATCAGTGATCCATAACACATAACATGACACATGAAGAACAAAATACAAAGACCAGACATACGGAATGAATAAAAATAACATGGTGATGCAGATCAAATTATATGGGGTGCAGTGAGTGAAAGTAATGGTACTAACTAGTGAGAAGTTGGTCTAAGCTTAAGGAAACAGGGCTATGGAAGCAAGCCAAGAGGTACAGAGGGTGATGGAACATTAGGAGAACCTAAGGAGAGGGACCTGCTCATGAGAGCTTAAATCCTAAATAAAAGGTGGAGACACAAATAGAGTGGTACCGATTTGTGAAAGTGGGGCTAAAGTCGGGACAAGGGAGTTAGGAGGAAGACTGATAGGCTTGACTAGGTAAATGAATTTTAAGGCCATGCTTGAAGATTTTGAGAGTAGAGGCTAACCTGATGGAGTGTGGGAGATCGTTCCACAGCTGGGGAGAAGCCCAGGTGATCAGTGATCTAGTGAGGTGGTAGTCATTGACTGAGTGGAGGAGGCAACAAACAGTGTAGTTAGAGATGAGGTTGTAGATGTATTGTGGATGGGGATTGATTGAGAACTTTGAAGGTGAGGATGAGAAGTTTAAATTTAATTCTGTAATCCATGGTGAGCCAATGTAAGGACTGTTGGAGGGGGACAGCAGAGAATAGTGGCGGGAGAGAAAACTGAGGATAGACTTTATGTTACTATTAATATAGGACCCCTAAGAAGTGAGATGGGTGAATTGATAAATGATACTAAGGAAAAAGCAGAGGTAGTAAAAATTGCTCTTTTCTTCAGTATTTACCAGAGAGGAACAAATGGCAGGGGTAATACATAAAAATGGAAATGAAACCATGCCATTAATTAATACTTGGTTGTCAGAGGAAGAAGTCCAAAGGCGACTGAAGAATATTAAGATAAATAAAGCTCCAGGTCCAGATGGCATACACCCAAGGGTCCTTATGGAGTTAAACTCGGAAATAGCTAGACCGCTATTCTTAATTTTCAGAGATTTAATCTCATCAGGCTCAGTACCAAGGGATTGGCGAATAGCAGATGTGGTGCCGTTGTTTAAAAAGTGGACGACATCACAACCAGAGAATTATAGACCTGTAAGCCTGACAACAATAGTGGGGAAACTACTGGAAGGTATTTTAAGGGACAGTATTCAGGATTACTTGGTACGCAATAAAATTATTAGTGGGAATCAACATGGATTTGTGAGGGATAGGTCATGTCAAACTAATGTAATTAGTTTCTACGAGGAAGTTAGTGGGAACTTAGACCAGGGCAGGACAGTAGATGTGGTCTACTTAGATTTTGCAAAGGCCTTTGGTACAGTACCACACAAGAGGTTGGTTTACAAAATAAGGGAACTGGGTCTAGGAATCAAAATTTGTACTTGGATCGAAAACTGGTTAGAGAATAGGGAACAGAGAGTTGTGATAAATGGAACATTTTCTAATTGGTCAAAAGTCTTCAGTGGAGTACCTCAAGGTTCCGTGCTGGGACCACTCCTTTTTAATATATTTATTAATGACCTTGGTGATGGTTTAGAGAGTAAAGTTTCTATTTTTGCAGATGACACTAAACTCTGTAAGGTAATAAAATCAGAGCAAGATGTAGCTTCTCTACAGAGGGACTTAAATAAACTGGAGGATTGGGCGGCCAAATGGAATATGAGTTTTAACACAGATAAATGTAAGGTTATGCATTCAGGGATCAAAAACAAGAACGCAATCTATAAATTAAATGGAAATAATTTAGGAGAATCTATATTGGAAAAGGATTTGGGAGTGTTTGTAGACAGTAGACTTAGCAATAGTGCTCAATGTCAAGCAGCAGCTGCAAGGGCAAACAAAGTATTGGCATGCATAAAAAGGGGCATAGATGCAAGGGAAGACAGTGTAATTTTGCCACTGTATAAATCATTGGTAAGACCTCATCTTGAATATGCAGTACAGTTCTGGGCACCACTCTATAAAAAAGATAATTTGGAACTAGAAAGGGTTCAGAGAAGGGCGACAAAATTGATAAAGGGTATGGAGTCATTATGTTATGAGGAAAGGTTAGCCAGTTTAGGCATGTTTACTTTAGAAAAGAGGCGTCTAAGGGGAGATATGATTACTATGTACAAATACATTAGGGGTCAATACAGAGAGCTTTCATGGGAACTTTTTACCCCAAGGACCATACACAGGACACGTGGTCATCCCCTAAGTTTAGAGGAGAGGAAATTTCACAACCAGCAAAGGAAGGGGTTCTTTACAGTAAGGGCAGTCAAGATATGGAATTCATTGCCAGGGAAGGTTGTGATGGCAGATTCAATAGATATGTTTAAGAAAGGGTTAGACAAATTTTTAGCGGAAAGGTGTATCCAGGGATACGACCGTTAATTTAAAATGAAGGATAGTAGTGGATATACGGTAAAAATAGGACTGCAATATTGAGTCTGGGGGGATTTTCACAATTGAAACAGATTAGGGGTTGCTTACTCTGGATTAATTTCAAATATAAGTGCAGGATCGCAGGAGATCCAAAATAGGTTGAACTTGATGGACTGGTGTCTTTTTTCAACCTCATCAACTATGTTACTATGTTACTATGTTACTTAAGGGGGACAAGGTGAGAGTCAGGTAGGCCAGAGAGAAGGATGTTACAGTTCTCAAGGTGAGAGATAACAAAAGAGTGAATATACGAGTTTTGGTGGCTTTTTCTCCCACACTATAAAAAAAACACTGGTAGGCTAATTAGTAGCTGACAAAATGGACCCTATGCGTGTGTCTATGTGTGTGCGTTTAATGATTCATTGTTTTGTGTAAAATGTTGTTCTAGATCAATCTAGGGACATATCCTTATCTAGGGACACATCCTTAGATTACCTTAAGGTGGGGCCGATTCTCTTCTGCAGTGTGAAGTAATGGTATGGAGGTTGGGGATCCTATATTGCTTAATTTGGGTATTTTGTTAGGAGCTTGGAAGATGGCTTTAGGGACACCACAATGGAAAGTGACTGCTGAAGCAGTTCTTAGTGTCCTCACTCAGGGTTGCAGACCACTCATGGATTACATTTCCTATTTCCCTAATATAAGGATAATTAGGCCAGAGTAGAGGACCCGTTGCTGCTGTGTCAATACCTGTATGTGAGAATCTGACAGCCACAGTTTGACCTGTGGCTTTATATCCCAATCTCCAGCAAAACCTATAAATAACTTCTCTTAGAACATGACCCAGAATGCCGAGTCCCTTTTATCTTCTATAGCAAATGTTTTTAACCCTCATCTCTCAGTGCTCATGCAGTAGTCACAACATATAATTATATCGTATTCTATGTATGAAGTTTTAAGGTATTTATAGAATTTCTTAAGCTCTCTGAAAACCGGTAAGCAAGCCTTAACATAAAGCCTATCATTGCCAATTAGACTATTTACATATAATTTACAGCTATGCCTCAATTTTAGTGAATTCTTAATATGATCCTAGCAGTGCAGCTCTAGTTTTCTCACTCACATGACCACAGCATCAATTATTTTGCTGTCCTCAATGGCTCACAGACAGGAATTAATTGTGAAAGACAATTCTGCTATTTTTTTTTAAGGTAATAACTCAACAGAAACTTTTGCTTTAATCATCCAGTCAAGTCTCAAGCAGCATGCCAAGCTCTGAACTACTCTCCAAAGAACACTCTCACTCAAACATGAAAATGATGACTAACCTGGTCCAAGAGTTCAAATCCACATTCCAATCAGAATTAGGGGTAGTTTTTGTTGGCTTCAAATATGAAATGGCGTTTCTGGTGATCCGAACCAATATCTTAGAAGCCAACTACCAACTTAATGAAGTCGTTGATCAAAAAAAAGGTCTCCTCTAAGACAGGGGCGGGCTGGACCGGGGGGCAGGGGGGCAGCGGGCCCCTGGGTCACTCAGTCTAGCGGCTGTTCGGGCCCAGAGAGAATTTAACTCTGTCTGCAGCCTGCCTCTGCAGACTAGCTGGTTTTTTTTTTGTTTTTTTAAGTTTTATTTTTGCAAGGTCACATGAGCAATAGTTTAAAACTAACAGTGAGAATACTCAGATTCTAATTAACCAAATTAATAGATAATGTCTATGACCAGTGTAGAAAATGGAATTCAAAATTCAAAATATCAACCATAAAGTTATAAACGTAAAGAAAGGATGACCAAGAATTTTCAGTACAGAGGGAAGAGAAGAAGAAGGGGGAAAGAAAGAAAAAGTTATAGAGGGAGAGGGGAGAAGTGGCTAGATCCAATATGAGGGGTGAGAAAAAATCTATGGACGGGAAACAAAATGATAATACTTAGTTATATGAATGGTGAGCGAGCCTGTAAAAAGGAAAGCCACAGGTCCCAAACCTTGGTGAAGGTTCTTGAGGAGGTGCAGATGATACTGGTCATATAATCCACTCGCTGGGTCTGTTAACTATGGCCTGCAAGGAGGGGGGAGATTGCTGCCGCCAGTCTGCTGCAATTTGGCAAGTAGCCACCGAGAGAATGTGTCTAATTAGTTTATTCTGTTGACGGGTTGTCGAGGGAGCTCATTTGGGCGCGAACAGCCAAATATGAAGGAATGTGCCTCCGTGGGGTCACCCTCGCCAGCACCAATCAGAAGAGTCAGGGAGGATTCTACAGAGTCGCAAAGGCACATAATACCATCGGTATAGCACCTTATAAATATTCTCTTTAATTCTAACACAGATAGAACTGGAGGCAGCATTATAATGGATCTCAGACCATTACTCATCTAATAACACCTCACCAAGGTCCCATTCTCAGGCTAGTTTGTGGGGGTACCGAAGGCCCTTGGTAGATGGAGCAAGCTCATAGTACAGTATGGAGATTAAACCTTTTTTTGAAGATTGACGTAAACAGAGGGATTCAAAGTTAGAGATAGGGTGGGAAGAGAGGCAGGCTTTGACTGCATTATGAAAATGGCGTAATTGCAGAAACTGGTAGACGTATTTTGAGGGGATATAAAAGTGAGCTTAAATGTCAGAAAATTGGGGAAAAGTTGGGGAAGACGTTAGGTGATTGAGATATCTGACCCCCTGCGAGTGCCATGGATACAATGAGTTAGGGTGAAGTCCCAGGGAAAGATCTGGGGAATTAAATAACGGTATCAGAGGGGAGGGATGAGGCGAGAGGCCGTATTTTTGAGAGGAGTTGTCCCAAATGGAAAGGTAGTGTGAAATGACTGGATGGAGTAAAAAATGTTTAGGGTGATGAAACCTTGGGAGCCAAAGCAGAGATGAGAGTGAGAGCAGTCCCAAAACCTCAGCCTCGAGTTTAGACCATACTCTGGAATCTATCGAACCACACCATAAAAAACATTGAGCGAGTTGGGCGGAAAGGTAGTATCTGCGGAAATCAGGAATCACCAGGCCCCCTCCCCGCGGGGATCTCGGAAGAACTTCAAGTCGAACCTGGGGCCGCCTACCCGACCAAATTAATTTAGAAATGTGAAATTGGAGGAATTTAAAAACATTTAAAGACTCTTATACGAATGGGAAGTGTCTGGAAATAATAAAGCAATCTGGGAAGGATATTCTATTTGACGGCATTAATGCGGCCATATCAAGAAATGTAAAGGTGTGACCAAGCAGTGAGATCTAGTTTAATTTGTTCAAGAAGATGGCGAAGTTTGCTTGAAAAAGGTGCTGGTAATGTTTAGTAACAAAGACTACCAGATACTTCATTTTTTGGAGACGCCATTGAAATGGAAAGGAACACTCCACGAGTATCTTATCAGAAAGATAATCTTATTAGAAAGATTAAAGTCCAATACCTCTGTTTTGTCTGAGATGATCTTGTAACCCGAAAAGTGACTGTATGGATCCAACTCGGCCAAGAGGGGATGCACGGAATTAGTGGAATGAGTGATGGACAACAAGACATCGTCAGCATAGAGCGCGATCTTATGAGTAGTGGGGCCCACAGGTATACCCTCAATCTACCGGTTGTCTCGGATCCTAGCGGCCAGAGGCTCAATGATGAGAGCGAATATAAGTGGGGAGGGGGGGCAACCTTGGCGCCTGCCATTCGAAATAGGGAAGGGCATTGAGATCAGACCATTAGCAGAAATAGTAGCCAAAGGCGAATTTTAGAGGGACAAGATAATTTTCAAAAGTCTGCCTGTGAACACCATCGCTCCGAGCACCCCCTCCATGAACAAATTTTTTGTTAGATGGGGACCAAGGACTCCGGCAAACTTTTTATAGTACTGAGGGGTAAGGTTGTCAGGACCCCGAGTCGATGAAGACTTCAGGGACCTAATGGCCATTAGAACCTCAGGCAGGGTTATGTCTGTGTTCAGCGAAGATTGTTGTGCTATGGTGATTTGAGGATGAGAGGTGGATGAAAGGTAGTCAGTCAAGGTAGGAGTAGGGAGGTCCCCACGAGGAGGAGGTACAGTAAGTTTGTAGAGAGAAGAATAAAACTCCCTGAATTCACTAACTATCACTGAAGGGTCGTAAGTTGCCGGAGGGAGACTGTTTTGTGGAGTTTGTGGAGTTTTCTAGCCAATACAAAGTCTGCTTTATCTGCTTTATCCTAATAACGCTGTTAAATTTTCTGCATAGTGATGGCCACCCTACGGGAAAGGAGGGCTATCTGGGGAAGGAGGGCCATGTTATTGTGGGTTTGGTGCTGGGTGAGGAGTGATGTTAGTCTAATTTCCAAATAAGACACCTCCTCCGCTGCTTTTTTCTTGAAGGCCGCCGACTGACTAATCAGTTGACCCCGAATAGTAGCTTTATGCGCCTCCCAGATGATTCCTGGGCCACGTCAGGGGTTGAGTTGTCCAGGAAGTAATTAGTAATGGAGGTCTTAATGTAGAGACAGGTGGGTCTGTTAAGTAAGAGTGAACCGTCTAGTCACCATCTACTACACTGTGGAGACGGTTTAAGGAGATCTAGAAGAAAGAATACACCCGAATTGGTCAGTCCAGGTGAGGGGGACGATACCTGCTTGTGTCACTTGATGGGCAAGTGAGTGCGAGACATATATCATATCTATACGCGTGTATAGTTGATGGGGGGCAGAGAAGTGGATATAATCCCTGGTGTCTGCATTGCAGAGCCTCCATGAGTCATATAAATGGTGATGGGTAAGCAGCGTAATCAAGCAGGTGAAATCCGGGGAGGAGGGAGCACCCTGCCGGGAGAGGGAAGGAGGAGACCTGTCAAAGACAGGATCAAGATTTATATTAAAATCACCACCAATGATAATATGACCCTGCACCAACCGCTCAATGTGTTTAAAAAGTTTTGTGACAGAAGGTCTGAGAAAACTGCTTACCCTGAAGTTCTGAGTGGGCTCCAGTGAGATGTGATTCTTGTAGAATTTCGATGTCAGCTCCCTCTCTCCTACAGGGGCCCAAAAGAATTGTGCGCTTATGTGGGGAGTTGAGGCCAAACACGTTGACGGAGAAGACTTTCAAAACCATAGCAGCGGTGAGAGGTTGAATCTCAATAGTGAAACAAAGCACATACAAGGGGAATGTAACCAATTAGTTTGTTCCTGAGACAGATGATATATGGACGAGTAGAGAGATGGATCATAACCACAAGAGAGAGAGGGAGAAAGAGAAGAAAGAAGAAACCCAATTGGGTGAAAACCCGGAGTGAAAGGAATCCTGAGAGGATTCAGAGACATTATCAAAAATCAAAACATAGTGAAGTTGTCAATGTCCAAGGGTGCGTGGAAGGTGGTCCTAAGTCTTATACAGCGAAAGAGGTCACCAAGACCCAGTATAAAGTCTTAAAAGAAAAATTAAATCTAGCTGTAGAACAGTGTGCAAAGGTAACAAAATAAATAAATGAACTTCTTAGATAGTTATAGGAGTGTGGGGGGTGGAGCGAGCGAGGCAACATGGGGTAGGGAGGGTGAGGGGGAGAGGCAGGGCAGTGAAGGTTTAGGCCGCAGAACATCATAGAATCCCATGCAATTCAAAAAGGCAAAAATTCTTATGAAGTTCTCTTTAGAACAGAGTCATACATAGTATTAAAGCAGTGTGCTAAGGTTACAGGATATATTGATTGAACAACCAGGAATTAGTCATGTAGGAGGGGAGGGAGGAAGGAGAGAAGGGAAGTGAGGTAAGAGGAGGTGGGGAAGGGGAAGGGAGAGGGGGAAAGGTAGGGGGGATGGGGTGGTAAAGAATCATTAGCTCTCTTGGCTGAGGAGTCAAAGAGCGGTGTGGTGCAGGTAAAACAGCCGAACGTCAAATAACATAATTGGTTTTGAGAAAGCAGAAAAGTATGAAGTGCTGAAAACAAAACAAAGCTGAGAGACATTATCTAAAGATAACAAACTAAGCAATATACTTATAGCTTTAAGAGAACGGAGGAAACCGAAAATTGACAGGCAAAGTAATAAGCTCCAAGTGGCGTTGGAAATCCGCCTGGAAAAAAAAAACAATTAAAGAGAAAAACATACACAAGTACAGTCATATCATGGTGGCTCTGCGTCCCAGAGATGTCGTAGAGAGGAACGGGACCACTTAGGCTTTGGGCCTGAGGAGGCATAGACTGAAGAGCAGATGTCACGGGAAGGATGCCCAGCTTGGCAAGAAGGTTCTAACCTTGATCCAATGTTTTAACCAAATTAGAGGAATTGACAGCAGAGACTTGGAGCTGGAGCGGGAAACACCAGCGGTATCGGATATTATTCTGGTGCAGAATCTTAGTGACTGGTTGAAGGAACCCTTCGTTTTTGTATTGTGAGGGAGCGAGGTCCTGGAACAATCAGATGTCCATGTTCCGAAAAGAGACCACAGATTGGTCTCTGGTTGCTGTAAGGATGCGGTCTCAGGTGCAAAAGTAATGCAAGCGGACAATGATGTTGCAAGGAGGTTGGCCGCTGGTAGGCTTGGCCCTCAGGGCTTGGTAAGCCCACGCCATGAGACAGTCCGCATTGGAGATATTCAGAAGGAGGTGGAGGAAGAGAGCCTTGAGGAAAGCTTGGAGATCTGTTGCGCCAACTTCTTCAGCCACGTTTCTAATATGGATGTTATTACGATGAGACAGGTTTTCAGAGTCTTCCTGTTTCTCCTTCAAAGCATCAACTTAGTCATGAAGGCGGGAGAGTTCCTTATTTAGAGCAGAGTGGGAGCGGCAGATATCATCTGTTTTTGACTCCAGGGCATCTGTCCTGTTACCCAAAGAATTCAATTCAGATTTTAAATCATTGACCGCTTTTGTTAGTTCTTGATAGAAAGCTGCTTTTTACCCATCCAGGAAGTTAGTCATTACCGCTTGGATCTGAGGGTCGAGCTCCACTTCAGGAGATAACGAAGAGCCCGGTGCCCTCTGGCGGTCAGATTGGGGAGAGGAGGGTTTAGATTTTAATCCAAAGAAATTTGCTGACGTTCCTGATGTCACTTTCTTTGTTTTGTTAGACATGATGAGGTCTAATAAATAAGTCAGGAGGTAAGGAAGGCAGGAGAAGGTGAAGAAAGGAAAGAGGGCTAGGTGGGAGATCACACACTGATCACAGTTAAGGTGAAAGGGGTCTACCCAATTTCGGGCAGCATAGTAAAATTCACATAGTCACCAAAGACTTTGTAATGGATGGCTGTGTCAAATTGCCAGAAGCATGATTCATCAATCCACAGAACACGTTTCCATGCCCAGTCCAGTGTTGGTGTGCTTTACACCATTCCATCTGCAGTATATAATTATATAACAAGAAAAATATGTGTAATAAAAATACATTATATAAATATCTTTAAAGGGCGCTATATGTTTGCAAGTGGTCTAATAATGAAACACAATTGTAAGTGTATAAGAGAAATGACTGTCTCCAGAGGCTATGCAACCCCACACAAAGATAAATACACAATAAAAATGTGGGCAGCACGGTGGCTAAGTGGTTAGCACTTCTGCCTGACAGTGCTGGGGTCTTGAGTTCAATTTCCGATCATGGACTTATCTGTGTGGAGTTTGTATGTTCTTCCCGTGTTTGCGTGGGTTTTCTCCAGGTGCTCTGGTTTCCTCCCACACTCTAAAAACATACTAGTAGGTTAATTGGCTACTATCAAAATTGACCCTAGTCTCTCTCTCTGTCTCTGTGTGTATGTTAGAGAATTTAGACTGTAAGCTCCACTGGGACAGGGACTGATGTGAATACGTTCTCTGTACAGCGCTGCGGAATCAGTGGCGCTATATAAATAAATGGTGAAGATGATGAAGAGGTGTTCAAAAACCCTTATAAGTATATAAATTCAATAATGATAGAAAATGACATAAAATTAAAAACTCCAAAACTAATTTGCAATATATAATACAGACATTATATAAAACCATTACATTTATCATGCCCTCCCCAGCCACATCACACCACCCCCGACACATTTTGACACCCCCAGCCATCTGTACTTACCTGTGCTGTGCTTGAGCTGCTGACATCCATCAGAATGAGAAGTGAATCTCTTAGGGCCCGATTCATTAAAGATCTTAAATGAAGCAGTATCTTATTTCAATCTCCTGGACAAAACCATGTTACAATTAGAGATGCTCACTGACCCCCGTGTTTTGGTTTTGGATCTGGATTACCATCGTGTTTTGGTTTTGGTTTTGCCAAACCGCCATTGCGGGTTTTGGTTTTGGTTTGGGTTTTGTTTGGTTTTGTTTTGCTATTTTGTTTAAAAATCAATGTTTTTGGGCATAAAATAACCAACTTTAGTGCTCCATCTGTTTCTTGGATTAGTAATGTAATTGTAAAGCTAATAAATTATCAAAAAAACTGTTTAATTGTTGGTAGGCCTTCATTAATTCTACACACAAACCAGATTGTCTTCCTCTCCATCTATGCATATTGGCAATGCAGCCATCGTCTTTGGATGTATATTACACCCCACACTTATAGTTAAATATGTAAAGAAATGGACAAAGGCAGTTTGGTTTCTGTCTCTCTAGGCCCCCCTCCAATTTTAGAAAATACTCAAAAATTCAGCCGTTACAGAATGTACAATATAAATTGAAATGGACAAAGGCAGTTTGGTTTCTGTCTCTCTAGCCCCCCTCCACTTGTAGAAAATACTCAAAAATTTAGCCGTTATAGACTGTACAATATTAATTGAAATGGACAAAGTCAGTTTGGTTTCTGTCTCTCTAGGCCCCCCTCCACTTGTAGAAAATACTCAAAAATTCAGCCGTTATAAACTGTAAAATATTAATTGAAATGGAGAAAGCCAGTTTGGTTTCTGTCTCTATAGGCCCCCTTCCACTTCTAGAAAATACTCAAAAATTCAGCCACTATAGACTGTACAATATTAATAGAAATGGACAAAAGCAGTTTGGTTTCTGTCTCTATAGGCTCCACTTGTAGAAAATACTACAAAATTCAGCCGTTATAGACTGTACAATATTAATTGAAATGGACAAAGCCAGTTTGGGGTCAGTCTGTGTATGACACCCTACCCTTAATGAGAAATTGCCCAAACAGCAGCCTTTCAAGACAGTACGTGATATAGAAATGCCCCAAGTCCCTTTCCTCTTTGTGGGTAGATTGCACCCTACACTTAAAAATAAAGTTTTAAAAAGATGTTATCGTCATCATCTTGAGCTTCATCCTCACCCTCATCAGTGTGTACGTCATCATCACAGACTATCAATTCATCGCCGCTTGAATCCGCCATTAGTGAACAGTCAGTGCTTGGATGTCTTTGATGGTGAAGTCCTTCCTCGTGGAAGATGTAGTTCATTTTTATAAACATAATTTTCTCCACATTTTTGGGAAGTAACCTTCTACGGCAATCACTGACTAAGTTCCCGGCTGTGCTTAACACTCGTTCAGAGTACACACTGGAGGGTGGGCAGCTTAGGTATTGCAAAGCAAGTTTGTACATAGGTTTCCAAATGGCCTGCTTTTCTTCCCAGTAAGGAAAGGGACTGTCTGACATTTCCATATCAATTACCTCTTGAAAAAAATCCTCCACCATCCTTTGCATGTTAATACTCATATTGGATGGAGTTATGGGCAAGGTTACACATTTATTTGAAAAATCCTTCAAGCCAGCCCAGGTGTTAAACTGTTATGGTCTGCCCTCTGCGTCTTCCCTACTTCTTTTTTAAAATTTAATTTTTTACGAGCAGCAGCTGCTTGAGAAACTGAAGGAGGACACATCGTCAAGCCAAGGCCCAGTTCAGCGCACAACTTGCTGAGCAATAGCTCCTTGCAAAAGTTCACATTTCGTTCATTTTGAAGCAAAGACTCAATGTAGGTCTTAAACCGTCGATCAAGCACAGGGGCCAAAACGTACTGATCCGAGTTCAGGATCTTAATAATTCGAGGATCATTGTGAAGCGAATTGATCTACAAGGCCAAAATACTTTGCGGAATTGCTTGCTTTCATCTCCTCCTTCAGTTTCTCAAGCTGCTTTTCCAATAGTCTAATTAAAGGAATGACTTGGCTCAAGCTAGCAGAATCTGCACCCACTTCACACGTCACAACTTCAAATGGTTTCAGCACCTTGCACAGCACTGAAAGGACTCCCCACTGTGCAAGAGTGAAATACATGCCCCCTCCTTTCCCAATGTCATGGCCTGTGCAATACGCTTGGATGGCTTTGCGCTGTTCCTCCATCCTCTGAAGCATGTACAGGGTGGAATTCCACCAAGTTACCACCTCTTGCTTAAGTTGGTGGCAGGGCAAGTTAAACTGTTCTTGGAGTTGCTGCAATATCCTACATGCTGTGGCCGAATGCCTGAAATGGCCTGAAATTTTACGGGCCACCGAAAGCATCTCTTGCACCTCACGGTTATTTCTTAGGAAACTCTGCACCACCAAGTTGATGGTTTGAGCAAAACAGGGAATGTGATGGAATTCACCCAGCTGTAATGCTCGCACTATATTGTTGGTGTTATCAGAAATTACATATCCTGGGGAGAGTCCAAGTGGTATAAGCCATGTATCAATCAAATCTCTTAGTTTGCGTAACAAATTGTCAGCTGTATTCCTGTTAGTGAAGCCGGTGACACAAAGAGTGGCCTGCCTGTGACAAAATGTTACGTAGTGGTGTACATGCTGCTGCTGTTCCTGCTGGTGAAGGTGAATGACCAACCCAGTGGGCTGTCACAGTCATATAGTCTTTGGTTTAACCACTTCCACTTGTCCACATATCTGTGGTTAAGTGGACAGTGGGCAGAATGGCATTTTTCAGCGCAATCTCTACATTTGTACACACTTTTTGGTATAGTTGTGGAATAGCTTTACGGGAAAAATGGTGTTGCGATGGAATTCTGGAATGCGGACACAAAACCACAATTAACTGTGAAAAACCAGCTGCGTTTATTGTGGATATTGGACGAAGATCTAACATGGCAGCCATGGCGTCTGTGATTCACTTGGCGACTGGGTGACTGCTGTCATATTTGCTTCCCCTAGCAAATGATTGTTTCCCAGTTAATTGTTGAAATGCAGGACTGCTCTTTTTCTTGGCCTTCCTCTGGGCTGACAATTCATCCCCAGCAGCAGCAACAGCAGCAGCAGTGGGACTAACGCTTTCTTCAGAGGAATCAATTATAGCGCAGGAGTCATCCAGCCTTAATAAGTGGGATGCATGGCTAACTCCGAGCGCTACTGAGGATATTGATGAGGATGGTGTAGTGGGTGTATTTTGTAGCCGTCGGGATGTCGGTGACCGGAGGGTCCTAGCTGATGATGGAGTGCTTGTAATTTTTTTGGAAGAACTTTCAGCTTTTGCCAAGACTTTGCCATGAACTCTCGTCAAATGGCGTAACATAGACAAGGTTCCAAGATGGTTAAGGTCCCTCCCTCGACTGACTGTGGCTTGACATACACTACAAATGACTATACAATTGTTGTCTGGATTTGGGAAGATATAATTCCACACATAAGAAGTGGATTTTTTTGTTTTATGGCCAGGCATGACAACGGCCTTTTTCTTGTCACGTGCCAGAACTGCTGTCACTGGTGCAGGACTTACACAAACAACCTCATCCTCATTAACATCCTCATTAGCGCCCTCGTTGCCTACACAAACCCCCCCTCATCCTCTTCTAATTCCAAATTGGCATCCTCAATTTGTGTATCACTGGCTACACTGGGGCTGTTCAGGCACACATCAGCAGAACTGCTGTAAAGGCCCTTCTTTATGGGTACACTAACAGAATGCTCACGATTAGACATAGCACTGGTGAATGGATTCTCCACAGGGATTGTTGTCATTTCTGATTCAGAGCATACATTATCCTCTAATGCCTTACTGTTTTCTTGCAGCTCGGCTTTCACGTGTAACAGTAGTTGTGCACCACTTTTAGACTCTAAATTACTTGGTCTTGCTTGGTCACGAGTGACTGTACAAGAAGAAGGCTTGGTAACATTTTTTGATCTGCCAGTAATAGAGAAAGACGAAGGCCTCATTCTTTCTTTGCCACTGCGTTTGTAGAATGGAATGTTGTCAATTTTTTTTTTATCGGCAGTTAACTTTTCCTCAGTTACACTTCTTTTTTGCTTCAACACGGTAAATTTTTTGGGGTGTGTGTTTTTTTCCCTGATTTCAAAAGACTATGTACTTTTACATCGGCTTTACCAGATGACGCACTGGGAACACTACCATCAGGACTGGGGCAATAACCTGATTGCTGATTCTGCTCATATGTGGACTGCTTTGAATCCATTTTAATGAGCCCAAACCACTTGAAGTGCCAAAACTTGTATAGATACTGCTGATAAATATTACTTTTGACAGCAAGAAAAAATATTGTTTCACACTGGGGAATATGGGACACCCCAAAGCACTTGCAGTGCAAAAAATTGTATTAGATAGATACTGCTGACAAATATGACTTTTTTTGGACAGCCAGAAAAATTAGTGTTTCACACTGGGGAATATGGGACACCCCAAAGCACTTGCAGTGTAAAAAATTGTATTAGATAGAAACTGCTGACAAATATGACTTTTTTTACAGCCAGAAAAATTTGTGTAAAATTAGTGTAAAATACTGGGGAATATGGGACACCCCAAAGCACTTGCAGTGTAAAAAATTGTATTAGATAGAAACTGCTGACAAATATGACTTTTTTTACAGCCAGAAAAATTAGTGTAAAATTAGTGTAAAATACTGGGGAATATGGGACACCCCAAAGCACTTGTAGTGCAAAAAATAAGCCTCCTCTATCCTCCTCTCTTCCTGCTCTAACAATTGCTAATAGAATTGAATAGATTATAAAAGAAAGAATAATACAAAGAATAAGGTGTACAATTATTGCTCTGTTCCTGATCTAATACAGCCTGTGACCTAACCCTGCTCTCTCCCTCTGTGAAATGGTGATGGATTGCTGTGGAGGTGGGTATTTATGCTTTTCAAATCTCACGAGAACCGAGCTCAAAAATACGAATACGTCACAATGACGTTTTGCCTCGATTTCGATACCGAACGGGCGGGAGAGTACCGAGACTGCTCGGCTCGGTACTCGGATAGGCAAAGTTCGGGTGGGTTCGAATCTCGGGGAACCCGCCCATCTCTAGTTACAATGGAAGGGGTGCAAACTAGTTTTCTGCTTTGCACATAAGTTAAATACTGGCTGTTTTTTATGTAGCACAGAAATACTTGATATCTTATTTGTACACTGAAATTTAAAGTTGATATTTGTGTGCTACATGAAAAAACATCCAGTATTTAACTTATGTGCAAAACAGAAAACTAGTTTGCACCCCTTCCATTGTAACATGGTTTTGTCCAGGAGACTGAAATAAGATACCTCTTCATTTAAGATCCTTAATGAATCAGGCCCTTAGTCTCGCAAGATTTCATTATCTCACGAGATTGAGAACTCTTCTGCAGGCTGTTACACTATCTGGGGACTGGGAGCAGCTGACAGCTCCCCCCCCCCCCCCTTCGTGGGAGCACACACCACCCGCTTAAATTTTTTTAAAAAAGTTATTTAAAAAAATGTGTTTGAGAGTTATTTTTTTTTACCAGGATGCTTGCATCCAGTACCCTGCCCTCTCTGCACCCCTGCCAGCAGAACATCCGTTAGAAGTGGTGAATAGTATGCCACAGTTTTAAACTGGGAATACAGTATGCACGAGACACCTGTGTAAACTGAATATGCTGCTTGGACACACAAAAGGAAATATGACATACTGCAGAAAAGAAAGATCAAAAAATGCATTTGAAGTTATGCTTATTTTAATTCTATACAAATTATACAATGTGGTCAGGTCCTTTAAGCCCACTTTCTGAATAAAAGCTGAATAAAAGAAATAGGTTCCTAAACTCAGAGCTATATCTTTTAAACAGCACACAAATCAAACAATTCATAACAACAAGCTACAATGAAGTCACAAGCAAACTGATCTAAATCTGATTTATAATTTCAGGTTAAACGTCATTGTAATGCATGCTGAGTGCTCAGAGCGCACATGCAGGTCTAATTAGCTATAATTAGTCATCTGGTGTTAATTACATTCTAGAGCCTGGTTAATAAGGATGTTTAAATGAAACCAGTTTTTATTTAGGGATGTGACTGCCATCTGTTGGTTAGCTTGTAAAAGACAAACCTGAATCATTTGCAGTATTTGTGTCAATTAAAGTAAGCATGCAGCTATTAATAATATAAAAATTATTCCCCTCTTTTTATACTCAAACCCCCAAAAAATGTTCCTTGCTGTTACAACTACAATAAAGTAAAAGTTTACATTTTTAAAGAAAAACTTGTCAAACTACTCAAAGAAGAGTATAAAACGCAAGCATAACATTTGTACTTTTTAGGGAACTGTAAAGACAGATGAAGACATTTAAACAAATCGTAAAGACTATTGGACAATTAATCGGTAGTGCTTTTTTTTTTATAATTTCTTCTTATACCTTCTAGCTGCAATATAGTGCAACTACAGAAGATGGGTGAATGTTCCTATGATCTTTTTTCATCACAGAATCAAACTGCCACTTGCAGGGATACCTACATATTAATGTAACACTTATCACGGTAATAAGAGTAGTTTTTTTTATCACTGCTTATTGCCACAATTTAACTTTATTTTATTTCTGTGGCAGCTCAGCAGTGCTCAGCTGCAACAGAGATAAAATAAAAAGCTATCCAGAATGATAAAAGGGTTACTTAAGGCTGTAGCAGCCACCTTTCTGCTCTTCTATATTAAAGTTGTTGTTTTAAAACTATATACAGATATATACACATATACAGTAGATATATAGAAGTTATATCTACTGATTATTTTTCCCAATAGAAAATCAGAAAATTTTCATTCATTAAAAAAGATCAAGACAGAAAAAAAAATCACCAATATTTTCTTTCCCAGTGGTCTCTTTCTGTTAACATCAGGGTGTTAATGAGATGGTGTTTACACAATATTATTATTATTATTATTAGTAATCTTTATTTATAGGACGCCACAACATTTATGTAGCGCCGTACAGAAAACAGACAGTGGACCATACAGGGTAAAACAGTTTAGAACAGTGAACAAAATTACCAGCACTTCAATAGCTCCAAACATAGCTTGCACTGTGGAGTTGGAGGAGAAGAATAGGTAGAGAGACAGGAGGGAAGAGGGCCCTGCTAGTAAGAGCTTACATCCTACAGAGAGAGCAAACAGACAGCAGGCACAATGGAGAGTCAGGGGGGATCAATCGCAAGAGTAGCAGGACAGGGGAAGAGAGGTGAGGAGATCAAGCATGGAGAGAAAGTTAGGTGGATGGGTGGTAGACTTTGAGGAACAAAATGAGTTTTAAGTGTTCGTTTGAAGGTGCACAAATTAGGGGACAGTCAGATGGAGCGTGGGAGGTTGTTCCAGTGGAGGGGATAGCCCAGGAGGTATGCTTGAAAAATAGGCTCCACCATGCAAATACTTAATGCTGGCAGTGCTATGGTGGTAGTCACTTTTCCTATACTGATATCTTAGACACTGTTTAGTGCAACATGAAAATTACAAAGCCTAACAGAGCGACATACAGACTTACCGAAATCCAGACTTACCATCACACACACACAACTTTTCCAACAGGGCTTCAAAACTCTGCGGAATGTGGATGTTGAAATTGGTTTATAATATCAACAGCTAAGTGAGTGATATTACCCCAAATAAGGAGGGGTGAGTGAAACACAATGGATGTGCACTGGGGCATCATTTTAACTGTGAATGTTCTGTTAACATATCCATGTTAACTGTTTAAGAATTGTACCAGTGATGTAAGAATTGTGCAGGAAGAGTGAAGATATATGTGATATTTTCCTCCTAACATTTGTTTAAAGACTGTGCTGGAGGAGTGAAAAGAAGTATATTTTGTTACTTTAATCGTGACAACGACTTAAGAACTGTGCAGGAGGCGACATGTGCTTTATACATTTGCTTTACGACTGCAACACAAGTATGGTGCTGGAGTGGAAAGAGTGTAAATAAAGGGATTGAGTCATTAATGAGAGAAAAGCATGAAAAAGGATTAAATTTGCACATTGATAAAACCATGTTTCATTGGAGGGGAGGTAAATTTAAAATGTGTGTACAGATATATAGTTGGGGTAGGGCATGTCTTAGATCAACTTTAAATTTCAGTGTAAAAATAAAGCTATCAAGTATTTGTGTGCTGCATGAAAAACAAGCCAGTAGTTTCCTTATGTGCAAAATAATTAACTCATTTGAACCCCTTGCATTGTAACATGGTTTGTCCAGGCGCAAACTTACTCCTTTTTCTTGCTTTGCTCTCCTTAATGACTCTGGCTCAAAGAGTTTATATTTTGTGATAAAGAGGTGGTCTGGCACCCAACTTTGTGGGAACTGATACACACCTCCTACCCTCCCATCTTCCCTTACTGCCACTGACTTAGCCTCAAAATCTCCTCCTTCCATCACTCTTCTGACACTCCTACTCTCCCTCCAGCCACCATCTCTTGTACTATGGGAGTCAATGTTCATTCTCTTATATTATCTGCACCACCCTCAACCTGTCCACTGGATCCCATTCCCTCTCACCTCCTTTGCTGCCTTTCCCTAACTGCCTGCTCCAACCTTGCTCACCTGTTCAATCTGTCCCTCTACACTGGAATCTTCCCCCATACTTTAAACATGTTCTTGCTTCCCTCATTCTTAAAAAGTACAATCTTGCCCCCCACCTCACACTCTAACTACTGCCCCGTTTCTTTTCTCCCTTTTGCCTCCAAAATACTTAGACTGCTTGTCTACAACCATCTCAACATCTACCTCTCTGACAACTCTCTCCTTGATCCTATCCAATCTGGTCTACGCCCACTCCACTCCACAGAAACTGCCTTGACTTAATTCACCATTGATCTACTCTTGGCCAAATCCAGGGGCCATTTCTCCCTGTTTATCCTCGTGTACTTCTCTGCTGCATTTGACACCATGGATCACTTTCTCCTATTCCACATCCATCACACCATTGACCTTGCTGAAACCGTCCTTTCGTGGTTCACCTTCTACTTCTCCAACCGCTCTTTTTCTGTTTCTACCTCTGGTTCCTCCTCTCCCCCCTCCCATCCATCCTTCCTGTAGGAGTCCCACAGGGTTCAGTCCTTGGACCTTTGCTCTTTTTCTCTCTGTACAACTCCTCCCTGGTGAACTCATCAGTTCCTTCGAACTCCCGTACCATCTCTATGCTGATGACACTAAACTCTACCTTCTGATCTCTCCCATTCCCTCCTCTCGGGTGTCCAGTTGCCTCTCTACCATCGCCTCCTGGATGTCCTTAAGCTCACTCAAATTTAACCTGGTCATTACGGAACTTATTGTCTTCCCTTCAACAAGAGTCTACTACAAACTCGTCCTCTCTATCACTTGTCAAGGTCGTATAATTGGATGAAAAAAAGTATATTGATTAATATTGTTTTACCATGCGATTGCAATCAGTATGCCACGTGTTACGCGTCATGGCGCAATCGCACGATAAAGCACGCACGCATACACTCGTACTTTGACATTCATTTATATATATCTATTTCATATTTATAATGGTTCCATTCCACAGTCGTTTATGAGCAGATGTTATTTGGTTTATATTTATATTTTATAAGGTTATATGTATACTTTAGTGATATTTTAAGTTCAGGTCACGGGAAGCATGTCATGTTTGGTATCATTCTATTCCCATATTTATCCGCAGTCGTCCGGTTCATTTGCCGAAAGGATCACACATTGTGTGCGCTAGTTATCGAGGATAAGGAATAAATGATCAGAATGATTTTGTCTGTGTAATACTAATAGACCCGTTTGAACCAGTTCTTGGAGGGAACACTAAGTATGCATCATCTGGAGAGATGACCCCCAACTTTGGAATGCAGACCCCCACTCTTGGAGGGGGTTGTTTGAACTGACCTATGGACTGTAATACACTGGACCTTCCTGGAGCCTGAACCTATAGAAGCAAGCCACATCATCTGCTTTTTTTCTCTGTATCACTAAGTGTATATATACAGCTCCCTGGGACCAGCTAAACAGTCACTCTGACCACAGCCTTCTGGACTGAAGGACTGTCTCGCTGGATCCAGTAGAGAGCGCAGCTGAGCGCAGCGTATGTATGTATGTATGTATGTATGTATGTATGTATTTATTTGGGATCGGCTGTACTGTACTTATTTTATGAACTGTTAAACTTTTTGCTTTTGCTAAATAAATTGCTTGTGCTTTGGAACCACATAAAAAGCTTAGACAATGCTTATTGGAAAATGATAAAATTACTTTAATTCATTGTTGACAACACCACTATCTCCTCTGTTCTCCAACTTTGCTGCCTAGGTGTCATTTATGACTCCTCCCTCTCCTTCGCTCCCTCACATTCAATCTTTTGCCCATTCCCGTCGCTTCCAGCTCCGCAGCATCGCCAGTATCAGTCCCTTTCTCTTCTAAGATGCCACCAAAACTCTTATCCACTCACTGAACATTTCTCATCTTAGCTACTGCAACCTTCTCCTAACTGGCTTCCCCCACTTTCGGCTTGCTCCACTTCAATCTATACTTAATGCTGTAGCTAGACTTTTCTTCCTCTCTCGCCATTCCACATTTGCCTTCCCTCTCTGCCAAAACTTACACTGGTTCCCCTTCCCCTACAGAATCCTCTTCAAACTCCTCACCTTCACATACAAGGCCCTCTCCGATACTTACATACAATCGAATGATACTCAAAAAAACACAAGGGGGAGTAGCCCTCCCAATTTGACTAAATATCAAGAAGCCTGAATTTTAGTGTAAATGAGAGACTAGGCCCTTCAAGACAACATAAACTGTGGATGGATTTGGAAAGAGCTTTATATGCTGACTATCCTATAGAAGATCTTGTCACACACTGGGGTCTTAGCCGCACTTACCTCATCCGTCACTGTCATATCAGGGCTACCTGGGTCCCTCCTGGTCGCCTGCAGCATTCCTGTCCATCACATCTCTGTTTCTAAGCAAACACATACTCTTTGTTCTGCTGCATGGACGTGGCCATCTTGGATGCAGTCATGTGATCATGTGAGATCCGGTGGGGAGGGCGGGTGATGGACGAGCACCCAAAACGCAGCAGGGGACAAGGGTCCCTGTTCTCGTGTGCCAGGCACTCGTTTTACTGTAAGGGAAAAGGGAAAATATGAGAGGGGCAGCTCCACAAGGTGTGTGCACCACGGGAACAGCCCTCGCCGGGCTATACTAATGGAAGCGGGTCTATGACTTTGATTCCCTGTCCCTGCATCTTCAGGGGTTCTCACTCGCAGGGGTCTTCCGAAGACCTTGTCCAACGACCAATGCCTGTACAACAAGGGAGACCAAGCCACACAGAACAATTCCTTCCCCAACACTCCAGGTACTCACCAAATGCTGAGGGACCACTACAGGATGCACCGAACCTTTCTTCTCCTCGAACGGAATCCTCCCACTCACATATCCTCGGCCGTCCGGGTCCACTGGAACTCTGTCGCTCCACAGGCCTCCGCCCGCGGCCTGAGCCCCGGCTGTTAAGCCCGCCTTGTCCTGGGGCTCAGGACTTTAGGTGCTCTTTCGGACGGATAGAGGGGTTTTGTAAGCCACTCTCAGTAATTTATACACTTAACTATCAAGGGACCAAGTGTCCTCTACAGTTCCCAGAGTCTGAGCATCCCACTCACTTAGAGGCCTGTGCCTCTCTACACTAAAGAGCCTTATGCCCTGCTACGCTCTCAAGGGCCTTGCGCCCTGCTACGCTCTCAAGGGCCTTGCGCCCTGCTAACTCTAGCTATGGGCCTTGCATCCAGATAAACCCCAGGGCCTGCTGCCCTTCCTCACTTGGGCTTAAGGCCCAGACTAGTCTAAAGGCTTTGTGCCCTGCCTGAACCAAGGGCCTAGTGCCCGGCCTGAACCATGGGCCTCGTGCCCTGCCTACACTAAAGGCCTCATGCCCTGCCTACACTAAGGGCCTTGTGCCCGATAACAACACCTACTTAACGCCTAACTGCCACGGGCCTTATGCCCACCTAGCACAGCACAAGCCTAGTGCCTGAAACGTGCCCCCAGGCCTTATGCCCGACCTTACAGAGTATTTTTATACTCACCTGCTCTGCGCAGAAAACTCTGCTTGCCACGCCATCTTCGGGTCTTCCAGACCCTCTAGCCTACAGCGCCTCTTCTCCGGTTCGGCGCTCTGCTTCCCGCTGCCTTCAAGGGCCTTCCTCTCTTGCCACGTCATCTTTGCATGGCATGGTAGCGTCCAGCCATTACGAGGGCTCCCTGCCACTTCCGCTGACGTCTCCGGCGTCTCCGCCGCTGGACGTCCCATGATGTCCTCTACTTTCTCCTCCGCCGGTGAACTGACTTCAAGATGCCGGCTGCCAGCAGCGTATATAGGTGCCGATGCGCTAATGTCATTCAGCAACACAGCGAGTCCTGATTGGCTCGCCGCGGCGCCAATAGTTTGAACGGCCGGAGGTGAGCCAGGATTGGCTCACCTATCCGGCCGCCGATTGGCCAGCAGGGAGAGGTGAGCCCTGATTGGCTCACTTGCCCTCTGCTGCTGGGACCTGTCGGGGAAGAATGGAAGTACTCACCGCTGGAAAGCAGGACCGGTGAGTCGTCGGCAGTCTCTTCTTTCTTCGACCTCTTCACGGGCACCTCATCCACGAGGCACATCTCCACAATCATTCCAGACCAAGCAGATTCAGCAGCTGTGATCACATATAGTGTGCAGCCAATAATTGTTTGGGACACCCTATTTAAACCTGCTGCTGAGATCTGTTCATTGCCAGTGCAGATGCCAACCTGGTTCCCAGCAGTCTATAGTCTTGCTATTAATCCAGCTCAGACAGTGCAGTCTGCATTCCGGCTCCAGTCCGGTTCCATCCACTCTGGTTCCAGTCCAGTTACTGCATTCCAGTTAAAGCATTCCGGTTACAGCCATCCACTTCTAGCATTCTGGTTACAACTTTCTAGTTTAAGCAATCCACTTTCAGCATTCGAATTACAGCATTCCGGTTCCAGTCCGGTTACAGCAATCCACTTCCAGCATTCCGCTTACAGTATTCCGGTTCCAGTCTTTTCACAGCTATCCTCTTCTTGCATTCCGGTTACTCGACTCCGGTTACAGTCCAGTCCAGCATTATGGTTCCAGTTCGGTCCAGCAATCCAGTTCCTGTTTGCTCTCCTCTGCTAGTGTAATCACCAACTGCACTAGTCCTTTCACTATATGCAGAGTTACATTATCAGGCCACCCAGCTTTGTCCACATAGTCACCAGTCCTGTTCCAGCTAGGCCCAAGGGTCCCGAATTGGATCAAGAAATACAGACAACCATTCCAATCTTGTTTGGATTCCTAAGAATTTCAGACCACCTGCTTTAAATTTTTAACCTCAACCTGAGACTCCCTAAAATTATGTGATGGGGCGATAGTTCTAAACAGACATTGTTTACCATCCCGAAACTTGTCCATAAGGGTCTTAACAAAATCGATCCCAAATTTGAACCTCATCTCATGGTACATAAGAGGATCAAAATTTTAACTTCTTATGTCTGATCTTATGTCACCAGATTCCCTTCTGATCTTTCATGACCTCTAAGAATGATTTAATTTGCCTATAACTGAAGTTTACAAATATCTACAAATCAGGCACTGGGTTGCCTGAATTGTCAAAGCCCAAAGACCCATCCAACAACCAATCTTTTCTACACTTACAAAGGGCAGTGGGAAAGGAGGAATCATCTTTTGGTATCAGCAATTATTACAGCCAAATATCTCCATTAAATCTCTCCTAAAACTTCAATGGGGAGTGGAATTAAATAAGATGCTTATACCTGCACAATGGAAAGGGATTTATACCACACCCCATTGAATGTCTAAATAACTGAACTATTCAGAAATGCAGATTAAACTTTTAAATAAATCCTACCTTACTCAACATAGATGGATAAAATGTGGCACAACCAATCTACATTTTGCTGGTGTTTGTCCCCCTCTGTACCCTGAATTTCTTATTCACTCTCTTTCTTTTTCTACCCCTATTGTTAAAAAAATTCCCTTGATACAAATTAGTGACAGTAAAAAAACAGGCAAAAAGTATCCTTGTTAACTCAAGGTTCAAATATTTCTTTTATCTTCCCAATAATGTCCAATCCCAACCTGCACAGTAATGAATCATACCAATGTGTGTATGCAAGATGCTGCTAATAGTGGTACAAATTCAATACAGGACACAAATAAACAAATATACTGTCTGCACTTGCCCCAATAAATCAGTATGTTTTCTAATGCTGGCCTAAGTTAGCCAGGGGGTTAAAGAAGTTTCTTTTGGCTTGTTTGATATACAGAAATCATGAGATGGAGATTTGAGGCTGCATTATATACTAGGCTTTTGGGAGACTTTATGATATACTGGGGTTAAGCGCTGTTTTATATAATTGTACACTATATAATATGCATCAGATGTCTCCCATATTCATAGTCAGAGTAAGTGCACATTTTATGCTTCACCTTTGAAATACTGAAAGTCTGTATAGAAACTGACCTAATGAAAGATATGGAGGGCAAGGAAGACATGGGGCGATGAGAAGGGGGAAGATCTGGAGATAATCAGATGTGGAGAGGAATCAGATATGAGGCAAACTTGCAGTGGCCAAATGAGATGGGAGGAAGGGGAGGCATACAAGAGGCAAGGATGTAGTCTAGCTCATGGAGAAATGGGAAAAAGGAGGCAGAGATAAAATAAGAAACATCCTGAAAAGACCTGTGAAGACAGGAAAGAAAAAAAGTGCAGAGACAAGGCAAGAAGCAGGCTGGTAGCGTCCAGAGAGATGTAGTGAAAAAATTAAAGAAAAGACTTAGAAAAGACAATGGTGGTAGACAAGGGGTGCATAAATCTCTACATTGTGACTTTTCATGTAACCACTTCAATGATATGTGAAAGCAACAGTTATAATAATAATAATACATATTTCTGGCTTTTCAGCCTCTATGAGGGTTAATTAGTGAGGTTGATGCTTTTTTATGAATCACTTTGATCATCTGATACATCTTTTTACTGGCCGACTTCCACCCTTAAACTTGTTTCAAAAGTCTCAACGGATGCCCATCCAACCAGAGGAAATTCTGACGGATGACAGAATGGAATAATCCTACAGGACGTGTGAGGTCGGTTGAGGGAAAAAAATCATGACTGTGTTAAGAAATCACTACTGATATTTTTGTAATATATAGTTTTTGGCTGAAGATGTTGCTAAGATCTGCAAACATATGCCAAGTAAAGTCCTCCAGAGAAACATAACTCATAGAAAACAAATTGGAGATGACTTTTCTTGAGCTGCAAGACATATTCTAAGAGAAACTTTTAACAGTGTAGCCCAGTTTCTAAGTTTACGAAATGAATTATGGTCCCAGACTGCCATGATTAATCACTGAACATCTCCCATTGCCAATAATTCACAGTAGCCTGATTAACTGTTTAACCCCGAAATTTGTTGTACTTTGTTAGTCATTCATAAAAGCTGGAAAAAGTGTAATTAAAGTTATGTTAATTGCATGCTTTTGAGACTACTTAGATATTTTCCTAAGAAGAGATATAATAAATACAATCATACCTGATATTTGTATAGATGAAACATAAATACAAAATGCACTGTTCTGCCTCTGCATGAACTCTGTAAAACAGTAAAGTGGGATTAAACGCCTCTTCATTACAGACAGCCACATAGTTAGAAAACTATGCTAAAATGATTTTATAAAAAAAACAATAAGATTAACCTGCAGAGCATGTCAGCTGGCTGTGGCTACGTTGGTATTGGCCCTGTAAATGAATACATCTGTAACTTGGAAATTCTTTGCTAATTTATTATTTGAATCAGAACTGAGAGAGTCTATCCAGTCACAACTTTCCACATACATCAATTGCAAGAGGAAGCACACAATGGCTTATAGACTAATCACTGTGAACTTATTCCTTCAGTCATGACTTGAGGAACACAGTAACTGACTGTAACATGCACCAGGTATGGAGAAAGTCTTCCGAAATACTTCCTCTGTTCTTCTGGTATTTGAACTACCACAGTCAGTCTCTGTGTTCCACTTACAGTGACTGTAGCAGAATTTATCTTTGTGTTATTATACAATACCTAATGCATTCAGTGTAGGTGGAAAGTGGGGAGAGCTAAAATATAGTAAAGTCAAGAGGGGAAATACTATACTATGGTGTAATGGAGTGTGTGTCAATCACTGGTGCTACAAGAGGAACAAGAGTCAATATATAGGGGAAAAATGTCATTGCATATACAATGTGAACCAGTATAATAATCAATGGAGAATGAAAGAATGACAAGTTAAAAAAAAACATTGAAAATGATTGTCAGTTATTTATTATATATTTCAAATGCATTGTTGAATATTTATAGAATAAAATGTATGCACTTAATAAAATATATTATTTTAAAGTCTATAGTGGACCTTTGTGATTTACTTGGCCCTCTATAATTCAGTCCAACACTGGTGAAGCCAGACACATGGCTGCACCCTCCTGCATAGCAGTTGAACTGGTCCAATTATATGTTGCTGAATCAGCACCACTCTCTCTGCAAGTTTTCTGTGCAGCAATATCTGGAGAAACAAACGGTACCTGTAAAGGACACACGGCTACCGCTAAGCAAGAGGAGGCTGAATTTAAGGATAAATTGGTCTAAAGTTCGACATGCTTTATTTATATTGAGAACTACAAATGATATTGCACCAATTCCCAAGTGACTCAGCATCCTCTTTGTACAAGATTTTCTTACTACTTAATAAATGACTACACTACATAAAACGACAGCACATTATTAGTCACATGGAATAATTGTACCACTCTTATTGTGGAATGTGAATAGTTATTTTTTAGCTTATTCTAGCTTTCACCAGTATAAATTCACATAACTTTTAGCTTAGTCAGTGCTGATCATTGAGAATGAATGATGACATTTTGGAAAAAAACAAGAAATCAACACACTCTTTGTCTAAATGAATTAACAATAATTTATGTGGAAGAAACTATTCAAGTCTAGATTATCCATTTCTAAATAATTGTGACCTGCCAGTCTTTGTGTCAGATTGTACTTCTTAATAATGCACCTTAATTATCCACAAATGGTTTTCCTGCTATTAGAAAAAGAAATGAGGACTGGAAATTCAAGGATTAAATCTCATCCTTTATCTCACATAGGCACTTAGCAGCTTCTTTCCTGACATCCAGAAATCTACATGTATGATCTTTTTCTGCTTTCCCTTTATTTCTCTGTTATTTGACACTATATGATTTACAGATTCTAGTATTGCATTTTTTGCACTATAGATATGGTTCTAAAGGAGCTGGATGACTCAACCCTGAGATTTTACAGGGTTCCCTTTATCCTGCACCCCTATGACACTCACATAGGCATCACCACACCATCCCTGCTTTGTTAACCCTTAGTAGGATCTTAACTAGTGTCACACACCAGGCTCTCAGGTCCTGTTACTTACCCCTCCGCTGTCTTTCTAAGCTGTCCCTGCAATCCTCAGGCTCTGCTGGTTTCAGATCTCTCTGCAAGATGCAGCCCAGTCTGTCTCCACTACAGAGATCCCTCTAGAATCAGGGTATGGATGCTGCCATCTTGGATTTGGTAACATGATTCCTCTCAGCCAATCAGAGGATAGCAGCCTCCACTCCAGGTTTCCATCCAAAACCAGTTACTGGGGGTTGCCATCTTGGATTTGGTAACATGATTCCTCTCAGCAACTCAGATTGCTGATTCTGCCCAGCTGACTGCAGTATCCAATCAGGAAACAATAGCTCCCATAAAAGGACTTCCTGGAACCCCTACCTGTTGCCAGTGCAATGTTGTATTTCCAAACACCAACTTGGTTCTCAGCAGTCTGCAGGTTTTCTATCCTTCAAGCTCAGACAGTGCAGTCTGCATTCCAGTACCTGCATCTAGCATTCAAGTTTCCAGCATTCCGGTTCCATTCGGGGTTCAGTAATTCAGTTCCTGTCTGGTCTCCTTGCTAGTTCATCACCACCTGTACCTGTCCTTTCATTACTTACGAACAAACATAATCAGCCCACCCAGCTTTGTGTATCTAGTCACCAGCCTAACTCCAGAGACACCACCCAGTCTAGTTACAGACAGATCCTCAGGTGTAACAACTAGTTGTGTACACAAACCTCAACTTTAGATCTCCTTCAGTCTTAATTCATCCCTCAGTTCTAAATATGGTGTATGTGTAATTTTATATTTAAAATTAAAAGAAATATCAGGTGTTTTACTAAAAGCTTAACATTTACCATAGCTTGGCAGATCTCTACTTACTTCCAGAGCCAAAACAAGTTAAAAATGTACAAATTAAAGAAGTTTTAAATCTCATTCCTATCATAACCTCATTTTGCATTGGAATCAAAATTAGATCCACCAAACCACAATTTTGGTATGAGGATGTACTGAGTATGTGACCCGAAACCAGCCCAAGTTTGTGCTACCTATTCCTATGGCACAGAGTCTAACATGATGCCAGTTTTCACCAGAGCTTGCCACAAAGCAGGATGGAATTGGTTGTGTGCTTCACAGTGGTAGCGGCCCCTGAGGTAGGTCTTGAGCATGCTTTGTATATATATATATATATATATATATATATATATACCAGCGATATGGAACTGCACCAGGATAAAACCAGTAATATGGAACCGCACAAGGGCTTTGTCAGCACTATGGGGACTGTGCTAGGATGCCAGCAATATAGGAACTACACCAGGATCCCAGCAGTATAGAGCCTAGACTAGGGGTCCAAGATAAGCAGTCATAAAAGATCGATGGGCATGCCGGATTGCTGAGCCAGGAGCGGACGCTACCTGGCATAAGAAGACACGGTGCTGTGAAGAAGAAGAATGGTGCGTTGGATTAGGGTAAGTCTGCTGCATGGCATTTAGTAAGTCACACCCATTATACTAAAGGTTTATTTGAAAATACTTTTTTTCAAAAATTGCTTGCAAAGCCAAGTAATTATTGTACCATGTTTCATGGTAGCATAGTCTCATGAGAGCTATTTAATTAGACTCTGGCTTAGAGATGAGTGCAATTGTTGTAAACTTTTACTCCAATCAAGTCTTGCATTAGGACATGCAATATTCCACAGAATGCAATTCCACACTGTATTCTAAATTTGCATTTTTCTGAATTTATAATTTAAGACTAGACTAACACTTAAGGACTAATTCTACTGACACAATGTGGAAATTTTACTGCCAGAAGTTGAACAGTTGTGCAGAACAGTTTTGAACACGAACATAAAGTTACTAAATTAAAAGATGTATGAATCTATTATACTGCATATGAATGCAATAAATTTTACAACATTTCCTTAAATACAAATGTATTCGATAAAGACAAAGATCTGTCAGCAGGATACATTACTTCCCCACCACACCCATGAATAGAATCTTTAGAACTTCTGAAAAGTTATGTTATAGATCGAACAAAAACCCTGGACCATGTTTGGAGTATTACACTGCCAAGATAATAGTACTGACAACTTTATTTTTTTGTGGAGATTTGATATTTGTTGTTTACCTCTTGTTCCACGTCCCGCTGAGGAGCTGTGGAGTGATGTGCTATGGAGCCTTCTCAAATACCTTAAAGCATTTTTAAAGCAGAGTTGTGTGGCTGGTAGTAAAACTAAAAAAAGCCACAGGGCCGTTGCTCTTGTTGCCAGTCAGATTCACATATCCTTTCCATCATATTCAAGATGTACATTTATTCACGGCCTTTCCTCTATATACGCTCCCATTCTTGTAATCTGATACAACCAACAGATATATATCAGATCAACTTCTTTATGTCCCTCAAAAATTGTATCCCTCCATAACCACACAAACTGCTTTCCACAGCCACTTGTAATTTCTCATCCAATCCCGAAACATTCTTCCAGCAAACACTCATTCCTTCAAGTATGTCAAAGTTTTCCCAAGGATGCTGAGATCATATGGCAATTTCCCAACAATAATGTTATAGTATCCTGCTTTTTTCTTGACTGCTTCTTCACGTGGGTGTTTTTAAGGCACTTTGACCAAATGTAAGCTGAGATTCTGCAATAAGTGAGTAAGCTAAAAGAAATGTTACAAATAAATGTAAAGCAAAATGTAAATTATGTGTCAGTTCACTTGGGGCACTCTGTGATTCTGTGTTCCAGGACTGAGGCAAGCAGCATGCAGTCTAAAGAAATGCAATAATGCATCGTACATTTGCATATTCGAAGGACATTTTCAAAATAAGTCATGTGACATAAGTGGGTGGGGTCTTCTATAAGTACAAATGAATAGCAAAATGTTTCTGAAAGCGCATATATCCATGTTCTTACTTACATTTCTTCCTCACTGGATATTTTGATACCAGTTCTATATTTTGAAGTAAAATTAACTATTACTTTCACAAGCTGTGATCAAACTATGTATTACTAAGTGTCTTACTTGAAGCACAATGTCATCTGTGTACTTGTTAAGTATTCTTTACTTATCTCCTTTGTAGTAAAAGTATATAGTATTTGCGTGTGTGTACTTGTATTCCTATACTTGTGGGGACACTGACCTGTTTACACACCAACATTGTGGGGACCCCAGTCGTAGTAAGGACACAAAATGAGGTCCCCATGTAACTGACTAATGCTAGTCAATGCAGGAGACCTTGCTAACATACTCAACATCAAAATCAGGCATGTGCCAACGAGTCATTTTTTTTGTTCAAAAAGTGTGTGTGTTTATGCCGTAGAGGGCAAAGTGTGTATACTTCACCACGGGCTGTCAGTGGAACAGTAAGCTCATACACACTTTCGACCATATGTGCCAAAAGTCAAGGGGATTGCTGCTTCCCTGCCTTTTTACACATAACAGGACTATGAGAAATTATCACACCCTTATCCTGCCGAAAAGAAAGTTGGGACAGTGGGGCATGACACAGCCCAGTGGTGGCTTCGACTAAAGCCTCGAGATCAGCGGACATGTGTATGTCCCTTACCCTTCAGACAAGAGTGTTTCAGACACCAGCAATAGTGACAAATTTCATCCTGAGGGCAGCGGTTTTTTAAACACAGAAGGGCCAAAAGCTGATGTGAAGTCTGTGCAAACAATTTCCAAAAAACAGTGATGGCCCCAGAACGTATGCCAATTTGCACATATTCAGTGTAGAGGCAACTTTGTGCTCAACTCTAAGGTAATAAGTATTATGGTTACCAGTGCGGCATAAACTCATAGAGCAGGTAGAAGAGGTCTTCACCTATAGCAGCCACCTTTCCCGTAGAGACTGGTTGTGCTCACAGGTACTCAGATGCCCCCAGGTCTTATGCTCAGAGTAGTATGTGTTTATGCTTACACGGTAGTGCACAGGTATAGGAGGTTGCACACGGAGTAGCGACAGGCCAGATGTCAGCGGACTGGGCAGGGCACCAGTGGATATGTCAGGTATAGGCAGAAAGGTCAAGGTCACAGGCACAGGTTCAGGATCCAGGGACAGGCGTAAGATCAGGGTCACAAAGAGAGGTTCAGAGTCCGAATTCAGGCAATAGATCAGGGTCAGAAGCACAGGTTCAGAGTCCAGGAACAGGCAAAGGTCATACATGGGTAATCAATCTCAGGTTTAACACCAAACACAGGAACAAATAGCAGGCAGCAGTACTGGAACAGGACGCTATAACCGGCAGTGAGGCTCAGTCCTCACTGCCTTAAATAGTCCTGTCACGGGCACTAGGAGTCTTTACCCAGGGATCACCAGATGATGAGCTTACCAGAGCAGTATAGATGGTAATATGGTACTCTGGTAGCGGGGTGATCACGGAACAGGAGACAGCAGATGATAGAGATGCTCGTGAAAGTCTATGACTAGCAGCACTGGTAATATATATGTAGAAGTACACGAGGAACTGAATGGACAAAGGAACGTGAGGGTAGTCAGTGGTCTGCGGTAGCAAGTTGTACCACTGCTATAGTGAGGAGGAATGTCCAACAGCAACGAGGAGATGATGAGAGTCAGCGGTCTGCGTTTAGCAAGTTGTACCGCTGTCTGGGTGAAGGAATGGAATCCAAGTGGAGGTATCCGGGGAGTCAGTGGTCTGCGTTAGCAAGTTGTACCACTGCTATGTGAGAGGATACTGGAACAGGTGACACAGGAAACAGGGATCAGTGGTCTGCCTCTAGCAAGTTGTACCACTGAATATATATGTGAGGAGGAGCACAGGGAGAGGCTGCAATACAGAGGATACACGGACACCTTGAACTTGATCCACAATGACATGCACAATATAGTAATGACTGAACAGCACTGCAATAATACAAAGTCACAGAAACTATCTGGGCAAAAGATAACACAGTCAATGATGGCAATAGTGTCAGCGGATAGTAAACTCCAGAGGAGAACAACTCAGTCCAGCAAGATATGCAATACACCAGCACAGTCAATGAGAAGTATGCATACCGTGGTTCAGGAGCAGGCTGTCAGACAGAAGTGCAGAGATACCTGAACGGTTGGAGACCGGCAGGATGCGAAGTCCCTGGAGGGTGAAGCGGTAATCAAGTAGGTGCAGCGCACAGGTAGGTAGACCAGCAGGGAAAGCAACAAATACTCAGGAAGCAGTAGTATGAGTAGCGATGGTCTAGCCGAGATGAAAGCAGCGAGGCGTAGATCCGATGCAGACTGGCGAGTAGACACCGGCAGGAACACTGAGAAGCACGGAGAGCGGATCAGCTGCTGCAGACAAGTAGAACTGAGGAATAGCAGCCAGCAGGACTCTGCAGGTACACGGAGGCAGCGGGTAGAAACCAGCAGGTGCAGTCACGATGAAACACGGGAGAGTAGAGCTGAGCTGGAACAGTTGAGCACGGAGAGCAGCGGATAGGAATCAGCTGTTGCAGTCTCGAGGAAACACGGGAGAGGTGAGGTGAGTTGAAGACTGTAGTGCACGGAGGCAGCGGATAGGAATCAGCTAAACAGACACGATGAAACACAGGCGGGTTGAAGTGATCTGAGGACTATAGTGCACGGAGGCAGCGGATAGGAATCAGCTAAACAGTCACGATGAAACACAGGAGGGTTGAAGTGGTCTGAAGACTGTAGTGCACGGAGGCAGCGGATAGGAATCAGCTTAACAGTCACGATGAAACACAGGAGGGTTGAAGTGGTCTGGAAACCACAGGAGAGTTGAAGTGGTTTGGAAACCACAGGAATCAGCAGCGCTGAATACACGAGGAAACACAGGAACACCTTCAGAGGCTCATGGGGGAATGAGACTCCAAGATCAGGCAACGAGGTATGGAACTCAGGTGCTTTAAATAGGGAGTGTTGCCTGATCAGCCAATTAACTAAAAGGAACAGGTACTGAAGGTTTGAAAGGGCTGCGCATGCGCAGACCCTCAGGATGGTGGACGGCCACGGTTCCTAAACACACGGGAAGAAGCACTCACAGTCTGGTGAGTGACAGTACCCCCCCTTTTAAAGGTGGGCACAGAACACCTGGAACCGGGCTTGTCCGGATTTTTGGAATAAAACTTCTTAAGAAGAGCTGGAGCGTTGAGATCTTCAGCTTTGATCCATGAACGCTCCTCAGGACCAAAGCCCTTCCAATGAACGAGGAAACGAAGAACTCCTCGTGAAATTTTGCGTCCAATATATGAGTAATCTCGAAATCTTCCTCCTGATGAACTTGAACTGGCTGAGGTGCTGAAGGAGGAGCCGAGAAACGGTTGATGATGAGAGGTTTGAGCAAGGACACATGGAAGGCGTTGGAAATACGAAGGTTCTTAGGAAGTAGAAGTTTGAAACAAACTGGATTTATCACTTGAATGATCCTATATGGACCAATAAAACGGGGAGCGAATTTCATAGATGGGACCTTCAAACGAATATTTTTGGTAGATAACCAGACGCGATCTCCAATTTTCAGTGGTGGAATAGCCCGCCTCTTCTTATCTGCAAAAGACTTATATTTGGCAGATGTCTTCTTTAAACAGCTTTTGACCTGAGACCAAATATTTTTGAAGGTCTGACAAACAGCCTCTACAGCAGGAACTTGGGTGGGAGGGAGGGCAGGAAATTCCGGAAAAGACGGATGGTGACCGTAAACCACAAAGAATGGAGTTTTGGAAGATGACTCATGGTACATGTTGTTATGAGCGAATTCAGCCCAAGGAAGCAATTCTACCCAGTTGTCTTGATTGGCTGATGAGAACATCCTTATAAAGGTCTCGAGATCTTGATTGACCCGTTCAGTTTGTCCGTTTGATTGAGGATGGTAGGAAGATGAGAGTGCTAATCGTATGCCCAAGGTTTTACAAAGGGCCCGCCAGAATCTGGAAACGAATTGTACTCCTCTATCTGAAACGATCTCAGACGGACATCCATGAATACGAAAGACTTCTTTGACGAAATGTTCAGCCAGAGTAGACGAGGAAGGCAAACCAGATAAAGGGACAAAATGAGCCATCTTCGAAAATCTGTCTACCACTACCCAAATAGTATTACAATTTTTACTAGGCGGAAGATCAGTAACAAAGTCCATACTAATATGGGTCCAGGGCTTGGACGGGATGGGTAGTGGTTGAAGCAACCCCGCTGGAGTTCTGCGGGAGGATTTAAACTGAGAACACAATTCACAAGCAGCTACAAACTCTTTGACGTCTCTCCTCATCGAGGGCCACCAGTAACTTCGAGAGAGAATCTCAAAGGTCTTGTGTTCACCAGCATGTCCAGAAAAACGAGAAGAATGGAACCACGAAAGGATTTTCCTCCTAAGAGTAGGAGGCACAAGGGTCTTCCCAAATGGTAGCACTTTAGTGGAAGAAGCAGCCAGCGAGATACATTTGGGGTCTAGTATAGAATGGTTGGGAAACTCTTCAACGTCAGAGGACGTCACAAAAGCTCGGGATAGAGCGTCAGCTTTCTTGTTCTTGGCAGCTGGTTTGAAGGTTATGATTAATTCGAAACGAGAAAAGAAAAGAGACCATCTTGCTTGGCGAGGATTCAAGCATTGGGCAGACTGTAGGTATGACAAGTTCTTATGATCCATGAAAATCGTCACAGGGTGACGAGCTCCCTCCAACAAGTATCTCCACTCCTCTAATGCTACTTTGATAGCCAGCAACTCCTTGTCCCCGATAGTGTAGTTTTTCTCCGCAGGCAGGAGACCCCGAGAGTAAAAGGCACAAGGATGGAATTTTTGTTGCTCCGATCGTTGGGAGAGAATGGCTCCTAAGCCAACATTAGAGGCATCTATTTCTAGGAAAAAGGGAAGTGTCACATCAGGCTGTCGAAGAATGGGAGCAGAGGAGAAGGACTCTTTAAGAAATTGAAAGGCTTGGAGAGCCTCGGATGACCATTGCTTAGTATTGGCCCCTTTACGAGTCAGGGCCACAATAGGAGATGCAATGGACGAGAAATCTTGAATGAAGCGTCTATAGTAATTGGCAAAACCTAAAAAACGCTGGATGGCACGAAGGGTAGTTGGCTGGGGCCAATATAATACAGCATTCACCTTTTCTGGATCCATTTGTAGGCCAACTCCGGAAACAATATACCCCAAAAATGGAATCTGGGGCAACTCGAATGAACATTTTTCTAGTTTGCAGAATAATGAATTTTTCCGGAGTCTGGAAAGGACCTCTGCCACATGTTGGTGATGAGAAGGCAGGTCCTGTGAAAAAATCAATATGTCGTCCAGGTAGACAACGACACATACATATAACAAGTCCCGAAAGATCTCATTAATGAAGCCCTGGAAAACAGCGGGGGCATTACACAACCCGAAAGGCATTACTAGATATTCATAATGCCCATCTCTGGTGTTGAACGCTGTCTTCCATTCGTCACCGGGCCGGATTCTAATTAAATTATAGGCACCACGAAGATCCAACTTGGTAAAGATCCGAGCTCCCTTGATGCGATCGAATAACTCAGTGATCAACGGAATGGGATACCGATTTTTAATAGTAATGGCATTGTGTCCACGAAAATCTATGCAGGGGCGTAGTGATCCATCCTTCTTTTTTACGAAGAAGAACCCGGCTCCAGCGGGAGAGGTGGAAGGTCGAATAAACCCTCGCTGGAGATTCTCTTGGATGTAATCAGATGTAGCTTGAGTTTCAGGTAATGAAAGTGGATACACCCGACCCCTAGGAGGAGTCTTGCCTGGTAGAAGATCGATCGGACAATCCCATGAACGATGAGGAGGAAGACGTTCAGACTGAGCTTTATCAAAAACATCGGCAAATGAAGCATACTGAGGAGGGAGTCCCGGTAAGGAAGGTGAGATGGAAGATTGCTGTATCTTAAGAGGAATGACTTGAGAAAGACAACGATGATGACATTCAGCTCCCCAAGACGTAACTTGAGGAGTGCGCCAGTCAATCTGGGGAGAATGACATTGAAGCCATGGAAGGCCTAAGACAATCGGACTTGTCGTAACAGGAAGAATTAAAAACGAAATCTCTTCATGGTGTAGCACACCAATCTGAAGCGTTACTGGAGACGTACTCTGGGTGATGAGACCATTGATGAGACGTGATCCATCTATAGCAGTCACAGTAATCGGAGTTTTCAAAGTAATCACTGGTAGGGACCATTGATTCACTAGGGATTTAGAAATGAAATTTCCTGCTGCACCAGAATCAATCAGTGCTTGAGACTCAAAGGATTTGGTAGCAAAGGAAATCGTAACATCAAAAGCGCAGACTTTTAATTTCGTAGAAGATGGAAAGGACTCCAGGGACCCTAACTTCACCTCTCCAGAACTAGTTAGGGCCTGGCATTTCCCGATTTTTTAGGGCAAGAACTGAGCGTATGTGTGGAATCAGCACAATAGATACAAAGTCTATTCTTTACTCTTCAGTTCCTCTCCTCAGAAGTTAATTTGGAACGTCCTATCTCCATGAGGATCACAGGAGATGAAGCTGGACGAAATTGAGGGGTTGAGCGAAGAGGTGCTTTAACTGAAGTTGTTTTCTCAGATTCTCTTTCACTAAACCTCATGTCTACACGATGACAAAGAGAAATCAAATCTTCTAATGACGTAGGAAGCTCTTGGGTAGTCAGTGCATCTTTAATTTTATCGGAGAGCCCCTGCCAGAAGGCTGCAATTAATGCTTCAGTATTCCACTGAAGTTCAGAGGCTAATATCCTAAATTGAATGACGTACTGGCCTACTGTACGAGAACCCTGACGTAAACGGAGAATGCTGGAAGCAGCGGAGGTCACACGACCTGGTTCATCGAATACACTTCGGAACATAGAAATGAATTTAGCACTATCTTGTAATACAGGATCGTTTCTCTCCCACAGAGGGGAAGCCCAAGCCAGAGCTTGTCCGGAAAACAATGAAATAAGATAGGCCACTCTGGAACGATGGGTAGAAAAATTTTGAGGTTGGAGCTCAAAATGAACTGAGCATTGATTGAGAAAACCCCTACAAGTTTTGGGGTCTCCATCGTATTTTGACGGACTAGGCAGGTGAAGCGTGGAAGCCGTAGACACCTGGGATGGCACTGGGGAAATGGAGGAAAGCTCAGGAGCTTCAACATTAGCTGTAACAGTCTGTCCAGATGTCCCTTGGGAGGTTAACGACTTGTAACATTGAAGTAACAGCTGTTGGCGAGCATCCTGTTGCTCCACACGGGTGACCAAATGCAGCAGCATCTCTTTGGCTGTAGGTTCTGTATCTGGGTCTGTCATGGCCTGATCTTACTGTCACGGGCACTAGGAGTCTTTACCCAGGGATCACCAGATGATGAGCTTACCAGAGCAGTATAGATGGTAATATGGTACTCTGGTAGCGGGGTGATCACGGAACAGGAGACAGCAGATGATAGGGATGCTCGTGAAAGTCTATGACTAGCAGCACTGGTAATATATATGTAGAAGTACACGAGGAACTGAATGGACAAAGGAACGTGAGGGTAGTCAGTGGTCTGCGGTAGCAAGTTGTACCACTGCTATAGTGAGGAGGAATGTCCAACAGCAACGAGGAGATGATGAGAGTCAGCGGTCTGCGTTTAGCAAGTTGTACCGCTGTCTGGGTGAAGGAATGGAATCCAAGTGGAGGTATCCGGGGAGTCAGTGGTCTGCGTTAGCAAGTTGTACCACTGCTATGTGAGAGGATACTGGAACAGGTGACACAGGAAACAGGGATCAGTGGTCTGCCTCTAGCAAGTTGTACCACTGAATATATATGTGAGGAGGAGCACGGGGAGAGGCTGCAATACAGAGGATACACGGACACCTTGAACTTGATCCACAATGACATGCACAATATAGTAATGACTGAACAGCACTGCAATAATACAAAGTCACAGAAACTATCTGGGCAAAAGATAACACAGTCAATGATGGCAATAGTCTCAGCGGATAGTAAACTCCAGAGGAGAACAACTCAGTCCAGCAAGATATGCAATACACCAACACAGTCAATGAGAAGTATGCATACCGTGGTTCAGGAGCAGGCTGTCAGACAGAAGTGCAGAGATACCTGAACGGTTGGAGACCGGCAGGATGCGAAGTCCCTGGAGGGTGAAGCGGTAATCAAGTAGGTGCAGCGCACAGGTAGGTAGACCAGCAGGGAAAGCAACAAATACTCAGGAAGCAGTAGTATGAGTAGCGATGGTCTAGCCGAGATGAAAGCAGCGAGGCGTAGATCCGATGCAGACTGGCGAGTAGACACCAGCAGGAACACTGAGAAGCACGGAGAGCGGATCAGCTGCTGCAGACAAGTAGAACTGAGGAATAGCAGCCAGCAGGACTCTGCAGGTACACGGAGGCAGCGGGTAGAAACCAGCAGGTGCAGTCACGATGAAACATGGGAGAGTAGAGCTGAGCTGGAACAGTTGAGCACGGAGAGCAGCGGATAGGAATCAGCTGTTGCAGTCTCGAGGAAACACGGGAGAGTTGAGGTGAGTTGAAGACTGTAGTGCACGGAGGCAGCGGATAGGAATCAGCTAAACAGTCACGATGAAACACAGGCGGTTTGAAGTGATCTGAGGACTGTAGTGCACGGAGGCAGCGGATAGGAATCAGCTAAACAGTCACGATGAAACACAGGAGGGTTGAAGTGGTCTGAAGACTGTAGTGCACGGAGGCAGCGGATAGGAATCAGCTAAACAGTCACGATGAAACACAGGAGGGTTGAAGTGGTTTGGAAACCACAGGAATCAGCAGCGCTGAATACACGAGGAAACACAGGAACACCTTCAGAGGCTCATGGGGGAATGAGACTCCAAGATCAGGCAACGAGGTATGGAACTCAGGTGCTTTAAATAGGGAGTGTTGCCTGATCAGCCAATTAACTAAAAGGAACAGGTACTGAAGGTTTGAAAGGGCTGCGCATGCGCAGACCCTCAGGATGGTGGACGGCCACGGTTCCTAAACACACGGGAAGAAGCACTCACAGTCTGGTGAGTGACAAGTCCAAGTAGCCAATCAGGGAAGAGCCCTTACAAGTATTCACAGGAGTAGCCTAATAGATAGTAGTGCTGGTGGCCAATAGTAATGCAGTGTTCAGCTGCATAATAATAATAAATGACCCACACACAAACTGCCTCCTAGACACCTGGATAGCCCTGATTGGCTATCAACTAACTAGCCCTGTGCGCGCGCGCCCGCCTATTAACCAGCTGACCGGGCGTGGCGACAGGGAGCCTGGAGCATCCCGGTTGTTGCCCAGGCAACCGGGTCGCAGAAACTGGAAGTGATGTCCCGGTCGCCATAGCGACGGCCGGGACGCCAGCATGGGAGCCCAGAGAGTCGCGACTGCTAACAATAAGGACAGGACACAGTCTACTTACTACAGGCAAACTAGCAGACAAAAACATGGTTCATAAGGGTCTCATGCACTTTGCTGCTCGCCAATGCTTTTTTTGCAAGAAAATACGTGTAGTGACATGAAGACATGTAAACTAAGCCAAAGTTGGACAAACCCAAACCAGACAAAAACAGAGTCCTGTCTCTGTGTGCCTTTGCTCAGCCTGTTTCTCCTGACATAAATGGTGGCTTCTGGCTTTGAGTGAGATGACTCACAGGTGAAAATGACAGATGCATCATGCAGATGGGGTAGCATATCTTCAACTGGTTCAGATCAGATGCCTGCAAACACGAGCACATCTGTCAGAAGCTTTGAGAAATGGGAAGGCTGCTGTTACACGCTAGAAATGCTACCCCTTTGGAGAAAATGGAAGATGTTACCATTCTATCAGACTTCCTGTATGTAGTAGCATTGAACCTGGTAGCTGACTATGATGTTGAAACCAGTACAGTCAAGACAACCTCGCTGGCATTGAAAGTCGGACATGGCTTGCAAAAGATATTTTATAAATGTTATTGAATGCTGAGCAATGATGAAGGGCTGCACTGCAGTGGTGGAAAATGCATGCAACTTCAGGAAGATCTTAACTCTGAAGGAGTTGAAGTGGAATATGCCTCAACCAGGGTTGCCAAGAGATATTTGGGGCCCTGGTACAGCAACTTTCTGAACCCCCACCCCAAACATAGTAGGAGTAGGGATGTGGTGCCGTCAAAGGGGCGTGGCTACATAGCGATGGGAGCATGGTCAACATGGACTGTAGCTGCGCCTCTTTAGACATGACATAATATGTATTGAAATGGTTCTGTTCTATCCTACCTGTTATTGCAGCTTTCACAACCTGGTACTGGATTCTTGTATGGATTCTGGAATGCTGGGACCTGTTTGGAAAATTTATAGGTACATTATATATGGAAAATATTAAATGAACACAACACAGATCACATAGTAAATAATTATATAACAAGCAACATATGTGTGATAAAAAATAATCACATATATCTATATGTTTGGAAATGGTCTGATAATGAAACATAATTGTAATTGTTTAAGAGAAATGGCTGCATCTAGGGGCTCTGCAATCACATACAAAAATATATTTACAATAAAAATTAAGAGGCGCGCAAAAACCCTTAAACATAAGTTCAATAATAAGAGAAAATTGCATAAAATTTTAAACTCCAAACTAATTTATTCATAAAGTAACAATATGGGGTAGATTCAATTGCCTGCGATGTGGCGCGCGAACATTGTGCAGCGCACATTGCTGGCAATTGCGGCAGTAATCTCCCCAGCAAGATGTCTCAGAACCGTTCCTGAGACACCTTGTGTCTAAATGAATCTCCCCTATGTCTTACAATAATTTTTTTTTATAAAATATGTATGTATATCTATCTCTATCATGTGTACACCATCAATAATAATATATATGTTTAAGGGTTTTTGAGCACCTCTTAATTTTTAGCACGCAGTATATTACATTTATCACGTCATCCTCCAGAGACACATTACGCCACCCCACAACCACATCATGCTACCCCCACGGACATATTACAAGCCCCCCATACACATCATAACCTCCCCCCCCCCCCAGGTACATCATAACATCCCCAGACAAATCACAACCCTCCCAGACACATCATGACCTCCCCAGCCCAGCATACTTAGCTGTGCTGGTACTCGGTGTGTCATTACTGCAGGCAGAGCTGGTACTCCTCCTCCTTGCTCTTCTTTTAAAACAATAGTCAGGCCCATGCCTCAGTAATTTGTATCTGTTTTCCCCACTTCTTGGTGCCCCTGGCCTCAACTCTTACTTTTCACTGATATGTTTAAGGGTTAATTTTTAGCACACATATTACATTTATCACACCATCCCACAGTCACATAAGCCACCAACCCCTAGAAACATCACGCCCCCATCCAGAAACATCACGCTATCCCCCCCACGACATATCCTGATCCCCCCTCCCCCAGGCACATCCTGACTCCCCTCCCCCAGACACATCATAATTCACCCCTCTCCCAGCCCAGTATACTTAACTAAGCTGTGCTGGTACTTGATAACTGTCATTACTGCAGGCTGAGCTGTAACTCCTCCTACTTGCTGGGATGTCAAACACTGTCTGGGGACTGGGAGCTGCTTAACACACCCCCCCCATTCGCAGGTGTGTGCGCGCTCAGCCTTGGACTGGCCTGCCGGTGAGCCGGACTAACCACCGGTAGGCCCTGCCGCATATAGCTCCGCCCCCTCCGTTGTTAGGGCTGAGCTTCCATGCAGCTGACTTCCGACGGCGACACTTGTGTTAAACACACTACCGCGCGGTAGTGTGTTTATTAGTTTCAGCAGGGGAATAAAGAGACAGCGCTGAGGATGTCCTGTTATACAGCTGCCCAGAGGACCAAGAATGTAGCACGTCAGAGCTTTGCACAGGTAAGTGCACGCCCAAGGCAGCAGGCATGTAGGAGGGAGAAGGGGGGCCAAGGCAGCAGACATGACAGGGAGAAGGGGGCCAAGGCAGCAGACATGTAGGAGGGAAAAGGGGGGCCAAGGCAGCAGACATGACAGAGGGAGAAGGGGGCAAAGGCAGCAGACATGTAGGAGGGAGAAGGGGGGCCAAGGCAGCAGACATGACAGTGGGAGAAGGGGGGTCAAGGCAGCAGACATGACAGCGGGAGAAGGGAGGCCAAGGCAGCAGACATGACAGGGAGAAGGGGGGCCAAGGCAGCAGACAGGACAGGGAGAAGGGGGGTCAAGGCAGCAGACATGACAGGGAGAATGGTCGCCAAGGCAGCAGACATGACAGGGAGAAGGGGGCAAAGGCAGCAGACATGACAGAGGGAGAAGGAGGGCCAAGGCAGCAGACATGACAGAGGGAGAAGGGGGGCCAAGGCAGCAGACATGACAGAGGGAGAAGGGGGGCCAAGGCAGCAGACATGACAGAGGGAGAAGGGGGGCCAAGGCAGCAGACATGACAGAGGGAGAAGGGGGGGCCAAGGCAGCAGACATGACAGAGGGAGAAGGGGGGCCAAGGCAGCAAACATGACAGAGGGAGAAGGGGGTCCAAGGCAGCATGGCATGAAAGAGGGAGAAGGGGGGCCAAGGCAGCAGACATGACAGAGGGAGAAGGGGGTCCAAGGCGGCAGACATGACAGAAGGAGAAGTGGGGGCCAAGCCAGCAGACATGACAGAGGGAGAAGGGGGGGCCAAGGCAGCAGAATGACAGAGGGAGAAGGGGGGTCAAAGCAGCATGGCATGAAAGAGGGAGATGGGGGGGTCAAAGCAGCATGGCATGAAAGAGGGAGAAGGGGGGGCCAAGGCAGCAGACATGACAGAGGGAGAAGGGGGGCCAAGGCAGGAGACATGACAGAGGGAGAAGGGGGGCCAAGGCAGGAGACATTACAGAGGGAGAAGGGGGGCCAAGGCAGCATGGCATGAAAGAGGGAGAAGGGGGGCCAAGGCAGGAGACATGACAGAGGGAGAAGGGGGGCCAAGGCAGGAGACATGACAGAGGGAGAAGGGGGGCCAAGGCAGCATGGCATGAAAGAGGGAGAAGGGGGGCCAAAGCAGCATGGCAGAGGGTGAAGGGGGCCAAAGCAGCATGGCAGAGTGTGATAAAGGGGGGCCAGGAGAAGGGGGGAGCAAAAGCAGCATGGAGGGCACAGTCTGTTCATAAGGAGGCACAGCATGATGATGAAGGGGCACAGTAATGTGTGTGTGTGTGTGTGTGTGTGTGATGGCACAGCGGACTTGTGGCAATGTAATGTATGTGAGGTGGGTGGTGGCTAACTAATGGGTTATTTGTTTGTGGGATGATATTGGGGCCATTTAATTTTATAGTGGGGACTATTCATTTTAGATGAGGTGGTTTGGGGACTATTAATTGAATGTGGGGCTGAGTTTGAGGAGCATGAGGTCTATTTATTAAATGTGAATATAAATTATTTAATGGCAGTGACGGTAGCGGGAAATAGGTATATTTATTATACGTAAATGCTATTAATTTAATGCTGGGCTTGTTTGGAGGAGGGAGATAGGTTTATTTATTAAATGTGAATACTATTATTTTAATGTTTGGGCTGGAGGAAGGCCTAAGTATTAATCGTGGCAAGCCTCAACTAAAGAAACTAGCAGCCACAGGTGGTGACAAGAACAGGTAGGACAGTCTGTCAAATGTTCTGATTCTAGTGGGACAATCCTGATTTTTGGTGACTGTTCTGCCCAATCTAAAGGGCAGGTCAAGACTGTGTACTCTTTATATACACAATGCATTCATTATATACTACACTATGGTGCTAGCTGTCCTTTGAGTGCTGGCCACTCCCCCTCTAGTGTCTGGTCTCGCCTCTATGATGGCAGGCCACACCCCCTCTGGTGGGCCCCTAGCATTGCAGTCTCCCGGTGGACCCTTCATGCCCCAGTCTGACACTGTGCGCGCTACCTGCAGGGGAAAGAGGAATTAAAAAAATGTATTTAATAAAATAGGCAGGCCCAGGCCCCAGTAATTTGTACCTGCTTTCCCCCCCTCTTGGCGCCCCCGGCCTCAACTCTTACTTTTCACTGAAGATTTGAACAAGAAGCACCTGTATCTCGATGAGAAACAGCAGGGGCACCAAGGCAATTTATCCATGAGCTATCACTTAAAAACTGGATAGTGCTTGTAAAGGTGACAGTGACACACGTGAGCTTATACAATTGATGAAGGGAAGTTTCTAAGATGCTGTTGTCTACCTTCTCTTTGAGAGATACTTCGGATCTCCATGAAGATGTTGCCTTAGCTGTTTTCGAGCTTGAGAAGAAGCCCTGCCGGCACTTTACACAGGTTGAAATCTGAGGAAAATGAGGGAGAAAAGTTCCAGTCCTGTTGACACTAGCAATGCAAAGCACAATGGAACTTGCAGAGAAGTGTGAGGAATGTGGAGTTGCCGCTGAAAATGTCTATATTTAGTGTAAAAACTTGATGTATTGTACCATATGTGCTATACTGTTTATATTATTTGTATGATTATTAATAAAGATTGTATTGTTAACAAGAATGTATATACCATCTTAAAAGAAAATACATCTGTGTACTCTTTCCTGATATAAATATATAATTGTGCCTATGATGTGCTTTGTATCTAAGTGTTAGGGCCCATGACCACCTAGATGAGCTTTTAGAACAATAGGTATAGATCTTCACCTTTAGCAGCCGCCTTTCCTGTAAAGCTTAATGTGCTCACAGGACTTAAGCTCAGAGTAGCAGAAGCTCATCAAAGATGACAATAGCGCAGATGAAAATGGGGGCGCTAGCCCAGACTGGAGCAGGTGGTCAGAGGCAGGCCGAGGTCAGGGGTCCGAAGCAAACAGGCAAATCGGTATCCAAGCAGAGGTCAGGGTCACAGGCGGAACAGCGAAGTCCGTAAAACAAGCCAAAAGATCAGGGAAACAGGCAAAGGTCCAAAGTGCAGGCGAGGGTCACAACAGTAGATCAGGCAAACAGGAATCCAACAGCAGTTCAGCACAGCACAAGACTGGAAAAGCTATAACCGGCAGGGAGGTTCAGTCCTCCCTGCCTTAAATACTCAGAGCAGCTAATGGAAACAAAGCAGCCCAGCCTAAACTAATCAGCCACAGGCTGATAATAAAGTCCCCATAATACGCTCTCGAACGCTTAATTTCCCTGCCGGGAGGCAGCGTTTGACAGCTCGGGGTCTAGCCATTGCCTTGACAACAGTCGGCCGAAAACCGGTCGTCAAGGAGACGAGCGGGACGCCAGGCACAGAGTAAAGCAAGTAACAGTACCCCCCTTGAGGAGGGGTTAAGAAACCCCGACACCCTGGCTTCCTGGGGAATTGTTTGAGAAAGTCTTTAATACTTCTATCTGCATGAAGATGCTTCCGTGGGACCCAGGCACGCTCCAGACCACGGCCCTTCCATTGGACCAAATAGTGAGTCTGCCCCTGGTCTCTCTTAGAATCAAGTATTTTTTCTATCAAATATTCCCGATGTCCTTCCACATTAACTGAATGTGGCCTCCAAAACTGAACACGTTTAAATTTACTAGAAAAAATGACAGGCTTGAGCAAAGAGCAATGAAAAGTGTTGGGAATTTTCAGAGAGTGAGAAAGCTTTAACCTAAAGGTTACAGGATTAACTTGCTTGATGATGGAAAAGGGGCCAATGAATCTAGGTCCAAGTTTTTTACAGGGTTGTTTGAGCCTGATATTACGGGTGGAGAGCCAAACCTTCTGACCCACTTTGAAGAGCAGCTTCTACGGTGTTGATCCACAAATTTTTTGGACTGAAACGAGGCTCGCTTTAAGGCAGAGTGGACTTTTTTCCAGATATTCTTAAGACTAGAAGCCGTGGAGCGTATGCCAGGGAGACCAGAAGGGTTAAGCGAAGCCAATGAGTTAGATCTAGGGTGGTAACCAATATTTCGATAGAATGGAGAGATACACGTGGAGAAATGGCAGAAGTTGTTGTATGCGCACCCTGCCCATGGTAACAGTGATGACCAGTTGTTGTGGAATTCAGAAGTGTATAAGCATAGAAATTGCTCCAGGGATTGATTAACCCTTTCAGTTTGTCCATTGGATTGAGGATGGTATGCTGAAGAGAGGCTAAAGTTTGTTCCAAGGAGTGCACAAAAAGACTTCCAGAAATGGGCAATAAATTGAGAGCCACGATCAGAAACAATATCTAAAGGTAGACCATGGAGTCGAAAAATGTGTTGGACAAAAAATGACGCTAAGGTCTGTGCTCTAGGAAGTCTGCTTAAAGGTATGAAGTGGGACATTTTACTGAAGCTGTCAACCACTACCCAAATAGGATTGTGGCCTGCCTGAAGGAGGGAGCTCCACAATAAATTCCATAGACAAATGTGTCCACGGTCTAGTAGAAACAGATAATGCGGTGGTAGTTAGCATATTGATGCTGACTACACCATGTACAATGTACAAAGTACATTGTACATGGCCCCATACTTACATTACCCCTTAAAAGCAGCAGAAACAGCGTCGGCGAGGTCAGTGACGTAATCCACTGCAGCCAGCGTCTTCATTGTTCTCGACTGTTTGAAGTCGTTAGGATACAACAGATACCGGGATGCTCAGCGGTTTTATTTTCGTGAGCTTCAATGAGGACAGCCATTCAAAGGTGAACTGGCAAAAATAAGCAGTTTGCGGGTATCTCAGAGGGAGACAATTTTTTAAATCTGAGAAGGGTTATACCCAAGTCATGGGCTAATCCTGCGTGAATAATTGAAGGTGGTATTATTGGCAGTGGTTTTGGAACTGATGCATGATGAGAGACAAAGCTTCTGGATAAAGCACCAGCCTTGGTGTTCTTCGATCCTGGTCTATAACTGATAACAAAACAGAAGCAGGTAAAGAACAATGACCAATGGACTTGTTTCTGCCGTTTTGCAGATTCAATGTATTGGAGGTTCTTATGGTCAGTGATGACTGAGATGACATGGATGGCTCCTTCCAGTAAATGACACCATTCCTCAAAAGCCCATTTGATGGCTAAGAATTCCCGATTACTAACAGCATAGTTGGCTTCTGCAGCAGAGAACTTACGGAGAAAAAGGCGCAAGGAAACAGTCTGTGATTACAGGATCCTTCTGAGAGAGAACAGCGCCAGCACCAATGTCAGAGACATCAACGTCCAGAATGAAAGGCAACTCAGGATTAAGATGTCTCAAGACAGGAGCGGAGATAAATGCTTATTCAGAGCCTCAAAGGAATTGATAGCTTCTGAGGACCAATTACCAGGATCTGCATCCTTTCGGGTAAAGGCAACAATGGGAGCCACAAAATCGAAAAAGTCTTGTAGAGATCTGCGGTAATAATTAGCGAACCCAGAAACCTTTGAACAGCTTTCAGATTAACGGGCTGCACCCAATTCACAATAGCTTGAACTTTACTTGGGTCCATGGAGAAACCGGTAGAGGATATTATATATCCTATGAACGACACACTCCGAACTTCAAACTCTCAGTTTTCAAGCTTGGCAAAAAGATGATGGTCCTGTAATTTATGGAGAATTTGCTGAACATGGAGCCGGTGCTGAGGCAAAGAGTGAGAGAATATTAATATGTCATCCAAGTACGCAACCATGAACTGAACAAGGAACTGCCGGAGCACATCATTAATGAGATCTTGGAAGACAGCTGGTGCATTACAGAGACCGAATGGCATAACCAAATACTCGTAGTGGCCGGAATAGGTATTGAAAGCAGTAATTCGGAAGCAGGCTGCAGAATCCGAAAAGGCAAGCTCAAACAAATCTGAGAACACAAGGAACTCCACTGGGTAATCTCCCCTTGTGCCCAATCAATTACAGGGTTGAAAAGGCGCAGCCACGGATGCCCCACTATTAACGGTACAGACGGACAATTGATAAGGTAGAAGGACAGTGTTTCTGAGTGAAGGGTTCCCACTGCCAAGTGTAACGGGAATGTTTCATACTGGACCTTGCCACCTGGGAGTGATCATCCATCTAGACCACATACAGTAATAACAGTACTTATATACTTGAAAGGTATTCCAGAAGATTTGGCGAATCCAGTGTCCAGAAAGTTTCCAGTGTCACCACCATCAATAAAGGCTGAGATATCAACAGAATGATGTGATGTTGCGGGAACCAAAACTGCATTATTAGAGGAGATAATCTGTAGACCTAGGTGAACCTTCTCCTTATGTCCTAGGAAAACTCTTTTCCCGAATTGTTAGGGCAGGAACGAGAAAAATGTCCTTTGATGCCTCAGTAAAAACACAGACCTTGGGTCCGTCTTCTTTTTTTTTTTTCTTCTGCAGAACGACAGTAGGCTTTTAATTGCATAGGCTCTTCAATGTCCATTGAAGCAGAAACAAACGCAGATGATGAACAGTAAAGTGCCTCTTTTTCCACCTTCCTCTCTTTGATCCGTCTGCCAATTTTGATGGCGAGCTGCATAAGATTCTCCAGCGATGTTGGAGAGGGGTACTGTACCAAAGCGTCTTTGATCTGCTCCGACAAACCTAAGCGAAATTGACTGCGCAATGCAGTACCGTTCCATTCGCTGTCAGTAGACCACTGCCTAAACTCAACACAGTATTCCTCAGCAAAGTGTCAACCTTCCTTTATGGCCTTAAGGTGATCCTCGGCTGAGGCCACCCGATCTGGGTCGTCATAAAGCAGGCCTAAAGCATTAAAGAATGCATCAACGGACTGTAATGAAGGACTTGCAGGAGCCAGTCTGAACTCCCAGGACTGAGGGTCACCTTGAAGAAAGGATATAATAATACCAACCCTTTGCTGCTCTGCATCTGAAGAATGGGGTCTTAGCCGGAAATAAAGCTTACAACTTTCTTTAATAAAGCTTACAACTTTCTTTAAAATTGCGGAATAAAGCTCTCTCCCCAGAGAAACGGTGGGGCAGATTCAATTTAGGTTCTACAGCAGGTGCCAGGAAAACTTGCTGGACTTGAGGCCTCCTCTTGTACACGATAAATGGTGTGATAGTTCTTGGACCAGCTGGGACAGGGTTTGGATCTGCCCTGCTAAGAGGGGTTCTTCCCGTTTTCATCCATGAACAATCCTCTCCAGTAATTTCACTGGCCGGTTATAATGTTAGCGCCCACGACCACCTAGATGAGCTTTTAGAACAATAGGTATAGATCTTAACCTTTAGCAGCCGCCTTTCCCGTAGAGCTTAATGTGCTCACAGGTAAGGTAAGCTCAGAGTAGTAGAAGCTCATCAAAGATGGCCGTAGCGCAGATGGAACCAGGGGCACTAGCCCAGACTGGAGCAGGTGGTCAGAGGCAGGCCGAGGTCAGGGGTCCGAAGCAAACAGCCAAATCTGTATCCAAGCAGAGGTCAGTTTCACAGGCAAAACAGCGAAGTCCAGAAAACAAGCCAAAAGGTCAGGGAAACAGGCAAACAGGCAAGGTCCTAGGTGCAGGCAAGGGTCACAACAGTAAATCAAGCATACAGTTATCCAATAGCAGGTCAGCACAGCACAAGACTGGAAGTGCTATAACCGGCAGGGAGGTTCAATCCTCCCTGCCTTAAATACACAGAGCAGCCAATGGAAACAAAATAGCCCAGCCTAAACTAATTAGCCACAGGAGGCTGATAGTAAATTCCCCTCTAATACGCACGTGTCCGGCTCATTTCCCCACCGGGATGCAGCGTTTGACAGCTAGGCATCTAGCCATTGCCTTGGCATTGGTCGGCCGGACGTCTTAAGTCAGTGGCGCATGCAGGGGGGGTTTCTGAGCCTCCAGAAGGGGGACACAGAGAGGCTGAAGGGGACAGAGAGATGCTGAAGGGGGGTACTGAGAGACACTGAAGGGGACAGAGAGAGACACTGAAGGGGACAGAGAGACACTGAAGGGAGACACAGAGGCTGAAGGGGACAGAGAGACGCTGAAGGGGGGCACTGAGAAACACTGAAGGGGACAGAGAGACACTGAAGGGGAGACAGAGAGGCTGAAGGGGGGCACTGAGAGACACTGAAGGGAGACACAGAGAGGCTGAAGGGGACAGAGAGACACTGAAGGGGGACACAGAGAGGCTGAAGGGGACAGAGAGACGCTGAAGGGGACAGAGAGACACTGAAGGGAGACACAGGGAGGCTGAAGGGGACAGAGAGACACTGAAGGGGGACACAGAGAGACTGAAGGGGACAGAGAGACACTGAAGTGGGACACAGAGAGGCTGAAGGGGGACACAGAGAGGCTGAAGGGGGACAGAGAGACGCTGAAGGGGGACACAGAGAGGCTGAAGGGGACAGAGAGACACTGAAGGGGGACACAGAGAGGCTGAAGGGGGACACAGAGAGGCTGAAGGGGGACAGAGAGACGCTGAAGGGGGACACAGAGAGGCTGAAGTGGGACACAGAGAGGGTGAAGGGGGACACAGAGAGGCTGAAGGGGACAGAGATACACTGAAGGGGGACACAGAGAGGCTGATGGGTGACAGAGAGACACTGAAGTGGGACACAGAGAGGCTGAAGGGGGACACAGAGAGGCTGAAGGGGGACACAGAGAGGCTGAAGGGGACAGAGATACACTGAAGGGGGACACAGAGAGGCTGAAGGGGGACAGAGAGACACTGAAGTGGGACACAGAGAGGCTGAGGGGGGACACAGAGATGCTGAAGGGGACAGAGAGATGCTGAAGGGGGACACAGAGAGGCTGAAGGGGGACACAGAGAGGCTGAAGGGGGACAGAGAGACACTGAAGGGGGACACAGAGAGGCTGAAGGGGGACAGAGAGACACTGAAGTGGGACACAGAGAGGCTGAAGGGGGACACAGAGAGGCTGAAGGGGACAGAGATACACTGAAGGGGGACACAGACAGGCTGAAAGGGGACAGAGAGACACTGAAGTGGGACACAGAGAGGCTGAGTGGGGACACAGAGATGCTGAAGGGGACAGAGAGATGCTGAAGGGGGACATAGAGAGGCTGAAGGGGGACACAGAGAGGCTGAAGGGGGACAGAGAGACACTGAAGGGGGACACCGAGAGGCTGAAGGGGACAGAGAGACACTGAAGGGGGACACAGAGAGGCTGAAGGGGAGTCAGAGTGTGAGCTGATGAAGAGGGACACAGAGTGTGAGATGGCGAAAAGGGGGACACAGGGTGTGAGATGGCAAAGAGGGGGACACAGGGTGTAAGATGGCAAAGAGGGGGACACAGGGTGTGAGATGGCGAAGAGGGGGACACAGGTTGTGAGATGGCGAAGAGGGGGACACAGAGTGTGAGATGACGAAGAGGGGGACACAGGGTGTAAGATGGCGAAGAGGGGGACACAGGGTGTGAGATGATGAAGAGGGGGACACAGGGTGTGAGATGGCAAAGGGGATACAGAGGGATATGATAAAGGGGCACAATGTGATGGTGAAGGGGTCTAAATACATTTTACGTCATTTTGACCCAACTACTTAAAAAACGGGACTACCTGGTAATTATTTTTGCTTAGGGGTGCCTTGGAAAAATTATGGTGACCCTAAGGGTGCCTCGAGCTGAGAAAGTTTGGGAACCACTGATGTACGGTGTATATGATTGTAAGTCCCATGTCTAGGATATGTGTTATGGTATGTGTCTGAATGACATATAGCGATACATATGTCTATGTCAGTTTAGAGGATTATAGTATTTTTGGATTAAACTGTAAACTACCTTTATGAGTGGCTAATTGATGAGTTTAGTTATTCAATGGTCATTGGTGTATTTGCCTCTTTATTATCCCCTCTGTGCTATCAGAATGTTCATTTACAATCACAAAATCATTAACCAAAAAGTTCATAGTGTGTATGTCGTTTGTTGCTTTACAACTTGTGCTTGTGTCATTGTATACTCACTTGGGTCATTTATGGCTGTCTAGCACTACACAAAAGCCAAGATGACATGTTCGCATGGCTTTGTATATCATTATTGCATACATAGACAAAAAAACAGCAATTTGTTTAAGTTCAGTATTCATCTAGGCAACAAGAGATAAGGATGGACAATGGGTCATGCACCTAGTAGAATGCTAAAGTGAAAAATCAAGGTACCCATGAGTCTGAATTTTATCAAATGTATTACAGGGCAAATTGGGGGTGTACCCTTCCTTTGAGTTGAGTCCCTAAGCATTTCAAAGATGCAATTTATGAGATGTCAATGTTGCTGTAAGTAATGTATTTATTTACAAATCTGACCATACACATTGAGCCTGCCTCATAATTATGTGAAATGAAGACAAATGCAATTAAAATGAGGTTAAACAAGTAATTAAAGACGTGTACTATTATCATATTTTGAGAAGAGAATAGGGACAACACAGTGTCTTAGTGGTTAGCACTTCTGCCTCACAGTACTGAGGTCATGAGTTTGATTCCTAACCATGGCCTTATCCGTGTGAAGTTTGTATGTTCCTCCTGTGTTTGCATGGGTTTCCTTTGGGTGCAACGGTTTTCTCCCACACTCCAAAAAACATACCACTAGGTTAATTGACTGCTATCAAATTGACCTTAGTCTCTGTGTGTGTGTGTGTGTGTGTGTGTTAGGGAGTTTAGACTGTAAGCTCCAATGGGGCAGGGACTGATGTGAGAGAGTACAGCGCTGCGGAATTAGTAACGCTATATATAAATAGCTGATGATGATGACACAAATAGGTAGTGATCAGACATGACAAAGGGACTATAATCCCCTCTCACTTCCAGATTCTCCTACTGAACTGTAGTGTCCCTGGCAATTAAAATGTATGTATACGTCTCTAATACCTTAATTATTTGATGCCCTGTGATGTTCCAGTCTGTACAGAAACATATTGCTCTATAAAATACTATAAGATATAAACAGATGAAACAGACTTTTTTGGAGCATTACTCTCATTTGGATCACCGACTATATTGGTGAGTATCCCACGTTTTCCGTTGAAATGAATAGTTAAAGCTGTGGCATGCTTTAAGTCTGCTGCATAATGCTCGCTAAAGCCTGCTTCAATGTATGTATACATTTATATATATATATATTTTTAGAGAGATTGAAGGAGTCAAGATTAACTGTGTAATTTTCAGACTTGATCTGTATGTTCAGACAAATAAAAGACTACTTTTATTACAAGGCACACAATAGGAGTGTCCCATATTAAAAAGTCTTTTTTTGTCTGTATTTGATTATGCTACTATGGGAGCAACCAGGTATATAACTATGAAATCTAATATATTTATTAACAATTAAATACATATATTTTAGTGTTGTTATAACAGTACGGATCTGTAGTGCAGAGGGTTTATCTATATTCTCTGAATCTGTATGTTTTTCTTGAACAATCCTACAATCCTACATTGCCATCTTGTGGATGTTGGAAGACAACACCATACATGACCTAATAAGCATCAAGATTAAATAGACGAAACTATCTGCATAAACCCAGTCATGTACTGAATAGGGGTCATTTGCAAACCAAAAAACAATGCAGACCACATTGTTTTTTATTATGTGTAAATGTGTCTATTTGTCCTGCCTACTTGCACTTTTTTGACCCCCCTTCTTCTATAATTGCAACTTTTACATTTTAATCCTAAACTATTCAATGAAGACTCATTTGTGTCTTAAATAAACCCTGAGGGTGAGTGACATTTAAACTTTTTTTTACATTGGTAGTATTGCACATATAAATGCATCATCATCATCATCATCACCATTTATTTATATAGCGCCACTGATTCCGTAGCGCTGTGCAGAGAACTCACTCACATCAGTCCCTGCCCCATTGGAGCTTACAGTCTAAATTCCCTAAAATACAGACATACAAACAGACTAGGGTCAATTTTGATAGCAGCCAATTAACCTACTAGTATGTTTTTGGAGTGTGGGAGGAAACCGGAGCACCCGGAGGAAACCCACGCAAACACGAGGAGAACATACAAACTCCACACAGATAAGACCATGGTTGGAAATTGAACTCGTGTTTATATGCTCGTGTTTATAGCTGTTTACTGAAACGTTCTTGTGTTTATAGCTGTTCTACTGAACCGCTCTTGTGTTTATAGCTGTTCTACTGAAACGCTCTTGTGTTTATAGCTGTTTACTGAAACGTTCTTGTGTTTATAGCTGTTCTACTGAAACGCTCTTGTGTTTATAGCTGTCTACTGAAACACTCTTGTGTTTATAGCTGTTCTACTGAAACGCTCTTGTGTTTATAGCTGTTCTACTGAAACATTCTCGTGTTTATAGCTGTTCTACTGAAACGCTCTTGTGTTTATAGCTGTTCTACTGAAACACTCTTGTGTTTATAGCTGTTCTACTGAAACGTTCTTGTGTTTATAGCTGTTCTACTGAAACGTTCTTGTGTTTATAGCTGTTCTACTGAAACGCTCTTGTGTTTATAGCTGTCTACTGAAACACTCTTGTGTTTATAGCTGTCTACTGAAACACTCTTGTGTTTATAGCTGTTCTACTGAACCGCTCTTGTGTTTATAGCTGTTCTACTGAAACGCTCTTGTGTTTATAGCTGTTTACTGAAACGTTCTTGTGTTTATAGCTGTTCTACTGAAACGCTCTTGTGTTTATAGCTGTCTACTGAAACACTCTTGTGTTTATAGCTGTTCTACTGAAACGCTCTTGTGTTTATAGCTGTTCTACTGAAACATTCTCGTGTTTATAGCTGTTCTACTGAAACGCTCTTGTGTTTATAGCTGTTCTACTGAAACACTCTTGTGTTTATAGCTGTTCTACTGAAACGTTCTTGTGTTTATAGCTGTTCTACTGAAACGCTCTTGTGTTTATAGCTGTCTACTGAAACACTCTTGTGTTTATAGCTGTCTACTGAAACACTCTTGTGTTTATAGCTGTTTACTGAAACGCTCTTGTGTTTATAGCTGTCTACTGAAACGCTCTTGTGTTTATAGCTGTTTACTGAAACACTCTACTTGTGTTTATAGCTGCCCTTCCATCCAAAGAGAAATTCATAACTTACATTATGTCTGCCTTTCATTTCAACCATGACATTGTGTTTCCAAACTTGCAACCCAATCCTCAAAACTCAGATAAGGTGTTATGGCATAAGCATGACATAATCTCCTGGTTATTGTTAAAAGAAGAGAACAAAGTATACTTCACTTCCAAAAGAGCAATATTTTGCACCATCACACAGTACATAAAACAATCTTCTACTTAGTCTCAAAGCTCATTCCACAAGGATTCTTTATGCCTAATGGGTTTACCAGACCTATGATACACCCTAGTACAGGCCTGGCCAATCAGTGGCTCTCCAGGTGTTGTGATACTACAAGCCCCAGCATGCTTTCTGCTTTGTGCTGGGCATCCTGGGACTTATAGTATCACATCACCTGAAAAGCCACAGGCCTGCCCTAGAAGTTATGTAATATGATAGTATGTTCCTCCTTTAACAGCTTTATTGATCATTTTAATGTCATTATGAGGTATAAAAGGATGGATTCCTTATAACTGCTGGATACTTTGCTGTCGAAACACATGGTAGGGCAGGGCTACCCAATTACTGTCCACTGCTTCAGTGCAGATAAAGAGAAGTATGATGTTTACGTTTTCCATACGATTATTTAGTGATGGCTACTGTTGCTTAAGTATTTTATTCTGTTTTACATTTGCTCAAATGTATCTATCATCTATAATTTAATTGACTTATTGCAGCAGTATCCACCAAGCATTACTTGTGCTGTTCTACTAGCGGAGATGCCTCTGGCTGGTTTGCTAGCAGCTCTGTGTTCTACTAAAGCTCAGATTCTACTGATGTCTTTTTGAGTGAGCCTATACTAATTGCTTTACACGTTTGGTTGTGTGTAATGACGTTTGTGTTTTTCTATTATCCATAAAACCTTTACAGTTTGTCCCTAGTCTCCACTGATATATGAACCTCTGCCTCTAATGACTAAAATAAATCATGCTGTTTTTAAATGTTTCCTACTATTGTCTTAGCTGTTGTGGTGTGCAACATGCTAGATTTTGGGAATCTCACAGGCCTGACCCTGAATCTTCCAAAGGGCTACATTTTTAAATATTTTCTGAATTCTTCATTAAAAATAAATAAATATGAACATCAAGAAAATATTTCAGATTTTATTCATATTTCACAAGGAATTCATTGGGGATTTCCACCATGAGTCCTCAGCGCTGACAATCTTCCCTAGGGCACATGTGAAGTAACAGACACTGCACTGTCAACAATAGCTGTAATACCCTGTAATATGTCAGCAATAGGCTTTTCTTGCACTTTCCAACTGGCACTTATCCTGGTCAGCATAAAGATAATAAGGCGTTTAAACACAACTAAACGGGTTGTATAAATAAGGATGGGATCATCTTGAATTTTTCGAAGAATCATAGAACACAACATATTGGCTGACAAAACACATGTATCACAGTGACTGAGGCTGGACATTAGGCAGCAGCAATACATTCATTGCCTTGATATGTCCCTGTGAGTAACTCATCAGTGAACCCACCTTTTCATTCTCATGATCATTCAGCTATTCAATAGGTGAAGCTTTCATCAATGTGGAAGTGAGGTGTATGGGGGTAGCCACTTCTTGTTAATCAGAAGGAAGAGTGACCATTATGACTATCTACTGTAATGTCAGCTGCAGCAATCGCTTATCTTTTCTGTCTACTTCCATCATCATCATCATCCTCCCCATTTATTTATATAGCACCACTAATTCCGCAGCGCTGTACAGAGAACTCGCTCACATCAGTCTAAATTCCCTAACACACACAAACACAGACAGACTAGGGTCAATTTGTTAGCAGCCAATTAACCTACAAGTATGTTTTTGGAGTGTAGGAGGAAACCGGAGCACCCGGAGGAAACCCACGCAAACACAGGGAGAACATACAAACTCTCACAGATAAGGCCATGGTCGGGAATTGAACTCATGACCCCAGTGCTGTAAGGCAGAAGTGGTAAACACTATGCCACTGTGCTGTCCATTTGAGTTTGATCATGGGCTACAGTAATTTTAACAAGTACGCCTTTATTTCTGACCAACTCAACAGTAGTATAAGCAATGTGAACTGTGCAGTGTTAAAATCCTGTGGTGGGATCCACTGTAGAGCTGGATAAACAACTGTGACCGAATCCCCACAGGCTAATGTCCGGCGCTGCACTGCCGAATGGATTAATTTGTGGAAAAGTGTGTCAAGTGTAAAACTGTATAAGTATGTTTTATAGTATATATGGTAATTAAAAGTTTGAACTTATTGTGTGATGCATCCGGCACCAGGCTTAGAAATAAATTAATGCATTTTAAATGTATTGATTTATAAGGTTTTGCCAATTTCGAGGCAACATATTGCTGTGTGACACAGACACGGGAATATTAAATAAGCATTTGTCTGCGGCCAGTGTTACCTTTGTTAGCAAGAGATCATCCTCATTTGAATTCTTTGGACCCTGACTCTGTGAATATAGAGATAGGAAATTGTCACAATATAGGTAACTGGTGTCAAGAAGGAACCCCAAGGCAAGTGGTAAATCCAAGAATAAAGGGTGTACAGAGAAAATACTGGTGGCAGAGAAAGTCCATCCAGTCACAGCATATACAGGGTGTTGAGCAGTGGGATAAAAAACAGGGTGACAGAGTAAGGCCATAATGTCAGAACCACCAACAACTTCTTTATCAAGAGTGTATAGATCCTCTGGGCTCCTGTAAGTTGTTTGAACTGGAAGTCTACTGGTATTGCTGGCCTTTAACCTCATTAGCCTGCCACAAGCTCTAGAAAATCACATTGAACATTTCCATAATGTCCAGTTGCAACAGAGGTTTCCTTTTTGGTCTTAGAGTGCTGAGTCCCTATGTAGTTTGAATCACTTTTGCCTCATATTTGCCCTGGGACCAGACCAAGCTATAGCCATAAATTTCCCCTCTGAATCAGGCTGCTCCAGTTTGTCCTTGTTCAGACTATTTTCTACTCTCCATGTAAGCAATCAGTTTAGGGATGACTTCTTTCACTTTGTGATCATGATGTCATCAAGATAATGGAACATCTAATACTGTTGATCAAACACACCATGATAACACAATGCACCCAATATTATTCTATGGAGATTTGCATATAAAAAAAACCAGTTGAGGCTTCATGTGGAAAGTATAACCCTATGTTATCACCCAACCTCATCCACCCTTCACTCCACAAATGCGTTTGGAAACTCCAAATCCCTGAAAGTCTTTTGATCTTAACTTATCTTTAGTTACAGTAATTACAGAAGGCATGCAAGGGATTATACGAAAGACATTTTTTGTGCATTTGGATAAACCAATTACAATGTTGAGTTGGGTATAGTAGTAAATAAAATTATAGGCACTCACTTTAGAGTAAACAATATTGTATATTATGTAGAACATCCCAGGATAATGCTCAATGGTGTAGTGTCAAGCTAAGTCCAAATCTAACAATACATTAGCAGATCTAGGGGGTAAATGTATCAAGCTGAGAGTTTTCCGGCTGGTTTGAAAAGTGGAAATGTTGCCTATAGCAACCAATCAGATTCTAGCTATCATTTTGTAGAATGCACTAAATAAATGATAGCTAGAATCTGATTGGTTTATCAAACCCGCCGGAAAACTCTCAGCTTGATACATTTACCCCCCAATGTCAGTCCACCTTTGCATGATAGTAGATTTGTGAAAAAGGACTAATTTCAGAGAAAATTCAAATACTGAAAAACAATACAAAATTAAATTTATTCAAAATCTCTCATCCATCATGAAAACTTTATATAACCCATCTTAAATAATTACAAATCTGTTACTATTACTCCATATTAAAGTATATATTCTTATTTCTGTTCTTCAGTAAAAATATTTAATTATACTTTTTTATTTATACTGTAGATCAAACACAGCATGATAGCACAATGCACCCAAAAAGTCCTATATTATTCAATGAATATTTGTATAAAAAAGGCCCATTTACAGATTGCAAAAATGCAGACAATGCTTCTTTATTTTTTGCCTATTTTTCTATTTTTTTTTTTTTTAAGTGTACACCCACTTTCAGGTCCTTGGAACTGCTCCAAAAAATTAATCTGCAGCTATCTTTGTGGATCCACTTGAAAATGTTCATGTTGGAAACAGTGAAACAACCTATTAACCATGTGCTTACCTGTAAAAATCAACATGAACAAAGTAGTAATTTAAGTATTTACTCTAAAAATTTGCAAAGTCATAAGTGAGCTTTAGCATGTTGTACTGCTTAAGTATTTACAAAGAAATTAATCAGCCTCTTGCTTCTTGCTACTCTCATGTTCCCTGCTTCAGGTCAAGATCATATGCAATCACTTATACCTTAGTATAGCAGAATAAACAGAGGTCAACATATTATTGTAAAAAAAGGTAGCTTTTAGTTTTAGCATGTTTTTAAGCATAAGCATACTCTGAATATGTTAATATGGGTGTCCACATGTATTCTTCAACGGTAGGGGCAAGTATATTTCCATGACATTTAGTGCTAATGCATACACCACATCTGAATAGGATATTAAATACCCCACTACTCCCAAATCTCCTCTGGTTTGGTTAACAAAAACAGAGCTAGAATGATTTAGCTAATGAGCACTTCAAGGTGATGAATAGCCAAACCAACCGTGCATTCGTAGAGGTGTGGACAAAACCCCCCCTTGTTATGTTCTTGGACACCCATAAGCATGACAGAATAGGTGCACAGTGTATCTCCCCCAATATATAATGTAGCTAATTCATATAGAAATGTTGTAGAACTTTGTGTATTATAGTGCAACCTTTGTTATATACCTCTCAAGGTGAGGAACTGAGATCTACGATACCTGTACCATACACTAATTTTTACATCAGGAAAAGTAACTAGTACATATGCCGCTACATGACAAAGGTTTCCCCCATTTTTCGAAATCTATTACCTCTATCTTTGCTTTGGAGTGAAATTCTCTAAAATAAAAACATTATTAAATATTTATAGTAAAAAAATTACTTTAGCTCTTGCTAGTGCTTGTTTTGTTCACTCAAAAGGTGTGACAAGATACTGAGAACAAATCTGGTAAATTTCAACAACTGAACCCAAATCACTTCATTAATATTAAGACTTTGAATTGGTAAGAGTCACCACATGCAATAACTGTTGTACATTATTCTGTAAGAATGCATGCTGGCCTTATCTGTGATTCTTTATTAAACTCACTAAGTCAGCTTTACATCTTACACATGAACATGAAACTAATACATCTGGGGCAGAAACATAAGCTCACAAGCAATATGACCAGTAACTGCACCTTGTATATAGTTTAAGCTTTTTGCTGCTTAGAAGCAAGTGTAGTTTTACCATAATATCTGATGACCTAAACATTTATTGGAATTGAAAACAAATAATTATGCTATATGGCAAATGGGGACAAACTATGACAGGTGCATAACTTAGCAGCTAGAGAACAGCAGACTGTCAATACCTGACATAGAGTGTGCACAAGATGCCATGATGTCTTGTTAAATGTGTGCAGCTCTACATATGCCGATCATTTGCTTCAAATAATGTGCACAAAATATACACCGCACAAAGGCCTATTCATATAAGATAAAGTACTGGTTTTGCTCATGAGATAGTTTCTCATTTGACCAAAAAGGCTCAAAGGATTAAACATGCCCCTAATTCTCTGTACTGTAGCTATTTTGGTTGTCATTCATCTATTCTCAGGGTCACTTCAGCACTGGGTCCATTAGAGATTGTTTCATCCTCCTTAGGCTTAGGTGAGTTATCCTCTTCAGAACTTGGTATGCTGGCTGCACCCTCTTTTACTTCTGGAATATTGTTTTCCAATTCATTCTGGATCTCTAGTTTGTCCTGCTGATGCATGGATGACTTGATCTGACCATTCTGAGCAGGCACAGTGCTGGCTAGGGTGTCATAAAGGAATTGATACTGTTCCTAAAAAAGAAAGAAATATATTTGCATAAAGCATTTAAATTGACCTCACTTACGTATACCACCAGGAAGAGTCAAATAAAGTTTGCAATATTACTTTGGCCAAATCTTGAATATTATAAAAAATATATATATTTTAACAGATGGAAATTTTAATCTAACTTTGGTATTTTATTAACCATGACATAACCGTACAACCTACATATGTAGAATAAAGTTCTATGGACTGTGGTGTGAGGGATCCATTGATAGCTGTAATTGTATGGGCCCATTTAAATTAGTATACACAAGCCTAGGTTAAATGATTAGTAAGGTGTCAAAAAGACACAGGTTAATCAAGTTTAACTTTTCATGAATTATATTTATGTGAATCCATAGGAAGGTAAATCATAACCCCCAGTGTGACTGTTGTGACTTTACCATCTTTGTGGTTAAGGATTTGTAAGGTTAAACAGAGAAGTTCCTATAATGTTTTCTAGCAATTGTAGCCACAGATGCCATTTCTTGTAAAGAAGGCATCCGATTCATTTTTAAATCTGTAAGTGCTGAGGTCTATGCTGGACCTATACATAACTAGATTTTATACTTATGTTAAATCCTTTTCTCTTACTTCATTGGGAAACCCCGGACATTGGTGTATTCAGAGTAGTATAGGAGCGAGGGCACTTTAAATTTCAAACTTTTTAGGTGTAGCTCCTCCCTTGTCTCCACTGCCAGAGCACTAATCAGTTATTTCCTAACTTAGCCCCGCAGAACAGAGTAGGAAAACACAAACCTAAAGAGAGGAGAACCAAAGTGTAACAGGGGGAGGGCATCCGGTGTCCTCAATGTAGTAAGAGAAAAGGATTTAGTGTAACTATAAAATCTAGTTTTCTCTGTCCTCCTATTGGGTGACCCCTGACATCCCCAAGCTACCTTTACTGGAGGGTTTTACGCTCCGAATAGCCAGTGTGCAGCACCTTCCTCCCGAAACTGGCATCCATAGATGCAAACACATTAAACCTATAAAATCTGGTGAATGTGTGAATTGAAGACCAGGTGGAAGCCCGACACAGCTGCTCAGCCGAGGCCCCATGCCGTGCCAACCAAGAGGCCCCCACCAACTAGGTAGAGTGCGCCCTGACTCCCTTGTAAGCCTGATGAATTACTGCCTTAATCCTTCTCGCAATAGATACTTTTGATGCTGGCCAACCCCTTCTATAGGCCTCATATAGGACCAAAAGACTTTCTGTCTTGTGAATATCGCGGACATAGGTCTTCAAAACTCTGATTACATCCAAATATTGAAGAGAGCCCCCTTCCTCTGGAGATCTACTGTGGACAAAAGCCAGAATAACTATGTCCTGATTAACAGGGAATTTAGAAATCACCTTAGGTTGGAATGAGGGTCTGGTCCGTAGGACTGCCCTGTCCTTATCGAAAATCAGAAAAGGAAATATGCAGGACAAAGCTGCCAATTCTGACAGTCTTTTCGCTGTTGCTATCGCTAGAAGAAACACAGTCTTCTAAGTAAGAAATCTTAACTCCACCTTATTCAATGGTTCAAATGGTAAATGCTGTAAAGCATCTAACACTAGATTTAGATCCCATGGAGCCACCGGAAAAACGTAAGAGGGATGCATGTGCAAGACCCCCCTGCAAGAACATCTTGATATCTGGGAAAAAGGCCAGTCTTCTCTGAAAAAGACAGACAGAGCATAAACCTGAACCTTTAGGAAACTAAGGCTTAGCCCTGCATCCAGCCCATCCTGTTAAAACATAAGGAGCCTGGGTGCCTTAAAGGTGGTAGTAGAAAACCCCTTCATCTCACACAAGGCAATATAAAGTTTACACACTTTGTGGTAATTCCTGACAGAAGTTGACTTCCTTGTCTTTAGCATGGTCTGGATTACCTTATCTGAGAACCCCTTTTTTCTCAAAATCAGGGCTTCGGCAGCCATGAGAGAGCTCACTTATCTTTAGCCGCTCTCCAGTGCATGGTGGTCCAGTAACTACTCCACAGTTACTGCACAGGACTCCTACTCACTACCTGCGGCGGCAGTAAAAGGATCTTTTCCCCCAGAAGCATCCCACATTGGGAGAAGGAATGCGGCATCGGAGGCACGACCCTGCACCTCCACTCCCCGCTCCATTGCACAGTCGTCCGTGCTCAACGATGCCTTCTACTTCCTCCCCCTGCAGCTTCTTACCACCCAGTCGGCTCTTTCTATGCCGGGCAGTGTTACAAACGGCTCTATGTGGCTAACAACCACGATTGTGGAGGGGGGGGATTTAATAATTTTTTTTAAAAAAGCAGAGCTGCTGTAGCAGCTTCAGAAAGTCCCCCACTCTAAGGGCACTTTGAAAACACTGATCAGTGCTCTGGCAGGCAGGGGTATAAAGGAGGAAGGGGAGCAGCTACACCTAAAAAGTTTGACATTTAAAGTGCCCTTTCTCTTATACTACTCTTAATACCCCAATATTTGGGGGTCACCCAATAGGAGGACAGAGAAATACATGTTAATAAATACATATATGGTTAAACTGTCTTTTTTCCATACACAACTGATATAGTATCTTCTCCATTCTTTAAATTACTATTTTGTACATATCATATACTTACAAAAGAAAACACCATTCCTGAGCGCTGTCTTCGTAGATTTTTCACAGTTTGGAAGACATCAACAACTTCTTCAACATGGGCACTTTCTACAAGATTCCACAGAGCACAGAATGTCCCCGTCAGCTGAGATCCATCACTACGGAAAACAGAAAAATAAAGAGATGGTTGATTTACTGCACAAAGTTCTTATATATAGCATTTATCTGGTGGATGAACTTAGAGGGATGGTTATGATGTGTGGATATTAAAAAAAAAAGAGTGTGAACATTTAAAACTTGTGTACTGATCTCTTCTGCATTAACTGAATTGGACAAATTTGTTCAATCTGTGATCATAGGTGATCTGTATTACAATTAATGGTTATAGATACCTCTAATTGATTTACAGCACTTGGCATCCAATAAAAAGGAAGTTGGTAGTGTTAAGAGCTGCGCTAATTTCATATAACATGTTTTCTTTGTTTCAAAATTATTTGCAATTATACTGTTTTGACAGGGAGTGAATGGATTTGTAGATTCCCTTTGGGATTGCAGGTGGAGACATCATGTATGTGCCTATTTATAAACCCATATAGAAAATCCGAATGTTGTATTACCTGCAGTGAACAAGAAGAGGGATTGATTTTTCGTGCCTGCTTTGTTCCTCCATTTCCTTGGGTGGAATGTTCTTCCTCATCTTCTCAACCATCTCCAGCAGCTCTTTGGTGTCTTTTGGAAGATTATTCTCCCACTGTTCATAATGGTACTGAGAGAACTTCCTTACGTCTTTCCTCTAAAAGCACAAAATAAATGTCGAGTCTTTATTAACTTTTACACAGTTCAGGTTAATGTAAAAATCCTATTTCCTGTAGCCTTACAATATACAACATCATATCCAATAAGCATTTGTTATTTACTCAACAGAATCTTTAAAACATGGGTTACTGGGGTTACTTGAAGAAAAAGTTGAGAAAAATGATAAATATTTTTACTGTGTAGTTAACAGGAGTTAATATGTTTTAAAATGCCTTGTTTGATACATTTATGATGTGACTATATTGTAGGAGTCACTCTGACAAACAAAAACATAGATATTAGCAGTTAGGAAATGAAGTCACAATCTAGACTGTCTTACCTTGCTACGTCTGATCTCAAAACAGCGTTCAGTATAGCTACCACATGCTTTCTCACTGGTTAGCTCTACTTCAAGATCATCATATGTCTGGTTTTTCTCTTTCCAGTATGGAGCACAGGCATCTTCCTGCAGAAATACAAGTATGGTTGCGCTACAGTCATACATTTGTGTCTCATCACAGTTTCAACAGGGCAAGATACCCACGACTGCTAGATAGCGCTTCTATTATATGACATTGATTGCATGGGCATTCTATTGTAATCATTGCTTATTTGTAAAGTGCCACAGTCATGTACAGTGTTGGACAGTAGGTAAACAGAATTCTACATTCTACTAGCATGTACTATGCTCTGCAATAACACTTCAAAAAGAGACCTATGGGGTTATTTTCCTGTGTGGCAAAAAGGAAATTTGACATTAAATGTCAAAATATGAAAAATCCACAGGAACCTTGAATTTAATTCCTGTAGAAGTGGTTAGATAAAATTGTCAATTACATGGCACAAAACTTGTAACAAGGTAAAAAAAAATCCTTTTTATGCCCTTCAAGCAATTTTTAATAATAAGGAAACCTACAAATGTGTTATGTTTTTGCTGCTTTGTTGTCTACAGAATCCATTCCAGATTTTGCTGAACGTCAGAGTTGATGTGTTTATGTGTACTGGAGGTATCTAAGCAACCATACTCACCCTGCTTCCTTAGCTGCTAACAGGGATTCCATGTTGTAGCTGATTTAACAGATCGTGTAGGACTTATCACTACTCACTACCTAGCAGCTGATCAGTCAGCACTTTTTGCTCACATGATTTCTACCCAGCAGCTGATTGGCCAGAGCCTACATAAATACACTCATTGCCATATTTGTTGTGCTGGTTTTAGGTTTACCGAGGCTAGTTCCTGCATCTTTGTCCTATAGAGATTGGTCTTCATCTGCTGCTGACTTCAGTGTGTTTGACCTTGGCCATGTTAACTGGACCTTGCTGTTGAATGTCTGCCTGCCCTTGAACTCTGTCTGTTTTTACCCCGAGTACCTATCCTGCCCTCTGACCTTGCTTTCCAGGTGCCAATCCTCTTTTGTGTCCTGTCTGTCTTGTTTTGTTACATGTCGCTACGTAGCTGCGAGATTCCCCTGACTCTACATCACTCATGACTGTTAACAACTGTACAGTCCAGGGGGCATCCCAGTACCAGTGAACAGTGTGGTGTTGGGAAAGATGATTGCTAATGGTGAAAAACATCCCGTGTCATAGGTTCTGTATAGGGTTATCAGTCCCTGATGGTGGGTCCATAACACAAATAAATGCTCACATCGTTCTCCATGTTAGTTGTAGCCAGCATAACAACTGCCTTTATTTTCCTCTGAAAGATCATTTTCCAGAATTCAGACAGTGTGTTCTTTAGAGGTGATTGGGTTGCAATGATTTCTGCTTTACCCCAGTATCCCTGAAAAGAGAAAGAGTAACAAATAAATTAAATGTTACTTACATTTAGGGCCTACTTCTTATATAATGGCTGAATTTCTGGGAAATTAGATTAGTTCTTCTAATACAGTTCTTTTTACATAGCCAATTGAAATGAAGGGAAGTGTTTTGCAAACATTTGCTTTCCATTCTATTGTGTTATTAAAAAACAAGCATTGTTTTTACAGTGGTAATTCTGAGTACTTTTATTATTGTTAATTATTATTATTATTATTGTACTGTAAATATTTTGAAAACATAGTGGCTCTATTTTTACAATGAGTGAATGAATGAGTGCTGTAGATTTATTTGGCATAATGTACTATGGGTCTGTGGTCTACAGATTAGCACCAGTCTTACCTGTTAATACTAATTTGCTAAGTAATAGTATCTAGCATCTGGGTTTATTTTCTGGAACCTTTTGATCTATTTTGTTTTAGGTTGCTGTAGGATTACTTATTTTGGCACACTTTGACAAGGCTGGGCAGTGACATACATATGAATGCTTGGGCCCTGATGTTGGCTGAATCCGTTCTTAGTTTCTTTCGTTCTAAGAACCAAAGAAAATAAGATAAAATATAGCAAAAGAGGTTTGCAATTACGTCACTGCACATCAAACAGTTACATCTTTATAATATAAAACCCCTATTCCTAACATGGCGCTGGGCCCTATATATTCATAATCACAGTATGAATGCTGTGTGCACAAATTACAAGGCCTAACAAAAATTCCCTTTTCCAGTGATGTGATGACAGGTCAGTGATCACCATACACACTATGGAGTACAGCAACCATCCATTGGGTGTAGGACACCTCGGGTCACATGCAGATAATCTTTTTCACCATGATAGATAAGACACAGGGTGTGGGGTCAGGGAGGGACAGCAAATGCAGTCTGGGGGGCTGTGAGCAAAAATGTAATTTGTTTGATGAGGCATGTTATATACATCATTCTTCAACACATTGTGCCCATAAGTGAAGATAACATACTATTATATATGAGGCGTTAATGTACATAGTATCTTCATAGTCGCTATCCTCATCTGACGACTGCTCAGAATCCTCCACATGTTCTTTTTCTGGTTCATCGTCCACTTTAATGTGAACTCGGTTAAATTCATCTGGATTAATTAAAAAGAGAAATGTACTTACATTATGTGGTATCAACATTATACGTTTTAATAATTACTGTTTTCTTCTGGGGAAATAAACTCAACGTGCTGGAGTTTCCTATGTCTCTTCAGTCACAAGAATGTTTTGTGTCACAGTATATTACTTTGGGGGTCATTTAATACCACTGGGAGCTCTTCAAAGACCACAGCCATAATGCAAGATGGCTTCTCTGCTCAAGAAGATGGTGGATTTTATAAATATGCAACATCTACAAGTATGGCCACAAGCAGAGTTTAACAGATAAGAATTAATAGCCAGACCTAACTGTGTCCTATAAGATTCTCAAAGCACTTTCTCATCTCATTCATGTAACCCTTACAAGACTCCTCAAACACAAACTGCCCACAGTTCTTTGCTAAATATTTGGAATTGGTACATTTACCCCTCAATCGTATTCCAAAATGTTTTACTTCTGCTTTTGTATATTTCTTTGTTATTCCTTCTTTGATAATCATAGACAAAAGGGTGTCAGCTATCCGTTCATCTATAGCATCTGCTTTACTTAAATTTTTGATTGGCCTATGACCCATACCCTATCACTTATTAACAAGTCCAGTAATGGTTATTTGGGTCCACCTATTATAACATGAACAAGCAGAACTTAACAGAGGTCAATAGGGAAACAAAAAGAACATTACACCTCTTGTATCCACATAGGAAGTCGGATTTAGAGGATTGTGTCCTATTATATGCAACATCATTTAGATTTTACCATAAACAGATTTACGTTTGGAATATTCATTATCAGATTTTATTGAATGTTTTCTTTTTCCCTACAGTTTATGGTTTTAATTTCTCTTTATCCTCTCCATTTTACTTTACACCCCATTATTAAACCTCCTGCATTATACATGTTTGCCTCATTATTAGCTCTGCTCCTGCTGTTTGGAGACAATTCTCGTGTTTCTGGGGAACTTTTGCTTGTTTCTAATTTTACTCTTCATACTTTATGTCTCATATGATCTCCTATTCTTTAGCTTGTAATCTCTATCGGTCAGAGAAATCTATACCTCTTATTTTGGTCTATGCTATTGTCATCTGTTTGTATTGCAACAGGTCAATATTTCACAGTGCTGTAGAGTATGTTGGCACTTTATAAATACAAAATGACATATGTACATCCTTGATCATCAAATGAACCAAGATGCATTTCCTTCTTTTGGGAGAGATCACAGAGTTTTTCAGACATCCAAAAGACCTGTTTTATTACATATGTCACTAAAAGCAGATATAACCTGGGATTTCAATAAGAAGCTATTGTGCACACCTAGATGCACATATTACATGTCACTCATCACTCAAACACTATAACTGAAATAACAAATACATTTACTTTATCTCCTTACATTCCCAAGCTACTTAATATAAATATCAGGTTCCTGTGAACAAGTTTAGAGTGGCAAATTGGGAATTTGCCTGTTGAACCAAGCAAAAGGGAAGATTGTTAAGCATAATTTGGAATACTTAGAATAATTTAGTAAGTACATATACATGACTGTAGATATGGCTCTGCATATTAGATGGCCAGCGGTTAAAACTCTTCATATTAAGATGAGCATCAACTATGGGTCTGCATATTAAACTGGGCACCAGATATGGGTCTATATATTAAATTTGGCACCAGTTTTGGCATTGAGTATTAGGCTGCACCATATTTGGTGCCAAATCTATTAGACTCTGCATTAGATATGGTCTAGCTTATTAGACTTGCCATTAAATATGGCTTTGCATATTACATTTGGCATTAGATATGCCTCTGCGTATTAAACTGGGCAAGAGGTATGGTTCTGATTATTATATTTAGATATTTGGCTCTTGTAATTTGGCAGCATGTATGGCTCAGCTTTGTTTATTTGGCACCAGACATAGCTCAGTACATTATACTAGGTAAGAGATATAGTTTAGCTTTGTAAACTTGACACAAGAAATAGCTCAACGTATTGTACCCGACACCCAGGGTCATTGCTGAGCTCTTCAGCACCACTGCCCTTCACTGTGAATGTGTCAGGGAAGCCCTTCACTGCCCATGCATTGATACTATACTGTTTCTGATACCCGTTCCATTTAGAGCGGGGACGTCACCTGTGGATGAAAAGAGGGGGCGCCTGGTAAGCATGGTGCCCTCCTGTCATGCTTACCAAGCTCACCATGTTCTGCCGACCCTGCTGACACCCAACATGGATGACTACAGAGTAGCTTCTAACTTTTGGAGCTGGCTCACAGAGTCTAGATTTTGGACATACTTTTATGACTCGTTAATACTGTATGATCTGCACCAAAAGCTGCTGATTATTGTTCGGAATGTACTTATTATTTCTTTCCAATTGCAGTGGAAGATGGGATGAAGACACAGAAAGAATTTACAGAGACAATTGCACACTAAGCATAAAATGGGTAAACTAGAGCAAAAGAAGACACTTATATTAACTAATTTATGTTAAAAACACAGGAGGTTATTTATGGTGAGGTTTAAGTCCAAACATAAAATGTTCATAAATGTGCAGAATCTAGTCCACAGGTAAGCAACCTGTGATCGAAAGTAGGGTATCAGATTTGTTAATATCAGATATGCAATACAATCTATTGCAGTGATGCAGAAACGTATAAGTTGTGGTATGGTTATTTAAATATGGCTGTATGGAAATTTTGAAGTGGCGGTATGGAAAATGTAATAAGCATGCAAGTGTATGGAAGTTCTACAATGAAGGCAGTAGGAGAAGTGACGGTATGGCATACCACCATATACAACCCCAGTTTGACCACTTTTCTATTGTGAATGACCTCTTGTTGGATCCCAGAAAAATTGCACACTAACACCTGGGATCCCAGATATGAAAACATTGAGCACCATTGAGCTTAACATTTTTATAGAGTGATGGTACAAAAATATTTTTACAACATAAATGTTTAATGGGTTAAATGTTAATGTTACCAACGTCTGATAGACCTAAAATTAGAGCTTCTTATGTTTCAGTGAATATGCATAACCTGCTCAGTGCAGAAGGAAACATATTTTAAAAATGCTATGTCCTATATATCAATTTATACAGATATCCCACAGTATTATTGTATAACTTACATGGAACAACTGAGGATCTGCGGTTCTTATCTTTGTTATCTTGATGGTTCCCTTTGGCTTGCGGTCTCCAGTTTTTGTACGATGGTAATCGCTGAAAATGTCACATTTTTTATGATAATATTAATTAACAATAGACTATGCAAAGCATTATTGATCAATACACATCTCATTACATTACAGAAATGTATTATTGAAGGAATAAGCTGGTTAGAATCAGAGGTCAAGAAATAACTCTGGTTGGGGCACTGTTTTCTCCATAGAATGTGTTCTGGAAATGATAGTATTAAAAGGGGAACTTGCAAGGAAAGGCATTATCCTGAACAGTGAGCAACCGTAGTTCTCCAGGGTGGAGTTATCATTACATTAACCATTTAGCTCTTTCTGTTTCAGAGTACACAACTTAGGGAAACAGTTGTTGGCAGTACTACTTGCTCTTAGCGGAGCACTCTGGAAATTACAAAAAAATTAAAATGGACATAAATTAAATTATTAATGAAATAATTAATTCTGCAAAGTCGTGTTGATCAGCACACTTACGATGGAAGTTCTCATTAAATATTTTTTCTTACTCTTTAATTTTCAGATCATTCAAGCTTACAGAGAGCATTGATTGAGTGCTAGTAAAATCCAGCAAGATCTGACTCTAATTCACAGTATAAAAGTATAATTTTCCAATTAAATACTCAGGGCTAGATTTACTAAGCTGCGGGTTTGAAAAAGTGGGGATGTTGCCTATAGCAACCAATCAGATTCTAGCTGTCATTTTGTAGAAGGTACTAAATAAATGAAAGCTAGAATCTGATTGGTTGCTATAGGCAACATCCCCACTTTTTCAAACCCGCAGCTTAGTAAATCTAGCCCTCAGTCTCTATTGGACACATTCTTGGAATACAGAAATTTCTGGACAAACAGGAAGCAATTAACATGTATGATTATTTATGAAAATTGGTGGACAGAAAACTGGAAAGGATGCTGTAACCCATAAAAACCATACTGTAATTCAGTTTACTTGCTATAGTTTACAGAACATTTTGTTCATGTGCACTAATTTTCTTAAATGCCCCCAGCCGTATGCAATACATTCTTTAATGAAACACTAATGGTTTCTAAGTGCATGTAAAGGAAAGATGCAACTGCTGAGTAAAAATAATACAACCAAAAATTTACTTATTCCAAAGATACCACACACAAGTATGCATAAATGAATAAATGCTGAGGGGGCACTAAAGATTTGGTTCATCTTACCTGGAACTCACACTTCAGCTGAGAAGATTCGGAGGGGGTCTCTATCTTCTTAAGGTTTTTGAGCAAAAGTGGTAACTCAGCCATACTGACTTCTGTCTCCCCAAACTGATTGTATTCCACCAAAGACTTGTGTATGAAGATGTACTGAGACTGTGAACCAAGGAGAGGCAAAGTAAATGGCAAATAATTATACACCTGCATATAATAACCAGTTATAACTACACATCAGCATTTTAACAGCTGGATGTTAAGCACTTTATACTGTGGTAAATTATGTGTAAAGTTGGGCACGTACCAATGCAATTATCATTCAGATCACATAATTCACAACTGTTTTGTCAGATATCACAACAGTGTGTATGCTCCCACCGATCATGTTTTATCGTAGCAAAGCGCATTGTATCATTTGACTTGGTTTTATAAACTTCCTAAAAATCACAATCAATGATAGAACGATGTCGGGCAATTGTGGAAGTGTGTATGCACTCACGACCAGCAGTATAGGCAGATATCTGTAGCGTGTAGAGTCACAATCTTTTCAGCAGATGGCTGTGAGAGATGGAGATCACAGATCTGAAGGTAAATTGTGTAGGTGTGTATGCATGAATCGGCATGCTTATCAGGACTTTAAGCCGTTGGTAAAATTACAGAAATTGCAATTGGAGTAAGATTGCATAGGTGTGTACTCAGCTTAAGAGAAGTACTGTTTTTATTCCGAATTGTTTCTATACTTACCTCTACTTGAACCATTAGACAGCGCTGGCGTCTCAACTGTACCACATATCCATAAACATCCACCCTTCCTTCTGCCTCCAGACCCTCCAGCATGGCATCAATGCTTATATAAGTTCCTGTGCGCCCGACACCAGCACTGGCAACAAAATGTATAAAAAGGATATCAGTAAAATCACCATGCTTTGTTAAAATCACATTGGGGACATTTATAAAAATGATTGCACAGGTAGCTGCGGATAGAAGGTGCTTTAACCTACTTTTGAGTGTAAACAAAACTTTGCGGGAATAAGTTGCATTTCTGGTAAGTGACCACTACAGGGATTTTGCACTCAAAAGGGTATGTGTTTATAGTAGGGGTGTGCACCGGGCACTTTTAGTGTTTTGGGTTCTGATTAGCTTAAGGTTTTGGGTTCTGATTTGTTTTGCCAAAACACCTGACGAAAGGTTTTGGTTCTGATTTAGGGTTTTGGGTTCTGATTTATTTTTAAAAAAGCATAAAAAGCGCTAAAATCCATTTTTTGTTTTTTTTTACACTCCTACACTATTATTAACCTCAATAACATTCAATAACAATCATTTCCACTAATTTCCAGTCTATTCTGAACACCTCACACCTCACAATATTCTTTTTAGTCCAAAACGTTGCACCGAGGTAGCTTTCTGGACTGCGTAGTGGAGTGGGCCCGGTACCCAATTTGGTACCGGGGCCACAATATATCACCCTCAACGGGTCTGAATTCCGCTGCACAGCTGCCTGCTCCTACATCCTCTGCAGCATATACAGGGTGTAGTTCGAGTGCGTCAATACTTCTTGTTTTTGACGATGACAGGTCATTTTCATTAATTTTGGATTTGCCCCCAACACTGAATGTAGTTGATACATATCTATCTGGACTCCGTAGTGGAGTGGCCCCGGTACCCAATTTGGTACCGGGGCCACAATATATCATCAAAGCGTACGAAGGGCTTTATCCACAAGAGCTACATGCTTGGTGGAATCGCAATGGTTTACCAGCTCCTCCCTCACTTTCTCTTGTAATATAGATTGCAGTACCTATTCTCTTGCACTGCTTAAAAATTGAACTTATTAAATGTAATATAGATTGCAGTACCTATTCTCTGGAACTGCTTAAAGAATGAACATAGTGAATGTAATATAGATTGCAGTACATATTCTCTTGCACTGCTTAAAAATTTAACGTATTAAATGTAATATAGATTGCAGTACCTATTCTCTGGAACTGCTTAAAGAATGAACGTAGTAAATGTAATATAGATTGCAGTACCTATTCTCTGGAACTGCTTAAAAATTGAACGTAATAAATGTAATATAGATTGCAGTACCTATTCTCTGGAACTGCTTAAAGAATGAACGAAGTAAATGTAATATAGATTGCAGTACCTATTCTCTTGCACTGCTTAAAAATTGAATGTATTAAATGTAATATAGATTGCAGTACCTATTCTCTGGAACTGCTTAAAGAATGAAAGTAGTAAATGTAATATAGATTGCAGTACCTATTCTCTTGCAATGCTTAAAAATTGAACGTATTAAATGTAATATAGATTGCAGTACCTATTCTCTGGAACTGCTTAAAGAATGAAAGTAGTAAATGTAATATAGATTGCAGTACCTATTCTCTGGAACTGCTTAAAGAATGAACGTAGTAAATGTAATATAGATTGCAGTACCTATTCTCTGGAACTACTTAAAGAATGAACGTAGTAAATGTAATATAGATTGCAGTACTTATACTCTTGCACTGCTTAAAAATTGAATGTATTAAATGTAATATAGATTGCAGTACCTATTCTCTTGCACTGCTTAAAAATTGAACGTATTAAATGTAATATAGATTGCAGTACCTATTCTTTAGAACTGCTTAAATATTTTTTGTATCATTTTTAAAATAAATAGTTTTTTGTAATTTTGAAGAGATTTTAATAATTATAAAATTTTTATGGACTTAGCACAACTAAGCACAGGACTAAAGCACCACTGGACTCAGCAGAACAGACACTGGCCAAAGCACCACTGGACTCAGCAGGACAGAGCACAGGACAAAAGCACCACTGGACCCAACAAGGACAGAGCACTGGACACAGGCATAAAGCACCACTGGACTCAGCAAGGACAGAGCACTGATCACGCAGGAGCACCACTACCCTACACACCCTCCCTCTTCCCTGATGTCAGGCGAAATGAAGATGGCGGCCGCAAGGTGAGTATTTATGACATCCGAATCTCGCGAGATCCGACGCGAGACTTGGATGTCATAGCCTCGGTTTGGCTTCGTTTGGCGCCCGGAAGTTCCCGAACAGTGCTCGGATCCCGTCGGATCCGCACTGTTCAGGTGGGCTCGGATTAGCGGAATCCGAGCCCGCTCATCCTTAGTTTATAGATATACACATTTCATGCACACCTTCCATAGGGTAAATTATGTAAACAGTTCCCTGGTGTCACGGGCACTAGGAGTTCTGCCCAGGATTCACCAGTTGATAATGCTTACCAGAGGGGCGGGGTTTACACAGCGGACCTCTGGGCAGTAGGGTGAATAGTAGGAACGTATATAACAGCAGATGGAGAGAGAATGCCAATGGAATAGAGGAGAGTCAGTGACTTGCAGCTATACTGGTAGGAGAGTCAGCGACTTGCAGCTGTACTGGTAGGAGAGTAGAGTGGACGTGAACAGGTGAAAGAAGGTAACGGGAGAGTCAGTGGTCTTTGGATAGCAAGTTTTACCACTGCTGTGATGAGAAGACTTGTCCAGGTGCAGGTAGGTAACGGGACAGTAGGTGGTCTGCGTATAGCAAGTTGTACCACTGCTGTGATGAGAAGACTTGTCCAGGTGCAGGAAGGTAGCGGGAGAGTCAGTGGTCTGCGTATAGCAAGTTGTACCACTGCTGTGATGAGGTGAGGACTTGTCCAGGTGCGGATAAGTGGAGAAGTGATAAGAGTCTATAACTGTATAAATACAATTGGAGAGCAGAGGAGCTAGTCCCAAACAGATATGCAGCATCACAGCTAATAGTCTATAGCGGGTATGTATACCGCTGCTGAGTAGAGAGGCTTGTCCAAAGCGGATATGCAGGATAACAACTGATAGTCAATAGCAAGTATGCATAATGCTGCTGAGTAGAGAAGCTTGTTCAAACAGATATGCAGCGTAATGGCTAATAGTCTATAGCGGGTATGGATACCGCTGCTGAGTAGAGAAGCTTGTCCAAAGCGGATATGTAGGATAACAGCTGATAGTCAATAACAAGTATGCATACCGCTGCTAAGTAGAGAAGCTTGTCCAACGAGGATATGCAGGCACAGCAGGAGAGCTGAGAGACTGTAGCGGGTATGGGAACCGCAGGTGAGCAAAGCAGGTAATCCAGCAGACAGCTGAAGACACGAGCAGGACACAGGAGTCAGTAGCAGGTATAGGAACCGTCGATGAGCAGAGCAGGTAATCCAGCAGACAGCTGAAGACACAAGCAGAACACATGAGTCAGTAGCGGGTATGGGAACCGCCGATGAGCAGAGCAGGTAATCCAGCAGGAAACTGAAGATACGAGCAGGACACGGGAGACACCTTCAGAGACTCACAGGGAATGAGACTCAAGATCAGGCAACGATACCATGGCCACAGGTGCCTTAAATAGGGAGAGGTGATTGATCCACCAATTAGGTTAAAAGCAAAGTCATAAGAATTCATGGATGCTGCGCATGCACAGTCCATCAAGATGGCGGACGGCCACGGCTCAGGACAGGCGCCGGCAGGAAGGATAGAGAACCATGCACCAGCGCAGAGGCACTCACGGTCCGGTGAGTGACAGTACCCCCCCTTTTAAAGGTGGACACAGAACACTTGGAGCCGGGTTTGCCCGGAAACTTGGAGTAAATTTTTTTTAGAAGAGCTGGAGCGTTGAGATCATCTGCGCGGATTCAAGATTGCTCCTCTGGACCAAAGCCCTTCCAATGCACTAGGAAGCGAAGAACTCCTCGCAAAATTTTGGCATCCAGAATATGAGTAATTTCAAACTCCTCCTCTTGATGAACTTGTACTGGCCGAGGTGCTGAAGGAGGAACAAAGAAACGGTTGATGATAAGAGGCTTGAGTAATGACACATGGAAGGCATTGGAGATACGAAGGTTCTTAGGTAATAGTAGTTTGAAGCACACCGGATTTATCACCTGAGTGATTTTATATGGACCAATGAAACGGGGAGCGAACTTCATGGACGGAACCTTCAGGCGAATATTTTTGGTAGAAAGCCATATGCGGTCTCCAACTTTAAGTGGTGGAATAGCTTGCCTCTTTTTATCAGCAAAACCCTTGTATCTGGCAGATGTCTTCTTCAGGGAGGATTTAACCTGAGACCAGATAGTTTTGAAACTCTGACATAAACTCTCCACTGCAGGAACTTGGGTGGGAGGGAGGGCAGGAAATTCTGGGAGAGACGGATGGTGACCGTATACCACAAAGAATGGAGTTTTTGAAGATGACTCGTGATACATATTGTTATGGGCGAATTCAGCCCATGGAAACAAATCTACCCAATTGTCTTGGTTGGCTGAGGAGAACATCCTTATGAAAGTCTCAAGATCTTGGTTGACTCTCTCGGTCTGTCCATTTGATTGAGGATGGTAGGAGGATGATAGTGACAATCGGATACCCAAGGTCTTGCAAAGGGCTCGCCAGAATCTGGAGACGAACTGCACTCCTCTATCCGAAACAATCTCAGATGGACATCCATGAATCCGAAAGATCTCCTTGATAAAATGGTCAGCCAGAGTAGATGAGGAAGGTAATCCGGTCAAAGGAACAAAATGTGCCATTTTCAAAAATCTATCCACCACTACCCAGATGGTATTGCAACTTTTGCTAGGATGAAGATCGGTGACAAAGTCCATACTAATATGGGTCCATGGTTTGGAAGGAATGGGTAGTGGTTGAAGTAATCCCGCCGGTGTTCTGCGGGGGGTTTTAAACTGGGAACAAACCTCACACGCGGCCACAAATTATTTGACATCTCTCCTCATAGAGGGCCACCAGTAGCTTCGAGAAAGGATTTCTAATGTCTTGCGTTCTCCCGAATGTCCAGAAAAACGGGAAGAATGATACCACAATAATATTTTTTTACGTAGAGATGGAGGCACAAGGGTTCTCCCAAATGGTAGCACCTTGGTGGAAGAAGTGGCCAGAGTCACACATTTGGGATCTAATATGGGATGATTAGGACTATCCTCAGTGTCAGAGGACGCCACAAACGCCCGAGATAAAGCGTCTGCTTTTCTATTCTTGGAAGCTGGTTTGAAGGTTATGATAAGTTCAAAACGAGAAAAGAAAAGTGACCATCTTGCTTGACGAGGATTCAAACACTGAGCTGACTGCAGATATAACAGGTTTTTGTGGTCAGTAAAAATAGTTACAGGATGACGAGCCCCCTCCAGCAGATATCTCCACTCCTCTAAAGCTGCTTTTATGGCCAACAACTCCTTGTCCCCGATGGTATAGTTTCTCTCCGCAGGTAGAAGACCTCGAGAGTAGAAGGCACAAGGATGGAATTTTTGTTGCTCCGATCTTTAAGATAGAATGGCCCCTAGACCAACATTAGAGACGTCTACTTCCAGAAAGAAAGGAAGGGTCACGTCAGGCTGTCAAAGAACAGGAGCGGTAGAGAATGCCTTCTTGAGGAAGTGAAAGGCTTGAAGGGCCTCGGAGGACCATTGTTTAGTATTAGCGCCCTTACGGGTCAGAGCCACTATTGGAGAAGCAATGGAGGAAGAACCTTGAATGAAGCGTCTGTAGTAGTTTGCAAACCCTAAAAAGCGTTGGATTGCTCTGAGGGTAGTTGGCTGGGGCCAGCGTAGTGCAGCGTTCACCTTCTCCGGATCCATCTTTAGACCCACTCCGGACAAAATATATCCCAAGAATGGAATCTGGAATAACTCAAAGGAACATTTCTCTAACTTGCAGAATAATGAGTTTCTCCGGAGTCTGGAAAGGACCTCTGCCACATGTTGATGATGAGTGGGCAGATCCTGGGAGAAAATTAATATGTCGTCCAGGTAGACGACGACACAAACATACAACAAGTCCCGGAAGATCTCATTAACGAATCCCTGGAAGACAGCTGGGGCGTTACACAACCCGAAGGGCATAACTAGATATTCATAGTGTCCATCCCTGGTGTTAAAAGCTGTCTTCCATTCATCTCCGGACTTGATGCGGATTAAGTTATAAGCGCCTCAGAGATCAAGTTTGGTGAATATGCGGGCTCCCTTAATGCGGTCAAAGAGCTCGGTAATTAGCGGAATAGGGTACCGATTTTTAATGGTAATGGCATTAAGTCCACGATAATCTATACAGGGTCGTAATGACCCATCTTTCTTCTTAACAAAAAAGAACCCTGCTCCAGTGGGAGAAGTGGAAGGTCGAATAAAACCACAATGGAGATTCTCCTTGATATAATCAGATGTTGCTTGGGTCTCTGGTAGCGAGAGAGGATACACACGACCCCTAGGAGGGTTCTTGCCAGGTTGTAAATCAATCAGACAATCCCACGCCCGATGGGGCGGAAGGCGTTCAGACTGGATTTTATCGAACACATCCGCAAAGGAAGCATACTGTGGAGGAAGACCCAGTGGACAGGGTGTAATAGAAGATTGATTTATTTTGAGTGGAACAACTTGAGACAGAAATCTATGACGACAATCCGGACCCCAGGAAGTGACTTGAGGAGTGTTCCAGTCAATCTGAGGAGTATGAAGTTGAAGCCATGGAAGGCCAAGTACAATGGGACTGGTGGTAACAGGAAGGACCAGCAAAGAAATTTTCTCCTCGTGTAAGGCTCCGATTTGAAGGGACAATGGAGTCGTACATTGAGTGATGAGTCCATTAATTATGCGAGAACCATCGATAGTGGTGACAGCGATAGCTGCTTTTAAAGGAATCACTGGTAGGGACCATTGATTCACTAGAGAACTAGAGATAAAGTTTCCAGCAGCTCCAGAGTCTAGAAGCGCTTGAGACATAAATGACTTGGTAGCAAAGGAAACGGTAACATCAAAAGCACAGATTTTAGAATCCATAGAACATGGAGAAGACTCCAGGGACCCTAACCTTACCTCTCCAGAACTGGTTAGGGCCTGGCATTTCCCGACCTTCTAGGGCATGAGTTCAGCATGTGAGTAGAGTCGGTGCAATAGATGCAGAGTCTATTTTTCACTCAGCGCTCCCTCTCTTCAGATGTTAGTTTAGAACAGGGGTGTCCAACCTTTTAGCTTCCCTTAGCCACATTGGAAGACGACGAGTTGGTTTGGGCCGCACATAAGATACACTAACAATAACAATAGCTGATCATCCAAAAAACCATTGAAAACATAGTTAACGCTATGAGAAAAAAAGATATATATATATATATATATCACTTTTTTTCAAATCCCCTATACTTACCTTTCAATCGCCCTGTTCAAAAAATCCTTTCTAGTTATTATACTATAATCACTTTTTGTATTGTTTCGATGTAATATCAATAAAGTGCATTTAAGCCAGGCATTGTATATCAGGGTGCCCTGACCAGGCCTACGGTACCTGACATATACACCACTGTGACCCCAAATTGTCACCTGTTTTGATAATTACACCACTATGTTAGTTAAGGGATAACAACTTATAATGGGCCAAAGAGAATAATATATAATGCCCCATTAGTAATACAAGTAGAAGTATGTAGCAGGGAGATAAGGTCCATGATGCTCTAGGACCAGGTGACTTTTATTCACTTGTCAGCGTCTCTTGAAATAATAAAAAAAAATCCCCCTTAACTTACCTTTTAATCGGCTTGTTCTCCTGTCCTCTTCTCTTCTTTTCTCCAATTCTGTGCTGCTGATTGTTCTTCTCGCGCGGGTGTCTCCTCTGTGCTGCACTCCGCAATGGATGTTGGGCGTGATAACATCACGCCTGACATTGACTGCGAGTACCGCACGGAGGAGGAGACAAGGGAGGGAGCCGAGGTACCAGCTGACGTGACCGCGTGACCGCAGGGTAAATATTTTCCTTTCTTTTTTTTTTGCAAGATTTTTTTCCCCATTAACAGCGCTGCCCCCTTGCCACAACAAAAACTCCTTCTGGGCCACATTTACAGGCGTGCCGGGCCGCGGGTTGGACAACCCTGGTGTAGAACGTCCTACCTCCATGGGTTCTACTGGAGGTGGAAGATGACGAACTTGAGATGCTGAGCGAACAGGCGCTTTGGAAGAAGTTCCTCTTTCGGAATCTCTCTCACGAAACCTCATGTCTACATGGTGGCATAGAGAAATCAAGTCGTCCAAGGAGGAGGGTAACTCTTGTGAGGTCAGTGCATCTTTGATCTTGTCGGCAAGGCCCTGCCAGAAGGCAGCTATCAGTGCCTCAGTGTTTCATTGGAGCTCGGAGGCAAGAATCCGAAATTGGATGACGTACTGGACTACTGACCGGGATCCTTGGCGTAGTCGGAGAATACTGGAAGCCGCAGAGATAACCCGACCAGGTTTGTCAAAAATTCTTCGAAACGTAGAAATAAACATGGCACTATCTTCCAATAAAGGGTCATTTCTTTCCCACAGAGGGGAGGCCCATGCGAGAGCCTGTCCAGAAAACAAAGAGATGAGATAGGCCACTTTAGAACGATGAGTAGAAAAGTTGTGAGGTTGAAGTTCGAAATGAATGGAACATTGGTTAAGAAAACTCCTACAGGTTTTCGGGTCTCCATCATACTTAGAGGGAGTAGGCAGGTGTAGCGTGGAAACGGTAGACACCTGGGATGGCACTGGGGAAGAAGAAGAAGGTACTGGAGGATCAACAGTAGCTGCTACATTTTGCTCAGGGATTCCTCGGGAGGCTAGAGCCTGACAACATTGGAATAACTGTTGCTGTCAAACATCTTGTTGTTCAATCCGAGTAACCAGGTACTGCAGCATCTCTTTAGCTGTTGGTTCCGATCCTGGGTCTGTCATGGCCTGATCTTACTGTCACGGGCACTAGGAGTTCTGCCCAGGATTCACCAGTTGACAATGCTTACCAGAGGGGCGGGGTTTACACAGCGGACCTCTGGGCAGTAGGGTGAATAGTAGGAACGTATATAACAGCAGATGGAGAGAGAATGCCAATGGAATAGATGAGAGTCAGTGACTTGCAGCTATACTGGTAGGAGAGTCAGCGACTTGCAGCTGTACTGGTAGGAGAGTAGAGTGGACGTGAACAGGTGAAGGAAGGTAATGGGAGAGTCAGTGGTCTGCGGATAGCAAGTTGTACCACTGCTGTGATGAGAAGACTTGTCCAGGTGCAGGTAGGTAACGGGAGAGACAGTGGTCTGCGGATAGCAAGTTGTACCACTGCTGGGATGAGAAGACTTGTCCAGGTGCAGGTAGGTAGCGGGAGAGTCAGTGGTCTGCGTATAGCAAGTTGTACCACTGCTGTGAAGGGAAGACTTGTCCTGGTGTAGGTAGGTAGCGGGAGAGTCAGTGGTCTGCGTATAGCAAGTTGTACCACTGCTGTGATGAGGTGAGGACTTGTCCAGGTGCGGATAAGTGGAGGAGTGATAAGAGTCTATAACTGTATAAATACAATTGGAGAGCAGAGGAGCTAGTCGCAAACAGATATGCAGCGTCACAGCTAATAGTCTATAGCGGGTATGTATACCGCTGCAGAGTAGAGAGGCTTGTCCAAAGCGGATATGCAGGATAACAACTGATAGTCAATAGCAAGTATGCATATCGCTGCTGAGTAGAGAAGCTTGTTCAAACAGATATGCAGCGTAACGGCTAATAGTCTATAGCGGGTATGGATACCGCTGCTGAGAAGAGAAGCTTGTCCAAAGCGGATATGTAGGATAACAGCTGATAGTCAATAACAAGTATGCATACCGCTGCTAAGTAGAGAAGCTTGTCCAACGAGTATATCAGGCACAGCAGGAGAGCTGAGAGACTGTAGTGGGTATGGGAACCGCAGGTGAGCAGAGCAGGTAATCCAGCAGACAGCTGAAGACACGAGCAGAACACAGGAGTCAGTAGCGGGTATGGGAACCGCCGATGAGCAGAGCAGGTAATCCAGCAGGAAACTGAAGATACGAGCAGGACACAGGAGACACCTTCAGAGACTCACAGGGAATGAGACTCAAGATCAGGCAACGATACCATGGCCACAGGTGCCTTAAATAGGGAGAGGTGATTGATCCACCAATTAGGTTAAAAGCAAAGTCATAAGAGTTCAGGGATGCTGCGCATGCGCAGTCCATCAAGATGGCAGCCGGCCGCGGCTCAGGACAGGCGCCGGCAGGAAGGATAGAGAACCACGCACCAGCGCAGAGGCACTCACGGTCCGGTGAGTGACACCTGGGAAAGTAGCTACCACCCAGTTACTGCAGAGCAGTAACTTAGAATTCTAGCGCCTGGAGCGAGAAAGACAAATGCCGCCCCTCTAGACCTCAATTTTAACCAAATTAACCTAAAATATTCCTAAATTGCGCCCCCCCCCATCACCGTTGCACCCTGGGCGGTCACCCCTGTCGCACAGCCCTAGTCGATGAAGTTAGCGAACCACACACTTCATCGACAAGCTGACTGCAGACCTACATCGACATACAGCAGGACCAGGCAGCAGATCACGTTGCAGGGCTTCCACACACGCGCGCTTACTAGCGCTGCAAGGTAATTGCACAGTCACTTTGTTTACTTCATTGTACCATCCAAAGTCGCACCACTGCCACAGAACTAGATACTGCAGTGTTCTTCTGTGTCACGTAGGAAGACTGTCACAGATCGATTGTCTTTTCCATCAGAGACTACTGTGTATCTTATGTTCTCTGATATATCATTATTATCATACTATATCACACCATATTGTATTTCTCCCTCTACTACTATTATTAAGTCTTATTTCATTTGCCATAGTGCCACACCGCACCTCCATACTGATATCAGTATTTGAGCATGTCTGGATCTTTCAGACTTTACTACTTTAGGGGATCGGTTACCCCCATTCTGGCTGCAGCTCATACTACATTACCATTTGTCCAGTGCATCCTCCAACCCCCTGTTCAATACTGTTACAAGAATTACTTTATTAAAAAAAAGCTTACTGTTTGTTATAAGGATATTTAAAATCACCTGTGCCTGCATACTTCTATGCTTCTCATCGAATATCGCATGTATTATTAATGCCCTTATAATCAGTAAGGTTTACATGTCGCAATTACATGCTAATCTTGTTAGGTTAATTTGTGGATTGAAAAGGCAGCCAAGACTGGAATTACCTGCAATGAACAATTATTGGACCACTGAAGAAATTGCTTAAAGCATTAACCCTTCGACGCAATTTGAGCAACAGGTTAGGGTCATCGGGTACACCATGATCCGGCCAAACGGTGAACTGGATGTGTGTGATTTCTCGCTCTGATTTCTCACGTTTCTGCACAAAGGATGAAAACAAAAACACATTTGTAATGATATCAACATACGCATCTTGTATAATGGTACAAGTATATATTTAAATGAAGACACTAAAAGAAAAAGTACTAGAATGTTAAAATAAATGTAATCTTTCCATGACATGTTTATATCTGCCAACATTTCCAATGGCCAAACAGTCTATAAAAGTGGATCTGCAGATATAGATATACGCAATAAAATGTAAATAAAGATTATTTTATATCTTCTATCTGTTAAATAAATAAATAAATAAATAAATAAGGACATGCCCCCCCCCCCCCCCTCTAATGGGACGTCCCATGTAATAACTAGGTCCTCACAGATAGGCAGGGGGACGGACGATCAGGAGGATCTGCAGCCTGGCCGGGACCCGCTTCTCCACGCTGGACATGTAAGTTTTATTTTCTTCCTTCCTTTCTGGCATGCAGTATTCGCTCCATAAGACGCACACACTTTTCCCCCCACTTTTTTTGTGGGAAAAAGTGCGTCTTATGGAGCGAAAAATACGGTAAATGGAAAAACACATACATACTAGTTGCTGTATCAGTTTATGTGAAATAAATACTTACGCGGTTCTTGACGTAATAGAACAACAATTGACATGCTGTAAATGAATGAAGAGGTCAATACGCAAACAGCCAACAGATCAACTTGGCGTTGATTGGCTGGATAATGTGAAAACTGCTTTGATTGGCTGTTCGCATATTGACTCTCCCAAGATCAATTAAGTTCAGTCATTTAAATTGGGACTCCGCTAATAGCATCCTCGTCTTTCTACAAGGGTTTCTGTTTATTTGTCATTTTTTAGTAATGGGTCACTTTAGGACAAAGTAAAGATAATTCTTTATGCATTTAGGAAAAAAAGTGGCAAATGACGGATTTCAGTGAGTATTAATTTCAAATAAACTAATACAACAATCAGTGTGTGTCATTTTTTTTCACTATTAGGTACATTTGTAGAACTACGTATTCCAAGCGCACACTAGTGCTTTTATTTCTGCAAGCACAAACATGCCCAAGCAACCGATGGCTGCCAGGGCTTGCTAGGACTTGTAGTTTCACAAATGTATTAGTAGTTTTCTCATTTTATTCTATTATATTGGCACCCACCACACAAGGGATGGCAGGATGAGCCTCAACACAAGGGGGATTACATGTTTTTATGGGCCCAATTCCCCTAGGGAATTCCGCCGTGTGCTTACCAAGTTTGGGTTGGTATCATATTACAACAGAGGGACCAGGTGTTAGTGTGACCAGCGCGGTATAGCCTGGTGTTGGTTGCCACTACTCTTGTAATTTAGGGGGGAGCATATAATGTTTTACTTATTTTTTAATTACTGTCATCATCATTAAGATGATGTTGACGACTTCAGTATCTTGACTTTCAGGTATTTTGATGCAACCGCATATTTACAGTCAGGGGCGCACGCAGGATTTCCCCCCCCCCCCCAAAAAAAAAATGCGCAGAAGCTCAGTTTCAGCAGCACTGTACTATATAGCAGCCACGGCGCTGTCAAAGTAGCGTCCGCGGTGGTGCTGTATACAATACAGCACCGCCGCGGATGCTTCTTAGACAGCGCCGCGGCTGCTATATAGTACAGTGCCGCTATGTAGGGGCACTTCTTTAGCGGAGGAGAGGGGTTTCTGGAGACCCAGAATCCCCCCCTGTGTGCGCTCCTGACAGTGAATCTCAAGATACATGCAACTCAAAATACACACATTAGGCTGCAATTCTGTGGCTGTAATTTTACGCTTACACTAAGTGCCTGATTCATTAAGGTACTTAAATTAAGAAGTTTCTTATTTAAGTCTCCTGGACAAAACCATGTGACAATGCAAGGGGTGAAAATTAGTTTTCTGTTTTGCACATAAGGTAAATACTGACTGTTTTTTCATGTAGCACACAAATATCAACTTTAAATTTCAGTGTACAAATAAGATATCAAGTATTTGTGTATTACATGAAAAAACAGTCAGTATTTACCTTATTGGCAAAACAGAAAACTAATTTTCACCCCTTGCATTGTAACATGGTTTTGTCCAGGAGACTTAAATAAGAAACTTCTTGATTTAAATACCTTAATGAATCAGGCCCTAAGCCTGCAGAAGAGTCTTCAAATAAAGCCCAATTCATCAATCTTTTATCAGCCTGTTGCCTGGTTGCCTTTCAGTTTTGTTTGTAAAGCTATTGCAATAGAAGGAAAATTAGCCGACCCTAGATCACAGGTTTTAGCATGTTTAGTTCTTTGTTTGTAACTACAGTACTGTTGAAAACTTCCAAAAAAAGTATAGTTATAAATCAAAGATTTTTGGTCCTCTGTCTTGAAAAATCATGTGGAATACACTAACATTTTACAATGCAGTTCGTTAGCTTATGCAGAGTGGTTCAAATTAGAAATGCAATGGAGGAAGTTTGCGCAGCAACTGAATAAAGCAAATGTAAGGCAAAGGGAAAGACCAGAAGGATGAGGATAAGATACCCAGGGCCGGCGCTGGCATCTCCAGCTAGAGTTTGTGCATGCCCAGATCACTGTTCATGCCCCACTGCAGGAGTTGGTACAGCTCCCCCATTTCCCGGCACCTATTCCAATCCCTGAATATGTCCTGACCACAAGTTAAGAATCTCTGCACTATGGTGTATCTTTCACAACACAAACAATGTGCATAACACATACTGCAAAAAAACCTTAATGACAAATGAACCTAAAAAACATTCTATAAAGATAAAAAAAACAAATAAAAATGCACATCACAGAAAGAAAGTGTCTTTATTCAGGAACAGTGGAAATAACTTACATTAGTGATGTGTAACTTTCGAGTTATGTAATCAGGAAAGAATTTCTCCTCAGTGATTTTCACAACAATATCTCCAAATACCTCAGTTTCTTCTTCCACTGATGGCCAGTATTGAGCACACTTGTTCTGCAATATAGAATATAAATCATATGAATTCTTAGTTTTCTTACTGCGCACATTTACCAATTAGGACACTATGAGCAGCATGGTGGGTAAGAGGTTAGTACTTCTGCCTTACAGCACTGGTGTCATGAGTTCAATTCAATTACGTTCTCACCATGTATGCGTGGGTTTCCTCTGGGTGCTTCGGTTTCCTCCCACACTCCAAAAACATACTGGTAGGTTAATTGGCTGCTAACAAATTGACCCTAGTCTGTGTGCCTGTCTGTGTGTGTTTGTCTCTCTGTGTTAGGGAATATAGACTGTAAGCTCCAATGGGGCAGGGACTGATGTGAGTGAGTTCTCTGTACATCGCTGCGGAATTAGTGGCGCTGTATAAATAAATGGTAATAATAATAATAATTTAAGACATTTTTATGTGCAATTCTGCCTATTTTCACACATCAAGCATAGCCAGGAGGACACCTCTAAGATAATATCATAGTCCATCTGTGCAGAAGCTTAACATACTTATTGCAGATTCTTTTTACCCCGACTTGCATATGTGTGCATAAGGGTAACATTTGAATAAATGCACTGCATGCTATCATGTTGGACTACACCTCATTAATTTGACATTTTATCCACTCCCAATATACTTCTTGTCTGAGATTCACTTAGCTATTACATAACATAGGAAGATACGGGGGCATTGGGATTTCCTTTATAAAGTAGAGTGAATTTGTATCTTTTATATGGCTAAAGATATTTGCATGGGTCCTAAATTTCAGGTATCTGCAACACAGTTACTATTTATGAAAGGATGAACTCAATGGACTAGTGTTTCTTTTTTACTATGCATGCTCAACATTCAAGCCTATTAGTGCATCTTTACCACAAAGAAAAATCTAATTTTAGCAGTCCCGACATAAAAACTGCCTTATAATTTTGATTTTTCTCTATACACAAAAAAGTGCACTCTGGTCCGCATGATGCACTCATCAGATTCAGCATATGTAAATTTATACATAAGAACACACAGACATACATACACAATATCTAGTTATATCTATGCATACATGTTATATATTTACACAATTATACATGGGCATAAACATGTAAAATATAGTAATATATGTAATAAGTCATAGTCAGACATATGTGATAGTTTTAGTCATTTTTCTCCAGGTTTTACAAAACTTTTGCTGTAAAAATATTCAAAAATACTATTTTAATTCCCTGTTTCCACATACCCGATTCCCCTCCTCGCAACGAGTCACCATTACAATAATTGTTGACTTTTGTTCCCAGATCATTCTCCAGAAATCATTCATTGTTTCCTCCTTAGGGCCTGTAAAATATTTCACATTTTAACAGGTTGAAGAGGTAATTTTATATAACTTACAGGAATTAAAACACTTTAACTGGGCAATTTACCTTGGGCAGCAATGTATTTCCTTGGTTCTTTAAATCCCTGATTAAAAATAAAAGCCACAATGAATAAACAGACAATATTTAGGTTTTGAGTTTTAAGTGAGCTGAACAAAGCTATCAAAAAGGATATACATTTTAAGGAAAAATGTACACAAAAGTGTGTCCTTTACATGACCAACTGGAACAACATGCTAATGTGTTACTATGTCTGATGAATAAGTAACAGTATGAGATCACTGAAATCTCACATCAGCAAACACCAGTACAAGGCCAGAGTAAGTGACAGCTTTATTAAATACAGCCTTTATCCTAATATCCTTTATCCTTACATTAATGTAGCTGGCATTGATATAGTCTGATCCAGGCTCTCCATGTATCTCAGATAAGACCACTCGATTATCATCATCTGCAAAATGAATAAGTATTAGTAAATCACTATTCTCACTATTCTCATGAGTTAACACAGCAATAAATCCAAACTATTATATACTATGGAGCTGATCCATCTACTTACAAGGCAAAATATCAATATAGCGGTTTTTAGGCTGGTTGTACTGTATTCTGGCTTCTTTGATGGCAAATTTGCTGAACACTCGTGGAATGCTCTATAAGTAAAAACAATATAGCTTAATACATATTATAATATATGTATGTAATGTTGGTTCACAATATACCCTAAAGACATGAAAGATTTTTTCTTTTAAAAGAAATAGTCAGGAAAATACCTATTAATTATGCATCTGATAGTCATTATTATTGGCTGTCCATCTATAAATCATGATCTAATTTTAAAACAAAATCTGGATTGAGGTTCAGTAGGGCAGCCTGTTGCACAAACACAGAGATATACATCTCTGAGCATGGTATGTGAAGGCAGAGGGGGAAGGAGTAAAGGAAGGATTTTACATTCCAGAGGGGCATTCCAGAGCCTCTCTGCTAACTACATTGTGTGCCATGTGACTGTGGTTGCCTTGGTAGTCCATGACACTGTGCAGAATTATAAATCATTAAGAGCAGCCTGAAGAAACCAACAAAGGAAAAATGTAAATACCAACATTGTCCAACTAGCCTGCCACAGTGATGTATGTTAAAAAAAAACACCTCGTATTTTAATGGGAATGCTGTTTTAATACAGGCATTTAATATGGATTTCACTGTCATATATGTCCTAGAAACATGTAAAAGTATCCTTGCAGTTTGTCTATTGAACTGTTTTTAACATTGTACCTCTTGGTCACTGCTGCTGTAGGCAGAGCTGAGAAGTAAATATGTCCTTAGCATAACATTTTCAGATAAGTGTGAGCTATTTCTAGTTAGGAGCAGTCAGCACTAGTAAACCGACAGCAAGGACCTAGGTAAGCTGCGTTGTCTAATGTTACAACACTAATAGCTAGTTACTTCATGTACTTGCAAGATCTGATAATAATGGTTCCAGGCATTTTCTATCAAGTAGTTCATTTAACAGCAATCAATTATATATAGTAACAACTGATAAAAGGTAAACACAATACATTTAGTTCAATAAAAGAATACATTTTTCAATTTGATCATTTATTAATATCACAAATGGAAAATTGATGTATATCAGACTTTGTGATGTACTCTTATCCTCACAAAATACCTTGCTTCAGAGTTCTGACTAGTCACTGGCAGTAACTGGTATCAGTTTTTTGTTGTTTGGGGAGGCACCTGTAGGAGGTCTACAAGTGCCTTGGGGTAAGTCTGGGACTCCCATGGGATGTATTAACTGTCTGGAGGACTGGGGTACCTCAGGGTAAGCCCTGCATTCAATGTACCATGACCCAATATTGCTACTCTCATAGATTAGTGTTAGGAACATCCTATCATCAGAAGCACCTGGTAACTGGTGGATGGCTCAGACAAAGTCATACAAATATGTTTGCATTATTAATATTTTAAAGACAGGCTTGTGGTATTTTTGCTTCCTGGCAGATGAGTGCAGGGGAATCAGGCTTTATTTGCAGTTACCTTATTTCCAACTATTGCTACTTATGAACTGTTTTTACTCAGAATATTAAAGCTATTTGCATATAAATGATGTATGACCAGAGTACAGGAGATCATTGCAAAGTCTGATTTATATGCGTATTGATGAATAAGTCACATGGTATGTGGTGCCAAATCAAAAAATACTGTTAAGCATTGTGAAAAAATATTTTATTTAAATAAACTGTCACGCTTAAATGCAGAAATCACAGTGAAGGAGCCCTGAATAGGGTGAAAACACACAATGTTTATTACAGTATGGAACACGGCTGATGCAGGTGAACAGGTAGTATGATGAAATCCCAGGGAACAGGTGAACCAGGAGAACAGCAGGGCACAGCACAGCAACAGCAACAACAACAATGACCAGCAAGGTATACTGGGAGTGGCAGGTATAAACAGAGAGACAATCAGGTTCTGGTGATTAATAGGGCAGCAAGGCAACTCCTAGTAGTAAAAATAAAACAGGCACAATAGCAGCCCCTCTGATGGATAAGAGGTATGTGGGAGAAAGATTCATTGAACACAAATATACAGTACAATAAATCCCAGAGGCAGAAGCTTCTGAGATGAAGCAGCATCCTGATGATGCTGCAGAGGAAGTGAAGCAGATCCTGACTTAAACGCTCCCTCTGACCCTCTATTATCAATTCATTAATCAAGAACAAGCATAGGTTTTGGGAAAATATCTAGTGCTTCAAGAATGGGATTATTTTGTTTCCTACAGGGGGCCTGGGAAAAAATCATTACTGCGCTGGACAGGCTGTCACTTTGTCACATTATAACAGGGGGAACCCACCTGTTCCCACCTGTTAAGGTTTGACCAACCAAGCCTGTCATAGCCTGGTGCTGGTTGCAGCTTTTTCCGGGGGGATCCCCAATCCATATGTCCCCCTTCAACTGACGCAACCAGCCCAGCAAAAGTCCTTTCTAATGATGCTCATCACCAGCACGGATCTTAGCTCCAGGGTTAGAGATCCACCCAAGAGCACTAAGAGAACTAAAAATAGTATTTGCAGGAATATTAATACATTTTTTAAACCATTTGCTGGTGGCAGATATAGTTCCAGGTAATTGGAAAATGGCAAATATAGTTCTTTCTACCTACACAAAAAGGCAGGAGTTTTGCATCAATAGTTGGGAATATAATGAAATCACTCAAACAAATTTTAGATTAATTCAGATTATTTGAAATCCCTGAATTTCACTCCAATATAGTGGAATGAAAAATAGTTTGGTTAAAGGACAGTAAACAGAATGTTGTAGTCAATGATGTAAGCTCATATGAAGAGCTGGTGACCAGTTTAGTAGATCTTAGACAAGTCCTGGATCCTGTTTTATTTATTGTGTTAATTAGTGACATTAATTCTAGTATACAGAGATGATATAACTTTTGCAGATGGCACAAAGATAAACAGAAGTGGCAAAACAAATGAGAAGCGATTTAGAAAAAAATCGAGGATGTGGACTAAAACGTGGAATCTTAAATTTAATACATCACAATACAAAATAATGTGGGACTCAAAATCTGCTTTACCTGCATACAAACCAATATGGTTATTCTCAGCACTCTAATGTGGTTATAGAATAATCATGGTGTGCAAGATATGTGTATTTCTTGGCTATCAAATCCCTTCCATGAATGTATACCTGGAATTCATCAAGGAACAGCCGCCCTTCATCTGCGTTTTTCCTTTTATAGGTTTCAAGGAGTTGCTCCACTTGGATGGGCTCGATGTTCAGTAGTTGCTTCTCATCATCTTCACAAGACAAAGGTTCAAAAGTGACAATCTCTACTCGCATGACATAGCTATTCAATTACAAAGATTTATAGAACTTGACTCTTCTGCAAAAGTCAAAATAATTAATATTGTTTTAAAAGCATCTGGGTTATTAGATTTAAACTTATAATCACGTAAAAGCATTTTAAATGATCGATTTTTAGATTGCGTCATTACTTTATTCACTATTCTCGCCTTTGGTGATTTAATTTAAACTGCTGTAGCCCTTTTTTTATTAGTGAACCTTGGCTGAGTACTGTGAGGATGTCATCTAGCACACTAGTCATTAATACAATACCTTCTGAATGCACTAGCATTCCAAGAAACAGAAAAACATATAAATTGTACAGCAAATAATAGTTTTGGGCACAAAGTTTAGTTTTAAATTACTATTGCTGGAAATAACTTATAAGAAGTGGCATTACCATTTTTACAAAATTATTACTATTTAGGTACATCTCTGCCAATTTTATCAACAAACGTTTTAAAATGTAAAAAATGGCAATAATAAAATGATAAACTCACCTTGGCAGGTGAGTGGAATGCGGTCTTCATAATTGCTGAGATAAAAAAAAAACAGCATTTGATCCCAGTTTCAAGTAAAAACATAAATGCATATATAGAATATAGAATTAAAAGGCTGATATTGTAAATGGTTCACTGCTACCAACATGTAATAGGAACTGCTGGCATATTACTGGGTGCATCTACGACTGACTGTTACTACTGCTGTATGTATTACTGGGCATAGCTAAATCTGATTTATTACTGGGCATTGCAACTGGGGGCATATTACTGGTTATATATTTCTGGCATATTACTATAAACATCTACTGCTGTATTTCTATCGACTGCTGACATGTCACTGAACATCACTAGTGCTCGTATGTTAGTGGATAATGCTACTGCAGTGTTTATAACTTGCATACATAGGACAGAACAGTGGCACAATGATCAGCATTGCTGCCTCACAGCTATGGGGTCATGAATCTGATGAAATTAACCCTACTTTGTGTGTGTCTGTGTAGTAGGGATATAGATTGTGAAGCTGTTAATGAACAGAATAAATAACATATCTATATCTAAAATAAAGAAAACTCCTATCACGGGCCAGTTGTCCAGTACAGGGCTGAGTTCCCTATTATATGGCATTTACAGGTCATATTACTGGGCATCAATACTGCAGTGCTTATTACTGGAACTATACACATCTGGCATTTATAGTACTTAAATATTTATGTGTTTTACTACTGCTGTGTATAACATTGTGCATTTTACTGGACATTAATACTGCTGGCATGTTACTAGGTCTAACTAAGCATTACCACTATGTGCATATTACTATGCATATTCTTGGTTATTACTATGCATATTATTGGTTATTGTTATTTTTATTATGCCTATTATAGGGTATATTACAGAGTATTACTACTGCTAGGCACAGGACTGGACATATAAATACTACTGCTCGTTATGTTACTAGTGCTGCCACCAGAATATTTAAAAGGTGGTGATGATGCAAGAGTGTGTATAAATGTGTGTGTGGGGGGGGGGATGTTAATTTACACATCCTCTTCTTCATTGCAATGCCATTTTCAAACACAATTACCATGACAATTACATTAACCAAAACAATAACTTTTATAGACAGTGCATTATTTTTTTTAGACAAAGATATGTCTTGATTTTTCCATGGGCACCATGAATGGCTCAGGCAGGCTTCCACAGTAGCTTCATTAAAGAGTAATTAAGTAATTCCATCCTGATATTTAAGTGCAAAAGAAAGGCAAAAAAACATCAATGGGTATGAGGCCTAAACTCTAGAAATATTGTGTACACTCTCAGCAACCATGGATTACGTTAAGCAGCTGAGGACATGAAAAGTTGTCAATTTTCTGTTAGAAAGTAGGGGAAATCTATAAAAATATATTTAAATGCTTACAGCTTGGAATTTCTACTGTTAATTAGGGATGTGCACCGGCGACTTTTGGTGTCTCGTGTTTTGTGTTTTGGATTCGGATTTCCGTGATGTTTTGGGTTCGGATTTGTTTTGCAAAACACCTGCCGAAAGGTTTTGGTTCGGATTTAAGGTTTTGGATTCGGATTTTTTTTTAAAAAAGCATAAACAGTTCAAAAATCAAGTTTTTGGGCTTATTTTCACTCCTACGCTATTATTAACCTAAATAACATTCAATAACAAGCATTTCCACTAATTTACAGTGTATTCTGAACACCTCACAATATAGTTATTAGTCCAAAACATTGCAACGAGGTATCTTTCTGGACTGCGTAGTGGAGTGGTCCCCATAATATAATAAGAAAACCATCAACTGGTCTTAATCGCACCAAAAAATGTACCTGGACTGCGTAGAGGAGTGGTCACCACAATATAATTTAAAAACCCTGAGTTTGTATGATTCGCACCAATAAATGTATCTGGACTGCGTAGAGGAGTGGTCACCACAATATATATGATAAGAAAACCATCAACTGGTCTGAATCGCACCAATAAATGTATCTGGACTGCGTAGAGGAGTGGTCACCACAATATAAATTAAAAACAATGAACTTGTATGAATCGCACCAATAAATGTATCTGGACTGCGTAGAGGAGTGGTCACCACAATATATATAATAAGAAAACCATCAACTGGTCTGAATCGCACCAAAAAATGTACCTGGACTGCGTAGAGGAGTGGTCACCACAATATAAATTAAAAACCCTGAACTTGTATGAATCGCACCAATAAATTTATCTAGACTGCGTAGAGGAGTGGTCCCTACAATATAATTAAAAAACCCTCCACGGGTCTGAATTCCAAAAAAAAAGGTTCTGGACTGCGTAGTGGGGTGGCCCCGGTACACAATTTTTTACCGGGGCCACAATATTATTGAAAAACCCTCCACGGGTCTGAATTCCACCCAAAAAGTTTATGGACTGCGTAGTGTAGTGTTCCCCACAATATTATTTAAAAATTTTGCAGCAACAGTCAACGTTGTTTAATATCTGATACACCTCTATCTGGACTGCATAATAGAGTGGCCCCGGTACCCAATTTGGTACCGGGGCCACAATACCTCCTCCAACCATGGTACAGAGCATTCATCATTGAGATCCCATCAAGTATGTTAAAGACAGACAGGGTCGAAGTGTTATTGGTTGACTTTGTAAACCAAAAAACTGTCCCTGTTGCACATAGTCGTGCAATGAAGACTGACTTTTTCATTTAAAGGCACCATCTTTGAAGTGTAGTGTTTGTAAGTCATATTATACTTTTGGTAAAATTTGTTTAATTTGCTCCTCTTTATGGTAACTACTAATAGAATTAAAGTATTAAATAGAAGCGGCAGTTCCTCTTTATGGGAATTAGTAATAGAATTAAAGTATTAAATAGAATTAAAGTATTAAATAGAGTGGTATAGAGTGGTAGTGTGGTATAGAGTGGTCCCCACAATATAATAATAAAACCCTCTGTCACAGACACTAGGAGTCTTTGCCCAGGATATCACCAGATGATGGACTTACCAGAGTAATATAGCTGGTACTATGGTTCTCTGGTAGCAGGGTGACAACGGAACAGGAGAATCAGCAGATGGTGAGAGAATGCTCAAGGAAAGTCTATGACTAGCAGCAACTGGTAATGAGTAGATGTATGTACACGAGGAACCAGATGGACAAGTAAATGTGAGGAAAGTCAGTGGTCTGCGTATAGCAAGTTGTACCACTGCTATAGTGAGGAGGAATGTCCCGGAGTAGCGAGGAGGTAGTGAGAGTCAGCGGTCTGCGTATAGCAAGTTGTACCGCTGTCTATAGTGAAGGAATGGAGTCCAGGTGAAAGTAGGTAACGGGGAAGTCAGTGGTCTGCGTATAGCAAGTTGTACCACTGCTTATGTGAGAGGATACTTGAAACTGGTGTCACAGGGAACAGGAGTCAGTGGTCTGCGTATAGCAAGTTGTACCACTGCTATATATATGTGAGGAGGGGCACGAGGAGATGAATGTAAAGCAGAGTATACACGGGGCACACAGAACTTGATCCCACGATGATATCCACAATACAACAATAACTGACAAGCGCTGCTTGAAGTATACAAAGTCACAATAGCTATCCAGGCAATAGGAAACAAAGTCAATGGTAACAATAGCTTCAGTGGATAGGAGGCTCCGGAGAAGAACACAACTCCAGATGGATATGCAATACAAAAGCAAAGTCAATGGAAAGTATGCATACCGCGGTTCAGGAGAACAGGCTGTCAGAGAGACGTGCAGGGATACCTGAACGGCTGAAGGCCGGCAGGAGGAGAGACCACTGGAGGGTGGAAGCGGTAATCAGGTTGGTGCAGCGCATGGCAGGTAATCCAGAATCAACGACGCAATACTCAGGAAGCAGTAGTAAGTGAAACTGGAAACATGATGAACACGGGAGAGTTGAGGCTGTCTGGTATCCAGTAGTAGTGGTGGAGGCAGCGGAGAGAAGGCACGCTGAACACGGGAGAGTAGAGGCGGTCTGGAACCCTGTAGTAGTAACGGAGGCAGCGGAGAGCAGACACGCTGAACACAGGAGAGTTGAGACGAACTGGAGTCCGGTAGTAGTAGCAGATAGGAATCAGCTGAGTGCAGGCACGATGAACACAGGAGAGTTGAAACGAACTGGAGTCCGGTAGTAGTAGCAGATAGGAATCAGCTGAGTGCAGGCACGATGAACACAGGAGAGTTGAAGTGAACTGGAGTCCGGTAGTAGTAGCAGATAGGAATCAGCTGAGTGCAGGCACGATGAACACAGGAGAGTTGAAGTGAACTGGAGTCCGGTAGTAGTGCCAGATAGGAATCAGCTGAGTGCAGGCATGATGAACACAGGAGAGTTGAGGTGAACTGGAGTCCGGTAGTAGTAGCAGATAGGAATCAGCTGAGTGCAGGCACGATGAACACAGGAGAGTTGAAGTGGTCTGGAAACCACAATAGCAGTAAACAGGAATCAGCAGGAGCTGAATACACGAGGAAACACAGGAACACCTTCAGAGGCTCATGGGGAATGAGACTCCAAGATCAGGCAACCAGGTAATGATCACAGGTGGTTTAAATAGGGAGGGTTGCCTGATCATCCAATCAATTAAAAGCAACAGGTACTGAAGGTTTGATAAGGGCTGCACATGCGCAGACCCGCAGGATGGCGGACGGCCACGGTTCCTGAACACACGGGAAATGGCACTCACAGTCCGGTGAGTGACACCCTCAACTGGTCAGAATTCCACCAAACAAGTATCTGGACTGCGTAGTGGGGTGGCCCCAGTACCCAATTTGATACTGGGGCCACAATACCTCCTCCAAGTTCCAAGTGTAGTGTTTATAACATCTTAACACTACACTAATTCTAGCACGTCAAAACCTCTTGTTTTAAATAATGACAGGGCATTAAACTTTTGATTTAATTTATTGAATTTGTTGGTATTTTCTTTTACTTTTTGAACATGGCAAACGACTGTTGAATGGTCACATAATGCCAAAAAAATAGTTGCAAGATGGAAATGTCCTTGGGCCCTCCCACCCACCCTTATGTTGTTGAAATAGGACATGCACACTTTAACAAACCAATCATTTCAGCGACAGGGCCTACCAAACAACTGTGGCTGAAATGATTGGTTTGTTTGGGCCCCCACACCAAAAAAACAATTCATCTCTCCCTGTACAAACTAAACAGGCTCTACTGAGGAAAGATGTCGTCCTCATCCTCAACCTCTGATTCCTCTCCCCCTACAGTGTGTACTTCCTCCTCCTCACACATTATCAATTCGTCCCCGCTGGACTCCACAACCACAGGTCCCTCTGTACTATCTGGAGGGCAGTGCTGTACTTCATTGAGGAATTGATTATTCATTTTTATAAACATCATTTTTTCAACATTGTGAGGAAGCAACCTCCTTCTCCGCTCACTGACCAGGTTCCCCGCTGCACTAAAAACTCTTTCCGAGTACACACTGGAGGGGGGACAACTCAGGTAAAATAGAGCCAGTTTGTACAGGGGCTTCCAAACTGCCTTTTGGAGTTCTACCACGTCACTACCTCTAGTTAATTTAGATTGCAAGGCTTGTAAATACTTTGAAGATAAAAAAAAGCAGGCTGCACAGACTGTGGAGCTAGAAAGTGAAATTAAATGGACCACGTTACTTTGGTGGCTATCTATGCCCCCCGCCCCACACTTGTAGTTGAATATAAAAAAAAGCAGCCTGCATAGACTGTAGAACTAGAAATTCAAATATACAAAGAAATGGACAAAGGCAGTTTGGTATCTGTCTGTATCAGATCCCCTCTCCACTAGGAGTAAAATAGAAAACTATTCAGCCGTTATATAATCTAGAATATAAATAGAAATTGAGAAAGGCAATTTGGTATCTGTCTGCATCATAATCATCAACATCCTCCTCAGCGCTAGCTACATCAATATCTTCCTCCCGGTGTACAACATTGACACCTTCATTAGCCAAATCTGTAACTGGACTGTGGGTGATCCTTCCAGCATATGTAGAGGGCGTGCTGCAAATGCTGGATGGAGTCACCTCTTCCCGTACAGTGATGGGAAGGTCAGGGTTCACAACCAACAACACCCTTGGACTCGCCTTGGGGATTTGTGATGTCATCTGTTTAGAAGGCAGAGTTCTTTGCTGTTTTGTTGTTGTTGCTGACAGCATAACTCTCTTAAATTTTTTGTATGGGGGGAGGAGGAGGGCTTAGATCCTGGGGTGAAGCTGGACCACTAGTCATGAACACGGGCCAGGGCCTAAGCCGTTCCTTGCCACTCTGTGTCGTAAATGGCATATTGGCAACTTTACGTTTCTCCGCTGATGATTTTAAGTTTCTCTTTTTGCTACTTTCACTTAACTTGGGCTTTTTGGATTTTACATGCCCTGTACTAGGAGATTGGGCATCGGGCTTGGAAGACGACGTTGATGGCATTTCATCGTCTATGTCATGACTAGTGGCAGTAGCTTCAGCATTAGGAGGAAGTGGGTCTGGATCTTTCCCTACTTTATCCTCCAAATTTTTGGTCTCCATTATATGTAGCACAAGATACTGCAGAATGTGTGAACTTGGTAATATTGCAGACAGTACCAATGGACTTATACTGCTGGATTGGTTTTGCAAATTTAGTTATAATTATTTATTTTTTAATTTATTTTTTTAGTGTGTTTTTATAACTTTTTTTTTATTTTTTAAAAACTTGGGAATAATGGGTAGATAACTATGCCCTTAGAAGCACAGAGCACAGGACAAAGCACCACTGTACTGAACAGGACACAGCACAGGACCCAGCAGCACCACTGAACTCAGCAGGACAGAGCACAGGACACAGCACCACTGGACTGGACTGATATACTGCAGAATGTGTGAACTTGGTAATATTGCAGTACCAATGGACTTATACTGCAGAATGAGTGAACTTTGTAATATTGCAGTACCACTGGACTTATACTGCAGAATGAGTGAACTTTGTAATATTGCAGTACCAATGGACTTATACTGCAGAATGAGTGAACTTTGTAATATTGCAGTACCACTGGGACTTTTACTGCTGAATGTGTGAACTTGGTAATATTGCAGTACCAATGGTCTTATACTGCAGGATTGGTTGTGCAAATTTTGTTGTAATTAATTTTTTTATTTTTTTTTTTTTGTATTTTTTTTTATAACTTTTTTTACATTTTTTAAACACTTGGGAATAATGGGGAAATAACTATGCCCTTAGAAGCACAGAGCACAGGACACAGGACCACTGGACCACTGGACTGAACAGGACACAGCACAGGACCCAGCAGCACCACTGAACTCAATATTGACAGAGCACAGCACACAGCACCACTGGACTTTTACTGTTGAATGTGTGAACTTGGTAATATTGCAGTACCAATTGGCCTATACTGCAGGATTGGTTTTGCAAATTTTGTTGTAATTAATTATTTTTTTAATTATTTTTTTGTATTTTTTTTTTATAACTTTTTTTTATTTTTTAAAACACTTGGGAATAATGGGGAAATAACTATGCCCTTAGAAGCACAGAGCACAGGACACAGCACCACTGGACTGAACAGGACACAGCACAGGACCCAGCAGCACCACTGAACTCAAAATTGACAGAGCACAGCACACAGCACCACTTGACTGATACTGCAGAACACAGCACAGCACAGCACAGCACAGCACAGAACTAAACAGCACAGCACAGAACTAAACAGCACAGCACGAGATCTACCAGGACAGAGGACCACCTAACACACCCTCCCTCTACCCTGATCAATGCCCGAGTGAAGATGGCGGCGACTAGCGGGGAATTTATAGGATCCGAGTATCGCGAGATCCGACAGCGGGATTATGACTCAGAGCCTCGGTTTCAAGTTTTCATTTGGCGCCAATACCCGGATCTGTCTCGGATCCGACTCGGATAGGAAAGGTTCGGGTGGGCTCGGATTCACAAAATCCGAGTGCGCTCATCTCTACTGTTAATGGAATCTATTGAAGTCAAAACAAGAGCCAGAAGAATCTCTGATAAAAACTGTATGTAAAGTGCTCAGAAATGTAGAAACCACATATCACTGCAAAGGATATGAAGAGGTTTAGTCAACACCAGAATAGTGGTCCACAGGTCCACAGTACAGCATTGCTTACACACAAAGGATCTACAAGTGTTTTCAAATAGAAACAATTTCTATGAACTCAACATAAAAGTCCAGGGCAGGAAACCTGAAAGAATGCCCAAGCAATTAATGGCTATCAGGGCTTTTTCGGACTAGTACTGTCACATACTAAAGTGCAGTTTGTTACCATTTTATTTATTACATCAACCTTCAATTTGCATCAGGGAGGTTGAGATGTGTCCCAGTTTCTATGACGTCATCATAAAAGTCAGCATATGACACATGAACAACTATGCTTAGATAAGCCAGAAACTTCTTGGGACAAAGTGATGTACACTTTTTGGTCACAACCATAAAAAAAATATTTTACAGAAAAGCAGGTGAAGCATTTGAAGATAAGAACACCTTGCCAACTGTTAAGCATGGGGGTGGGTATATTAGGCTTTGGGGTTGTGTTGCAGCTATTGGTAAAGGAAATAAGTACTTGGAGGAATGAAAGATTAAGGTTTTGGAATGGCTTTGGCAATCCCCTGATTTGAATATTGTTAAAACAAATTTGTGGGGAGATCTCAAACATGCAGCTAATGCAAGAAGGCCTAAGAATATTTCCGAGCTAAAAGAGTTCTCAGGGGAAGAGGGGGGAAATTGTTTAAAGCAAGAATAGAAAGACTCAGTTGGCGGAGAAAAGTTTGGAAGCTGTGATTTCTGCCAAAGTAAATATTAGTAAGAATTGACTAATGGGGTGTCCAAACTATTTCTCATGCTACTTTCACTGTTTTATTTATTTCATTCTGTTGAATTCAAAATAAAAAAATAATTTGTGCATTAGAATGTGTTGAAATACACACACACACACACACACACACACACACACACACACACACACACACACACACACACACACACACACTCTAGGGTTAATTTAAACAGATGCCAAATAACAGAATGTCTTAGGTGTGTGGTAGGAAACTGGGACACATGGGGAGAACCTACAAACTGCACACAGATAGGAACCTGGTTGGAACTGAACCCTTGACCCCAGCACTGTAAGACAGCAATGCTAAAGACTGTGCCTCCTTGTTGTCCATATAAATGCATATATTTAGTTTTATGACAGAACATAACCACATATTACCATGAGGATTTCTTTTGCAATTTATAGATTTTAAACAGGACAATGATTAGAGCCAGAGATGTGATCGTTATCAGGAAAGCCAGGAATCCAATGAGGGCCTTATCATTATCTGCAAAATATAAAACAGTGGGTTAATTGCAGTAAGCTCTAACAATAGTGACACTGAAGAAGTCAGGTTACATTTACTACTGTTAACTTATTATCATCAGCAGCTATTTATATAGCGCCACTAATTCCGCAGCGCTGTAAAGAGAACACACTCACATCAGTCCCTGCCCCATTGTAGCATACAGTCTAAATTCCCTAACATACACACACATACACAGAAGAGTGACTAAGATCAATTTGATAGCAGCCAATTAACATACTAGTATGTTTTTTTTGGAGTGGAGGAGGAAACCAGAGCAAACATACAAACTCAACACAGATAAGGCCATGGTCAGGAATTGAACTCATGACCCCAGTGGTGTGCGGCAGAAGTGCTAATGACGAAGTCACCATGCTGCCCCAACTTATGCATTCTTTCCTTTTAACTTATGTACCTTCCATATATTTTAATAGCAAGATAAATTTGTAAACAGACATACATTTATAATGCAATTTATTGGATTGAACGTACTTACATCTTGTTTTTTTGTAGCCTGTTTTTATTTCCCCGTCATACTTTCCATTTGTGTAGTAGATCTGATGGGCCCAATGTAAAAATAAATTAATGTTAGTTAGAAAATATTATTTATTTAGCTGTTTAATTCTTTTCAGCCATACAATATATGCAAACCAAAAATGATAAAAATAAAGATATTAAAACAATGCAATGTGATGGCTACCTCCAGTATCTATAGGTGAAGTGTCCAAATTACCCATCAGCAAAGCAGAAACCCCAAATGTAAATATCAGCAGTAAGAACCTTTTTTATTTTTTTAATTAATTCTCGTCATTGTGCTGCTCCCAATTACTTCTACCTTAGTTATAGACACACCCAAAAAGGACATAGTGACATTATCCATTCAATCAAGTCTATTCAGTTAGATGTAATCCAACAAATTGAAAATTTCCTACGTACTAGCATTTTAATATTTGAACTATGCGTTTTAGGAACTGAGACTATCCAAAGATGCAGTTGAACAGTAACCGTTTTGCTATCCATAGAGAGCATTGGAGGCCTAGTTTTGCAGACTTCAATTTATGCAGTTTGATTATTAAAATGATGGGTGAAAAGTGCTCATCTTTAGGGCCCGTCTTTGTTTTGCAAAAGAGTTCACAGCCAATTCCACTCCGCAATTGCACTAGAATGTTTCCATCAGATCTGGTCTCATTCTACATTTTTAATTGGATGTTATAAAGTGGTAGGAGGAGATGTGAAATTGCACAATACACATTTTCAGATATTTCTGACTTGCTGGATAACTGGGTTGCACATCTAGTTTGCGGAGGCATCTCTAAAGACCGGAATGTAAATATGCCCTTGTAAAGTTGCTTGGTGGTCCAGATAAGCATGCTTACAAAACCAAAAACTATGTATACTCTGACCAGCACTATGTGCGCTTCATAACTGCGGTCCATCATAGTCAAATCTGTCTCTCATCTGGGTGAGAGCAGCAACCCAAACAGTGCTGTCCATATTGCTCCCACATATCCATCAAGTGCATTATTTGAAGCTTAGTTACAGTTTTCAACTTTACTACAACTTGATTGAAGAACCTTGTTGCATTGGAAGCCCTGTAGAAATGTCATACTGATAGGGACAATAGAATATGGCATATACCTAAGTTTAAACCAAGGTTAAAAAAAATTCCACTTATGTGGTATGGAAGTCAAATAATTGGTTGAAGTCAGCTAAATGAATTAATATTGATTTAACGTGAGATTGCGGATTATGGATTAATAACACACACACACTTACATTCATACTAACACCTGTAAATAGTACACATTTATTAAAGTTCCAATTCAAATCAGTTTATTAGTAAAACTTAAAGTTTATTTATGCAAAGATAAATTTACATTAAAGGTAACTATGGTTCAGGTCCACAGAAATGTGTGGAGTTTGGTCTCATATTAATATATATTTTACTAGCTGAAATCTGGTGTCAATAGGGAAACGACTGCATATTGCGATCGCAAGTTTGAATGCTATGAGATTAATACTCATAAGCACTTAGATTTTAGGTTGGTTTAAACTGGATTAGGTTGGTTCCCTCAAACACAACATGTGCTCAGCTGTTGAAGTGAGCTGCCCCCACCTTATCAGAGGAATCCTTTGAACTGACCTATTATCTGCATTGTACTTGACTGACCTGACCCCTGGACCAATGAAGAAAGACTTTAGTTTATCGTTGTGTACATGATCAGTTTTTTGCTAACTCAAGCTGTATATAAGCAAGTCCCTAGGCCAGTGTAAAATCTCTTTCTTCCAGACTGTAGACTACAAGACTGAATATAGACCTGGGCCCAGGGAATGCACTTGTGTAATGTATTCGGGTTTATAGTTTCCTGTTTATTGTTATACCTTTTATGCATCATCATGGTTTGCTGTTATCTCGCTATCTTTTGCTATTAAATCTCTTTGTGCGTTGGAACCACAATAATCGCATTGGACAATATTTATTAGTAGCGACAAAATGAACATTACAGTGGCCTTCCACAGAATGATATTTATTCGTCCAGATTAGTATGACATTCTTATTTAGGTTATCTTTGTGTTCATAATGATATAAAACAACAGTTCTGACTGGATAGTGAAATCTAATCATTCACTGATAACAATGAGTTAGTGATTACAAATTAACTAGTTGCTGGAGCTGTGTGAACTTGAACAGTGTACACACACTTTATATTGTCACGAGTAACTCACCTAGCCATTGCTCAATCCCTCCAATTGTTTTACCTATTACTAATTTGAACATGGAAGTAATAACTTCAATGCACGTGCACATCAACATGTTTCACGGATATACCTTCCTCGGCTATACATCAAAATTTACATTTCTGTATGCAGTTTTGCCCAGTGAGAAACCATTTTAATGGCCCTCAATTGAAGTCGAACTCTCAGAAGCACAACGCTTTGTTTTACTACTCATGTGCACTAAAACAATGTGGAACTTAGACTGCCATGCCCCCTACACCGGGAGAGGTGGATCAGGATCATGCCAGTGCAACTCAAGTACAGGAAGGGCGCACACACCTATAAATAGACGACCAGAAGATGGAGATTCCTGTGGATTTAAGTATGAAAATATAGAAATGATGACATTATAAAATATTTTAATATAAATATTCAATCTGTTTTCTACGGTGACTGTAATATGTGGCACTACTGGTGTCAGCAGGCACTGGCTTCCAGAGCTGCACCTGTAACTGCTAGTATGCCCAAGCAATTAATGGCTGTCAGACTTAGCTGGGACTAGTAGTGTCATATCACTAAAGTGCTATCTTTTACTATTTTATTTATTACATCAACCTTCAATTGGCATCAGGTAGGTTGGGATGTGTCGTAGTGCTATCAACACAGGACTGGATTTAGCTAGAAGGAGTAACCCACATTTTTTGTGTGTCCCATCTTCCTCTTGGTGGAGCCGCATTGTTAAACAGTATTTTGATATCTTAAGTGTGAGCATGGCATCTCCTGGGTACCAAAAGTTTCTGATCATTGAGGTTTTTATTTAGGTGGGAATTCACAGTGCATGCCTTGCTGAAGTGAAAACATCACTATAAAACATGCCATACTATTACATCAATTTAACCCGTATGTTTTATTCCAAAATACTACTTGTTTGGCCCAGGGTCTCCCTTTATTTAATTTTCCAAACATTTACATTTATTTTTTTCATCTACATTGTATTACATGTACAATTTTATGTATATTTTATATGGAGTGTGCCTATTTGCTGCATTTTTGTCCCCAGTTTGAACAAAGGACTTGGTTGAAAGTTTTGAAAAGTACAGAGGTGGTACATGTTTCAGATCTACCAAGATCAAGTATACCTTAAAATACATTCAATCTTTACCATTTCCTTAGAATTTAAAAATGAAAACCAAAATTTCATTTTTTCAGATTGGGCACATAGTAGGGATGTGCAGCGGCTACTTTTCACGTTTTGGGTTCTGGGTTCTGATTACCTTCAGGTTTTGGGTTCTAATGGGTTTTGCCAAAACACCCCCCTCAAGGTTTCGGGTTCTGATTTTTTTTTAAAAAGCATAAAAACTGCTAAAATCCAGATTTATTAATTTTTTTCACTCCTACGCTATTATTAACCTCAATAACATTCATTTTCACTCATTGCCCGCGCTGCCCCCCTCCACTGGAACAAGCTCCCTCCCTCCATCAGGACTTCCCCTAACCTGTCCAGTTTCAAACGGGCTTTAAAAACCCACCTTTTTCTTAAAGACTTCCAGTCTCCCACTTAACTACCTACCTTATCCTCTGCCTCTCCCCCTTCTTTCCCCTTCCCTGCCTCCGTCCCTCTACTCTCCCTCTCTCCCCTGCGTTTCTCCGTCTGTCCATCCCTCCCCTTAGATTGTACGCTCCTCTGAGCAGGGCCATCTCTCCCCCTGTTTCCACCACTTCTAACTCTGCTCTCCAGCTACTTTGCCCTCCTCCTCGAGGGTCCTCCTCCCCCCTCTGGAGGTCTCCCTGTCTTCTGCGCCCTCCTTTTGGGCCCCGTCATTTGCGGATACTCCCCCCGCCCTCACTAGCTGTGCATTGAGTTTACTGAGTTACTGTGCTTTATGTTTACTGTACTGTGCTGTCTCACCTTGTATTGTAATTCGTTTTTGTCCCTGTACGGTGCCACAGACACCTTGTGGCGCCCTATAAATAAAAATTAATAATAATAATAATAATAATAATAATAATTTCCAGTCTATTCTGAACACCTCACACCTCCCAATAATGTTTTTAGGCCAAAAGGTTGCACCGAGGTAGCTGGATGACTAAGCTAAGCGACACAAGTGGGTGGCACAAACACGTGGACCATCTAGGAGTGGCACTGCAGTGGCAGACAGGATGGCAGTTTGAAAAACTAGGCCACAAAGAGCACATAATGCCAAAAAAAAGAGGTGCAAGATGGAATTGTCCTTGGGCCCTCCCACCCACCCTTATGTTTCTTATGTTGGGGAAATAGGACATGCACACTTTAACAAACCAATCATTTCAGCGACAGGGCCTACAAAACCGGGCCTACAATACTATGGCTGAAATGATTGGTTCGTTTTGACCCCCACAAAACGAGCTGGCAAAGAAAAAAAAAGAGGTGCAAGATGTATTTGTCCTTGGGCCCTCCCACCCACCCTTATGTTGCGGAAAAAGGACATGCACACTTTAACAAACCAATCATTTCAGCGACAGGGCCTACCAAACTACTGTGGCTGAAATGATTGGTTTGTTTGGGCCCCCACACATAAAAAGCAATTCATCTCTCCCTGTACAAAGTACACTGGCTCTACTGAGGCAAGATGTCGTCCTCATCCTCATCCTCTGATTCCTCGACCCCTTCAGTGTGTACTTCCTCATCCTCACACATTATCAATTCGTCCCCGCTGGACTCCACAATCACAGGTCCCTCTGTAGTCTCTGGAAGCCATTGCTGAATAATTGGCCATTCATTGAAGAATTGATAATTCATTTTGATGAACATCATCTTCTCCACATTTTGCGGAAGCAACCTCCTTCGCCGCTCACTGACCAGGTTCCCCGCTGCACTAAAAACTCTTTCGGAGTACACATTGGAGGGGGGGACAACTCAGGTAAAATAGAGCCAGTTTGTACAGGGGCTTCCAAACTGCCTTTTTTTCCTGCCACTACAAGTAAGGACTATCTGACATGTCTACTTGGATGCTGTCACCAAAGTAATCCTCCACCATTTTTTCAATGGTGACAGCATCCAATGGAGCGACAGTAGACATGTCAGCAATCATTGGCAGGTCCTTCAGTCCTGACCAGATGTTCAAATTCGCTCCTGCCTGCTCTGCATCCCCGCCAGCGGGTCGTTTAGGAAATCTCAGCTGTTTCCTCGCAGCCACAGGTGTGGAAGAAAATGAAGGAGGAGCTGTTGCCTTGTCACGGTCCTCTTCAGAGGACAATCTCCTGATTAGCAGGTCTTTGCACCGCTGTAGACTTGTGTCTGCCGGAAACAGAGACACAACATACGCTTTAAACCGAGGATCGAGCACGGTGGCCAGAATGTATTCCTCTGACTTTAAAAGACTGACCACCCTCGGATCCTGGCAAAGCGTACGAAGGGCTTCATCCACAAGAGCTACATGATTTGTGGAATCGCAATGCTTTACCAGCTCCTCCCTCACTTTCTCCAGCTGCTTCTGCAACAGCCTGATCAGGGGAATCACCTGACTCAAGCTGGCAGTGTCGGAACTGACTTCTCGTGTGGCAAGTTCAAATGGCTGGAGAACCTTGCACAACACGGAAATCAGTCTCCACTGCGCTTGACTCAGGCGCATCCCCACTCCTTTGCCTATGTCGTAGGTGGCTGTGTAGGCTTGAATGGCCTTTTGCTGCTCCTCCATCCTCTGCAGCATATAGAAGGTGGAATTCCAGCGCGTCACAACCTCTTGTTTGAGGTGATGGCAGGGCAGGTTCAGACATTTTTGATGGTGCTCCAGTCTTCGGTAGGCAGTGGCAGAATGGCGAAAGTGTCCCGCAATTTTGCGGGCCACCGCAAGCATATCCTGCACACCCCTGTCACTTTTAAGATAATGCTGCACCACCAAATTTATTGTGTGGGCAAAACATGGCACATGCTGGAAATTTCCCATATGTAATGCCCGCACAATGTTACTGGCATTGTCCGACACCACAAATCCCCAGGAGAGTCTAAGTGGGGTAAGCCACTGCGAGATGATTTCCCTAAGTTTCTCTAAGAGGTTGTCGGCGTTGTGCCTCTTACTGAAACCGGTAATACACAACGTTGCCTGCCTTGGAACGAGCAGGCGTTTCGGAGATGCTGCTACTGATGCTGCTGCTGTTGCTGCGGAAGGCGATGCATCTACCCAGTGGGCTGTCACAGTCATATAGTCCTTAGTTTGCCCTGGACCACTTGTCCACATGTCCGTGGTTAAGTGGAAAGTGGGTACAACCGCATTTTTCAGAGCACTGAGGACACTTTTTCGTACTTCTCTGTACATCCTGGGTATCGCCTGCCTAGTGAAGTGGAATCTAGATGGGATTTGGTACCAGGGACACAATACCTCCATCAACTGTCTAAATCCCACTTCACTGATGGCAGACACCGGATGCACGTCTAACACCAACATAGCTGTCAAGGCCGCAGTTATCCGCTTTGCCATAGGATGACTGCTGTCGTACTTCGTCCTCATGGCAAATGACTGTTGTACGGTCAATTGCTTAGTGAAAGATGTAGCAGTCTCATGACTTCCCCTCTGGGAAGATGACCGACTCCCAGCAGCAACAGCAGCAGCGGCAGTATTAGGCGTAGCGCTGCAGGATCCTCCGGAAGAATCCCGGATTGAAGAGGACTCAGTCATGCCAGTGACATGGCCTGCAGGACTACCTCCAATCCGGATCGAGGAGGAAATTGACAAGGAGGGTGTTGCTGGTGTGGATACAACAGGACCAAAGGATTTAGGTGTCCCTGGACTGCTGACGGTCCTAGCCACAGTTCCTGAACTAAACACAGAATTATGAAGGGTCTTCAGGTGACGTATAAGGGAGGATGTCCCTAGATGGCCAAGATCCTTACCCCTGCTTATTGCAGCTTTACATAAGCTACCCATGGCAATACATTTGTTGTCCGGATTGGGATAGAAATAATTCCAGACCGAAGAGGTGGTCTTCTGCCCAGGCATGACAATGGGCTTTTTCATCCCATGGACAACAACTGTTTCCCCCCCTGGTGCCTCATTTAAGCAAACCACATCAGCATCCCCCTCGTCAACTTCCTCCTCAGCGCCAGCTACATCAATATCCTCCTCCTGGTGTACAACATTGACTCCTTCATTATCAAAATCTGGAACTGCACTGTGGACGATCCTTCCAGCATATGCAGAGGGCATGCTGCAAATGGTGGAAGGAGCCACCTCTTCCCGTACAGTGATGGGAAGGTCAGGCATCGCAACCACCAACACCCTTGGACTCTCCTTGGGGATTTGTGATGCCATGTCTTTAGAAGGCAGAGTTGTTTGCTGTGTTTTTGATGACAGCTTAACTCTCTTAAATTTTCTAGAGGGGGGGAGGAGGAGGGCTTAGATCGTTGTGTGAAGCTGAACCACTAGTCATGAACACGGGACATGGCCTAAGCCGTTCCTTGCCACTCCGTGTCGTAAATGGCATATTGGCAAGTTTACGTTTCTCCTCAGATGATTTTAATTTCTTTTTTTTGATCATTTTAGTGAACTTTGGCTTTTTGGATTTTACATGCCCTCTACTATGACATTGGGCATCGGCCTTGGCAGACGACGTTGATGGCATCTCATCATCTATGTCATGACTAGTGGCAGCAGCTTCAGCATTAGGAGGAAGTGGTTCTTGATCTTTCCCTACTTTATCCTCCAAATTTTTGTTCTCCATTATATGCAGCACAAGAGAGCGTACCCCTAAACCACACACACTCGGCAAAGCCTTTAAAAATTATATGAGGCACAGGAGAGTACCACTGGACTGGAGTTATACGGCTGTACCACTGGACTTATACGGCAGGATCAGTGGACTTATACAGCAGTACCACTGGACTTATACGGCAGGATCAGTGGACTTATACGGCAGTACCACTGGACTTATACGGAAGTACCACTGGACTGGACTTAAGCAGCACAGGACAGAACCACTGGACTTATGCATTACAGGACACCACCACTGGACATTTGCAGCACAGGACAGCACCATTGGATTTATATGGCTGTACCACTGGACTGGACTTATATGGCAGTACCACTGGACTGGACTTTTGCAGCACAGGACTGCACCACTGGATTCAAATAGCTGTACCACTGAACTGGACACAGGACAGCACCACTGGACTGGACAGCACTGGACAACACAGGACAGCACCACTGGAATTATGGCAGCACCACCACTGGACTGAGCAGGACAGAGCACAGGACAGCACCACTGGACTGAGCAGGACAGCACCACTGGACTGAGCAGGACAGAGCACAAGACAGCACCACTGGACTGAGCAGTACAGAGCACCGGACAGCACCACTGGACTGAGCAGGACAGAGGACACCACCACACACCCTCCCTCTTCCCTCTCCAATGCCCGAGTGAAGATGGCGGTGGGAAGCGGGGAATAATATGAATCCGGATCTCGCGAGTTGATGACGTTTTGCCTCGTTCTGAGTTTTGCGTCGGGTGGGAATCACTGAACAGTGCTCGGATCCGGGCTCGGATCGGCACTGTTCGGGGGTGTTCGGATTTCAAAAAACCAAACCCGCTCATCCCTAGCACATAGGCATTATTTTGGCTACCCTACAGTGGGAAACAACACACTGAAGGTTACACACAATGCATATGTTCAATATAAAGTCCCATAAGAACGCACAGAAAAATACATTAACACCTCTTAATACTATAAACATTAAAAAGTTTTAATCATTTTTTAACCTGAAATAAATTTATCAGAATGTTATTAATGCCTACTTTACATAAAATGCATTTTTACAAGTACTCTTAACTGCAAACATATGTTCTGCATGCTTACGTGACTGTCGTCACTATCATTTACTCCTGCCCTGTAGTTGGTGAAAGTGATACAGCTAAAAATCACATACATAACGTGATGACCAGAGCTTGAATCGGACGAATATTCGTGCATGCACTCGACTTTGGCACTCCCTTACTGTACTACGTGCCTATGCCCCTTCCCTCCCCCGTTCCGTTAATGTTCAAAGGGCATGAATAATACTGCAAGACCTAAGTTTCATTATATGTCTCAAAAACCAAAGTTGTAGAATCAAATCACTGAACTGAAAAGCTGATAATTTAACACTCATATCAACAGAGCACTGCACTCATAGCACACTCTCACGTGTAATGTGTGTGTGTGTGTGTGTGTGTGTGTATTGCTGAATCAAATGTCCAATTTTATTGTCACGATGGTAAGGAGAACAATTTATCTGCATATAAAAACAAGTGTAGCCATACAAAATGCCTGCAAGAACTACAAAGACATGGTTTGATGAGTTTAGTGTGGAAGAACTTGACTCCTCCACACAAAGGCCTGACCTCAACCCCATCCAACACCTTTGGTATGAACTGGAAAGGAGATTGCGAGCCAAGCCTTCATCTTTTGGAAAGCCTTTCAAGAAGAGTGGAAGCTGTTATCGCTGCGAAAAGGGGAACCCACTCCATATTAAAGTATTTGTATTTGAATACAATGTCATTACAGTCCCTGTTGGTGTAATGATCAAACGCCTGAATACTTTTGTCCATAGAGTGTATATGCTCATAGGTATACTGTACTCTGTTCTGTCAGTTAACATTCGGCAAGTAACATTTAGGTAAAGCATATTTACACCCAGATTCAAATCGAAATGCATTTTGAGATCCGCTTGCCTTTGAATACAGTCGAAACTATGCTCATGTTCCGTGCTCTTTTTTTAACCATGAATCAGGCCCTCCATGTTTAATATATAGAAGAGTCTGTGGCAGAAAAAGTAGAGATGTGTTTTACAGCTCTCTCTCTCTCCCTATTTATCCACTTTAACATACACACAGTCCACACTCCTCTATTTATAACAAAGAGAAGAATGCAGTCAGAGTAATCCCTCTGAACCTGTCCGCTAGCCAGAGTTATGGAGAAAGGTGGCCAGGTTAAATTACAGAGGGTACAAGAGGCAGGGTGGTGGGTGGCTGCTAAGGGAGGAAGAGAGTGAAAAAGGGGAGATGAAAATTGTTGACTAGGCACTGACAGATGGTGAGTGCAGGGGAATTGTGTTAGATGGGGGCAAGGAGACTTACCAGAGGGGTGTGAAAATGCATTGAAAAACAAAAGGAATTTGTTGGAGGAGAAAGTGATATGTGGGTATGAATGGTAGTGGATAGAGGAGAATGTACATTACAGAGGTTTGGTGTTGACTTTCTATATACAGAACTAGGGGTTATACTGTATCTGCACTATAATGATAGTATATTGTTTAGAAGGCACCAAGGAGTCTGGCATAAAAGCAAGATGCCGCAGGCTATTTTGGTTCAGTTACTTATTAATCATAATACTGCAACCAAACCATGTATACAAGTTATTTAGATATTGGTTACAACAATTTTGCATAGTGACAAGATCGTGTTAGTAAGACAAATGTGACATTACTGTACAGTCTATGGGCCTGATTTAGGAGTTGGATGTAAGTCAAGCTGTGGGCTGAAAGAAATCCACTTTACTTTGCTGCGCATGAAAAAAAAGTGTAATTTAGCGTTAAATGTAGCTTTAACTCTCCGCCATCTACACCTGGAGAGGCAAGCAACTTACAGTAAGGGTATGCCCCATGGAGATGCAGCCTGGTTAGAGTAGGTTGCATCTCCATCTCTTAAAAGGTGCTGTGGCTTTCAAGGGGTTACTGTGATGATAATCATCAGCATGCATCGTTAATGTATTTAAAATAAATTGGTAAGTAAAACAGTTAAAAATAAATTATGGGTAAATAAGTTCCCCCCTCCAAACCAAAAATATTTGACCCAAGCACCAGAGATCATAAAATGGTCTGGTTACAGCTAATATGAGGGGGGCGGGAACAAACAGCATAATTTGCCCTGCAAAAGCAGGGGAATGACAGTCTTAGATAGTTCCACAAGCATATCACATGGTCCCCCTGATTGGTTAGTAGTGGTTACATCCCACGTGGGGTATAACCTGAATGAACTACATTGCTGCAATATGAATGTAACTATGCCACTAATAAAAATTACAGAGCAGCTTTACCACGCTCTGACCAGAAAGTTGCCCTATATGGAGCAAGTCTTTGTTGTGGATACAGTTTGGGTTTTATTCCCAAGAGATTTAAAAGCAGAAGAAACAGAGGATAACACTGGATTTAGGCAACTAATAAATTGATAAAAGAGGGTGTGCAGGAGTGTTTATTTTATTAAATAGGCTGGTGTCTGTCAGTGCCGTAACTAGACATTTTAGTGCCCAGGGCGAGGCAGGGCACCGGCGCCCCCCATCTATGTGGGAGTGACATTTGTCAAGTGGGTGTGGCCAACCTAATGTGGGGGTGTGGCTAGCACTTTACTGAAATAATTTTGTTACACATATTTGCATATATATATATATATATATATATATAGTGGTGGGATTCAAATAAATTAACAACCGGTTCTCTGTCCTAATGACCATTTAAAGTATGCAAAAATATATACTGAAAAGTATTCTAATATTTCATGCACTTAATACTCAAATAAGAACAGTAAAAGAGATACACCAAACTAGATTCACCCTCTGAGTCACCCCAAGATCAAGTGTTATATGGTCAGTCGCCCCCAGATCAAGTGTTATATGGTCAGTCACCCCAAGATCAAGTGTTATATGGTCAGTCACCCCAAGATCAGGTTCCTGCAAAACACAACACAAATCAAACAGAGAAAGAGGGGACGAGTGCTCCGGAGCGCAGGGAAAAGTCACTCTCGCTGGATGGAGTAACGTGTATTATCCGAAACATCACCCGGAACAGCAGGTCCACAAATGTTCCAGTTACTGTGAATCCTATCTCCCAGAAGAGCCGCTCTGCAGATCTGAGACTAACACCAGTAGGACATATATACAACATTACATGGAGCTCACACATAACAATACAATCACACAGAGATGACGCATTTAATTCCCACTCTTGTCCTGTCTTGTTATAATTCCAATTAGGTTTAGGAAACATAATCCAGACCTCTATTGTCTGCACTCTGCAAGTTTCCACTTTAGGAGCCGCATCTGTATCTTGACATATTTTTCCTTTCATCCTCTATTTACAATAGGACATATTCCACAGACATCCCATATAATAATAACAGTACATGAACATACACTGGGTCCGGTCATCGCTGGCCCAATCTTACCATCTAAACCCATAGATTAAATCTACCTGTAGTAACAGCACAAAAGCCAATCTATAAACAAGACTTTAATCTCTTGGGATTAGTATCTACTGGATATTCCTACTTCATTCTTCTATTAGATCAAGTTACTATAAAAAGAAGCTGATACAATTTATATTACAGTTATACCAATGTATAAAGGAATAGTTCCCAAAAGCTTACTATCTACATAAACAAGGCTTAACGTGGGAGCAGTGCTCTTGACCGTTGGTGACACTTCTATGGTCATATCAAATAATTTTGGGTATCTCCTAACAGCTTATGAAATAAATGCACTTTTACCTCCTGTAGCACAAAGTGGACCATTTTTAGCTCCTGGGCCTGTGTTCCATTTATGTGATAAACGATATCAGTAGCTGAGACATAAGATGTGAATACATTTGAGTGAAATCTATGGTTTAATAAGAACTAGTTTGTGGCTGAAAAATGCCAGCGTGACGTATAAGTAATGAGGAACATTGTTCAGAATTAGCTCCACAATCCTTCACCTTGTGACCTGTGTTTGCTAGACGCTGCGGCTTCTGTCAGACCGGAATATCGCGCACAATGTCAGAATGAGCAGTGACCACTAACAAACATCCCTTCTGTGGAAGGATCGGGGAGAGCGCTTTTACTTACTTTCGCAGTGAAACGCATTCCACTGCGGAAGTCAAAGGCTGTATATATAGAGCTAGGTAGCGGGCGGCTGCTGCGCCCCTTTGGGCTTGCGCCCTGGGCGACGGCACCGCCCGCACCAGCCTAGTTACGGCTCTGGTATCTGTAGTTCTACAAGCATCCCCAAGGACCCAACACTGTTCATCCCCCAGCAATTGCAGCGAAGAGTCCAAGTATGGAAGGACTTGGGGGGAGGAGAGAAGTTATTCATTTAAATGAGAAAAATTAACCTCAAAGGTCTGTGCTTATAATCAGCAGCAACAGCACGGGCCTTTGCTCATGGGGTAGAGCCTCCACAGCAGATACAACTGTCTGAAGACATGTCTGCACCTGTCTCTACCTGTAAGTAGAGTGCAAGTTTGTAAACACGCCCATACTGTGCTTGGCCTATGTTAACATGTCGTTCCCCTCCCGTGTTCTGCCTCCCCAGATGTAAGAAGGTGTAAGTCAAGTGCATGCAAATAGTGTAAAATGGATCCTATACATGTGTCGTTCAAAAAAACATATTTTAATAATGGACCTTGTGTCTTACTCTAAATAAACCCCTTTCTATTTTTGATTAAGGATTTAATGAACCATTTTTCATCTGACAAGCTTAGTAGTCAGAATTTTGAAAATTTCTGGGGGACAAAACTTATAATTGGCTCAGTTCTAGAAATGGTTGAAAAAGAGGGATAGGCTGCGCTTCCTCCAAATATATGAAGCAGCTAAATGCGAACCTGAGAGTGTGTGGGGGACCCCTAAACTCCCAACAATGTTAGATACGTATAAAAATAGTCAGGTTCTGGGCGCTTGTAAAGGAAAGATATATCAATTTAATATGGATAGGTCCACAATACGCTCCGGCCGGAACGAGACAGCTTAGATGTGTTAAACAATTAACATGCATCAATTGACACTGCCGAAAACAATGATAATGGTAAAAAACACTATAAACTCAGTGTGATTGAAAATATGGTTAGAGTGCACTTGCAAGCTACTAAAATATGAAATGACAATTGATATGAACTGCAAAAAGGGAATGTAAGGAAATATAATGTCCAGAGTTGTAAAATAAAAATGTTGGTGATGATGAAAAATGCAAGCAAAAATGAAATTGGTAGCCGTTACTCACATGAAGCAGGGATGTCTGGCTGTCTATAATGCAGACAGGCACTTAGTAGCGGTCCCAGAGTCTGTGCTGATGAGGTTAGATATAACGTTGATTTTAATGATAAAAAGCACCCAGCAGAATGCCAATTTTTAAAACAAGAATGAGGAAGAAAGTTCTTCTAGTTCCTAAAGGGAAATCCTCTCCTTCTTGTTGAAAGAAAAAATGATCCCGCTCAAATAGCGTGTGCACGCTGCGGGATATCTTCGTGTTGAGATTAAATGTATGGATATCAAAATGCCTCCAATAATGGACAGGTACCCAGCAGAATATAGGTGGTGATGATCCAAATGTAGTCCTCCTAATCCCCAACGTAGTCTCTCTCTTTCTCATAAAGTTGAGGCTAAACAGGGGAAGCGGTAGTGCCGCTACGGATGAGCGCATACACGCTACAGGCTGGTCTCCGATGTGGATGTCTGTATATGGTAATGTAAGATGCTAGCATGCTAGTAAGTTGAATAAAACTGAGTTGAGGGACAGTCTCCAACGCGTTTCGGCCGGTGGCAATGGCCAGTGGGCTTCCTCAGGGATAGTAATGTCCAACTGGTCTTCCTAGCCAGTTTTTAAAGAGATCCGGATGTGCCAATCAGCCAAGAGGCAATGGAGTAATTAAGTAATTAGTGAATAAATCTGAGTACTGGTGATTGCACAACAATCCAACAGGCATGATGGAAAAAAACAAAAGAAAACGATAGTGCACTAGTTGCAAAACAAAAAAGAGCATGTTTGAACATATATAGAAAAATATATATAAATAGATCTGGTTGCATAAATATTAATTGGTGATGTACATGGTATATATATGAAATGAACAAAAATAAATAAAAATAAAAATAAATAAAAATAAAATAAAAAATATATATAAAAAAAATATAATAAAAAATAAATAAAAAAAAATAAAAAAAATATATATATATATATATATATATATTTTTTTTATTTTTTTTTTATTTATTTTTTTGCATGTTAATTGTTTAACACATCTAAGCTGTCTCGTTCCGGCCGGAGCGTATTGTGGACCTATCCATATTAAATTGATATATCTTTCCTTTACAAGCGCCCAGAACCTGACTATTTTTATACGTATCTAACATTGTTGGGAGTTTAGGGGTCCCCCACACACTCTCAGGTTCGCATTTGGCTGCTTCATATATTTGGAGGAAGCGCAGCCTATCCCTCTTTTTCAACCATTCTGTTATACCCCTAGATTAAGGCTAGCAGCATCCTCCATCCACATTTGTAGGAATGATACATATCATTAGGAATAATAGGCTTGTTAGGGTGGACGATATCTTTTCGAGACAAGAGAGGGTACTAACACCACAAGTCGAGGATGATAATTTTTGTTCCTATTATATCAGATATGAGAAACTTCGCACTTTAGAAACTAAGTATTGGTGGGAATCCACCACCCTCACTAAATACATAGAACACAATATCATTCCCAGAGGCCTTAGAATTAAAAAGGCCCCCACTTTTATCCCAGAGGATAAGGATTTCCTAAACAAATGGAACAGTATATTGGATACATGTTCTCACTCATTGATGAGTCTCATCATTGAAAATAGAACTTCGTCCCTCCTCAAGATTGATGAGGAACTGAACCTCATACGGGAAAAACTTAAACCCATAGAACATCTGGAAGATTTTAAAAATCTAGAAAGTTTGACCTCGACTAAAATCCAAAGCATCGAAGAGGATATTATTGCCCTAAAAAGAAAGAAATTTCAGAGGGATCTCAAAGATCTAGAATATGGTTATCATGTATTACCAACAAATAGAGAATCACATTCTCACATATATGCACAATCTCAAAACAAGAAACTAGTTGCAACACCTAATATACATGGCAGATCCAATCATACACCAAAGAAGAGATCTCACCGATTGAATGTATCTAGATCTCCTCTTATTAGGAATCCACCTAAATATAGAGCCTACAATAGGGTCTATAAACCATTAGACCAACGGAATTTAGGACCACCTCTAGGCACTCCTAGGACCAAACAGGATAGACAGGATATAGCTGCCAAGGAAGGCTTCAAGAGTGGCATTAAGGAAGCGCGGCACCTTTTATCCAAGGACCAGTCAACATTGTTAGACAAACTTAAACACATCGATCCACATCAGGGAGAAATTGAACCTGAAGAACCTGATGCAGATGATTTCATTGAGCATTTTTTAGAACTAGCCCAAGGAATCCAGGATACACCTCCAAGTCCAAAAAGCATCAGAAAGAGAAAGGAAAGATCATCATCACGAGAGGAAAACGAGGAGGATCTAAGGTCAGTAGAGAGAGAAGGAGCAAGGCCCAAAACCAAAATACAGAAAAATCCACGGAATGCAATACAGAGCCCAATATAGGAGCTAGAGGTATATTTAATCTGAGTAGTCAAACACTAACCAAACCTCAAATGGATCTACTAAGTAAAGGCCTTAAATTTGCCCCCAATAGACCACTCAACAAGTTTGAGACTTATATAGACTTGCATAAATTCATCAGAAATCTCACACTAAAGAAGTTTTTCCTTGCCCATCCATCTGTTTCAGGAACTAATCTGTCTAACAAAGATGACATTTCCACTTTATATCATCACACTCAACTAAAACCTAAGTCTACCTTCTTTCCCACACACTGCAAGGGTCCATATTTAGAGACCTTCCAGAAGTTAGTGGAGAATGATCTTGACAAACTCAACATTCAGCCAAGGAACAGAATTTACAATATCACCAAACCGGAAAGAGGAGCTCTAAAAGATCTACAATCCAACAAAAATCTGGTTATCAAACCAGCAGATAAGGGGGGTGGAATTACCCTCCTGGATCAATCTTCATATCTTTTGGAGATAGAGAGCCAGCTAAACGATACCTCCACTTATAGAAAATTATTGGGGGATCCCACTCAGAAGTATAAAGCAGAACTCACTGTACTTCCCAATAGAGCTCTCCAACAAGGTATTTTGACCAAAGCAGAACATCAGTTTCTAAGCACTCAACATCCACGACTACCGGTTATATACTGTATACCCAAAATCCACAAATCCATCGCTCACCCACCTGGCCGACCAATCATATCTGGTATTGATTCACTTACTACACACCTCTCTAGTTACATTGACACTTTTTTACAACCCGCAGTTATCACACAGAGGAGTTACCTCCGTGATACTGGTCATGTCTTACAGATTTTACAAAATATAATTTGGCAAACTGGATATTTACTTATGACATGTGACGTCTGTTCACTCTATACCATTATTGACCATGAGACAGGCTGTGAGCATGTCCAGCATATTCTCACAACAGAAACAAGTATCCCGACTGATCAGATACAGTTTATCATGCAAGCTATTGAATTTACATTACATCACAACTATTTTTGGTTCAATGGAGGATACTATGAGCAGGTTCGTGGGACTGCGATAGGCGCGAAGTTCGCGCCCAGTTACGCGAACCTGTTCATGGCCCATTGGGAAAATCTTACCATTTGGCATAACAACCCATATAGTTCACACATTCTTGGATGGTACAGATATATAGACGATGTGCTATGTATATGGACCGGTAATGTGGACACACTCCAAGAATTTCTTAAATATCTAAATACGAACGATCTCAACCTCAAATTTACCGCTCAGTTTAGTGATACCAGAGTTGAGTTTTTAGATTTGGACATTTCTATCGTCGACAATTGTATACAAACTAAAACTTATCTGAAACCTGTAGATTGTAATTCGTACATCCCAGCATCTAGTGGACATTTGAAGAGATGGCTCACTAATATACCAAAAGGACAGTTCTCTCGAATCAGACGGAATTGCTCTAATCTGGCACTATATGAGGAACAATCTGAGGTTTTGAAGACTAGATTCCTTGAAAGAGAGTATAATGATGTTGAAATACATAAAGCATTCGAACAAGTTAGAGACACGGACAGAGCTACCTTACTTCCATCAAAAGTAAATAAGGACATTTCAAATCCTTTACCACCGGCCCTCATCACAAAATACAATTCCAATCATAAAGAACTTGAAAGAATTGTAAGGAAGCATTGGCACATATTACGCATGGATGAGCATCTGAAGGACATCCTTCCCGGACATCCAAGGATCATTTATAGAAAATCAGATTCGCTTAACACTAAGCTCGTCAAGTGCTGCATTCCAAAAACAACTGCAGAAAAATGCCAACAGAGTTGGCTGGAAGAGAAAAGTGGGGGCTTTTATTATTGCAATAGGTGCCATGCTTGCAAAACTATTAATCATAAGGGAACAAAGCCCATCACCAACTTCCACTCTCATACCACAGGTGACTCCTTTCATGTCAAAACCAAAATCACCTGTGATACTATGGGTGTGGTTTATCTGTTGGAGTGCCCGTGTGGACTACAATATGTAGGGCGCACTATCCGGAAACTTCATGTTAGAATTTCAGAGCACCTTCGCAACATCACTAATCAGTTAGATAATCATACCGTATCATCTCATTTTCTTAAACATCATAACCACGACCACACTAAACTTCAGTTTTTAGGAATATGTAAAGTTCATAAACCTTGGAGAGGTGGAGATTTCATTTCCCTCATTTCAAAAGAAGAGGCAAGATGGATTTTTAATCTTAAAACCCTGATCCCAAAAGGATTGAATGTGGATTTTGACCTGGGTTATTTTCTCCACTCATAATGTATCCACTATATTTGTCCTTATACACATTGATACAATGGGAATAATATGCCAGCTATACCATATTCCCACTTTATTTTTATTTTTATACTTATTTTTATTTTCATTTTTATAAAAAAATTTTTTATTTATTTTATTTATTTATTTTTTATTATTTCTATTATTATTATTTTTATTATTATTATTTTTATTATTATTATTTTTATATATATATATATATATATATATATATATATATATATTTTTTATTTTTTTTTTATTTATTTTTTATTATATTTTTTTTTATATATATTTTTTATTTTATTTTTATTTATTTTTATTTTTATTTATTTTTGTTCATTTCATATATATACCATGTACATCACCAATTAATATTTATGCAACCAGATCTATTTATATATATTTTTCTATATATGTTCAAACATGCTCTTTTTTGTTTTGCAACTAGTGCACTATCGTTTTCTTTTGTTTTTTTCCATCATGCCTGTTGGATTGTTGTGCAATCACCAGTACTCAGATTTATTCACTAATTACTTAATTACTCCATTGCCTCTTGGCTGATTGGCACATCCGGATCTCTTTAAAAACTGGCTAGGAAGACCAGTTGGACATTACTATCCCTGAGGAAGCCCACTGGCCATTGCCACCGGGCGAAACGCGTTGGAGACTGTCCCTCAACTCAGTTTTATTCAACTTACTAGCATGCTAGCATCTTACATTACCATATACAGACATCCACATCGGAGACCAGCCTGTAGCGTGTATGCGCTCATCCGTAGCGGCACTACCGCTTCCCCTTTTTAGCCTCAACTTTATGAGAAAGAGAGAGACTACGTTGGGGATTAGGAGGACTACATTTGGATCATCACCACCTATATTCTGCTGGGTACCTGTCCATTATTGGAGGCATTTTGATATCCATACATTTAATCTCAACACGAAGATATCCCGCAGCGTGCACACGCTATTTGAGCGGGATCATTTTTTCTTTCAACAAGAAGGAGAGGATTTCCCTTTAGGAACTAGAAGAACTTTCTTCCTCATTCTTGTTTTAAAAATTGGCATTCTGCTGGGTGCTTTTTATCATTAAAATCAACGTTATATCTAACCTCATCAGCACAGACTCTGGGACCGCTACTAAGTGCCTGTCTGCATTATAGACAGCCAGACATCCCTGCTTCATGTGAGTAACGGCTACCAATTTCATTTTTGCTTGCATTTTTCATCATCACCAACATTTTTATTTTACAACTCTGGACATTATATTTCCTTACATTCCCTTTTTACAGTTCATATCAATTGTCATTTCATATTTTAGTAGCTTGCAAGTGCACTCTAACCATATTTTCAATCACACTGAGTTTATAGTGTTTTTTACCATTATCATTGTTTTCGGCAGTGTCAATTGATGCATGTTAATTGTTTAACACATCTAAGCTGTCTCGTTCCGGCCGGAGCGTATTGTGGACCTATCCATATTAAATTGATATATCTTTCCTTTACAAGCGCCCAGAACCTGACTATTTTTATCAGTTCTAGAAATGTTTAGTATTCCACATGTCTAATGTTTTCATTGCAAAATTCCATTGTAAAGAAACAGGATGGTTTTAAAATATCAGAAAACTAAACACATTTATAAGCAATAAACATAACTTTCTAGCAATTTCATAAAATTTGCATACCAGCAGAAAATAGTCTATCATTTTTATTTGATATAAGTCTGCCATAGTATATTTAATGTTTGATGAATAAGATAATAGAATAGTTTTTTAACTTAATGTTGTTTTCATATAGAATAATACAGTATATTATACAAATACCTTTCCAAAGTGCATGTACAAGCTTCTTAGTTTGTATTTGAAAATAAAATAAAATATATATGTATATATATTCATTCTTACCTCATAAGTGTAAGTTGTCAGATAATTTAGTTCTGTTATACGAAAATCACAAGTAGACTTTTCATACTTTTGATCCAACACAAGTATATATTGTCCCTTATTTCCATTAATATCTGATGGTGGATCACATGTGATGGTGATTGCATTATTTATTGGTCCCACACGTACTTTAACATTTTGAACTTCAGTTGGCTCTGGGATAAGTACAGAATAGGATTTAGAGAAATAACAAGCAATTAATTCAAACAAATGTGTCAAATAGTGATAATATAAACAGGACACTGACTTCTGAAACCATTTGGGAAAATGGTTTAGAAAGGTTCAGATATACATATAGTGAAAACACAAGCTTCTCTGTCATACATTTATTATTAGAATCAAAATGATCGGAAATCACAGAGGTAACAAGGTATGTTGTAGTTACAAACAAAATGGGGTACATAGAAGAGTTCAAATGCAGACACATGTCCAGATATCAGAATACAATAAATGTTGAACCAGAGACAGGAGCATGTCAAACGCCATTGCTGTCAATGAGTGGCCAGTGAGGGTTTTTATAGTAGTGAAGTCTCAATCATATTAAAGGAAAGGCACACCTGCATAGAAACTCAGAACTAATTGAAAGTGTAAACAGTTCTTCAACGAGAGACGCCTATGTAGCTGAAGTGCATGGCAGATCTGAGTGTTCACAGGTTGCAGGGCAGGTTTCACCACACAAAAGTTTGTATAGAATCCTCTGTGATTACACTACTTAAGTGGTGTTGATATATTTTAGTAACTGTGAAGTATACTCTTATGCTTGGTCCTTACTGATGTTATCATTTACTGCTTAATTCTTAATGGGGATGTCAGAATAAACTGTTGCTGCCCCCCCCCATGCTGTGGTATTGCAGCAAATATTGGGCAAATGGCTCAATATTGCAAAGTGTTTAACTCCAAAATTATCTAATTGAAAAAATATCAAAATTATTCAGAAAATTAATCTGCATTTTAGAAAAAGCAGATGGAAGATGGCCGCTGTTGACCTGTTGCATGAGCATCTTCCAACAACATACACAAGTTTCCCTAGATTTGTGGGAAACCACGCCAGCCCAGACCTTGGGTGGCAGGATGGGCATTTTTCTCACTTTGCACATCATTGTTTTTACGTTTCTTTATTTTGTATTAATATGCTGTTTACAAATTGTAAATAGTTAAGTGATAAATATTTTCATGCATTTATTTTATACAGATGGGAAGCAATGGGTTTCTAACCACAAAAACATAGATATAACTGTAAGGCGCTGCAATCACCCTTATGATATGACTTGTGCTGCAGCTCTTCAGAGACAGAATCTGGATCTGTCAGAAATAAAGATAAGCATACCAAAAAAGAGAGGAGCGCAAAGTATCAAGCATAATAAAAATAAAAATTTATTAAATGGATATAGTCAAGATAACCATTAGATAAAACAAATAACCGATGAGTTAATAGCGATGATATTAGCTGACAATTAATGTATTGTACCTGAACAACCCACACATAGATCAGGATAAATGGGCAAAAAATGTGTAATATGGTACCATATATAGAAAAAATGCACTGCCGTTTACAAGTATCAAAACCACAGACTGAAAAGATATATTTTTGTAAATGGTATTCCAATCCTCTTAGGGCTCAATCAATGACAAATGAGTAGGTAGCCTGTATCGGTGTCCGGATTTCAAATACACCATTAGGTGCAAACAGCAGTAGTAGATATTAAACAGGTACTTAACTTCTCTTCGTTAGCCCATGGATTCCAAACTACCAGCATCAGTCCTGTTCCAATGTCTCCAGTGGTTTACAGACGGCAGTCTGAAATAAAGTATTTATCGGCAGCGATCCAGATCAACCCAGGGTTGTAAGCTGGCCAGCACCTGGTAAGTTGCTCAATAAGTATCAAACTAACGCGTTTCTCGGCGTACCGCCTCTTCATCAGAGGTAAGTGTAATGAGAAGGTCCAGCTGCGCTGGTTTAAATACATAAAACTAGTCACATGGAATTGATCACATGATCATCAGCTGACCGACCGGAGGTATCCGACAGCTTTACATTCATTTCGTAAATGTCCGATCTCCTATATTTTGGGTCACATGATCACATGGTCATCAGCTGGCTATCCGGAAGTAAGAAATTACACCATTGATTAATGCACCATTCAGCATATATTTAAGATTACTCTGAGAAGTCAAAGTAGGGTCTTTATCCAACTTGATATAGAAGAGACCATTATTAAGCTGTCTCATCGCTTCATTGTGATAATCAGCCACATTCTGGATAACCAGACCTCCCCCTTTGTCTGCTGATTTAACAATAACCCCAGAATCGCTCATAAGTTCCTTTAATGCTTTCCTTTCTCTGGGGGTTAAGTTATCCCTAAGAGGTTCCTTCTCTGCCTTAGCACACAGAGTTCTGAATTCATCCATTGTATTTTGATAAAAACTCTCAATGAGAGGACCCTTGAACTGAAGGGGATAAAAGTTCGATTTGTTACAGAAAGTTTCATGTCTACTTGAAGAATTGATGTTAAAAAGTTCAATTTCAGAAGTACCTTCCGTTCCAGAGCTTTCTTCTCTCAGGGATTCTAAATGTAAAAGTGCTAATCTCTCATCCTTGTCCAACACAATTGGAAATGCTTCACTATTGTCTTTCCTCAATGCATTACAGGCAAAATATTGTTTCCTACTTAGTGTTCTTACATACCTATTCAGATCGACAAACAGGTCGAAAAGATTAGGTTTACTCGCCGGGGCGAATTTAAGCCCCCTTTCGAGTAATTTAAGTTCTGTTTGTGAAAGTTTTTTGGATGAAAGATTAAAAACACCCTTGCCCCATTTATTTTTTCCGTGACTTAGCAGAGCCTCCTCTGGAGCCCCTGATTCTTCCTCTATTGTTCTTTTGAATGAGGGAAAACTTTTTTCTTGTACTTTTTGTGCATATGTCGGAGCAAACATTCCGTCTCCTAAAAAAGAGGAGGAATTAGAGGCAGCAGAGGTGCCCTGTTCATTACATCCATATTGGTCATGACTACCCGAACTCCTAGCTGGAGGGCTTTTAGTAGTGAACTCATATTCACTACGAGTTGGTAGGGATTTTTCTCCAGTTCTATTATTTCCTCTATTTGTATTATTTACACCCCCACTATGTTGTGCTCTAAAATTCATACCATGATTAGATGGCTTCCTCATTAAAGATCTCTGTAGCTCAAATCTATAGGGAGATGAAGAGGGTTGTTCTCTGGAGCGAAATCTTCTCTGATTTAACGAATTGTGAGGATATCTTGTGCATGAAGTATCCCTACCTCTAAAGGGAATCTTTGATTTTTTATTGTTATAGGATCTAACTTGATCTAATTTATAGTCTTCACGATCCCTTTCCAACTTATTATCTTTACGTGTTATAAGGGATTTTTCAAAATCCTCTACCCTCAAGTTGATGTTATGGTCTCTTTCCTTGAAACCCTCTACACCTTCATATTGCTTGAGGGATCCCTGTATATTCTCAATTTCTACCTGTAGGGAATCAACCTTGCTATTTCTATATTGAATCAAAAGCCGCATCAGGGAAAAAGAATAATTATCTAGAAGTGTGTTCCATTCTTTAGTAAAACTAGAATCCTCCTGAAAGGAAGCAGATTAAAAAAGTCGTAGACCCCTTGGGATAATATCTCCATCGAGATATTTTTGTAATGTAATCTGATCCCACCAGTGGCGGGTCTCAGTTAAACATAGGGTTTTCAATTTATTAAAAAGTTTATACATTTCAAGATTATTGTCACCTATGTTGTTAGATGCCGAGCCATTAGGCCGAGTGGTATAACCATGCCTTCTTTCTAGTCTCTCAGTGACACATCTTAATGGAGACATATTGTGTAACACTCAGGGCTGATGGCTGGATGGGCCGGCCCGACTCCTCCCGTCTTCTTGGTGGCTGGTTCCTCCCCAGGAACCAGCCACCTCTGCTGCACGCTCCTCAGCTCCCTCCCCCGTTATGCTGTGCAGTTACACTGGTGAGTTTCCAGTTTTTTTTCGGTTTTTTTTCGCAGGGGTGCCGCGATTATCGGGGGGTGTGCCGCGATTTTCGGGGGCGGGGGTGCCGGCGAATTTCTGGGGGGGTCGAGGGGGTGCCTCGATTTTCGGGGGGGGGGGGGTTCCCGGGGGTGCCCTCATTCTTGTGCGGGGGGGGGTCAAGAGTTTGGAAGAGCCATGGGGAGCTGGGAAAGGGGGTGAGATAGCCAGGGGGTGCTGAGATAGGGGGTGAGAGTCAGGGGGTGCTGGGAGAGGGGGTGAGAGCCAGGGGGTGCTGGGAGAGGGGGTGAGAGAGCCGAAGGGGGTGCTGGGAGAGGGGGTGAGAGAGCCGAAGGGGGTGCTGGGAAAAGGGGGTGAGAGAGCCAAAAGGGAAGGGGGTGCTGGGAAAGGGGGTGAGAGAGTCAAAGGGGAAGGGGGTGCTGGGAGAGGGGGTGAGAGAGCCACAGGGGAAGGGGGTGCTGGGAGAGGGGGTGAGAGAGCCAGGGGGTGCTGGGAGAGGGGGTGAGAGAGCCAAAGGGGAAGGGGGTGCTGGGAGAGGGGGTGAGAGAGCCAAAGGGGAAGGGACTGCTGGGAGAGGGGGTGAGAGAGCCAGGGGGTGCTGGGAGAGGGGGTGAGAGAGCCAAAGGGGAAGGGGGTTCTGGGAGAGGGGGTGAGAGAGCCAAAGGGGAAGGGGGTGCTGGGAGAGGGGGTGAGAGAGCCAAAGGGGAAGGGGTTCTGGGAGAGGGGATGAGAGAGCCGAAGGGGGTGCTGGGAAAGAGGGTGAGAGAGCCAAAGGGGAAGGGGGTGCTAGGAGAGGGGGTGAGAGCAGGGGGTGCTGGGAGAGGGGGTGAGAGAGCCGAAGGGGGTGCTGGGAAAGGGGGTGAGAGAGCCAAAGTGGAAGGGGGTGCTGGGAGAGGGGGTGAGAGAGCCAAAGGGGAAGGGGGCGCTGGGAGAGGGGGTGAGAGAGCCAAAAAGGAAGGGGGCGCTGGGAGAGAGGGTGAGAGAGCCAGGGGGAATGGGGCGCTGGGAGAGGGGGTGACAGAGCCAGGGTGGTAGGGGGTGCAGAAAGAGGAGTGAGAGAGCCGGGGGGTAGAGGGTGCAGGAAGACGTGTGAGAGAGCCAGGGGAGTAGGTGGTACAGGAATATGTGTGAGAGCCAGCGGAGAAGGTGGTGCAGGGGGTTAAGTGAGAGGGACAAAGGAGAAGATGGTCAGGGGCATAGGTAAAAGAAAGTGTAAAGGGAGAGACATCTTAAGAATTCGAATGTCAGGCATGCAGCTATCATAAAACACAAGTAGTAATGAAGAATGGAGATGCACAGAGGGGGCAAGTGTTAAAAAAAATAAAAAATCAAGCCTTCATACTCCATTCACTTATATTTTCTAAACCCCCAATACTAAATTTCTGCTTCGACCGCTGCCCTCTATTCCTGCTCCCGACTGCCTGTGTGAGCTGACAGCTGCTGATCCCTCCTCGCCCAGCGCGCCCAGTAGGAGAACAGAACACAGGATGCCATAATCAGGTAAGTTCATATATTTTCTTGTGTGGAATATGTTTTTAACCATCCTTTCTTGAACTGGGAACACTACAGCGTATCCAATAATGTTTAACACTATGTATTATTATTATTATTATTATTATTATTATTATTATTATTATTATTGCGCTGTAATGTTTTTTGCATATTTATCTTTACAGAGATTTTTAATTAAGAGGAAAAAACATTGCTTGTCATAAAATTTATCTGTAATTGTGTCAATACATCTATTTTTGTTTGCATTGTAAATTATGTATTAAGCTGCTCTTGGGACTCACACTCAGTATCTGATATGCTGTACCAATTTTTATTTGTGAATGAGTTTTTGTCTGAGCTTTACTAATGATTTGGGGGCACTACTATGGCATAATGTTATTTGGGGTGACAATTTTGGTATAATATGATTTGGAGGCACTGTTGTGACATAATATGATTTGGGGGCACTACTGTATGGTATCAGTTTTGGGGGCACTACTATGGCATAATATGATTTGTGGGCACTTCTGCATGACCAAATATGAATTGAGGGTAATACTATGTGGCATAATATGACCTTGGGGCACTACAATGTGGCATAATATGAACTGGGCACACTACGGTGTGGCATCATATGAACTTCTGCCAAAGGCAAGTCTTTCATTATTGAATATGATGGGAGCCCAAAGAAGTTGCTGTATCGGGGCCCAAAATTCCTCTTGTCAGCCTTGCCTGTGAGTCAAGGGGGTAGACGTCTCCAGGTAAATAATCTAAATGTTTCCTATCTAATCAAACTGATGGATCACATCCAATTATTTCTCACCCACCTCCTCTATCCCCCTTAATTTATATACTGTGTTATATAAAATGAATAGAAAAGACGCATATCCAATTACTGTAGTAAAACAAAAATATTTTTCTCTGACATTTTGCTGTAGATGGAAATACTTTTAATGCGGCCGTGTGGGTTCAAATGATGATTCAATAGTTATGTTTTTTAGATATATGTTAGTTTTATTTCATGTGGAATGATTCATGAAAATTCTGCCATTACTATTTAATTGAGGGAAAAGGGTACCTGTTACCTATATGTGTGTGTAAGTACTCTGTTCGTTGTTGCTATTTTGTGGGAGATTTGAAAAAAGCAAAACATTGTTTCCTACAGTGGCGCCTGTATAATTGGTGGTATTGCTGTAGTATGGGGTGGGGTGGAGGTGGCAATGTTGTAGTGTGTTTGGTGCTTAGTATTGCTAATAAGTAGGAGAGGGTATTGCTATAATGTGGGGGGTGACGCTGGACGCTGTAATGTGGGGGGTGATGCCGGTTGCTGTAATGTGGGGGGTGATGCACAACGCTGTAATGTGGGGGTGATGCTGGACGCTGTAATGTGGGAGGTGATGCCGGTTGCTGTAATGTGGGGGTGATTGATGTAGTATGAGTGTGTGTGGGGGGTTATTTATTGCTGTAATTTGGGTACTAATAATGTATTGTCATGGTATTTATTGATGTAATTAGGGTGCTAATAATGTAATGTTGAGGGTCATTAGGAGAAATAAATACCCCCCCACACACACTCATACTACATCATGTTGTACTGCGCCAGCATCAGTGTGCAACAATATAGTGCATGGAGCCCACAACACGTGGTCCTGTGTGCTTTAAATGCCAGAGCTGATTTTTAGTCCCAGTCCGGCCCTGGTAACACTGGTATACACTAATAATTAGTTTGCCCAAAAATTAAGACAATTAGATCAAACAGACAACTAGATTTTACCATATAACTGTGGACCATGTAGGTAGCAATAAAAAATGTATAAAAATAACAAGAAGATCAATGCTGCAGCCTTACCAACCAGACAAGTAAGTACAAAAACATAGATATAACTGTAAGGCACTGCAATCACCCTTATGATATGACTTATGCTGCAGCTGTTCAGAGACAGAATCTGGATCTGTCAGAAATAAAGATAAGCATACCAAAAAAGAGAGGAGCGCAAAGCATCAAGCATAATAAAAATAAAAAATTATTAAATGGATATAGTCAAGATAACCATATAGAGTTATGGCAGTAGAAAAGCGGCACAGAAAAACTGTCCATGGGTGAAACAAAATGTAAATCCAGGCATATTAACAGGTCAAGTGACTCAGAAGCTTAATATGAGTAGCCAAATGGCCCAATTGAGTGGCCAAATTAGACAATGATCTTGCAGAAGGATCAGTTCAAGGGTTACCAATATAAGGCTCATTTACGAAGCTGCAAAAAATTTTTTTTTCCACAACGCACATTCTATCTGGGACCACAAACCTGCAAATGGTCACTCAGAGAGTTTGCACAGTGGCACTTTCCAAGTGGTCAGAATATATGTATTAGAGTTCTATATGCTCAGTAAGCAAAAACACGCATTTGCTCAAAATTAAATTAGCTGCACAACTGCATATTCAGCAGTTAGCCTTACTGTGTTAAGAGTAACTACTGCTTCATTCTTCACTCCTCAATCTCAGTTACTGTCACTACAGATTACACCACCCACATTACATCCAGCTGTTGTCCTATTAAGTATAGACATCTCTCCAGGAACTGATCCTTCTTCAACCCCGCCCCTTAAAAATTAATCGCAAATTTAAATAGATAAACCTTGCTAAACAATAATGTGTGTCTACCAGTGTCTATCAGGGAGCATCTTTGTATGTCTGTTTCAGTGAATCTCTCTATAAAGTATGTGTTTCTGTATTGCTAGTGTGCAATGTCACTGCTTGTGTATTTTTTTTATTTAATATTTGTGTATTACATGCAGAAATGTAAACCTAGGAAAATTATTACAAATATTAGAAGTACTCTTGTACCGTTATAAGGCCATGTAACCCCTCTGTGATTTATAGATTACAGAATGAGATACATTAACTTAATATATAAAGCATATATAAGTTGTCTTTAACAGATGTTATCTGTTTGCATTTGACACAAAATGATGCATTGTAATAGAATCCATATAAGATATCTTATAAAGGTGCACTACCACCTACAGGTTAAGTTTGACTATCCTACACTCTCCCCTATCCAGAGCCCTGTGCATTTCTCTATGCAGCTGTATTCCCAGGGTTCCATAGTTCTTTTGTGATGATGCAGAAGCAGGGGGGTGAGTGGAAGTACAAGTCAGAAGCAGCAATCAAAAAATTGCATATTCGATTAGTTTTCCAGTTTACACCCCATCCCCTCCACAGCTTTTTTTAAAATTGCAAATTAAATAGTTTTTCTGCTTCTGTATCACAGAAACTTCCAAACCCCGGGAAAAACAGTTGCCTGGATCAGCCAACTGGGCGTCGCATAAGAGAAAGTGCAGGTTATTGAAATGTTTTGAATAGGTTGTAGTGCAGCTTTGAAAAGGGGTCTAGTCAAATTACAGCACATGGCAGCACATTGCAGAATTTTATTATTAACATTTATTTAACAGAGCATACTCTTCAGTGCTTCATAATTGGATGTAGTTTCATGTGGATAACTCTAAAGTTATGCATTTAAGGATTAAAAATATACATGCAATTTATATCCTACATGGGACATTGTTGAGTGAATCAGTGATAGAAACGGATCTGTATACTGCGTACTTTTAGATGATAGACTTTATACATTTTCTAGAAAATGCAATGCCAATATATGAAATTTAGAGCTTGTATATTATTTTGAATTATAGGGAGAGATATAATATTTCCGTTTTACAAAGCACTCATGAGGCCTCATATTATATATGTAGTGTAACTTCACAAAACTTTGGGCCTTAACTGGAGAGAGTGCAGAGAATCGTGATTAGGGTAGTTATGAGGAAAGACTGTCCTAGATTTAAACTAGATTTATTTACAGTAGGGAAGAGATATTAAACCGAAAATTTAATAAATACTAAAGAAGGGCCGGATTAACAATGGGCCTGATGAGGTTGCAGCCCCAGGTCTCTCCACAGAAATAACCAGGAGGAAAAAAAAATTTCTTTTTACATTTTCCTTTTTTTTGTGTGAGGTTACCTGGTATAGGGAGGGGGGTTTGGGGCGATGAGCAGTGCAGGGTGGTTATGTTGACTGCCCGCTGTCGGCTTCCCTGGTTTCTTAGTAGACGGTCCGTTATTGGACAGCAACAGGCAGACAATTGGGAGGCTGCCTTTTGCTGAGTAGGGTGGAGGCTGCGCCTATAGAAGCTGCGTGTGACTCATGCTGTTGGACTCGTGCTGTACCAGCTTCCATCCAGTCCCAGACTGAGGTCACTGGCGCTCACCACAACAGGTAGGAAAAATGTATTTTTAACAGGGGAGTGACAACAGGGGATATGTAAGAAAAGGGGATATTGTACAGCGCTGCAGAATTTGCTGGAGCTGTATAAATAAATGTTGATGATGATGATAATGATATGTGACAACAGGCCTAACAGGAGATATGTGACAACAGGCCCAACAGGGGTTATGTGATGACAGGGAAAATGTGACAACAGGCCCAACAGGGGATATGTGACAATAGGCCTAACAGGCGATATATGACATCAGGGTGTATATGATAACAGGGGATATGTGACATCAGGGGATATGCGACAATAGGTACTTACAGGGGACATGTGACATCAGGGTGTATATGATAACAGTGGATATGTGACAACAGGCCCAACAGGGGATATGTGACAACAGACCCAACAGGGGATATGTGACAACAGACCCAACAGGGGATATGTGACAACAGACCCAACAGGGGATATGTGACAACAGGGGATATACAATAACAGGCCCAACAGGTGATATGTGACAATATAGTATACAGTCATGCCAAAAAGTTTTGAGAATGACACTAGTATTGGTTTTCACAAAGTTTGCTGCTTCAGTGTTTTTAGACCTTTTTGGCAGATGTTGCTATGGTATACTGAAGTAAAATTACAAGCATTTCATAAGTGTCAAAGGCTTTTCTTGCCTATTACATTAAGTTTGTGCAAAGAGTCAATATTTGCAGTGTTGACCCTTCTTTTTTGAAGATCTCTGCAATTCGCCCTGGCATGCTCTCAATCAACTTCTGGGCCACATACTGACTGATGGCCGCCCATTATTGCCTAATCAATGCTTGAAGTTTGTCAGAATTTGTGGTTTTGTTTGTCCACCCGCCTCTTGAGGAGTGACCACAATTTCTCAATGGGAATAAGGTCTGGGGAGCTTCCTGGCAATGGACCCAACATTTCGATGTTTTGATCGCCGAACCACTTAGTTATCACTCTTGCCTTATGGTAAGGTTCTCCATCATGCTAGAAAAGGCATTGTTCGTCACTAAACTGGTCTTGGATGGTTAGGAGAAGTTGCTCTTGGTTGATGTTTTGGTACCATTCTTTATTCTATGGCTGTGCTGTTAGACAAAATTGTGAGTGAGCCCACTCCCTTGGCTGAGAAGCAACCCCACACATGAATGGTCTTAGGATGCTTTACTATTGGCATGACACAGGACTGATGGTAGCGCTCACCTTTTCTAGATGTCCCAAACAATCTGAAAGGGAATTCATAAGTGAAAATTACTTTACCACAGTCCTCAGCAGTACAATCCCTGTACCTTTTGCAGAATATCAGTCTGTCTTTGAAGTTTTTTTTTAGAGAGAAGTGGCTTCTTTGCTGACCTTCTTGACACCAGGCCATCCTCCAAAAGTCTTTGCCTCACTGTGAGTGCAGATGCATTCACACCTGACTGCTGCCATTTTTGACCAAGCTTTGCACTGGTGGTGCCCCGACCCAGCAGCTGAATCAACTTTAGGAGACGGTCCTGGCGCTTGCTGGACGTTCTAGGGTGCCCTGAAGTCTTCTTCACAAATATTGAACCTCTCTTCTTGAAGTTCTTGATATCCAATCTTAATAATGGTTGATTTAGGTGCAATCTTACTAGCAACAATATCCTTACCTTTGAAGTCCTTTTTGTGCAAAGCAATGATGACTGCTTGTGTTTCCTTGCAGAAAACCATGGTTGACAGAGGAAGAACAATGATTTCATGCACCACCCTCCTTTTAAAGCTTACAGTCTGTTATTCTAACTCAATCAGCATGCCAGAGTGATCTCCAGCCTTGTCTTCATCAGCACTCTCACCTGTGTTAAGGAGAGAATCACTGACCTGATGTCAGCTGGTCCTTTTGTGGCAGAGCTGAAATGCAGTGTAAATGTTGTTTTTGGCATAAAGTTCATTGTCATGGCAAAGAGGGACTTTGAAATTAATTGCAGTTCATCTGATCACTCTTCATGACATTCTGGAGTATATGCAAATTGCCATCATAAAAACTAAGGTAGCAGACTTTATGAAAAATAATATTTGTGTCATTCTCAAAACATTTGGCCATGACTGTACATGTGTTAATGGCCCATGTGTATTAGCATAGGGATCAGTTCCTTTTCTTACAACAAAATGACCAACTTTTTCAATGGAGATTATACCCTAGTGCCACCGATAGATAACTGTGTTGGACTATTCATATTTTGAAGTCTGCTCAGATGTATGAACACTTGAAGAAAGAATAGTTAGGCGGTATGAAAATAACCAACAGCTGATAATCACGTTCTGATACATTAACTGCAGAGTTTGTTTGTATGTAAAAAAAATAATATTTTGCTCTCTGTATTGGGTGGTGGTCTCATCGCTGCCCTCTGTATTGTTTGGCGGTGACAAGGTTGCCCTCTGTATTGTGACAAGAGTTCTATATGTTGTATGGTGGTCACACGAGTGCTATGTATTGTGTGGCGGTCACCAGGCTGCCCTCTGTATTGTGAGGCGCTCACTGTGTGGTCTTCTGCTGCTGTAGAACATCTACTTCAAGGTTAAATGTGCTATGCATTCAAAGATGCTCTTCTGCATAAAACAAATGGTTAATTGAGTTACTGTCGCCTTCCGTGCAGCTAGAACCAGGCTGGCCATTCTCTTCTGACGCCTCTCATTAACAAGGCATTTCCACCGAAAGAACTGCAGCTCAATGAATGTTTTTAGTTTTGTTTCAAACACCATTTTATGTCAACTCTAGCGACTAAGGTACTGAAACAAACTGTATGGCTACAACAATCATTCCACAGTAAAAGTCCCTTAGACACATTTATTCAGGTGTTTGGTCTGAACAATAATTGCAATATTTGCCCATGTCTGCATGCTATTATAGATAGACACACACATATTTATATATATATATATATATATATATATATATATATATATATATATATATTAGAGATGGGCGGGCTCAGTTCCCCGAGATCCGAATCCTACCGAATTTAGCCTATCCGAGTACCGAGCCGAGCAGGCTCGGTACTCTCCCGCCCATTCGGTTTCGAAATCAAGGCAAAACGTCATTGTGACGTATTCGTTTTTCTGAGCTCGGATCTCGCGAGATTTGAAAAGCATAAATACACGCCTCCACAGCAATCCATCGCCATTTGACAGAGGGAGAAAGCAGGGTTAGGTCACACTGGCTATATCAGCACAGGGACAGTGATTGATTGTATTCAACAGCATTGAAAGCTTAATACCAGATTGTTACAGCAGTAAGAGGAGAAGAAAGGAGGGTTTTTTTTGTTCAGTTTCTGGCACTCCAAGTGCTATTGGGGTGTCCCCCATTCTTTTGCTTAAATTTATCTGACTGTGAAAAAAGTATTATTTTGCATCACTGTAAAAAAAATATATCTAGCACTTCCATTTGCTTTTGGGGTGTCCCCCATTCTTTTGCAGAAATTTATCTGGCTGTGAAAAAAGTACTATATTGCAGCACTTAAATAATAAATATATTTAGCACTTCCATTTGCTGTTGGGGTGTCCCCCATTCTTTTGCAGAAATTTATCTGTCAGTGAAAAAAGTACTATTTTGCAGCAGTGTCAAAAACAATTTGTAGCACTACAAGTGCTTTGGGCTTAGAATGGATTCAAAGCAGTCCACATATGAGCAAAATGAGCAACCTGGTTCTGTCACCAGTTCTGATGGTAGTGTTCCCAGTACGTCATCTGGGAAAGACGATGTCAAACTAGACCGTCTTTTAAAATCAGCCAAAAAAACACACACCAATTTTTTTTTTGCCGTGTTGAAGCGAAAACGAAGTGTAACTGAGGAAAAGTTAACTGCCGATAAAAAAAAATTGCCAACATGCCATTCTACACACGCAGTGGCAAAGAGAGAATGCGGCCTTCGCCTTTCTCTATTAGTGGCAGATCCACAAATGTTACCAAGCCTACAAGTGGTGCACAACTACTGTTACGCGTCAAAGCCGAGCTGCAAGATAACAGTAAGGCATTAGAGGATAATGTTTGCTCTGAATCAGAAATGACACCAATCCCTGTGGAGAGTCCATCCAGTAGTGGGATGTCTAATCGTGAGCATTCTGTTAGTGTACCCATAAAGAAGGGCCCTTACAGCAGTTCTGCTGATGTGTGCCTGAACAGCCCGAGTGTAGCCGGTGATACACCAATTGAGGATGCCACTTTGGAATTAGAGGAGGATGAGGGGGATATTTGTGAAGGTGACGAGGGCGCTAATGAGGATCTTGATGATGATGAGGTTGTTTATGTAAGTCCTGCACCAGTGGCAGCCATTCTGGCACATAACAAGAAAAAGGCCATTGTCATTCCTGGCCATAAAACAAAAAAAAATCCACTTCTTATGTGTGGAATTATTTCTACCCAAATCCAAACAACAATTGTCTAGCCATTTGTAGTGTATGTCAAGCCACAGTCAGTCGAGGGAGGGACCTTAACCATCTTGGAACCTCGTGTATGTTACGCCATTTAACTAGAGTTCATGGCAAAGTGTTGGGAAAAGCTGAAAGTTCTTCCAAAAAAAAAACCAGCACTCCATCATCAGCTAAGACCCACCGGTCACTGACATCCCGACGGCTACAAAATATACCCACAACACCATCCTCATCAATATCCTCAGTAGCGCTTGGAGTTAGCCCTTCATCCCGCTTATTAAGGCTGGATGACTCCTGCACTCTAATTGATTCCTCTGAAGAAAGCGTTAGTCCCACTGCTGCTGCTGTTGCTGCTGCTGGTGGTGAATCGTCAGCACAGAGGTAGGTCAAGAAAATGAGCAGTCCTACATTTCAGCAATTAACTGTGAAACAATCATTTGCTAGGGGAAGCAAATATGACAGCAGTCACCCAGTCGCCAAGCGAATCACAGATACCATGGCTGCAATGTTAGTGTTAGATCTGCGTCCAATCTCCACAATAAACGCAGCTGGTTTTTCACAGTTAATTGAGGTTTTGTGTCCGCATTACAGAATTCCATCGCAACACCATTTTTCCCGTAAAGCTATTCCACACATATACCAAAAAGTGTGTAAAAATGTAGAGATTGCGCTGAAAAATGCCATTCTGCCCACTGTCCACCTAACCACAGAAGTGTGGACAAGTGGAAGTGGCCAAACCAAAGACTATATGACTGACAGCTCACTGGGTTGGTCATTCACCTTCACCAGCAGGAACAGCAGCAGCATGTACACCACTACGTAACATTTGTCACAGGCAGGCCACTCTTTGTATCACTGGCTTCACTAACAGGCATACAGCTGACAATTTGTTACGCAAACTAAGAGATGTGATTGATACATGGCTTATACCACTTGGACTCTCCCCAGGATATGTCATTTCTGATAACGCCAACAATATAGTGCGAGCATTACAGCTGGGAGATTTCCAGCACATTCCCTGTTTTGCTCACACCATCAACTTGGTGGTGCAGAGCCTCCTACAAAATAACCGTGAGGTGCTTTCGGTGGCCCGTAAAATTTCAGGCCATTTCAGGCATTCAGCCACAGCATGTAGGAGATTACAGCAGCTCCAAGAGCGGTTTAACTTGCCCTGCCACCAACTTAAGCAAGAGGTGGTAACTAGGTGGAATTCCACCCTGTACATGCTTCAGAGGATGGAGGAACAGCGCAAAGCCATCCAAGCATATTGCACAAGCCATGACATTGGGAAAGGAGGGGGGATGTATTTCAGTCTTGCACAGTGGGGAATCCTTTCAGTGCTGTGCAAGGTGCTGAATTCATATGAAGTTGTGACGTGTGAAGTGAGTGCAGACTCTGCTAGTTTGAGCCAAGTCATTCCTTTAATTAGACTATTGGAAAAGCAGCTTGAGAAAATGAAGGAGGAGCTGAAAGCAAGCAATTCAGCAAAGTATGTTGGCCTTGTCGATCAAGTACTTCATTTGCTTCACAATGATCCTCGAGTTATTAAGATCTTGAACTCGGATCAGTACGTTTTGGCCACTGTGCTTGATCCAAGGTTTAAGACCTACATTGAGTCTTTACTTGTAAATGAGCGAGATGTGAACTTTTGCAAGGAGCTATTGCTCAGCAAGTTGGCCGCTGAACTGGGCCTCGGCTTGACGATATGTCCTCCTTCCCTTTCTCAAGCTGCTGCTGCTCGTAAAAAATTTAATTTCCCAAAAAGAAGCAAGGAAGACGCAGGGGGCAGACCAGAACAATTTAACATCTGGGCTGGTTTGAAGGATTTTTCTAAAAAATGTGTCACCTTGCCCATAACTCCATCCAATAAGAGTATAAACATGCACACGTACCATCTTGAAAGGTTGCTGTTTTGGCAATTCCTCATTATGGGTAGGGTGTCATACACAGACTGACCCCAAACTGCCTTTGTCCATTTCAAGTAATATTGTACAGTCTATAACGGCTGATTTTTATTTTTATTTTCTACAAGTGGAGGGGGGCCTATAGAAACAGAAATCAAACTGCCTTTGTCCATTTCTTTACATATTTAACTATAAGTGTAGGGTGTAATATACACCCAAAGACGATGGCTGCATTGCCAATATGCATAGATGGAGAGGAAGACAAACTGGTTTGTGTGTAGAATTAATGAAGTCCTACCTACCAGGAATTAAACTGTTTTATAGATAGATTCAAGTTTCAGGTTTTTTTTTATTTTACTTAACTTTTCAGTACCCGTACTTTTGTTCAGTGTTAAAAACCTGAAAAGCATTTTTCATGTATGTTACTGTTAAAGCACTTTATAAATAAAAATTAGCCATTGTTTGTATTTTTGTCTTCAATGGTCAATACAATCACATACCTTTACCTCTCAACTGTCCCAATATCATCAAGTTAGTCCTGATTTTAGGGGACTATCCTGATCAGCCAGGAGCTTGTCCCAGCATGATAGACAGAAGGGACGTATTTCCACTCTTTACTTTACATACATGCTATGTGATCCAGTTAATGGTGCACTCTTTATATCAAGAAAGATGGGTGGGAGTTGTAGGTGGTTGGAGGGAAGTGCAAGTTATGCCCTCCATGGTGCTAGCCACGCCCACACACAGCTTGTCACACCTCCGATGGGACGGCACTGCTCACAATAGGCCCGTGTGGCCCTTAATCTGGCCCTTTATTCAAGGCCTGTAAAAGAAAATTCTCTGGTAAAATCTTCAGAAACAGGTCTTTGCAGATTCCACAAGGTTACCACTTCTACTGGTTGCAAGAAAAAAGATTTCATTCCTAGCTTTGGAAAGGCTTCTTTACAATGAGAGCAGTGAATAGCAAGTGGATGGCAGTGATGTTACTTCCGTCAATCACACATAGCATACTTCTACATCCTCTGTTTTTTTAGAACAAAGTAACAATCAACGTGTTGGTGTGAGACGGTGTGACAAGTCCATTAACACAAGGTGCTCTTTCCTCCTCCACACAAAAAGATCTGCAGCAATGATATACCAAGGGAGGTCAGGTACCTTATGGAGAGTGAACGGTTCTTTGGCATGATGGGGCCATAGATAATTGCTGGGAGCACAAGCAGAGGCTACCCGCACAATGTCAGTAGCCATAGAGGGCCAATACAATGCATCCTTAGCCAGTCACAAAGTGGCCTCCCGCTCGGGGTGCCCCTGGTGGGCCTTGTGAGCATAAAATCCTTGGAGGGCATATGGGATTACAAACTGCTGACCACGCAGGAGGATGCCCTCTGAGATAGTTAACTTGTCCCGGAAAGCAAAGAATGACTTGAGGTCATGTGGCAATTCCCTGGAGCAAGATGGCCAACCATACAGGATGACAAGTGACAACCATTGGCAAAAGTCATCCCTGAGTATAACATCACGCAGTTCTTCCATGCACCAGGAGGAGAGGACATCAAACTCTATAACATCCATGTCATCATCAGCATCATGGGCACCTGAGTCCGGAAGGTGAGCACGTGATAAAACATCAGCTACGTGGAGATGAACTTGTGGAAATTTTCACAGCCAAAGACAAGGGCAAGCATTTCCTTTTCAATCTTAGTGTACCGTGACTCAGTGTCTGTAAGTGGTCTGGATGCATAACTAAAGGGGTTGTTGCGCTACAAACAGACAGCACCAAGATCATGCTGGAAAGCACCAGCAGAGATAACCACAGGAAAATGTACATCAAAGAACTGGAGCACTGGGCTAGAAGTGATCATCACCTTGAGGTGAGCAGTAGCATCAGCATGATGCCCAACCAACACCATTCAACGTCATTGTGCAAAAACTGGTGGAGGGCATCTGTGAAGTCACTGTAGTGAGGCAGAAATTTTGAAGGGTAATTTGTCATACCTAGAAATCGCTGCAAACCCAGCTTGTCTGTGTCATTGGGCATTTACTAAATGGCCCGTGTCTTGGCTGTATCCGGCTTGACACCCTCTGGCATTAGAAGGTGGTCAACATATGATACCTCAATAACTCTGAAACAACCCTTGTCAGGGTTTAATAGCATTTTGATTTCACGAATCCTGTACAGGACTTTGCAGAGGCGCATGTCATATTCTTCCATGGTGCGACCAGACACAAGATGTCATCAGTGATGATTTCACAAGGGTATCCCTCATAGAGGTGCTCCATTCTGAGTTGGAACACTTCACTGCCTGTACAGATGCCATAGGGCATTCAGAGGAAGGCATGCCTGCCCAGAGGTGTCATAAATGTAGTGAGTAAGGATGACTCCTTGTCCAATATGATCTGCCAGAACACGCACCTGGCATTTATAGTCTATATCTTTGTGTTTGGCTCTTGCTCCACAGTCCTTAGCGGCTTATGTGGTCTCATCAGAGCTTTATTCAGATGTACAGGGTCAATGCAGATGCATACTAAACCATCCTTTTTAACTGCAGCAACCATGGCCGACATCCACGGGGTGGCTTCTACCATTGGAGAAACGACACCTAATGCTGTCATACGAGTTATTTCTGCTATCAACTTATCTGTCATGGCCAAAGGCACCCTTCTGGGAGCACACACTGTAGGAGGAACAGTCTCATCAATACGCATGTGATATGTGACAGGGAGCTTTCCAAAGGTCTCGCAATCAAACAAATCAGTCTCTTAATTCTGGAATATCCTTTTGCAGCACATGCACATCAGCACTTACCGTTATTAACCCCAGTTTGATACTGTCCGGCAGATCTAGCAAAGGTTTGACATCATTATCCACAATATGAAACTGCAGCAGGACACCTGTGGAGTGAAACTTGGCCATACCCTCAGTCTTGATTATCTGTCCAGTGGTAGCAATTATATTCATTGTGTGAGAACAGTCAACAGTTGTCTTGGGGTTTGTATGCTGGAGGAGTTCACGTGACATGACATTGCTTTTGTCGCCTTATCAACTATGGTAGTAAATATTTCACCCTTTTCAGCCCTGAGGTCAACACTCTCACAGTGAAGACCGGTGTCAGGATTGTTTTCTGGTGGTGTATCTACCTTATAGACTCGATGCGATGGGCTGCTGGAACGTACACTGTAGTGTTGTCTGTCATCAGCTTTGGGCTTGGAACTGCACCAGCGAGCAAAGTGATTTTGTTACCACAGGCATTGCAGCGTTTATTGAAAGCAGACGTTTGTGACATTTATAGAAATGGTGACCACCGCAATTCATACAGTGTCTTTGTTGCTGCTCGTGTTGCCGGAGGTCACATATATCAGACTCTTTTTTTCAACTTGAGTGCACTTTTGCGGGACTGCTCATGTAATATGCATATTTGTATAGCAGTGTCTTCTCCCACAGTAGATGCATACGAGTAACATCATCATAATTCACACAACACAATTCTGTCCCTGACAAACTCACTTGATAAGTCACCATATTCACATTTCTTTGATAATAGTTTCAATCTGGCAGAATATGACTGGATGCTTTCAGAGGGGCTCTGCACAGCAGTGTTAAATGCATGTCTTTCAATTATGACATTTTTCACTTGTAAGCACATCTCATCAAATTATTTTATTAGTATGTTTGGATCATCCTGATCCTCCCGCTCTGAATAGAAAAATGTGTCAGCTTTATCTACAGCTTTAGCACCAACTAAATTGAGCAGGGTGTATGCCTGTACCTTTTTTGATTTGTGTGAGAGTCCAGCACAGCAGTATACACGCCATTCCTTCTTGAGTTTGAGCCATGTGTCCATGATGGCATCGTCAAAAACAAGTGGATCTATGCATCAGAGACCTTGTGCCATCACAGCCAACCTTCTGACACCATGTAAAACTGTCTGAGTTCAAACCAAGAAGAAGAGGCTGGAGAATAGTGAGTACAAGTATTTACTGTGTGGCATATACTGAGAAATAAAAATGGCTGCCAGAGCCAGGTATTTCCTTACAGCCAGCATGTCACGACTAGTATAGCGTACCTGCTATCGTTGGCACTACTCTGAGGAAGGTGCGGAGTCTAACGTGCCCCTGGTGTTCACCAGGGACCCCCGCAAGGAGGTATGGACTTAGCTGCAGGAAACACGCAGGTCGCGGTCCTTCCACGAGTCAGATAGCGAAGCACGAGAGGAATGTCAGACAGGCAGGTTCGGCAACGGTGCGGGCAATGCAGGTACACAAGGAGAATCCGAACGGGGTGTGAATCAAGCCGGGTCGATAACGTTCTGACAGCGAGGTACAAAAGGGAGATCCAAAAGGGGTAGTCAAGGCAATCCGGGTCACAATGGTCACAGGCAAACGGCAATAAACTGGAGGAAGGCAAGGGTCAGGAAACAGATAATCACAGGAACACTGGAACGCTGGAGGACAGGAAAGGACTTGAAACTCTGGCACAGGAGGTGAGGTCAGAGGGACTTAAATAGTGCTGCTAGCCAATGCCCTCAGCACTAGTAGTGCTGTCATAGCTGTAGCGCCGTAGCGCTAGTCATCCTGCAGCGCCGTAGCGCTATCTTCATGCAGCGTCCCATTGCCTAGCAACGGGAACGCTTCTAGGTCTGTAGCTGGCCGGCCGGGCGGAAGGGGAAGTGACGCGTCTGGTTGCTAGGCAACCAGACGCTCTGTGTGGACGGGCGGGCGGCCGCCGAGCGGCGCCTGACAGTATGCCCTCCTCCTTCTCCCCTTGTTTGGAGGAATCTCTTGAGTAACTGAGGAGCGTGAAGGTCCGGTTTATCCACCCAAGATCTTTCTTCCGGGCCAAATCCCTTCCAGTGCACAAGGAACTGTTGTTGCCCGTAGCGAATGCGGACATCCAGAATCCGGCTGATCTCAAACTCTGTTCCAGAGGAGGAGGTTAAGCACCAACGGCCGGAGTAGGGACACATGAAAAGTATTATGACATCGTAAAGAAGCCGGTAGCTTTAGTTTAACACACACAGGATTAATAACTTGTGAGATGATGTAAGGACCAATAAAACGTGGAGCCATTTTCATAGATGGTACTTTGAGTTTTAAATCTTTAGTGGAAAGCCATACTTGATCCCCTACCTTCAATAGGGGAGTAGCTCTTCGGTGGCAATCTGCAAAGATCTTATGGTGCTGTGATGCTTTTTGCAGAGCTGCTTTGGTTGTGGCCCAAATGATAGAGAATTCTCGATAGAGTGAGTCCACCGCTGGAACAGAGGAGGAAGAATTGGGAAATGGATCTGGGATAATAGGATGCATCCCGTCCACAATAAAGAATGGAGAAAACCCGGTAGATTCATGGACATGGTGATTGTGTGAGAATTCTGCCCAGGGAAGGAATTGTGACTATCTGCTTTGATTATCAGCGGTAAAGCAACGGAGAAAAGTCTCTAAATCCTGGTTGATCCGCTCGGTCTGACCATTGGTCTGGGGGTGATATCCCGATGAGAATTTTAACTCCGTACCCAGTTTTTTACAGAAAGACCTCCAGAACCGGGAGATGAATTGCACTCCCCTGTCAGAGATAATTTCCTTAGGGCAACCATGAAGTCTGAAGATCTCCTTGATAAATGTGTCGGCTAAGTGACTGGCCGAAGGTAGACCTGAAAGAGGAATAAAATGCACCATTTTAGAAAATCGGTCAATGACAACCCAGATGGTATTGAATCCAGAACTGCAGGGAAGGTCCGTAATAAAATCCATGGCTATACTCTCCCAGGGAGCATCAGGCGTAGGTAGGGGCTGGAGCAACCCAGCAGGAACCTTCCTGGAAGTTTTGTGTTGGGCACAAATGGTACATGCTGCAATAAAGTCCCGTATATCAGCGCGTATGGTAGGCCACCAGAAACGACGGCAGAGAAGGAATGTGGTCTTCTTTATGCCAGCGTGACCTGCGATACAGGACGAATGGGCCCAACGCAATACCTTGAGTCGTAATTGTGGTTCCACAAATGATCGTCCTGTGGGCGGAGCATCCTTCACAGTATTGGTAATAGCAATGATGTTCGAAGGGTCAATAATGCAATGAGGAATCGATGGATTCAGGTGGTCTGTATCATCAAAAGAACGAGATAGAGCGTCTGCCCGCCCATTCTTAGCACCTGGACAGAAGGTAAGAATCATGTTGAAGCGAGCAAAGAATGATGCCCAGCGGGCCTGCTGAGGATTCAGACAGCGAGCTTCCCGAATGAATGTCAAATTTCGGTGATCTGTAAAGATGGTAACCGGATATAGGGCTCCCTCTAATAAGTGCCGCCATTCCTCCAAAGCTGCTTTAATAGCGAGAAGCTCCTTGTCTCCGACTCCATAATTAATCTCGTTGGGAAGAAATCGTCTGGAGAAGAACCCGCATGGAGAATGGGTACCTGGAGGTGTCTTTTGGAATAACACGGCTCCAATGCCTATTGAAGAGGCGTCTACCTCCACAAAGAAAGGTCGCTGTTGATCCGGCTGAGAGAGCACAGAGGCCGAGGAAAAGGCTTTCTTCAGAGTAGTAAAGGCAGAAACAGCTTCTGGAGACCATATCTTTGGATTGGCAGATCTCCTAGTTAATGCTGTAATTGGAGCAATAATGGAAGAGAAATCTTGGATGAACTGTCGATAATAATTGGCGAATCCAATGAATCTTTGGATACTTTTAAGACCCTGCGGTTGAGGCCAATTCAAGATGGATGACACCTTGGTGGGATCCATCTGTAACCCGGAGCCGGACACAATAAACCCAAGGAAGGACACTTGGAGAACTTCAAAAACACATTTTTCCAATTTGCAATAAAGATGATATTTGCGCAAGCTTCGTAAGACCTCCCTCACTTGTTCTTGATGAGAACTCAAGTCTTTAGAAAACACTAGAATGTCGTCTAGATAAACGACTACGGAGGTGTACAACAGATCTTGAAAGATGTCATTAACGAAATTCTGGAAGATGGCAGGGGCATTGCAAAGACCGAAGGGCATAACCAGGTATTCAAAAAAACCATCCCTCGTATTGAAGGCGGTCTTCCACTCGTCACCCTTCTTTATACGCATGAGGTTGTAGGCCCATCGTAGGTCTAATTTAGTAAACACTTGAGCCCCGCTGATTCTGTCAAATAGGTCGGAGATAAGATGTAACGGGTACCGATTCTTGATGGTAATACGATTCAGGGGTCTATAGTCAATGCATGGGCGCAGAGACCCATCTTTTTTCTTGACAAAAAAGAATCCAGCCCCAGCAGGAGAGGTAGACTTGCGAATAAAACCACGTTCCAGATTCTCCTTGATATATTGGGACATTGCCAAGGTCTCTGGGCGAGAAAGGGGATAAGTTCGCCCCTTGGGTATAGGTTGATCGGGAAGCAAGGTGATGGAACAATCCCAGGGCCGATGGGGAGGTAATAACTCGGCCTCAGTTTTACTGAATACATCTTGGAAGTCAGTGTATGCAGCTGGAAGGCTAACTTCCGTAACCGTGGACTGAGCAACAACTTGGGAACCAGGAGGCAGAACACTAGGTAGACATCTATGATGACATTCTGTACCCCAACGAGTAACCTGAGCTCGATCCCAATCCATCTGCGGAGAGTGTCTTCGTAGCCATGGAAGCCCCAAGATAATGGGATTGATGGATTTTGGCAACACCAACAACTGAATCATCTCGTTATGGAGGGCTCCAACCATTAACCGAATAGGTGAAGTGATGAAGGAGATGGAGCCACTGCTGACACGGTTCCCATCCACTGCTGTTAATGATAATGATTGAGGCAAGGGGAGAGTTGGAATTTGAAGCCCAGCAATGAGAGTGGCAGAAATGAAGTTCCCGGAGGAGCCGGAATCCACAAAGGCCGTGGTGGAGAAGGGACCTCTAGGGGTGCTCAGGGTGACTGCCATAAGAAGCTCAGGGGTGTTTTTTGAGTAGGGAGCAACTGTGGATACCCCTAAACCGGCCTCCCTGCTACCGTTTAGGAGGACGGGTTTCCCGGTCTCTTAGGACAGACCTTGAGAACATGTCCGGAATCGCCACAGTAAAGGCAGAGACGCTGCCTGAAGCGCCTCTCTCTTTCTTCTGGGGATAAACGGGAACGTCCTACTTGCATGGGTTCATCCATAGGCAAAACTGGGTTTTGAAATTGAGGAGCCAGACGAGGAACCACCCGCTTAGAGACAGGACGTTCTTGGGTGCGTTCTTGATAACGTAGGTCTACTTTAATACATAGCGCAATTAGGGTATCAAGATCAGAGGGAAGATCCCGAGAAATTAGTTCGTCCTTAATACGGTCGATTAGACCTTGCCATGAAGTTGCGACCAGCGCCTCGTTGTTCCATTTCAGCTCTGACGCTAAGGTCCGGAACTGGATGGCATATTGCCCGACAGATAAGTTGCCTTGACGCAGGTTTAGCAAGCTGGTGGCAGCAGAGGCTACTCTCCCAGGGTCATCGAAGACTCTCCTGAAAGCTTCAATAAAGGAGCCGGTGTTATTAAGAAGAGGGTCTCCATTCTCCCACAAAGGCGAAGCCCAGGCTAGTGCTTGACCACTCAGGAGGGAGATCATAAACGCCACCTTCGTTCGCTCTGAAGGAAATGCTCCTGCATTGCACTCAAACTGGATGGAGCACTGATTCAAGAAACCCCTGCATTTCTTGGGATCTCCATCGTATTTTTCAGGCATGGGGATACGCATGCCAGAAGTTGCAGTGGATACAGTAACCACACTAGAGGATGCCCCTGAGGCGGTGGTAATGACAGGAGCAGCAGGCAGAGAGCCTTGTAAGGCATCGAAGCGTGTAGCGATACCTTGAACACATTGTAGGAGATGTGCTTGGGCTGCTTCTTGCTGTTCTACTCACTGAGCCAAATGAATGAGAAGGTCCCGGGCTGAGGGTTCACCCGTTCCTTCGGTAGTCATGGCCAGAGTTTACTGTCACGACTAGTATAGCGTACCTGCTATCGTTGGCACTACTCGGAGGAAGGTGCGGAGTCTAACGTGCCCCTGGTGTTCACCAGGGACCCCCGCAAGGAGGTATGGACTTAGCTGCAGGAAACACGCAGGTCGCGGTCCTTCCACGAGTCAGATAGCGAAGCACGAGAGGAATGTCAGACAGGCAGGTTCGGCAACGGTGCGGGCAATGCAGGTACACAAGGAGAATCCGAACGGGGTGTGAATCAAGCCGGGTCGATAACGTTCTGACAGCGAGGTACAAAAGGGAGATCCAAAAGGGGTAGTCAAGGCAATCCAGGTCACAATGGTCACAGGCAAACGGCAATAAACTGGAGGAAGGCAAGGGTCAGGAAACAGATAATCACAGGAACACTGGAACGCTGGAGGACAGGAAAGGACCTGAAACTCTGGCACAGGAGGTGAGGTCAGAGGGACTTAAATAGTGCTGCTAGCCAATGCCCTCAGCACTAGTAGTGCTGTCATAGCTGTAGCGCCGTAGCGCTAGTCATCCTGCAGTGCCGTAGCGCTATCTTCATGCAGCGTCCCGTTGCCTAGCAACGGGAACGCTTCTAGGTCTGTAGCTGGCCGGCCGGGCGGAAGGGGAAGTGACGCGTCTGGTTGCTAGGCAACCAGACGCTCTGTGTGGCCGAGCGGCGCCTGACACAGCACTTCATGAATAGCAAGTGGATGGCAGTGATGTCACTTCCGCCAACCATATATAGCATACATATACACAGGATGTGGGCAACAAATGCAGTGAATGCATTCTGGCATCAGCATGCACCCCTTCTTCAGTAACAGTCACTGCTGGGTAGCAAAGCAGATTGCTGTGTCTAGGTGGTACTTTTTTACTGGCCCCCAACCTCCACAAAAACAGGGAGACACGCCTGCTGATTATGTAATTGCAACTATGAGCACCCCTCTGCTAAGTAAAACACATAAACACATAGAAGAGAAGCTCCAATAGCAGTGACTGACTCCAGAATTATATAAACTGACATGGCAAGGTTACAGGTCGCAAAACAACACCACCGCCTCATAATTGGTTTGGCTATGAATATTAGACAGGGAACTAAATAAGGTTATAAGCACTGGACTAATATCCAGGTAAACAATATAAATATAATGGGCACTAGACAACCTTTGTAATAAGCAATGCTTATCTAAGCTGCAGCACTCAATAACAGGATCTGCACATACTTACCAACATTTGCAGCCCGCTGTCCGGGAGGGGGCTCTATCTTGGTGGCATGACCACGTGAATTGCGCCATTAAGCCACGCCCCCTGCCAATCTTTGCCTATTTCAGCCTATCGATGGGTGGGGGCGGACCAGAATGATGGGTTTAGCCCAGCCTCCACCCACTTCACAAACGAGGTAAGCTGGACCCGGGAGGTTGCCCTGCTTTCCCAGGAGTCCGGAAGAACTCCCAAGAGAATTTGGAAGTCTCCCTGACATTCCGGGAGAGTAGGCAACTATGGATCTGCAGCCTGAAAATAATAACAAAACAGGAGAGCGCTAAGCTTAGATAAAAAAATTATTATATCTGTATTTATTAAAACATATTAATGAAATTATAAAACATTTATTGCAAGTACTTGTGGAGTCAAGTCCATAAATATCTTAGAGTTCATCAATATATGGGCTATAAAGGTCTCAAAAACTGTATAGAACACAGTCTTGATATCAAAATGTTACATATCATAGTCCTATAACTCAGATGCCACCATTCAGGGGAAAAATCATATATAATCACCACCAATGTGGGACACTAGGCTGGAATATCAATCTACTCACAGTTGTGTGTAAATGAACCCTCTGTCAGTTGGGAACATAACACAGCACACAAAGTGAATTTTGCAGATAGTATGAATGATACTTTTCCTCTTCTTCAGCCAACAAATGCAGGGAGAGAATAAAGGAACTAGTCCCACAATCAATTCAGTGTTGTATATTGTTGACCTCCTGGTAGAAATTAATGTGTTTTATATAGTTTTTGAGACTTTTATAGCCCATATATCTAAGATATTTATGGACTTGATTCCACAAGTATATGCTATAAATGTTAATAATTTTATTAATATGTTTTAATAAATACAGATATAAGTTTTTATCTAAGCTTAACCCTCTCCTGTTTTGTTTGGTAATATCCAGATAAGGCTCTGTATATTAAAATGGGCACCAGAAATTGCTCTGTATATTAGACTGTGCATCAAAAATGACTGTGCATATTATATTTAGCAGCAGATATGGCTAAGCATATGGCATCTCTGACCTCTAAAAGCTATCTTCTAGATTTTGGACACATTTGCAGAGGACTGTTCATACTGTAAGTGGTTTGAGTTGAATCTGGAAACTGCAGGGAACATTTTAGAGTTCTTTTCAGATCTCCAGATCCGAAACCAATTCTGAATCTAGCCAGTATTGTAGCTTTCACCAGTACCTTTCCTAAAACTCAGCCAGTGGGTCGTTCCTTCTTTGACCACAAATTCCGCCCTAAGGTGCTTTGTTGGGGTCATGGCTCAAAACTAGCTAGACATGTGGATGTCAAAAAAGACCCTTTCTTTGATTACTGGTGGCTAATTCTTCTTTGGAATATCTAATAATATGTCCAGGCTTGTACCACCTGTGCTCAGTGTAAAATTCACCGGCGTTCTCCGTGGGGCCCTCTCCAGCCATTTGCCTATCCCTGACATGTAAGGAGTTTAACACAGTCTGGGTAATGTTGGACCACCCTCCACACCAACCTTTTCGTCTCCATGGTTGGCCCCAGGAAATCATTTGTGACTGTGGTGTTCTATTCATTTCTCGGTTTTGATGGGGTTTTTGTGAGGAATTAGGTATTACACTCAACTTCTCCTCTGACTATCACTCCCAGACGAACGGACAGACAGAAAGGGTGAACCAAGAGCCCGTCTTGAGAATTTATACTTCGAGAATCATGATAATTGGAGTGAGTTAGTTACATGTTATGGTTGTTTCCCATAACAACCATCTTCATGAGTCCTCTGGCTCCACTCCCTTCTTCATTGTCTTTGGTACCCACCCTGAATTACCTGTATTTTCTTCCCCTAAGAACTTTACTGTTTCCTCCATGGAATCCCTGCTTTGCGATTTTTCTCGCATGTGGTCCCCAACCAAAGAAAATTTAGAAAAGATGTCTCTTTGTTACAAAAGAACCACCGACAAGATGCGGCGACCAATAACTGTACTGCAAGTAGGAGACAGAGTTTGGTTGTCCACCAAGAATCTAAGACTCTGGGTTCCTACCATTAAACTGGCTTCTCATTATATTGGACCTTACTGCATCTCACATGTTATCTATCCTGTACAGACACATTATAATCAATCAAAAGAAAAATTGCTGCATGTCTGTGGGACAATGCTTTTCTGACTAGGTCACACCATTTAAATTATGGTTCTGAAAGGACATTTCAAAACCACACAAGAAAGGAAAACATGGAAACTTTAAATAAAAGGATTTGTTACTCTGTGGTCAGAATAATGATATTGGTTTCCCAAAATATTTGCTGATCATGCAAACTATTTGTTTCTTTGTAAATATTTTTTTTTCTCTAAATGTTCCGACCATTGGTATTTAACACCACAATTAATTAGACATTCTTTGATGTATACCTGACACCATCCTGTTTCTTCCTACACATGTCTGTTGCTCTTGGACGATGTCATTACCTTTCTATTTAACACATGTCCATTAAGGCAGATAGCCATTTAACTTTGCACAGTTTGGCATGTTAAAGTGTTTGGTATTAGTAGTGCCTGACATGAACAAAAGAGAGGATCTCTTGAAAATTGAACTGGGATTTCAAGTAAATAAAAATGTATCACCAAATACTACAGTACTCAAAAAGATCCTACAAATTAAATTACCATATGATTCGATTTTGGCTATCATTAACTGTTGAATGAAGATTGTGAGAATCTTTCCCCACAATATTTTATTGAGTATACATAACAAAAAACAATTACATTGTATGTTTCATACAATTGATATCCAGTCAGTAGTATGCATAGATTTTATGGTCACATACTAAACACCCAGGGTAGGTGAAGCGCAAATAAATAATAGTACAAATAAATTAATTGACTTATAGGTGATAGAGTACAACAAAATCAGGAAAGGTCTGAACAATGCCTCAAATTCCCTAGCAGTGTCTAAGATGAATTTGAAGGGATAAACATAGTAAGTGAAGGAGCAACCTGGGGATAGATATAGGCATTCCAAACTAATTACAGTGTAAATCCTTTGGAACTAGCTAAAAGCAACTGTAGATTTAAAAAAGTAAAAAAACACTAATAGAACATTTATAACCTTTGAGTTTTATTTTATCCCAAATCACAATATCAAACTGTGTTGCTAGCTTAGTTTCCCAGTCAGATTCATGAGTCTTACATCGTGTAGCATCTGGTGCAAAATGTGCATGATAAAGAAGGAAAATCGGACTTCTAGTATTTGTGGAGTAGGTGAAAGTTCTAAAATTTGGATAAATGATATATCTTGTTAAATCAGCAACAATTTCACCATGAGCAGCCAGAATATATTTTTCTCCTGATGAAGTCCTTGTTATTGTATGGACGAAACGCATTGAGGATTATTGCACACTGCAGGATATCGGGGTACTTACGCAGGAGATCCGCTGTGGAGATTCATTGGGACTGATTGTCACCTACCCTACGGGGAATGCATGCTGTCTAGATGAGTACCACCTAAAAGATACCTTTATGTGCATTGTTGTGAACATTTTTATGTAAGTTTGATACTTACTTTTATCAAATAAATTCTGTTGCATACAGTATTATACTATTTTAGTTTTCTCTACTTTATTGTGCCACGGAGATTCAAGTGGTTTTCCAGTGATTCCCCTTATTATCGAGGATTTGGAGACAACCAAAATTATTGGAAACCTCAGCAGTTTTATGGATATGCCTGACAAGTTTTTTATCTGGTACGCGTAATAATTACAAGTGGTGATCACACCTGGGATATCAGTGTGTTGGCACGAGTGTCTTTTCTGATCACTATTTGAAAAAATCACAATATATCTTTAATATAACTCCAGCGTGCCTCCATTTCTATCACACTCTATCATCCATCTCAAGCATTGTTTGTATTGTTCTTTATTGTGGTAATACACACACATATATATATATATATATATATATATACACACACATATACATACATATATACACATACACACATATATACAAGAAAAACACTTTTAATTACAATACCGTAAAACCTGATGCGACTGCTCACTATTGCTGGTGGAGTTAAGTATTGGCACCTCACTTCGGCAAAGGCTTCCCCATGCTTTGGGGAGCCAGTATGTTAAGTATCATGGCAGCACTTGCCGTAAAACTTGTTCCATTAACACTATCTCAGTATGAATTTAACAGAATGGATCGCCAAATAAGTGTATTTATTAAATTAAAAAAAAGTATTTCAGTGCAGGTTTCTTAGTCTGGTTACCCACTGTGGCATGTCAAAAAAACACAAATGTGAGCCACTTATGAAAATGCATATAAACGCTGTTCATTTCTGCATGTGTTTCATATGTGGCTTACATGTGGTATACCCATGGTTTATACACACAGGATGTGTTCATATACATAATGTGTCCAGATGCAAGCAGCTCAGTGCTTTTACCATGCATTTCAATAGCCCGTTCATTTCAATGGAGTTTCCAGTGTGTAGAAACCCCATAGAAACTAATGGGGACAGCTCTGTTAGTACATAAATAAATACATAAATGAATAATAATATTATTACCACCAAGCTAAAATTCTTACCAGTGTTTTATAGCCTGGGCTAGTTCCCAGGGGAAGCAGAAAAAAAAGTGTAGAGTTACCTTAAGTAAATGGAAACCAGCACCTAGCTATAAAGGCTGGGTCAGTCACATTGTAACAGTGAAATCTCCAGCATTGGTTTCCCCTGTCATAGTGGGAACTAGCACAAACCTGGTCAATGCAGGGAGAAGGGAGGAAAAGCACAGCATGCACCCTCCCCCCTTACAGAGACAACCAGTCCTGTGCTGAATAGTGCTGTGTCTCTTCCAGCCCCTGTAACAGGGCCGGACTGGGACTTAAAATCAGCCCTGGCATTTAAAGTACACAGGCCCACCTCAGTTCCAGTAGGAAATAAACTATGTGCCGCCGCTACACGGCGGCGCCGAAGTGGGCATGACCACATTGTGTTGTGGGTGTGACCAACATGTGGCATTGATACATACATTATAATAAAACATTACATTTATGAGACAGACACCCAAATTCAGGACTGCCCCACCAGATTCAGGACAGTTGGCAGACTGTCCTGCTCCCTCCTACCTGTCTTGGTTACTTTCACCACTTGTAGCAGCTGGTATCTTTAGCTCAGTTCTTTCTTGTCTTGATCCTGGAATATTGGATGCCCTATTTTGAAAAAAAAATGGGTACACGAGATTTAGAAAACTCTAACCAGCCCCGGTGTTACAACAATAGCACTCATGTTTTATAATTAGGCCTCCCTCCAGTCCAAATAATAATATTCACATTTAATAAATAGACCTATTCCCCTCCAACCAGCCCCAAAATTAAATTAACAGTATACCCATTTACTCAAAACCCATTTCTCTCCCTCCAAACAGTCCCAGCAATAAATTAAATAGCATTAAAGTTTAATATAGCCATTTTCCACAACCATCCCCGGCAAATATTTCATATTCACATTTAATAAATAGCCCTCCTCCCAAAAATCAGCCCTATATTCAATTGATAGCCCTAAACCACCCCAGCATTAAATTAAAGGTTCCTTCCCCTCACCTTAAAAAATTAGCCCCCACCTACACTCCACCATTAAATAGCCTACCTCCCATACTATATTAAGAACCTCCCTTTCCTCACATATTATATTAAAAAACTGCGCGCACACATACATGCACAACCTCCCATACTATATTAAGAACCTCCCTTTCCTCACATATTATATTAAAAAACTGCGCGCACACATACATGCACACTATATGAACATGGGACCACGCACGCACACTATAGCCACATGGGGCCACCCAGTATAGCCACATGGGGCCACACACTGTAGCCACACAGACACACTAAGCAAAATGGTTCCTTGCTACCTTACCTAGTGTACATTGCTGCCTTTAGGAATGGTGATGGGGAGCGTCCCAATCCCCAAGAAGAATAAATGGTAGCTAAAAGATTATTTCCCAGGAGCAGAAGTAAATTGCTGAAATGTTGCATAAAATAAATTTATTTTGAACCAGTGCACTGGATTTGTTGAAACTAATCCGCATAAGCATATAAACACAATCCAATTGGAAGTGTGTGTTCAGCCACAATGTAGTATAACTCAAGAGAGTTGCTCCATTAAATAATAAAATACAGCAAACAATCTCTAAGCTGACTAGCGGAATGGATTTAATTTAGACTAGTACACTTTGAAAAAGTCATCCAATGCTGTGAATGTCCGATATCCACACACACAAAAAATAGTCAATAAACTGGTGCATAAGCAATACCGTTTGTGAGTGCCCGAGACTGTTCAAATTTGGAAAATCCTGAAATAATGCAAGTTACTGGTGTGCACACTACCATGCTGACAACCGCATGACAAGTGGCAATACATAGCACTGTGTATCATACCTCAATAACTTTGTATGACATTTTCTGAGCACATCAATCAGTACCACACTATGTAATGATAGTTAACAAAGGACACATCTGCACGTGTATAATGAACCACAGCAGTGCTTTGACTTTTTTTTAAAGATATTTACAAGGTTATAATGTTCTCCTAAAACGAGGTACCCTTGTTAAGTTATTGCCTATGTGCTGCTGTTAGGTTATTTAATGATAGTACCCCACTCTCGTTGCACACTGTAGCCACAGACACACACACTGTAGACACACAGACATACACTACAACACTTACCTTGTTACATCCTTCCTGCGCGCTGCTCGGTGGATGGAGAGTCAATGACAGCCGCCTATGAAGTAATCACATGGAACAGCACCTGTCATGTGAAGCCGTCCCATGTGATTACTCGCATAGGCGGCTGTCACTGACTCTCCGTCCGCTGAGCAGCACGCAGAGTGCTGTTGCTCGATGGGCATGTTGCGGACCGGCCCATCTGACCATCGGCCCTTCTGGCATTTGCCAGAAGTGCCAGATGGCCAGTCCGGCCCTGTCCTGTAAGGTCATAGGGATGGGTTGTAAAAAGATTGGGATCACTGCGGTCTTAATATAATGGATCAAGGTCCGTAAGGTCCCTGTCCAGTTTACCATTTTTTTTTCTAAAAACAAAAAACTTTATTTGAAAAAACTGTCTGCTTGTTTATTTGAATAAACCACTCCCAAAGCCTTGTTAACCACAATATTATAAATAATATATTTGTTCTTCTGTCTTTTTAGTTTAGTTGAGTTTATTCTGTCTATGTACTCCAATGGGAAATTCTTCCTTAATAGTGCAGTAGGAAACTCCCACACCTAACCCCCCCACCAGAAAAGCTGACCCAACTTTTCACCACAAGCACCCTCAATGAAATAACTGTGTACTGGAGAATTCAAGAGTCCCAGTAGGTGCTCAGTCAATCACAAGCATCTTCCCACACTGCTCGCTTTTGATTGGTTAGCGGCTAAAGAAGTAACAGTCAATTCAGGTCACAGTCATTCAGAAACAGGCGCTCATTGTGAGCAGATGTTCTGGCTTTTATGGGTTTTTTCCTTCCATTGGATTGCAAAGACAAAATGATTTTCCAATATATTACAATGAAGAATAAGAATTCAATGAACTGATCTTCTTCTCTTATTGCTGCACATCTGTTGCACCACTTTGCATAAACTCCTTTAAAATAATTTCATTTTTCATTACTGATGGTCCAAAACAGAGCTTATTATCTTCCCTCCAGCCAGAGTCACCACCTGCTCTCAAATATCCCTCACTTTCAATAACACCATAATTTCCTCAGTCTTCCAAGCCCGTTGCCTTGGTGTCACAGTTCACTCCCCCTCAGCTTTATTCCTCACATCCATACTCTTTTCCAGTCCTGCCAACTCCCTCTTGAAAGCATTTCCAAAATACGTCCTTTTCTTACTAAACATGCTACCAAAACTCTTATCCATTCTCTGATCATCTCCCGTCTTGACTATTGCAACCTCCTGCTATCTGGCGTTCCTGACACCCATATATCCACACTTCAATCCATCTTAAATGCTGCTGCAAGACTGATCTTCCGCTCTCACCGCTCCACATCTGCTGCACCACTTTGCAAATCCCTACACTGGCTCCCTCTGTCCTCCAGAATCAAATTCATATTACTCACCCTTATCTACAAAGCCCTCAACAGCACAACCCCTTCATAAATCTCAAACGTCATATCAAAATACTCTCCCTCCTGCCCTCTTAGATCTACCTCTGACATTTGCCTTGTCTTTTGTCTGGTAAACACCTGTCACCCCCGCCTACAAGATATCTTCCGCGCTGCTCCCCACTTATGGAATTCCTTACGACGCTCAATCAGACTTTCCCACAAGACTTCAAATCTTTAGACGCTCTTTGAAAACCCATCTCTTTTTTAAAGGTGACCTTATCCCTAATAACACTATTCACACTAATACACCCTCACAACTGTCCCAATCTCCATTCTGAACCACATTTGCTCCGTTTGTTTCAGCTGGGCCCTCTTCCACTTAGAATGTAAGCTCTCTAATGAGAAGGGTCATTCATACTTTTTGTTTTCATGTCTGTGTTTATTTTGTCTACCTTGTATGTCCTTGTTTGATGTATGTACTATTTTCCCTACTGTACGGCGCTGCGGAGCACTGCGACACATTACAAATCTACAATAGTAATAATAGTAATAATAAATGAAGAATAGGAGAAAAAAAATAAGATTCTATGTTAAAGGGGTGAACGAGGGTTTTCTGTCAGTGTTTCATTTAATAAAATTTTATTTTAAAATGTGTCAATGCTTTGTTTGTTTCTTTGCTATGGTGGAACTACATGTTCCAACTTGCCTTGACATCCATTGACTCAAAAGACATGCTCATGCTTGTGCTTTAACAAGAACAAGCATATCATTCCAGTTAATGACTGCCAGTGTATGCTGTAGTTCCCAAATAGCAGGCAGCAGTTCCCCAAACATTATGGCAATAATAGATGGAGAATCCGTGCTGCTATAAGTTTTCCCTCCAATCCCCACATGTTTAAAACAAGGTTTGGCATGCAGGCACTTTCATTGAATTGGGTAAACCATCAGGAGCAATAAGTCAAACTTTGGAAGCTAAAACGTGTGGTATTTTCATGTGATTGAAAAGTTTTACATGTCGAATCAGATTGAATAGGCCCCTAAGCGTTGGTGAAACGGGGTTATACGCTCAATGACTAAAATATAAATATAATATGAAAAGACTGAATATAAATATATTATAAATCATTATCTTGCCTGTCTGCCAACATTGATGAATACAGTTACTAATACGTTCTGACTACTGGTGATTGAGACCTTGGTGATAAGATCTGTTTTTAATAAAGCAATATCGCTGGCATGAATAGTACATTAAAATACAGTAATAAACTAAGCTTTAACATTTCAAAATAATTCACAAGTACACAAGTTAGATAAAAAAAACCTGATGTAGACTTACTTCCTTCTGGTGTCTTGCAAGAGGTAGAAACATGATCTCCTGTAAAATATTTTCCTTTTTCATCACTGAATGCTGTAACAGTAAAGGTGTATGACTTAAAATGCCCCAAATTTCCATATGTGTGATTCACTTCATGATTTTTGATCTCTTTGATCTCTGTTGTTTCTGATAAAACACCATTGTTATCTAAAAGGATTAGAAAGCAGGTTCCTGTAAGACTGTAACAAAAAAGTATCAAAAAATAACTTTGCATTGTAATCTCCCTGACTGTGGTCTATGCATTTACTCAGACAGTAAATGCACAAGTCTTTGTAAGGCCCATTGTAGAGCCGGCAGCTCCTTAAATTACCACCTTAACAGCACTAATAACACAGTTGTCCTACAAACTGACGGGATTGTAGGCACCCGGCATCTCTATTGATTGGACTTTTTTCAAGTCAAATTTTCGAGCAGTCAGACTGCAGTCGGTGTAATCATGTCATCGCGGTATGTGCTGTTGGGGTTTACAGCATCGCTTTGTCATACTCAATCCGGTTAAAGAGCTCCACTGTCAGATTGAGGTCCTTAAGGTTTGCTGGGGAAACAATTTGTACAGACCCAATGCTACATTAACTTTGCATAATATATACGAATCACATATGGAAATAAATTGTGTATCCTAAATTCTATTGACTATGTTCAAGAAATCATTGAGTGAACCTTTGCTGTATGGGTAGATAGTAATTATTGGCTAAGATTTTTGTACAATTGGCTTTACATGTCGGGAGTTAATCTCCTTTCCCTGTATGATCAGCTGCATCTGTTTCCATGATTATATATTCCCGCCCCTCCCTCTGCTGCATCTGTTTCCTTGATTATATATTCCCGCCCCTCCCTCTGTATCATGCTGGTGAATGATTGGATCCCATGGCCTGTGCCTTGGACATTATGCATACCAGTGGTTTGTTCCTCTGAATCCTTATTTGTACCTGTTACCATTAATTCAAACTCATAGCTTGTCTGCATCCTCCTTCATCTAATTCTCAGCATTCATCTGTGTCTACATATCCTCTGCACTGAAAGTGTTCTGCTTCGCCTATATTTAACCTGCGGTTCAGTGTGCTTTTATGAGACTGTTTTATACATATCCCGTCACAAATAGATTGTGTTTTTGTTTATGCCGTGGTCCATCTTCAGCCTCAGGGCACATTATTTTCTTGCAGCTAAATGTTTGTAAACAAATAAGCATTATATCTTTCACCTACCCCTGACTCCTTGGCAAATCATTACAAGCAACCAGTCAATTATAACAGACACATGGGAGTTTTTGGCACAAGTGTCAGGTCTGAGTGCATGTGGTAGAATTTTGGAGTGAGGGACATGTGTGTGCATTTTGGAATGAGTGATGTGGGGGTGATTAGGTAGTTTGTGGGATTTTTATTTTGAAATAAAGGGTAATGCGCAGCACTTTTGGAGGTTGGAGTATATTAGGTTGCCCAGCACTGGCCTCAATGGTGGCTGTCCTTTGCCTTAAAGACACCCCCTTTCTGGTGGCTGGCCACAATTCTTCAGTGAAATGCCACTGCTAATGTGCCCCTATAGTTGTCTTCCCCCATGTGCCCATCATACCCCAGTTTGATACTGTGATTAGGACAAATCTGTGCAGGTGGAGCATTATTGGGTATGTTAGAGTGACTATTGTTTGGTTTATGAAATACAAGTGCACTATTATCATCTAATTCAAGTTAGGCTGTGGTGCAATTTTTGTAAGGGTGCTTGCAATATGGCAGTCAATGGTGAGCTAATACCACTATGCTGTTGGTAATTTTATGTGTTTTCTGCTTTGGTTTGAGAAAATTGTTGATGCTCTTTTATTATGGGACTGATTTTGGGGAGGAGGGCTATTCATTATATGTGAATATGAATTATTGCCGGGGGTGGTTGTGGAAAATGGCTATATTTATTACATTTTAATGCTATTTAATTTATTGCTGGGACTGTTTGGAGGGAAGGATATATGTTTAAGTAAATGGGTATACTGTTAATTTAATGTTGGAGCTGGTTGGAGGGAAATAGGTCTACTTATTAAATGTGAATATTATTATTGTGGGGACTAGAGGGAGACCTAATTATAAAACGTGAGTGCTATTGTTTTAACACCGGGGCTGGTTGGAGTTTTCTAAATCTTATGTACCCATTTTTTTTTTTCAAACTAGGGCATCCAATATTTGAGGGTCAAGACAAGAATGAACTGAGCTAAAGAAACCAGTTGCTACAAGTGGTGAAAGTGACCAAGACAGGTAGGAGAGAGCAGGACAGTCTGCCAACTGTCCTGAATCTGGTGGGGCAGTCCTGAATTTGGGTGACTGTCTCACTTAGTCAGGATTTGGCCCGACTGCAAGGACAGTTGGGAGGTATGTCCTGCTTCACACTGTACTGCTTGTGAAGGCAGAGCTGTGTGCTTCTAACAGTAGTGCACACAGTAGTGCCTGTGTATTTGTCTAAAATGATAACCATGTTACATAATAGGTGCCCTGCTTTCTTAAATACCCTGGGCCCCTGAGCCTTAATCCACCTCTGGTTAGGGAAAGGGAACCGATAGCTGCTCCCAGTTCCTGGACAGAGCAAGCCAAGGAGCTCTAAGTATCACAATATTTGGTAATCTCGTGAGACAAAGAGCTTCCCTGCTCACTCTACAGGAAGTTTCCAATCCCACCCTTATGGATGTCAACAGCACCAGAAGCATAGATAAGTACAGTGGGCTGGGGTTGTCATAATGTGCCTCAGGGGATGGTGTGATGTGGCTGGGAGGGCATGATAAATGTAATGTTTTATTATAATGTATGTATCAATGCCCCATGTTGGCCACACCCACAACACAATGTGGTCACGCCCTTTTTGATGCCGCCGGTGTGCGGCGGCGCATAGTTTTTTTTCCTACTGGAGCTGAGGTGGGCCTATGTACTTTAAATGATTGGGCTGATTTTTAGTCCCAGTCCGGCCCTGCACGCCATGAAAACCCAAGGGGTGGGGCTTAAATGCAATGTACACAGTACATCCTATTATGAGCCATGACAAGTTTCTATCCAGCTGCACAAAAGGGGCCTCATATAAAATCGGGCACAATTTAAGTAAAAGAACGTAGGTGTAAATGACATCCATGAAAAGTATGCAATTTGCGTACATTCCAATAAGATACACTTAAAACATATCCTGCAGTATGAGGCTTTAAAAAATAAATAAATGAAAAAAAGAAATGCGAGGGCCTCCCCTTTACCCCTAGAAGTAAAACTAGCTCTAGTGCTGTCAGCCTAACCTTGAATAGACAAAATCAGAGGGATTGAAAGTGTCATTGTCCCACTAATGTTGCTGATACCAGCGCTAGGCTATGCCAGTTGAGGTGGTGACACTATAGTAGGAAAACCCGCAGCATGGGGTACTAGGGCCATAGTGCCAATCAGCACAGGGCTGATTTCTCTAGGGTGTCAGGCCTGCCAAAAAAAATTGTGTGTCCCCCCAGGACAAACTATCCCTGTGCTGATAACACTGGGGTTAATGAATAATATACTGAAATGGTTAAAAAATAATTTTAACATTTAAGTCAGGCCTGTCCAACCTGCGGCCCTCCAGATGTTGTGAAACTAAAAATCCCAGCATGCCCTTCCAGCTATCAACTGGTTGTCTACCGGCAAAGCATGCTGGGGCTTGTAGTTTCACAACACCTGGAGGGCCGCAGGTTGGACATGCCTGATTTAAGTGGTTGGGCATTTTGGCATTGTAGTACTGACCTCAAAGTATAGTCAATTCTCCTATTATAAATATTACTGGCCTGCCCTTAATTTGCAGCAGAGCTCTCATCAGAACTAGTAGTGAGGCAACCTATAAAGTTTTTTAGTTTGTCAAGCCTAAATTGAAATAAAAAGATGCCAGAGGTGCCCTCTTTCATACTTGGGTAAAGATATATGGACAGCTATACTGGACAGTTACACAATAACACATCTTTTGCTCCATATACTATAATATAGTCAGTATTCAATCTTATTTCATATATGTGGACAACTGACACTACCGCGTATCTTGTTCTGTATGCAGGGTGCAATTTTCTATTGGTATTGTCAGGCCTATTTATTGAAAATGGGTAACAGGGAGGGTGTTCTATCACAGCTTATAGCAGAGATAGAACACCTCCTATCGCCAGGATTTATTAATAAAATATCAGCGGGGCAGCTGAGTGATACCAGTCTCCAGAGATATGCACATACACATGGGGAAGCTTTCTCCAGAGAGACAGAGTGAATTTTTTCTCAGTCGAGGTCTACCGTTGCGATAGCACAACTATCACCAGTGGTAACGCACTAATTGACAGGAAGAAGCCCTATCTCCGGTGAAAATACCCATTGTCATCAGAGAAAGGGTTTTTCTCTGTTCACTAAATAGGCCCCAGTTAGTGTGTGGATAAGTTCATATTATCACATATTAATATAATTATCAATATTTCATTTTATCAAGGCTTCTGTTCAGGTTATGTTGAGGTACAGTACATTATGGTCTTTTAGAATGCATTGGATTACATTTTTAACTAAAAACTTCCACAGGTAACTGCTACAGACAACACCCTCTTTTCTACACAATCTGTCAGATATTTGGTTTAATTTTGTAGACTGTGTTAGAAAAATCACAGAATCTAATTGCTTGCTATGGGTAACAACTCCTTTTGTTACCCAATTTCTTCAGTTTCACCTGCTGAGCATCAAATTGTCCATTCAAATGTCAGCACCTAAGAGTTATGGAGTCCATTACTGCACACACATATATTATATAATTTAATATAATTTTATTTATCTGTGCATTATTAAGAGTTTAGTGTTTTTGCTGAAATCTTTAATAACAAGTGCTTTGTTTTAACCTGTATTTCCCTAGGTGTCCATACATTGTTAGAGTACTTGGCAGTTATTATATTTTCCTACAGTCATGGCCAAAGGTTTTGAGAATGACACAAATATTGTTTTTCACAAAGTTTGCTGCTTCTGTGTTTTTAGACCTTTTTGTCAGCTGTTGCTATGGTATACTGAAGTAAAATTACAAGCATTTCATAAGTGTCAAAGGCTTTTATTGACAATTACATTAAGTTTATGCAAAGAGTCAATATTTGCAGTGTTGACCCTTCTTTTTGAAGATCTCTGCAATTTACCCTGGCATGCTGTCAATCAACTTCTGGGCCTCATACTGACTGATGGCAGCCCATTCTTGCTTAATCAATGCTTGGAGTTTGTCAAAATTTGTGGGTTGTTTTTCCACTCGCTTCTTGAGAATTGACCACAAGTTCTCAAAGGGATTGAGGTCTGGGGAGTTTCCTGGCCATGGACCCAAAATGTTTATGTGTTGATCCCTGAGCCACTTAGTTATCACTCTTGCCTTATGGCAAGATGCTCCATCATGCTGGAAAAGGCATTGCTCATCATCAAACTGTTCTTGGATGGTTGAGAGAAGTTGCTCTTGGAGGATGTTTTGGTACCATTCTTTATTCCTAACTGTGTTTTTAGGCAAAATTGTGAATAAGTCCTCTCCCTTGGCTAAGAAGCAACCCCACACATGAATGGTCTCAGGATGCTATACTGTTGGCATGACACAGGATTGATGGTAGCACTCAATTTCCCTTTTGTGGACAAATGTTTTTCCAGATGCCCCAAACAATCTGAAAAGGAATTTAATCAGAGAATATGACTTTACCCCAGTCCTCAGCAGTCCAAACCCTATTTTGTAGAATATCAGTCTGTCCCTGATGGTTTCCTGGAGAGAAATGTCTTCTTTGCTGGCCTTCTTGACACCAGAACATCCTCCAAAAATATTTGCCTCACCTTCTCTCCTTAAAGTTCTTGATGATCCCATAAATGGTTGATTCAGGTGCAATCTTACTAGCAGCATTATCCTTGCCTGTGAAGCCCTTTTTTGTGCAAAGCAATGATGACTGCATGTTTCCTTGCAGCTAACCATGGTTAACAGAGGAAGTACAATGATTTCAAGAACCACCCTCCTTTTACAGCTTCCAGTCTGTTATTCTAACTCAATCAGCATGACAGAGTGATCTCCAGCCCTGTCCTCATCAACACTCTCACCTGTGTTAATGAGAGAATCATTGACCTGATGTCAGCTGGTCCTTTTGTGGCAGGACTGAAATGCAGTGGAAATGTTGTTTTTAGGATAAAGTTCAGTGTCATGGCAAAGAGGGACTTAATTGCAATTCATCTGATCACTCTTCATGACATTCTGGAATATATGCAAATTGCCATCATAAAAACTGAGGCAGCAGACTTTGTGAAAAATAACATTTGTGTAATTCTCAAAACTTTTGCCCATGACTGTATATTTGTCAATTTGTGTCTTGATTAACTTGCATATAAAGCAATAGAATGGAAGTTCAAATATCTGCTTTATTACTTATGTTTATATCATACTGTATTGCATTGTACATCTATATATGTAAACAGGAAGGGTCTAATACAGTGATGGGCAACAGGCAGCCCTAGGGCAGCATGCGGACCTCCAAACCTTCAACTGTGGCTCCTTCCTTCTTTGTCAGATTTGTTTGTTGTAGTTTGTAACACTTGTTTGAAATGCATACTAATATGTTATTACACATAGATGTCTTTTTTTGATTAAATTTATTGTTTTAACTTCTCACTGAGACCCAGGGTAATTTGCAGCCCGTTTGAAAGTTAGAGGGTCGTACCATGAGCCACCAAAGTTTATCAGGTTGCCCATCATTGGTCTAATGATTGACAAGTGAATGGCGTGGCCATAGGATGGGGTAGAGTTTAGTACTTGATGAACGCTGAATTGCAGATAAGGCAATACACATAAAAGAGAAATATAATACAGTTATGGGAATGAATTTGGCTGAATTTACCTGGACAATCACTTTAATAAAAAAAAATGGCCTTGTCAAAATATGTGTTAAAATACGAATTGTTCCAGATACTTACACTTTTTAAGAAAATATCCAGATAATGGTCCATTCCGTTCCTCTGGCTTACTCCACTTAATAGAAATTGTTGTATTGCCTGGGTTACAAGTCACATTTATTATGTTTCCTGGTTCTATAGACAAATGAGGGAAAAAACATATTATGTTTTAAACCAATAGACTTTTAACAAGTTAAAAACCACAAGAAGTATAATACGAAATATTCAGGAATCTATATCTGTATACCTGAAATGTTGGAATTGAAATAATGCTGAATGCAAACAAAAGGGATGCACACACACACACACACACACACACACACACACACACACAACGCAAAAATGCATATACACACACGCACACAGAGTGCAGTAATACAAAGATAAACACACAGTGCTGTAATACAAGAATATATACAAAAAGAGCCATAATACACAAATATACACTCAGGACCTGAGTCATTAAGGAGAGTAAAGCATAAAATATGAGTAACTTTGCACCTAGGAAAAACCATGTCGCTTTGGAGGGGGAGGTAATTTCAAAATGTGGGGACAGATTTATAGTTGGGGAAGGGCAAGTCCTAGATCAAATTAAAATGTTAGTGTAAAACTAAAGCTACCAAGTATTTGTGTGCTAGATGAAAAAACAGCCAGTATTTAACTTATATGCAAAATAATAAACTAATTTGCACCCCCTGTATTGTAACATGGTTTGTCCTGGAGAACATTTACTCATTTTGTTTGCCCTCAAAGAGCAGTAATACCATACTTGCCTACTCTCCCGGAATTTCCTGGTGGCTCCCGAGTTTCGGGGAGTCCTCCTGGACTCCCAGAAGAGTGGGCAAGCCTCCCGGACCCTGTACAATACCGAAATTCACGCCATTGAACAGCGGGTGGTGGGGCTTAATCACTTAATTTAGCCACGCCCCTGCTATTCACTACCTTGAATTTCTGAATTTTATAGTAGGGGTGGGGCTATAGTGACGTAATACCCTCTGTCACATGATCTGTACTCTGGGATCTCCCGGAGTACAGATTTTAAAAATAGGCAAGTATGAGTAATATAAATAAATACACACAGTGTAGTAATACACAGATATACACATAAAGGGACTGATTTAGAGTAAGCCTCATTTTTGTGGGACAAATGTAGGGGTAAACCTACAACAGCAAAATTGTGGCCTTAAAGGTCTATTTTGAGTTGCACATTTATTAAGGTATGTACAACTTAAAATACTGTTTATAGATGCAGCCACATCAAGATACAGATTTTGATGAGGCCTCATTAATATGAGACAGTCATCACAACTTGATTTTGCATTATAAAAAAAGAAGACATAAATAAATGTAAAAAACATGCACTGCCTCCTTAAAGTGGTCCACAAGTGGGGGGCTCTCCTGAAAAAGCGGAAACCAGCAACAGGCTATGCAAAACACTATAATAGGGGTCACGCTATAATAGGGAGACCCGCGACATGGGGTCGCCCTATTCTGTGAAAATAATGAAGTGGTCAAACATCATTAGAACACCACACATATTCCCCAGTAACAATCTTTTCCATAGTACAGAACACCCATAACTTATACTGTGTTACCCATTCTCTATTGTAAAACTCCTACACAAATCACTAATCATCAAACATTACGTAAAGATTTCCTGTCTACAGTTATAGACTTACACTGTGTACACATTCTCTATTTTAAAACCCCCAATGCTTGATGTGGGCCGGTATGAGATGGTATGACATACTGGCACTTCTTAATTTGTTACAAGAATTGTATGCATGTCCTCTGATAGAGCAGCTACCGTTAAACCAGCAGGAGAAACGGCTAGTTCAGTATTGAGACCAGAATACTGATCTATTTATTAGTCACTTGGGATAGTACTTTGCTTGAATCAGAGAAACATTATAGGAATGCATAACAGCACATCATGAGGTCTCAATTTACCATTTAGTGTAAGGGACTGCTCGTAGTACATACCATCTGACTGAGGTAGCAGTGATCAGTTAGACAGCAGCAGACACAAGTGACAAGTTCAAATTCTACATTTTATAACAGTTATAAAAGTATTCGATTTGGTGGTCCCAGTCCGGGACCTACTGCTTAGCAGCTGATTATTGAGATACAATTTACCAATGATCGGAATTACCAGTCAAACATCTGTAAAGCAGTGAACGTAAATCTACTTGGGTGGACCTATAATTATATAGTTTGTTACAAGTTTGGACTATTTAATTCTATATATGATTTCATTTTTACACTTAACATCCATGACAGCTATCAATTATCAGATTTATGGTGCCCCATTGAGATACTGAGATATTATTCACAGTCATGGAAGAGTGATAGTAATTGACTATTAAACATCAGTACAGATCTGGGAAGCAGTGAATGTAAATCTGACTGTGAGGGAACAACAGTTACACAGATTTGAACAAGTATGGAGCAATCAATATAGCTCAGTATTATTCAATTACCTTAGTACATTATGCCTGACAACCAGAGACTTGATTGCAATAACAGTGATCTGTCATTCAACAGTGGGCTGAATTTGTTAAGTGTTAATTTTATATTGATAACTTTTAACAACTAGGTAACAATCTATTTTATAATGCCCTAATCATATATTGAGACAGCGATTCACCGCTGTTGAGTAAGAGGAATCATTTATTAAAAATGTTGTTAGATTTAGGAAAAAGTGAAGATTTACCTGTTGCAAATACAAGTTTTATAATTTGTAACTGAATTAATACAGTTAAGGACTGTTTTATAACTTTTACCTGTTATACTAGCCTCTGGTTATTAAATTTTATTTTTGAGATGTTTTAGTGTGTTGCATATACTATTTTAGCTGAATATTAGCAGTGATCAATTACAGCCCAGTTAGTCATAGATAACCTCTTTCAATTTAACTCCACAGTGATATTTGATAATAATATTAGCTGCAAGACATGAAAATTCTGACTGAAATATCTGTTTATTAGATTTCATTATATTATAATAGTCTGGAGCTAATTTTGTCTTGCAACAAAGGGTTGATGTGTCTGATATTTCTATATTAAGAAGGTCTATATTTTGGTGTTATTTTAATTCACAGTATTCTTTAGTTTGTACACATTCTTGCTTATGTTTTTATTAAGTTGCTGCTCTGTTTCAAGTTGCATGATTATTTTAATATGGTTTAATAAAGGTTATTAAGTTTTATGATGCTCTGGTATCACCAGTGCACCATTTAGTCTGAGGCAGACGTGTGTTTTCTACACTAAGGACTAGATTTACTAAGCTGCGGGTTTGAAAAAGTGGGGATGTTGCCTATAGCAACCAACCAGATTCTAGCTGTCATTTTGTAGAAGGTTCTAAATAAATGAAAGATAGAATCTGATTGGTTGCCATAGGCAACAACCCCACTTTTTCAAACCCGCAGCTTAGTAAATGTAGCCCCAAGTGTTTTTTCTCACAAAGTGATTAGAAAATACAGTTAAACAAGACAGTTAAACAAAGATTGAACAACATTTGAAGACATCTAGAAATAATCTAAATCTGCTGCAGCTTTATTCTGCTACTTCTGATTGCACAGGACATTACAACTAGATAATACTTTTTTATTCCTTCTAAATGCCAATGTTTAACAAATTATTTTTCTAGCTTTTCTTTCATGGCATTATCTTTAGAACTATTTCACCCTTCACCCTTCCTACAACACACACCTCTGTCCACATTGCCCCTTCATTACTCCACTCACCTCTAGTGAACACTCATGAATTGTTGTACTATTTAAATTCAATAGTTATAACAGCCTCACCCTGTCGCCAGAAACTAAAAGGAGGCACATCTTACAATCATCTTTCCTATCTTTCTTCCTCCCTGCTTCTATTAGCTGGTGATATATCACCTAATCCAGGTCCCCCACATTTCTCCCACACACATATATCTGAAAGCCACCAAAATCCAGCAAACCTCAAACGCATCACCTGTCTCCCCTCTCTTCCAAAGTCCTTTAAATGTGCCCTTTGGAATGCACACTCTGTTTGTAACAAACTTACCTCCATACATGACCCCTTCCTCTCAAACAACCTCAACCATATCGCAATAACAGAAACATGGCTCACGCAATCAGACACTACTTCCCCTGTAGCCCTTTCACATGGTGGCCTCCATCTCACCCATACCCCCAGACCTGAAGGCAGACAAGGAGGTGGGGTTGGACTACTTCTCTCCCCACAGTGCACATTCACAGTTCTACCAAATGTCCCATCACTCACGTTCACATCTTTTGAAGTACATACTGTTAGGGTTTTTAGTCCATTCTCTATGCGTATCCCTGTGATCTATTGCCCCCTGGACCGCATCAACAATTTCTTGAACATCTCTCTGCATGGCTCCCTCACTTCCACTACCTATCTTCTGATCAAGTGATCCTTGATCAAGTGGCTCCAGCGACTCTTCAAACTCCGCGTAGAATTCATTGTCAACTGTAGCACACTAAAGTAACACGAAATCTACAAAAATGTTCTCGTCATATACTGCTATCTACCACTCCTATCAAAATTCCTTGGACACTGCTAAACAAGCATAATTCTAATCTCTCAATCTCTCATCTATGCTCAGGCTTCTAACCCCAAATGCCTTTTTACCGGATTTAAATCTCTTCTCAATCGTCCCGCCACAAACCCTCCGACTACCATCAGTGCCCAGGATCTTGCTTCCTATTTCAAGGACAAGATTGATAAGATCAGACTTGACTTGGTGTCATCTTCCTTGACTAGAAATCAGCTTAATTCCTTCCCAGCATCCTCTGACACCTTCTCTTCATTTCTCCCACAAATGAAGAGGAAGTTTCTACTCTATTCTTATCTTCCTACTCTACCTCATGTCCTCTTGATCCCATACCCTCACAAAATGGTAGGTCCTTGTCTCGTGTGTTGATTCCACCTCTAACTAAAATATGTAATCTATTTCTCTGGACTGGTAATTTTTCCATAACTATTCAAGCGCGCAGTGGTTACTTCTATTCTAAATAAACAAAATTGTGACCTAAACTCTCTCTCAAATTACCGCCCCATCTCTCAGCTCCCATGCCCCTCCAAACTTCTTGAGATAATTGCCTACACTCACCTCACAGGTGTCCCTTCTGCAAACAACCTATTAGATCCTCTTCAATCAGGCTTTCGCTCTCAACACTCCACAGAGACTGCGCTGACCAAGGTTGTCTGATCTGATCACAGCTAAAACTAAAGGTGATTACTCTCTTCTAATTCTCCTGGATCTCTCTGCTGCATTCAACGTTGTTGACCACTCTCTCCTCATACAGAAGCTACAATCCCTCGGTCCTCAAAACATTGTCCAATCCTGGTTCTCATCCTACCTATCTATTCGCTATTTCAGTGATATTTTCTCTTGAACAACCTCCACTCCACTTCCTTTATCAGTTGGAGTACCACAAGGCTGAGTCCTAAGTACTCTACTATTCTCTAGCTACACCACTTCTCTTGAAAAACCAATAAGCTCCTTTGTATTTCAGTATCATTTCTATGTGGATGATACACAAATTTATCTATCCTCTCCTGATGTCTCGCCATCTGCGTTGTCTCGCGTTACTGACTGTCTTTCTGCCATTTCATCTTGAATGTCCTCTCACCAACTCATACTCAATCTTTCAAAAAAGAGAATTAATAATATTCCCATCTAACAATAGAAGCTTCCTGCCTGACATTTTTATTTCTGTTGACAACATGGTGTCACACTTTTACACAAGGAATATCACTGACTGGTATTAGCACTGCTAACCTGAGAGGCGCGGAGTTTAACACACCACTGGTGTTCACCAGGGACCCCCGCAAGGAGGTTTGGGCTTTGCTGCGTGCGATGTGCAGGTCGCGGTTCTCCCAGGAAGTCACCAGTGCAGCGATTAGAGGGTAGTCAGACAGGCTGTGTCAAAACCAAGGAAGCGAGGTACCACGGAGAGAAGGCAAGAGTAGTCAGGAACAGTCCAAAGGTCAATACCAGTGCGGGCAGCGAAGTACAAGGGATATCCGGAGGAGAGGTCAAACAAGCCAAGGAGTCAAATACACAGGAGGTCAGGAACAGGAATATAAACTAAATGCTGGAGCTGGTTAGAACCAATACTCTGGCACTAGACATGTGTCAGAGGCCTTTTTTAAGTACTCTAAGGTGCCTCCTGATAGGGTAAGGGAGATTTAGGCAGTTAAGACATGCTGGCTGCAGACAGGTGAGTAGATATAGAGTTCTGCTGCTAGGCAACAGGACGAGGATTGCGGAGAGAAGGTGTCCATCTGCGGCGCCTGTGGAGAGCGCGGAGACGGCACCTGACAGTATCCTCCCCTTCTTTCTTACGGGTGGTGCAGGAATCCCGCAGAAATCTTGCCAACAGACGTGGAGCATGAATATCCTCTTCATAGACCCAAGATCTGTCCTCTGAGCCGCAGCCCTTCCAATGGATGAGAAATTGACGTTTTCCTCTAGAGATTCCAGAATGCGTTCTACCAGAAATTCTTCACCACGAATGGTCTTGACAGGAGGAGGTGGAGAGGATTTACTGGAAAATTCGTTGAGAATGAGTGGTTTCAGCAGAGAAATATGGAATGTATTATGAATCCGAAGGGAAGCTGGTAGTTGAAGTCTGTAAGTGACTGGATTAATCACAGAGGAGATGGGAAAAGGCCCTATATAGCATGGAGCCAGTTTCATAGTGGGAACCTTGAGTCTAAGGTTACGGGTAGCTAACCACACTTTATCTCCTACCCGAAGTCTTGGAAGGTTTCTTCTGTGACAATCAGAAAAGTGTTTGTACCGATTTGAAGACAGTAGTAACCTGGAACAAACTTGGGCCCAGATTTGGGAGAAATTGCAGACCAAGTCTTGTGCGGCAGGTACAAAGGAATCAGATAGATCGGAGAAGGTGGGGAGAAAAGGATGTCTCCCGTAGATGGTAAAAAATGGAGAGTTACCTGTAGACTCGTGTTGGTGGTTATTATTAGTAAACTCTGCCCAAGGTAAAAGTTCACTACAGGAAGATTGTTGGTTCGAACAGTAACACCTTAGAAATGCTTCCAGGTCTTGATTGGTCTGTTCCGTTTGCCCATTCGTTTGCGGGTGGTACCCAGAGGAGAATTTTAGACTAATACCCAGCTGTTTGCAAAAGGACCTCCAGAATCGGGAGACAAATTGGACTCCTCTATCAGAAATGATGTCCCTCGGGCAGCCATGAAGGCGGAAGATCTCTTGAATGAACAGGTGGACCAACTGGGAAGCAGAGGGAAGTCCCTTGAGGGGAACGAAGTGGGCTAGTTTAGAAAAGCGGTCCACCACTATCCAGATGGTGTTAAAGCCATGGCTGGCAGGAAGATCTGTATTGAAGTCCATGCTAATACTGAGCCATGGAAGATCTGGAATGGGCAGTGGGTGGAGAAGGCCAGCAGGGGATCTCCTAGGCGTCTTGTGTTGGGCGCAGACCTCGCAAGAGCGGATGTATTTCTGGACGTCCGAGGATAACAAAGGCCACCAGTATAAGCGGAATAGGAGAGCAACTGTCTTCTTAACTCCAGCATGACCAGCGAATTTGGCGTTGTGGGCCCATCTCAAGAGTTTAATGCGCAGATGTTCTTGCAAAAAGGAACGACCAGGAGGAGGGGTCTTGAAAGAGGAGTTGGTCAAGGTTAGAATTGTAGAGGGGTTGAGGATAGGTTTGACAACCATGGATGACGAGACATCAGAGAAATCAAAAGATCGGGATAATGCGTCAGCACGCAAATTCTTGGTACCGGGCCAGAAAGTTAGTATCAGCTGGAATCTTTAAAAAAATAGCGACCAACGGGCCTGTCGAGGGTTCAGACATTGTGCAGACTGTAAGTAGGTGAGATTTTTATGATCAAGCGTGCCCCCTCCAACAGATAACGCCATTCCTCCAGGGCGGTCTTGATGGCGAGAAGTTCCTTATCTCCAATCCCGTAGTTGGCTTCACTGGCCGAAAATCTTTTGGAGAAAAAACCACAAGGAACAGGAAAGCCTTCAGAATTCTTTTGGGACAGTACTGCTCCAATCCCAACGGAGGATGTGTCCACCTCTAAGAAAAAATACTTATTTTGATCGGGTTGAGATAAGATGGGTGCAGACAAGAAGGCCTCCTTGATTGCTAGAAATGCTCGTACAGCATCTGGGGGCCAAGACTTGGATTGGCCGCCTTTCCGAGTGAGAAGAGTAATAGGGGAAATTAACGTAGAAAACCGCTTAATGAATTGGCGATAATAATTTGTGAAGCCAATAAAGCGCTGGGTAGCCTTGAGCCCAGAAGGTTGAGGCCAGTTATGAATAGCCTCCAATTTGCTTGGATCCATCCGAAGACCGGAGCCTGATACAATATATCCTAGGAAGCATACTTGAGAGCAATTGAATAGACATTTCTCGAGCTTGCAGAACAGGAGATTAGCATGTAAACGGGAAAACACCTCTTTGACATGCATGAGATGAGTAGACAGATCTTGTGAAAAGATTAGGATATCACCCAAATAAACAACCACTGATTGGTAGAGTAAATCCCTAAATATTTCGTTCACAAAGTCCTGAAAGACAGCTGGGGCGTTACTGAGCCCAAACGACATCACCAGGTATTCATAGTGATCGTCTCTGGTATTAAATGCGGTTTTCCACTCGTCTCCTCTGCGAATTCCTGAGGTCCAACTTAGTAAAGATCCGTGCCCCTTGAATACGGTCAAAGAGCTCAGAGATTAAAAGAAGGGGGTAGCGATTTTTAATCGTGATGGCATTTAGACTCCTGTAATCGATACACGGTCTGAGAGAGCCGTCCTTCTTCTTTACAAAAAAGAAGCCTGCACCTGCTGGAGAAGATGATTTCCTAATGAATCCCTTCATGAGGTTCTCAGCCGTAGCCCAGGCCCACCAAGGAAGAGGTACAGAGACAGGCCAGCTTTGGTTTAGATAGGAAAACGGATCTCAGACATCTTTTATTGCAGGATGAACCCCAGCGGATAACTTTAGCTCACTGCCAGTCGAATTGTGGAGAATGAAGCTTCAGCCAGGGTAGACCCAAGATGATAGGGTTAATGGATTGGGTAGTACAAGGAAACTTATAGTCTCGGAGTGAAGTGCTCCTATCTCCATCCGGAGAGGAGAAGTAGAGAGAGAGATTGAGCCATTGGAGACTCTATTTTCGTCCACCGCAGTGAGCATCAAATGTTGAGACAAGAGTATAGTATCCAGAGTTCGGTCACTAGTTTGGAAGAGATGAAGTTCCCTGCATACCCCGAGTCCACAAAGGATCAAGAACTCTGACTCCTTCCGAAGGTAGGGAGAAAGGGACTGGGGTCCTAGGTTGACCTTCCTACTATCACCTAGGAGGTGGCGTTTCCTGGCCTCTTGGGACAAATGGAGAGAAGATGTCCTGGTTCACTGCAATACAGGCAGAGGCGGTTTTTCATACGTCTCTCACGTTCCTCTGGGGACAGACGAGAATGGCCGATCTGCATAGGCTCCTCTGCAGGTGGAGTAGGAGGAATAAAGTTAGGTGCCAAACGAGGAAACGGCCGGCGAGTGCGGTCCCATTCGAGAGCTCGTTCCCTGTGGCGGATGTCCACTTTAACACACAGGGATATGAGGTCATCCAGATTGGAAGGAAGATCACGAGAAGCTAAATCATCCTTGATGCACTCAATTAAGGCCCTGCCAGAAGGTAGCGATGAGAGCTTCGTCGTTCCATCGGAGTTCGGCTGCAAGGGTCCGAAATTGTACCGCATATTGTCCTGCTGTAAGAGAGCCTTGGCGTAATCCTAGGAGGCCAGAGGCGGCTGAAGAGATTCTTCCGGGTTCATCAAATACCTTGCGGAATCTTTCAATGAAGAACACAGAATTTTGTAGTATGGGGTCCTCTTGTTCCCAGAGAGGGGAAGCCCAGGCCAATGCTTGCCCCGAGAGAAGTGAAATTAAATAGGCCACTTTTGCTCTTTCTGACGAGAAATTCTCTGGAGCCAACTCGAATTGAATCGAACACTGGTTGAGGAAGCCACGGCATTTCAACGGATCGCCATCATATTTCTCGGGAGGAGGAAGACGGAGGCCTCTGACGGTAGTACCCCTAGCGGGGATGGTAGGATCTGATGCAGCAGAGGAAGTGGCGGCCGAGGAAGTGGTAGATGGTGATGCTTGCAAGGAGTCCAGACGGGAGATGACTCCCTGAATGCATTGCAATAATTGGGTCTGGTTGAATTCTTGTCGTTCCACTCTTTGACCCAGGTGAATTAATAAGTCGCGGGCCGAAGGTTCGTCCGGTCCGCTCATGGCCAGAGTATTCTGTCACACTTTTACACAAGGAATATCACTGACTGGTATTAGCGCTACTAACCTGAGAGGCGCGGAGTCTAACACACCACATGGCACTAGACATGTGTCAGAGGCTGCTTTAAGTACTCTAAGGTGCCTCCTGATAGGGTTAGGGAGATTTAGGCGGTTAAGACATGCTGGCTGCAGACAGGTGAGTAGATACAGAGTTCTGCTGCTAGGCAACAGGACGAGGATTGCGGAGAGAAGGTGTCCGTCTGCGGCGCCTGTGGAGAGCGCGGAGACGGCACCTGACACATGGCCATAAATCCCAACCCGCAAGCTCGCTGCCTAGGTGTAATCCTTGACTCGCAACTATCCTTTGTTCCCAACATCAACTCTATATTTACATCATGCTGCATAAGTCTAAAAAACATTTCCAGAATACGCACAAATCTCACGCAAGAAACTGCAAAAACTTTAATTCATGCACTCATCATCTCCAGCATTGATTATTATAATTCCCTCCTTATTGGTCTACCCAAAATCAGACTCGAGCGCCTATTTTGCACGCAGTGGCTAGCTGGATTTTCCTTGCAAATCTTTTTTTGTCTGCTGAGTCACTCTGTCAGTCTCTACATTGGTGTCCTGTTTTTCAAAGAATACAATATAAAATTCTACTACTAACATACAGGGTGGGGCATAAAGATCTCCCATATTTCGAGAGGGCACTGTGTGAACTGTAGTGGGCGTAAAGTGGTGGGTTAGATTTAATTTGGTAGGTTAGGCTCTGCCGTTTTTCATACCCATCATGAATTGGACCAGTGAACATCGGGGCTTTGTTGTTTAAGCCTATTATGAGAACAACCGTTCAGTGATAACAACGCAGAGAGCATTCTGTACACGCTTTGCGCTAGGTCGAAATGCATCTGTTCCAGATCGGAAAACGATTCTGCTATGAATTTCTAATCTTTGGGCAACTGGATCCACACTGAAAAGAAGTTCCCCTGGAAGACCTAGGACCGTTAGAATGCCAGAAAATGTGGAAGCAATGAGAGCATCCATTCAGCATTCACAAGTCGTTCCACTCATAAGCATACCATGGCACTGGGGATATCAAGTCTGAGTTTGAGAAGAATTTTACATGCTGATTTAAAATTGCACCCTTACAAAATGATGTTGGTACAAGAATTAAGAGAGGAAGAGTATGCCAATTCTTGAACAGGTTTCAGCTGCAGCCATTCTTCTGAGGAGCGATGAGGCTTACTTCCATTCAGTTGAGTTGTAAACATGTGACTTTTTCCTTTGGGGATACCTGAATGAAAAGTTTTTCAAACATCGTCCTCGATCTTATGACGATTTGAAGGAAAGGATTAGACAGGAAATCAAAGCCATTCCACCTGATATGACCCGGGGAGTGATGGAGAAATTTTGAGAATGTCTTCAGCAATATATAGCCAACGACGGCCATTTGTCTGATATGATTTTTAAAACCCATTAAAACAAAACAGTTTTTTATGTTCTTTTCAGAAATAAATACAATATTTCCCTAAATAGTTTAGTTCATTTTTATACCCTTTCAAAAAGTGGGAGATCTTTATGCCCCACCCTGTACAAGGCCATCAACAAAATTGCATCAACATACATCTCTTCCTTAAAGCCCTTCACTCCCCCACCCATTGACCTCCTCCCAGTCTCCCCCTACCCCCCTCCCTCTCCTGTCCCCCTCCTACTTCCCACCTTTTCATTCTCCTCTCCCCCCCTCTCCGTCTCTGCCTCCGCTCTCCCCATTCGCTCCTCCTACCATTGTGTCTCTGTCCGTCCTACCCTCCCCTTAGATTGTACGCTCCTCCGAGCAGGGCCTCCTCTCCTTCTGTTCTCCACCACCTTAACACTGCTCTCCAGCTCCTTGTCTCCTCCGTGAGGTCCTCCGGCCCCTGTCTCTACCCCGCTGGGGGCTCTCACCTCTAATCTAGCTGTTCATTGAGCTTCTGAGTTACTGTGCTTTCTGTTAACTGTACTGTGCTGTCTCACCCTGTATCGTGTTTCTGTCTGTCCCTGTACGGCGCTACGGATACCTAGTGGCGCCCTATAAATAAAAATTAATAATAATAATAATAATAATAATAATCTCCTCACTTGTCTCAAAATATCTCCCAACTCGACACCTTCATTCTTCACAAGATCTGCATCTCTCTTCCTCTCTCATCACTTCCTCCCATTCTCGGTTACAGGACTTTTTTCGGGCTGCACCCACCACTGGACTTTCCTCTACTTTTCAAACCTTCAAGCGTTTGCTGAAAACCCACCTTTTCAGAGAAGCTTATAATATTCATCTACCACCGTAATTTTCCTAGGTTACCCTATTACCACCCTCTACACAGCTAACACAAGACAACAACCCTCTAACCAACATAGTTGTGTGACTGAGCATACATCCCACTAAATACTTTGTAACCTTTGCATTCTAGCTGGACAAATATTCAATATATTGTAGCACTTACACTTGTGTATCTAACCCCTGTCCCATAGATTGTAAGCTTGTGAGCAGGGCCCTCTTACCTCTCTGTAAGTATGTGTATTACCCAGTATTGTTTTATTACTATTTGTTCCCAATTGTAAACTGCTACGGAATTTGCTGGCGCTATATAAATAAATAATGATGATGATGATGGTATATTAGCAACCAGTCTTTGTTTCCTCTTTTTTGTGATGGTTACCATCTACTGCTTCTCCTCCTACCTATCAATCTACAATGAGCAGGGAGAACATTATTAAAAATTACAGAAATAATTATTTTCCTTTAATTGAATATACTGCTACTTGGAAAATATACATGTGTGAGGTCTTAAATACTTATGTTGCAGAGCCACTAACATGATTATATTGGGTTTATTCATTTAAAAGGTTAATGCTTACAACACACATAAAAATATGAATACAATCACATGTAATTATTACCTGTACCTCTGGCACACAGATAGCTGGACACAAGGGAGAGGTGAAAAAAACACAGAGGAGATATGGAAAGTTGAAGGGACACAGGAGACATGAAGGAAAATGTGAAAACACAAAGGAAATAAGAGATAGTAATAGAAACACGGGACACATAAGGAAAAGGTGAAGTACGCAAAGGAACACTGGAGAGGTAACTGGGCACAGGAGAGATGGAAGACACAGGGAGAATGGCTTGCATCATTTAATATGTTTTGTATAATAATAATATATAGTGTTCAAAAGCATCTAAAATTATTTTAAAATAAAAAAAACCTTCTGGCAACCTAGCACTCAGCCCGCATTCATTTTAAATTTTCATACCAGCACTTCTAAATTTCCATTTCGACAACTGAAAACCCCTATACTAACACCAAACATTAGATAAAGATTGCCTCTCTACAGTTATACACTTCAACAAAATAGTACAAGTGAAACCTTATACTATGTCCCAGCTCTTTACACTCAAACACTATATTTACAAATGGTACTATACACCACCCATTATCATATGTCAAAAATTGTCATTATATATACACTTATGCATACACACACACACACACACCTCCTACCTAGTCACTGTCCAATTCTCTTCCTAGGAGATAGCGTCTGAGAGCCTCCGTGGCCCATTCGGTCGCTAAGCATTCCTGTTCCACCGTGATGCATCTCTTCTCTCTCACCACAAGATTGTAGCTGAGATAGAGGATGGGTTTCCTTGTCCCATCAAACCACTGCAAGAGCACAGCACCCAAAACCACTCCACGTGCATCTGTGTGGAGATACAATCTCCTGCTGAAGTCCGGAGCTACTCGAAGATCTTGCCAGGTAGACTCCACTCTTTCAGACTAGATTTTGACTATATCGCTCTCAGCTTTGGCAGATGGCATTAGAGGGATCTGCAAGTAATCTTTGGTCAGATCTAAGTTGGTAAGGTACTAACTGTTGGCCAAAGTCTCCACTAGCTCATCAATTCTGGGCATCGGGTAGGTGTAGAAAAGGGAAACTTTATTTAATCTTCTAAAATCATAACAGAAACGAATATTCAGATTCGGCTTGGCTACTAACATAATAGGGCTATTCCAATAGCTATTGGATTCCTTGATGAATCGAGGTCCAACATCTTTTTAAATTCCTGTGTCACAGCTATATGTCTAGCTTCAGGAATGTGGTATGGTCTTACTCTCACTCCCAACCCTGGAGGTGTAACTACATTGTGTTCTATAAGATTGGTACGTTCAGGTACCTCAAAAAGCACATCTAGGTTCCTCTGAACCATTTCTTTGGTCTGACGTATCCAGTCCAACGACTGATCGATCCTTATGGGAACTTTGATTTCCTTCACCACTGCGTTTATTAATGCGGCTTGTGGCTCCTCCCTTTCATGCCATTGTTTCAACAAGTTGACATAAGCCTGGACTGGTTTCCTTCTGCCTTCCTGTTAGACTTAATAAATGACAGGCCCCATAGCCTTGTCTGCCAATGAGTGAATAATTTATTCTCCTTTGTGGCTACCAGTACAAATACTTTGTCAGCCAGTCGGAAAGTCCTAATCACAGCCAATGTATCAATTTATCATAGTTCCCTTTTTGTCTTGCTTGTGCCTCATGCATATGCTGCTGTACCAACAGGGTGATCTTCCCCAACCTGTCATACAATTGGGACACAAACTGGATCATATTGGGTTCTTTAAGACCCTGTTGCTCTCAGCCCTCCTTGAGACCATCCAAAATGCACCTTGGCTGTCTGCCATACAATAATTTCAAGGGGCTAAACCCTGTGGATGCTTGTGACACCTCTCACTGTAAACATTAAATAGGGTAACACATCCCGTCCTGTTTTTCCTGCTCTACCGCATTTCCCACCATATGCTTAAGGGTTCTGTTATCACATTTCACAAACCTGTCAGTCTTTGTGTGGTATACAAAGTTTCTAATTTGAACAACCAGTACAGTTCTTTCATTAGACAGAAATGAAAGGGGGTACCCCAATCATTCAAGAATTATTTGGGGATACCTAATCGGGTGAAGTACAAAAGGAGTTTTTTGCTATCATACTGTATTTTATATCATGCAAAGGTATAGCTTCAGAATACCTGGTGGCGTAATCCACTATGATCAGGCTGATTTTTCCAATGGACCTACCAAATCCATACCAATTTGCTCAAATGGGGTCTGTACCATGGGAATAGAACTAGTTTGGACGTGTAGTCCAGCTTCTGACATGTTCTCTGACATACCAGATATGTCCGGCAATTTTTTTTTACCACCATAGACACCCTGGCCAATAAATCTTGAGTAATATACGCTACCAGGATTTGTCCCCCACACAGCAGTGTATGTGCAGCTTGAAGTACAAGTGTTATATGCATTTGTGGCACCAACAATTACTTTATAATTATATCTTGAACTTTAGTAATTCTATAGAACAAAAAAGATATAATAGGCAATAGCTTCTGCAGGCCTGTTGACCTTCTCTACACTATTTACCTCATTGACATTTTTATAGACATTCACAAAGGTAGCATCTACAATGATAATACACATGAGATGCCGTGAAGGAAGAAGGGTTTGAAATTCGGAATTGGTAGCAGCTAGTGAACATAGATACCAGAACAGTCAACATAGCATTGGCAACAAAGAAAGCACAAAAGCAGGTTTTTTTAGGTTAATTTCACTTGTTTCATACAGTTTATTAGTTTTTCAATGGTACTTGATGATGCTTGCATGGTTTTTTTTAATGGTGACAGGTTATTATTTAACTTGCATACACAGCACAGCAAACCAGTGATTGGCCATAAAGTGTTAACATTTCCCATTATTCTCAACTGCTATGATTACATTTAGTAGTGACTTAGTTTTCCAGGATCAACCTAGATTTTGCCACAGAAGAGATGTAGTTTGCAATTTTCTTAGCATTCAGACTCCTAATGCAGCCAAATTAAAGGACCACTATGCCTAATATACAAGTTGGTTATATCATATAGATACAACACTAATAACATTCACAATATTTAAAAAATGCACAGACTTACCAAAATGGACTATAGTTGAGATAAAAATGTGGTCATTGGGAAGATATTTCCATTCACACAAATTCCCTTTATTAGTCCCATTGAATGATAATGCATTATTGGGCCAATGTATTATTGAAAGCCTTATACTTGGCTGCCTCTGCAATACTGGCACAGAGCTGTAAAGGTTAACTTACTGTTTTACTGGGCCAGTCTTTTTAGAAGTGTGCATGTGTGAGCAAGATTGCTGTCTCACCCACTAATAGCCCAAATATGGGCTTCCATTTCACTAATGAAAAAAACAAAAATAAATAAACTTTGAAAATAGATTTTATTTTTAAAATATTACAGAATGTAAAAAAAAATGCTTTATTCACAGAATTAAGCCTTTTTAAATGATTGATCTGTTAACCATAGATGCCTACTCTCCCGGAATGTTCGGGGGACTCCCAAATTTTTGGGACTTCTCCTGTATCCGGACCACTTTGTTAGTGAAGTGAGTGGGGCTTAGCGATGTGAATCGCGTCATCATTGCCCCACCCCTACTTTAATAGGCTAAAAATGATGATGTTTCACTGAGGGGGCAGGGCTTAATGATGTAATTCGTGTGGCCACACCACCAGGACACGGCAGTGAGATCTCCCCTCCCTGCAGAGGCGGAACTAGTGAGCTGTGGGCCCCGTTGCAGGGAAGCGGGGAAGAGGGATCTGGGGCCCACAGCTCACTAGTTCCCCGTACAGCGGGCCCCATTATCTCCATGGGCCCTGGTGCACCGCACCTGCTGCACCAATGGTAGTTCCGCCACTTCCTCCCGGAAAATGCAATAACCAAACAGCTATTGCTGCAGTTCATGTACAAAACAAAGCAAGCACATAGGGAAACCTTCTCTGACAGTGTTAATATTAGTAAGGCAACCCTTTTCATATATAGTAATGTGAAAATAAGCCTTATTGCTGCAAAAACACAATTTCTCCAGTGATTTTGGGCTTTTTGCCTGTTGATAAACATGCCTCTCAGTCTTCTTTCACCAAAAAAAAAAAAAAAGTTGATGATAATACTTAGAATAATAGATTTTACGCACCTAGCCAGAAAAATAATCACAAATATCTGAAGTTCTGTCAAAATATGCAATTTACATATTTATGTGATGTTATAAGAAGCTATTTTTGTACAATGTAGTTTGTGTTCTAGGTCTAACTCTCCTTTAGCAGCATTTGAGAATATGTTTCTGTAGTAGTTTTACTGCATTTATGTAAAAGACTTGGTTGGTTTTCATGTTTCTGATTACTCATATGTTTTCAAAATTGCAAAATGCTAAAATACACTGTAAAATAAATAATAATAATGATTCACGGGCATCAATTAATGTAGCTCAGTACAAGTTAGGTTAGATTGACAGAACTTATTTTTATATAACAATGTAATCAAAGTATCTACCCATTCCTGAATTACAGAAGAAGAAAATAACACCCATACGCTGATCAACACCTTATTAGCCTATAATTATCTTCTCTAAATCCTCTCTATGTCATCTTTAAACTTACCCTACACACCACCACAACCTAGTTCAGAAAATGTAGCATGCTTTCTGTCAAACAGCACCTTTCCATTAGTCCTTCATTGGTACCATTACTCCACCTCACACACTCAATTTCTGAATTAACTATTAATCACTGATGCAAAAAATAATGTAGTGCAAACTTGTATTAATAATATTATATTTACTTCCAATCCTGGTCCGTATATATTCATTTTGTGTGTCAATAAGGTTGCCATGATACCATAAACTTGAAGAACAGTTGTAGTTTGTATAAGGCTTCAAATCCTCCACGCTTTCATTTCCAGATTTTCTCTCCCCAGCTGAAAATTATGACAAGTTAACATTTAATAGATCCAAAATAACATTTACTTGTATAATCCTATACTTATGAAAACCATGGGCTTAATACAGTACAAGTTTATTGTCTAGTCTAGTTTTCATTGTCTAATTGTGTGCTATTCTAAGCACACAGTAGCGGACCAGCTCTAGGTATACAGTATTATTGTTTACTGAACAATGTTATATTAGTGTGACCGCCTTCAATAAGGTAATTGTTGATGTGATTGATGATGTCATATGGTTTCTTCTGTAATGTCAGTGATCAGTGATGTAATAATGATTAAAATGTTCTATTTGATGTCATTTGCCAAGGGATTTTATGAACGGCATAAATCAGAAAATTCTTGCTGGTTTGCGCCCATTCTTATCCCAGTTTCTTGTATTTTTTTAGACTTTGCAGGGAAGCTTAACTGTGCTTTTAACAATGTTTTTTCCCCAATTAATTTCCTGATTTTCTTCAAGTTAAAAACATAGAGAAAGTATGACAGCATTATTTTAAATCTAATGTTTCACATTTAAACCATACTTAACATAAATAATTAGTCCCTGGATGAGAAATCTGGGTAATGCCACCCACTCATATCTCTGTGTCACAGTGAAAGGGAGTGGCTTAACCCTAATAAGTCTGGATGGGCATGATTGTATGGAGACCTACTAAATGGAATATCCATTAGTTGTCACCATATCCAGATGCTTTTAGATGCTTTTAATGGATGGCATGCACAGGAGGATTGCTTTCAGTAAACGTCATGTATGGAGAAAAAAAGTTTCCCTTTTATACCAACAGACATATCGAAAATTGTAGGGGGTCTGGTTCCTGTGGCTTATAGAGTAATTAATGAGGCCCCAAGAGGTGGCAGTTTTACAACCTCCATGTCTTAGGGATTCACAGGAGATGATGTTGTAGTAAAAACAATATGGAGTTTATATAATGATGGTTTATACACAAGCATACTGGATATTGTAGTATTCAACATAAGACAGGTGAAAACACAGGTTCTGAGGTAATGCAGTGTTGAGTCACAGTCAAATAACCTTTTAATAAATAACCCAATCTTTGAGGTAAGGTAGGACTATAAAACTATCTCTGTGGCAATGCAGGAATATAACACTCTTTGTGGCAATGCAGGAATAAAACACTTTTTTCTCCATTGCCCATATTTACAAAAAGCACCCCTCCTCTTCATACCATCTATTAAAAGCATCTAAAAAAGGTAACCTGGATAAGGTTAGCATATAATCATGTTGATATCTTTGGCTGATATATAATCATATTGGCACTCACCCGGCTTGTACACATGAGCACCTGTTGCTGATACATATATAATCATGTGGATACCTCTGGCTGATATATAATTTTGTGGACTCTGAGATATAATCATATGATAATTTTGTTAGCATATAAATATGGGTTTCTATGTTGGCTAGTTGGGCACTCTTCTGGTTGTGTATAATCATGTGGACATCTTTAATACCATTATGTGAGTACCACTTGCTGGTATGTAAGTATGTTTGTTGGCTGGTACATAGTCATGTGGGCATATATGACTGCTATAAAATTATGTTGCTACAACTTCTGGCTGATATATAATTTTACGGACATCACTGGCTAATATATAATCATGTGTCCAAATATAGCAACTACATAATAATGTATGGTGTATATAGTAATGTGTGCACCACTTTTTGTTAGTATATAATCATGCGTGTGTCTCTAGGTGGTACATAATGAGATCACATTTGCTGTGTCTTTTATATAACATAGGCACCCTTGACTGTTACATAATCATGTGGACACCTATGTTTGCTTGAATATAATCGTGTGTACCTCTGCTGATTGGTCGCAAAGGAACAGGAGATTAAAATCGGGGTCTCAACCTGCTAGCCTGCAGAGGGCCCAATTTGGATTAAATCAACTTTCTTCGGACTCTATAAAAGTAAAGGTGCTGTAAACATTAATATTCTTTTAAAATTTGTGGCATGTTTGTATGTCACTACCAACTAGACACTAATGATCATTTAACAGCTCAGGTACGTGGAGGAGGGAGGTTGTTATGTCGTTCAGGCACACGTCTCCGTACCAAGATCTTGTATATGCCTTAATCCAAGTTTACACCACCACCAGATCTAGTATAGAAATCAGTTTGCACTCTTAAAAAGCATTGTGATCTACTAGTTTCCATCATCAAATTTATTTTTTTTCATTTCATGAGCAGTCATATACAGTCATGGCCAAAAGGTTTGAGAATGACACAAATATTATTTTTCACAAAGTCTGCTGCCTCAGTTTTTATGATGGTAATTTGCATATACTCCAGAATGTCATGAAGATTGATCAGATAAATTGCAATTAATTTGAAAGTCCCTCTTTATCATGACAATGAACTTTATCCCAAAAACAACATTTCCACTGCATTTCAGTCCTGCCACAAAAGGACCAGCTGACATCAGGTCAGTGACTCTCTCGTTAACAAAGGTGAGAGTGTTGACGAGGACAAGGCTGGAGAGCACTCTGTCAACCTGGTTAAGTTAGAATAACAGATTTAAACCTTTAAAAGGAGGGTGGTGCTTGAAATTATTGTTCTTCCTCTGTTAATCATGGTTATCTGAAAGGAAACACATGCAGTCACCATTGCTTTGCACAAAAGGGGCTTCACAGGCAAGGATATTGCTGCTAGTAAGGTTGCACCTAAATCAACTATTTATCGGATCGTCAATAACTTCAAGGAGAGAGGTTCAATAGTTGTGAAGAAGGCTTCAGGGCACCCAAGAACAACAAGCAAGTATCAGGACTGTCTCCTAAAGTTGATTCAGCTGCGGGATCGGGGCACCACCAGTGCAGAGCTTGCTCAGGAATGACAGCTCACAGGTGTGAGCGCATCTGTACACATAGTGAGGCGAAGACTTTCGGAGTATAATGTGGTGTCAAGAAGGCCAGCAAAGAAGCCACTTCTCTCCAGGAAAAACATCAGTGACAGACTGATATTCTGCAAAAGGTACAGGGATTGTACTGCTGAGGACTGGGGTAAAGTCATTTTCTCTGATGAATCCTCCTTTCAGATTGTTCGGGGCATCTGGAAAAGCGCTTGTCCAGAGAAGGAAAGGTGAGCGCTACCATCAGTCCTTTGTCATGCCAACAGTAAAGCATCCTGAAGCCATTCATGTTTGGGGTCACTTCTCAGCCAAGGGAGTGGGCTCACTCACAATTTTGCCTAAGAACACAGCCATGAATAAAGAATGGTACTAAAACATCCTCCAAAAGCAACTTCTCCCAACCATCCAAGAACAGTTTGGTGATGAACAATGCCTTTTACAGCATGTAGGAGCACCGTGCCATAAGGCAAAAGTGATAACTAAGTGGCTCGGGGATCAAAACATCGAAATTTTGGCCAGGAAACTCCCCAGACCTTAATCCCATTGAGAACTTGTGGTCACTCCTCAAGAGGCGGGAGGGCAAACAAAAACTTACAAATTCTGACAAACTTCAAGTACTGATTAGGCTAGAATGGGTGGCCATCAGTCAGTATGTGGCCCAGAAGTTGATTGACAGCATACCAAGGCGAATTGCAGAGGTCTTCAAAGAGAATTGTCAACACTGTAAATATTGACTCTTTGCATAAAATTAAAGTAATTGCCAATAAAAGCCTTTGACACTTATGAAATTCTTGTAATTTTATTTCAGTATACCATAGCAACATCTGACAAAAAGGTCTAAAAACACTGAAGCAGCAAACTTTGTGAAAACCAATACTTGTGTCATTCTAAAAAAAATTGGCCATGACTGTAGTGTGTTTATTCTCCATTAGGTGGATATAGTGGGTCAGTTTCCCTGAAATATTCATCATCCAGCCGAATACTTTTTTTCACTACCAAGATCTATCACCTAATGCATGCAGCATTGTGAACTTCCTAGAACTTATATCACTCTATTGGAAGGAATATATTCACGAATATATAAGACTCATATTGTTTTCTTTTTAGTAAGTGCACTTTCAAAGGGGTTATCACCACAAACTGATCTTCATGAGACCATCTTCTATCAATATACACATTCATACGAAATTATAAATTTATTTGTGTTTATATGTAAACAGTGTCACGCTATGTTTGTGCTTGTATTATTTGTTTTTTCACATAGCTCACTGCATTGGAAATTAAAATATTATGCGATAATTCAGCACGTGTTATTGAAGAGAGAATCAGATCTTCACTTATCATATAAGTATTTTTTTCACTTATTTCATATATGTATTTAACACCATCAGCGCTTGAACATTTATTCACTTTAATTTTTGGATATCCATCATCCAGCCAAATACTTTGCTTGTGCACAAGGCCACCGTCTTTGCACACCTAACCAAACATAAGATAAGGGGCAAGGATGTCCCAAATGCATGGTATAAACACATTGAAAATGATGCAGAATATTTTGCCATAGAAAAATTTGTCCAAATGAGTTACAAACAGATGTGTGCTTTGAAAAGGGACTTTTTATATATTTGAATTTCTACAATAATTGAACATATTACTTACTTTTAAAAGAAGTGCAGGAACTGGTCACATTCAAGGTGCAATCTATTATTATATTCTTTTTAGGTTTCCACAGAAAAGTAATAGATGTGTTGTGTGTATAGAAGTCGAATTTGTAACTTTCACTCTCTGGAAAAAGTAGTTTGAAATAAGTACACTCACAGGTTGGATTATGTCTATATGAAAACCACAAATAATACATAGAATAAAATGTAAGATTTTTTTACATATATAAACTACATCTGAAAAAGACCAAATATCATAATCTAGAAGAAAAAGCACCTATACAGTATGAAATCATGGGGTTGCATTCCTACAGTGTCTTTCCTGAATTTACTTTGTGCATACCATTGGGTGCACTGAGTATGTTCAAATGCATGAAAAGTTCTGTCCGGCAGTGTTCACACTGAGCAATAGGCATAAAGGGGCTCATGTAGCATTGCATTTCCGTACTGCACATTCGCACATATGCATACTTCCTTATGCAGATGCAGTCACACCTTACACTAAGACTTCTTATGCTTGGGGAGAGGGAAGGGACAGGCAAGCATAGGCCGAGAATAGAAAGGGCTTGTTTCCTTTAGTTGTAACTCAATTAGAGGTGGATGAATCCACAGATACACCTGTCAGGAAGCGCATCTCTTGTGGGTGCTCAACCCCTGGATCAAAGGTCCAGCTACTGATTATGAGCATAGACCTTTGCAGTGTTAAGAAAATAATGAAATAAATAAATAAAAAAGTGTTCTTCCCACACCCCCACCACCACCACCAAATACAAGCAAGAGCCACTATCCTCTGGCAGCCTTACAAGTACCAGCATACCCAAGCAGTTGATGGTTGCCAGGGCTTGCTGGGTTTTGTAGTGCCACATATGAAAACACTATTTTATTTTAAACTTTTCAAAGTTATTAACCCAACATCCATCAGCCAGGGGTGTTTCTTTCCTAGAGGGAAGGCCTACAATTTTCTATGGGCTCAATTGTCCTAGGGAATTCAGCCCCATGCCAAACAGGCTGTGGTTGTGTCCCACTATGACCTGATGCTGCGGGTTTCACTTTAATAGTGTAACCAGCTCCGTCTATCATGGCCTGGTGTTAGATGCAGTTTTTGCCAAGGGGTTATCACACTGTTCATCCACCAGCCTTAGCAGTAAGCAACCCAGGCTATCAGCACTGGTGCTAAATTCACTTTTGGAGGGGACACACCTTTTTTAAATTTATTTTCTTTTTTAAATTAACATTAAAATGCCAGTCATCATCAAATTGATGATTATTCCATGAGGCCCAAAGTGCATGCAATAAAGGGGGATAATGATTATATCAAAAACAGTTATCCTGTGTGAAAATACTTATGGACCGCTATTCTTAATTTTCAGAGATTCAATCTCATCAGGCTCAGTACCAAGGGATTGGCGAATAGCAGATGTGGTGCCGTTGTTTATAAAGGGGTTGAGATCACAACCAGGGAATTATAGACCTGTAAGCCTGACATCAATAGTGGAGAAACTACTGGAAGGTATATTAAGGGATAGTATTCAGGATTACTTGGTGCGCAATAAGATTATTTGTGGGAATCAACATGGATTTGTGAGGGATAGGTCATGTCAAACTAATCTAATTAGTTTTTACAAGGAAGTTAGTGGGAACTTAGACCAGAGCAGCGGGGTAGATTTGGTCTACTTAGATTTTGCAAAAGCCTTTGATACAGTGCCATACAAGAGGTTGGTTTACAAAATAAGGGAACTGGGTCTATGAAACAACATTTGTACTTGGATCGAAAACTGGTTTGAGAATAGGGAACAGAGAGTTGTGATAAATGGAACATTTTCTAATTGGTCAAAAGTTTTAAGTGGAGTATCTCAAGGTTCTGTGCTGGGGCCACTCCTTTTTAATATATTTATTAATGACCGTGGTGATTAGAGAGTAAAGTTTCTATTTTTGCAGATGACACTAAACTCTCTAAGATAATAAAATCAGAGCAAGATGTAGTTTCTCTACAGAGGGACTTAAATAAACTGGAGGATTGGGCGGCCAAATGGAATATGAGGTTTAACACAGATAAATGTAAGGTTATGCATTTAGGGATCAAAAACATGAACGCAATCTATAAATTAAATGGAATTAATTTAGGAGTATCTATAATGGAAAAGGATTTGGGAGTGCTCGTAGACAGTAGACTTAGCAATAGTGCTCAATGTTAAGCAGCAGCTGCAAGGGCAAACAAAGTATTGGCATGCATAAAAAAGGGCATAGATACAAGGGAAGACAGTGTAATTTTGCCACTGCATAAATCGTTGGTAAGACCTCATCTTGAATATGCAGTACAGTTCTGGGCACCATTCTATAAAAAAGATAATTTGGAACTAGAAATGGTTCAGAGAAGAGCGACAAAATTGATAAAGGATATGGAGTCATTAAGGTATGAGGAAAGGTTAGCCAGTTTAAGCATGTTTACTTTAGAAAAGAGGCGTCTAAAAGGAGATATGGTTACTATGTACAAATACATTAAAGGTCAATACAGAGAACTTTCATGGGAACTTTTTACCCTAACGACTATACACAGGACACGCGGTTACCCCCTAAGGTTAGAGGAGAGGAAATTTCACAACTAGGTTCTTTACAGTAAGGGCAGTCAAGATATGGAATTCACTGCTAGAGAAAGTTGTGATGGCAGATTCAATAGAAATGTTTAAGAAAGGGTTAGACAAATTTTTAGCAGAAAAGTGTATCCAGGGATACGATCGTTAATTAAAATGAAGGATAGTAGTGGATATAGAGTAAAAATAGGACTGCATTATTGGGGCTGGGGGGATTTTCACAATTGAAACAAATTGGTGTTTGCTTACTCTGGATCAATTTCAAATATAAATGCAGAATCGTTGGAGATCCAAAATAGGTTGAACTTGATGGACTGGTGTCTTTTTTCAACCTCATCAACTATGTTACTATGTAACCTAGCAAAAAAGGGGGGTTTGAGCACCCTAAGCACAATGACATGTGGTACAGAAGGCAACATGAACAAGTACTATTAAAAGCAAGCATATAGATTGTTACTGTTGATTGTGTAAAATAAAAGAATACATAGAGTGCCAATGAAAGTTGAGAATCATTTACAAAGATCTGTATAAGAGTGCAATGGTTGAAATATTGTCAGAGAAAAAATAATGGTTGGGGGTATATTTACTAAACTGCGGGTTTGAAAAAGTGGAGATGTTGGGTATAATAACCAATCAGATTATAACTATAATTTTGTAGAAAGTACTAAATAAATGATACCCCTTGAAGTTCATATTTTTCTAATTTTTGGAAGAATATTTATAACTGCACTGTATTTAAAGCCAATTCTTTTTGTAGTGATTCTGCCATGTTAAATAATTGTGAATTTTTATAGATGATTTCAATTGAATTTATCACTGTCCTGAGCATTGTGTTTTCATGACTATAAGGAAGACTAGATTATTTTTTTCCGTTATTTAAAAAAAAATATAATAGCCTAACAAGCAACTCTCCTTGAATAATATACACTAACCTATAATATTGTGCAACTGTTTATTATAATCTGATCACTAGCACAGGTTATAGGAATTTATTTCCCTGCATAGAGAAGATTTATTTTTCTACACACTCCTTTATTGCCTGCTTCAAGTACAAGCTTATTTGCCAAATTACACATTTAGGGTTTATCCCCAGCTTCAGAGGACAGATCTACTTGTGTTTCATAAACAGAGTAAAATAACTAAAATAACTAAAACTAAACTACCATTGGGAGGGCACATGGAGAGAACCCACCAGAGTGGGAAACAAGGTGGAGAAAGAGAATCGGATTTAGGTGGAATGAGCTAAAGAGATGGTGAATGAGGAGTGAGTGAGAGGGCAGATAATGCATGTGCTGGAGAGGAGTAAGTTAGAGAAGAGACTGCACTATCTACCATTTTGAAGAGAAACAGTAAATTACTAATGTGTGCCCACTTGCCCCTCACATTGAGTATACTGTTCTGCCACAACAGGATTATTCCTCATACTTATACATATAGCGATATTTCTACTATTGCATAGCATTCTTTAAGAGTGAAATCCTGTTTTCCAGAATGTATACTTGTTGCTACCACATGTCAATGCCACCTGTTAATTTAAGGTGCAAAGAATTAACTCCAGTGTTACACCTTTTCCTACTGTTATTTGTAGAGGAAACCATTTACCCACATCGCCCACTGTTATTCTGGTATTAGGCAACAGCTTACCAGAAATTTACCTTAACAAATATTCCAAATGGTTTATCCCCTTTATCTGAAAGTGTGTGCATGTTTCTGCAAGTGGTTTTTAGGGAGTCAAAAGGTTTCCCAATCCTGCAAGGACCCACAACCTGAAGAGAGAAACTGACTTGGTGGAGAGGGGGGGGGGGGGGGGGGGGGGGGGGGGAGACACTGTATTGATAAGAGAACCCAGAAAGGACCAGACATGACTAAATGTGAAGAAAATATTTTTCAACCCCTCTTCCCCTCCAGCAGGAGGTGCATTGAGGCCCAAGAGGGGGAAGGGGTTATATCTGTAGGTTTATGAATGATTTATCAAAGGAGAGTATTTAAAAATAATTATATTATAATATTTAACAAAGGTCCTGTCATTGTTGCTAAGTAGTGCTATATTTTTGTCTCAAGTGTGCTAATATTATATCTATTAATGTTACACTTACATTTTTATAGTAGAAAATGGTATTGATGGTGGAGTAAAGAGGGCCCCTGGCACAGATTTTGCACCAGGGCCCAAAGGATGTGAACTACACCACTGGGTGACCAATTACAGAATTAGTGGTAAAGAGAGTAAACATTGTTCTAAAATCCTTGATAACAATTGACAAGCTAAAAAACAACATCCAAACTTACTCGGTGGCACATCCAAGACAAAGGGGAAATCATTCATGCAATCTTCAAATCTGCAACTGAATGTCGTTGGTGTACACAATGGGACACTGAAAGTATATCCCTTAAGTGTAAAATTGTAAAATTCTGATTTGGTAGATTCACTAACTGAGCAGTTCAGAGTTTTGTTTTCACTAGCATTTGCTATCTGTAAAGTTCCAGTCTGGTTTTCGTATTTGATAAGTATGCCACCTGTCAAGGAATAAGATGTAAAAAGATTAAAAAATAAAGCACTCACTACATGACAAACTATTGTAATATTCAAGCTAGACTGTGAGCCCTACTTGTAATATTAGCATAAATGGGTAATTTATTTATACAGACATGTTTTAATGTTAATATTGTTTATATGTTTCTCCTACTGGTGTGCATGTGTGCCTGGCCTGGCAAGAAATGTCCCAACAATTCTACAAAACAGAAATGATTCCAGTGGTCAGCTGTAATCCTTTGTAAAATGTTCTGTACTTATATTATACATACTGAAACCTAATTAAAATTTTAATTACACATACAGATGGAGTAGACTTTAAAGTATTTTATTTAGTGCACCACAACACAGATGTTGGAATGATCTACGTATGATGATGATGATGCAAATATAACATGAAGTAATATCAAGTGCAATTGCTATTGTAATAGAACATTTAATGAATTTGATAAAGGGGTGTTACAGTCTATCAGCACATAGCTGAGACCCGGGAAAGAAGCATTGTGTAAATTGCACCACAAGGCACATTTTCTATCACATAATAGGCCTCATTTAGAATTAGAAGTAAATCCAGCTAGAAGGTGTGAGTTGCGCCCTGAATGTGCTGCAGGAAGGATGGGTAAATGTAAAACTACTGCATACATATTTATAGCAGGGAGGGAGCATGCCGTAGGTTACTATAAATCCTAGTTGTAGATTTATCAAACCTTCAACAACAGAAAAGTAGAGGTGCAGCCCATAGCAACCAATCAGATTCTAGCTATCATTTATCCAGTAAATTCTAGAAAATGATGGCTAGAATCTGAACACCTCCACTTTTCCTTTTTAGAAGGTTTGCTAAATCTACCCCAAGAAGGGAATGTTTCTCCACGTGTGGTGGACCTGCCCAACTATAATCACCTTCTGGTACATGGTCCTTTCAGTCCTTAACTCCTTCTCAGAATGACCGTTATCCAAGGACCGATGAACCTTTCTCCTCTCCCGCCCTGTGCCTGAAGAGAGCGCTCCCTTAAATAATACATTGATATCTCACATTCTCGCTGCTGCCAAATCCTTCATAGCTAACCACTGGAAAAATCCTGACCCCCCCCTTCTATGTCAGCCCTTAAAAATTATATATGGCATATCGCAGGCATGGAATCCATTACATACTACCTCTGGGAAAGCAGTCACCATAGCCCCGCCCCCACTATAAAAATTCACGGCATTGAATAGTGGGGGTGGGGCTTAATGACGCTATTAAGCCCTGCCCCCTCCATTCAATGCCGTGAATTTCGACGAATGCGGGAGCTTTGCCTACTCTTCTGGGAGTCTGGGAGGATGCTCCGAAATTCTGGAGCCTCCCGGACTTCTGGGAGAGTAGGCAAGTATGCACCACATTCATCCATTACTGACTGCTTTTGAAAGGTAAAGGTGAACCATACTTACCAACTTCTTGAAAACTTGCTCCGGGGGAGGTGGGCGTGATGGGGGCAGGGCTCCAAATTTTGCATCATTTGGCCCCGCCCCATGACGTAATGACGCAAAACGCGTCATTTGACAGTAGGGGGCGCAGCCAAACGCCGCGATTCCTGGTGAATCGCAGCGTTTTGGACCTAATTCTGCCCACTTCACTAGGAAGTGGGCAGAATTATGCCAGATGCGGGAGATTTCCACACTCTCCCGGGAGTCCATGAGACTCTCGCAAAATGCGGGAGTCTCCCGGACATTTCGGGAGAGTTGGCAAGTATGAGGTGAACCAGGAAAACAGGAAGGATTCTGTAACTGCAAATTTAGCTATAGGTGTCACTGCTGGGATAAACATAATGTACAGCCTAGAAGAACAGCTTATTGATCTGCACCCAGTAAATAGTGTCTGAGCTTACATGTAGAGCACATGTGGCCTCATGATACCTCACACTTACAGACAGCACTACAGTATACTGTCTATAGACTTTACTCTGTGTATACACAAATACAACATACACAAACTAAGGTAAAGGCTCAGGACTTGCATTCTTTAAATTGCATTTTATTTGCATTGTGACATAAAATCACAATAAAATACAGTAAAATACAGTCCTTGAGCTTGCTGCTTGCATAACAAACGTCAGACAGACAGGCCATAGATACATAAAAGTACTTACTGCAATCCCTTTTTCCACTATCTAGAAAAAAAAAATAGACAATATTAAAATTCAATGATTAATATAAATTAAAGCAATGTGGACAGGCTACCTAACTAGATACAAAGAGGTAAAAGAACATGTGACTAAAATAAATGGCATTTCCATGAACAAATATGCGTTATAGGCTTCAGATTTAAAACTAGCATTGAAAAATAAATATATTTACAGTAAATTTAAAATTTATCAATAGAAATGCTGCATTTTTGTTGTGCAATATTTGCATGAAAGCCAAGCTATGACTGCAGTGGATGTGGGTCTGTTTGTCACCTCCTTGGGTGGAAGTGGAGACAGCTGTAGTTGGTGCTGAGGAAGGTGATGTGGATTGGTGGGAGTCAGAGCTGGTAGCACCTGGAGTGAGAGAAAATAGAAGTATGCATTTAATTATATCAAGTATAACAATATAAATATATTACTAAAATCATATCCCTTTTTATATGTTTGGCATTTCACTTTGTATACTTAATCATACAGCTGGATAAAAGGATTACCACAACTTCTGGAGAAAAAAAGGACATTATAAGGAAGCAGCTTTAGATCCATGATGTAACTTTTCTCTGAATTTGTGAGCGTATTTCCTATTTTTATTTTACCATTGGTACTGTTGTCGAAGTCAGCAAATTGGATAAAGTCATTTCAATTAATATCGAGCAAACTTGGTTGTCTTTGTCTGAAAATATGCGTGGAGCACACTACGGCGTGGAAGGGCGTATCCAGCCGCAACACATGGCAATAACAGTTTTTACACTTTTGCACACATTCGCACAAACACACACATTTGTAAATAGTACACATTAATTGTAGTTGCAACACATAGTTATTTATGTAGAAATATAGTAGTATTCATGTTTAATATTATAAGTTATATGCATGTTAGTAAAACATATGGTTCAGGTTAAAGCAAATGTGTCATGTCTGGTATCATTTTAATCCCCTATTCATCAGCAGTTGTCTGGTTCCTTCTCCGAAGAGATCGCACATTGCATACTCTAGTTAGCGATGTTAGGGAATAAATGTTTAAGGTAATAGACTAGTTGAGACTGGATTATTGGTGGGAAAGTTGGAGCACATCCCCTGGAGAGATGACCCCCACCTTTGGATATTTTGGTTTGAACTGGCCTATGACCTGCAGCATCCTGGACCTTCCTGAAACCTGGACCAATAGAAGCAAGAAACATCATCTGCATTGTTTTACTGTATTTCTGACTGCATATATGCAGGAGCTCTTCATCTAGTGAGCAGTCTTTTCTTTGACCACAGACTTCAGACCTGAATGACTGTTCACTGGATCCAGGGCGCCTGCGATAAGTAACGGCTGTACTTATTATTATTTCGCTAGAATTATTCTGCTACCTTTTGAGAATAAATATTTGTGTGTTGGAAACACAAATCGAGATTCGACAATTGTTATTGGATAGCGACAAAATGTGCATAACACTGTGGTATTGCACCATTGAGATTTTGTGTGTCAGAATAAAAAGTCCTTTTTACCGATATGGGAAGATGAGAGAGATTTAATTCCACATGATATAAATCCCTGATTAAGGGTGAGTGTAAACTATATGCACTAGATGTGAAACACCTCGGAAAGAAAGAGATTTTTTTTTTTAATAATATTTCAAGTATTATTTATCTGAAGGCTCCAGGTGAACAGAATACAACTACTATAATATATATTTCTTACATAAGGTGTGCACTATTGTACTCCATTTCTTTAGTTTCTATATTATTGTGAACTTGGAACGAGTTAAATTGTAAGAAAAGGAACACTTGTACACCTAGTACAACACAAAGGAAGCTTTATTTCTTACCTTAAATTGGTGAGAAACCATTTTTTTTAATACTTTTATTCACATTATTCGCATTACCTCCCTGCAGCTTCTGATACCGTGGGCCACCCCCTACTTCTGAAGACCCTTCTTTCTCTCAGCCTCTCTGGCACTGTCCTCACTCGGCTCACCTCTTACCTTGCGAACCGTTCCTTCTCTGTTTCCACTCCTGACTCATCCTCACCTCCTTCCGCCCTTCCTGTTAGAGTTCCTCAGGGCTCTGTTCTCGGCCCTATTCTTTTCTCATTGTACAGTATCTCCCTGGGTGATCTCATCTCTTCCTTTGGTCTCCAGTACCACCTCTATGCCGATTACATTCAACTCTATATCTCTTCTCCTGACCTTCCTTCCCCCCTCTCTCATGTTTCTGACTGCCTTGTCGCCATCTCCTCCTGAATGTCTTTACATTTTCTCAAAATAAGCATTGCTAAAACTGAACTCATTGTTTTCCCTCCTCCTAAATCTTCACCACACAATGATCTCTCCATCACCGTTAATAACATCACCATCTCTCCTGTTCCCCAACTCCACTGCCTGGGTGTCACCCTCAACTCCTCACTCTCTTTTGCCCCCCACATTTAATCTTTTGCCCATTCCTGTCATTTCCAACTATGGAATATTGCCTGCATCCAGCCCTACCTTTCTCAGGATGCCGCCAAAATCATAATCCATGCTTTCATCACTTCCCGTCTCAAATACTGTAACCTTCTCCTCACTGGCCTCCCGCACACCCATCTTGCCCCTCTTTGCTCTATTCTCAATGTGGCAGAGAGACTCATCTTTCATGCCGCTCTTCCACTGGCTCCCCTCTCTACCTTCATCATCATCATCATCATTTATTTATATAGCGCCACTGATTCCGCAGCGCTGTACAGAGAACTCATTCACATCAGTCCCTGCCCCATTGGAGCTTCCAGTCTAAATTCCTTAACATACACACAGAGAGAGAGAGACTAGGGTCAATTTTGATAGCAACCAATTAACCTACTAGTATGTTTTTGGAGTGTGGGAGAAAACTGGAGCACCCAGAGAAAACCCATGCAAACACGGGGAGAACATACAAACTCCACACAGATAAGGCCATTTTCGGGAAATGATCTCATGACCCCAGCGCTGTGAGGCAGAAGTGCTAACCACTTAGCCACTGTGCTGCCCCTTGCCTAACACTGGCTTCCTTTCCCCTACAGAATCCTCTTTAAACTTCTCACCGTCACCTACAAGTCCCTCTACCATTCCACTGCCCCTTATATCTCTAACCTCCTCTCCATCCACACTCCCGCCCTGCGTTTGGCCAATGACCGTCGCCTTTCCTTCGCACTGATTACCTCATCCCACGACAGAATTCAGAACTTCTCCCGTGCTGCCCTCTTCCACTGGAACGACCTCCCTCCCTCTATCCACCTGTCCCCTAATCTTAGCACCTTCAAACAGGCTCTCAAAACCCATTTGTTCCTTAAGGCCTATCAACCATCCACCCTACCTTCTCCATCCCTGTTCTCCTCACCTCCCATTAACCATCTCTTCTTGCGTTTGATCCCTTCCACTGACTTCTCTTGTGCCTGCTTTCTCTTTCCCCTGACTTTAGTATGTTAACTCTTATGAGTAGGATCCTCTTCCATTCTGTCTCAATACCATTTCCTCTTTTACTTCGTCACTGTACTTGCAACGCTTGGAGCTTTTGGTTATATTTGTTTTACTCACTACTGGTGTACACTGGTTGGTCTACTGTTAGTACTGTATCTTGTATTTCCTGTGGTGCTGCGGAAACCTTGTGGCGCCATATAAATAAAGAATAATAATTATAATAATAACATTAGCAAATTTAAAACAGTACAAGTTTCCAGGATTTAAAAGGCTATATTATGTACAATTACTCTAGACAGCCATAAACCTATTTCAAGGGACAGTAAGATGCCTTTTTATTTTTTTCTTGACCTATTTTGTCTTACAGTTCGTTTGTATTTAGGAGCACATATAAAATGTTAATTTTTCATTGCCCTTTGCTATAAGAAATAATACTTATAAATAAATCAAACCTGTGGTGCTATTGAGTGCAGATGAATCCATGGTGAGGGTGGATGCTTGTGAGTGAGAGGGGTCTGAGGTACCTATTACAGAAAATGAAGCATGACATCGTCACTATAAATATCACCTAAATGGACAGACAACAGATATTTGGGGGTAAATGTATCATAGTCCGGTTTTTGCATCCCGCGCGAGATCGGCGAGATGACAGCTAAAGTTTAAAGCAGCGCTGCCTTGTAAAGGCAAGTTTCCATTTATAAGGCAGCGCCGCTTTAAATTTTAGCTGTCATCTTGCCGATCTCGCACAGGATTCAAAAACCGGAATATGATACATTTACCCCTTGGTGTCATTTACAAAGTAAAAAATAGAGCAATGCTGACCATTTTGTGGCTATGTTGTCTAATTTGCATGTATTGTGCATTAACTGTTTCATACCCAAAAGAATGTGTGGCTCCATCTGCTCACATGCATTGATTGAACACTGCAGAGCTGCAAATGTTAAACAGCCAGGTGACAGCACTGCTGTCTATCACATACTGTATGGACCTTACTTTTCATTAACTTGAAGTTCTCCTGTTTTTTGCTTGTGTACTAACCACATGACCAATATTTATTGAAAATAATAGGACATTGTGGCTGTCGTCACTTTTTAACAAGTGGTATATTTGTATGTTTATCTTCTCTTAAATACAGTGGCTTTACTTGTAGGTGCTGCTTTATGTTATGCACCTATTTTGTGAAAGGACTATCCCACTGACAGTGGTGTTTAATGCCAACTCTGAGCTGGTGATAAGATGTAGGGCTCTAATTCTAATGGTTGGGCAGCGGTCTGCGGTAACTAACATTATGTTATGTCACATAATGCGACGATACACAAAGTTTTACCGCCGTTATTTATCAAATCCTACCTGCCCTCCTATAGTATGCGAAAATCTCCCTCCTCTGTGTTAGTGGATGTGGATTTGCATTACACCCAAGGCTGCAGCAATGCTCTGGTACTTCCCATTTCTACTGCGAATGCTCCGGCAAACGTCCATTGCTTTTCATCACTTTATAAATTGTGTTGGTTCACAGTCTCCATAGAGGTCTATGGGGACTATGTTAACCAGTGTAAAATAGACTAAGAGAGGAGAAATCTCTGATTTCTCCTGTGTTCACTACTCACTGCATTGTGCAGATTGATATGATAGCCATATGCTGGAGAAATAGCTGATCACTGTGGCTGATCACACTTTAAATAGACCCAAGTGAAGTTAGCTCTGTCAAAATCCTTATAATGAAATAAAGGCTTCAAGTCTACAATGTATCCAACTTTTTAGTTCTTTTCCATATCTCACCCACAAAATAACATGGTTATAACACTTAATCAGGTACATAAATACAACTATACTGCTTTTAATAAGGTACTGCATGTTTTACTTAATTGCCTCTGTAAGTGGAATAATATATTTAGAATAAGTAATACTTTTTACAATGAACAAATGTACAATTTTTTCAAGCTATTATAAAAAGTAAACCAATTCTATGGGGCAGATTAAATTCAGCACGAGGTACCACTGAACATGGCCTCAATATTCAAATGCGCATATTGTCAGTTGTTACGGTAAGAAATCTTCACTCATTTTTCTGCACACCTCTATAGGACACATAAGAAATGAGTGGAGAAAAATTTTCTAATGCGATGTGTCTCCGATGGTCTGTTCCGGAGACACATCGTGTCATCTCGCACTGAATTGAGTCTGCCCCTAAGTATAATGAAACAGTGATCACAAAACAAAATCAAATGACGAATATTTTTTTTTTTTTGAAGTGTATAACTGCTGTAGTGTCAGACCTGTAAGAGAGTCATTAGTGGTGATGCTGGTTGCAGTGACTGAGGTAAGAACAGCAGAGCTGGTGACCGTGTGTTTGCGTTCAGTGCTTGAGCCTATTGAAGAGTTTGGTGCATGTGTTTGGGAATTGGAAGTTTCCTTAGAAGGTGAAACTGAACCTGTGATGGAAAACACATCATCAATACATAACGCCTTGTAGTTGTTAGAGCACTTATTCAGGTACCTATTTGCAACTATATTGCTATAAATAAGGTGCTCTCTTATCATCTCCAATCCCCTCATCACCAGGAAAAAAAATATTTAGCTGATCACAAAATGTACAGCCATGCTCTGTGAAATTGTGCGTAATGTTTTGTGTTGGTTCAAAAGCAGATGCATGATATCACAGCCATAATGGTTTTTACGCTCTTATTGTTTATTGTGACTGTTCATTTAGGACCCTCATTTTAATATTAGCCTGAGATTAACCCCTTTAGCAATCCAGAAGTATACATATAGGACCTGATTCATTTTCTAACGCAACTTGCTTTTAAAAAGCTCAGACCTAACTTGCACGCACGTACACCCGTATTCAAGTACCAGCGGATCTCAAGAAACGTTTCCTTTTGAATATGGGTATAAGTATGGTCTGGCTATACGTTACTTGCGGTATGCAGACATACAGAACATAGTGCTGGATATGCACATGTATATGTGCAATATCAAATCCTATCAGAATGCATGCAACAAAAAAGATTCCTAAAATTAATTTACAACTAATAAGACTATACTCATTAATAAAAATAAATGTAATTTTTTTTACATGAAATATATAAATCAGGATGTTCTTAATGCGTACTGGACATAAAATGTAGTTTTACAGTTTTACTTACACCTGAACCAAAACTGGTACAAGTGATATGGCTAAAATACACGTACCTAAGAGACCGCCTGAGCTTGAATTGAATAAATGTGCATGCGTTTGACGTAAGCACGCCATTAATATACATTGCTTACGTGTGTCTGCCACTTCTCACCTCCATTCTGCCCTTCAAGTCGTAGACAGCCATAAGTGTCATTTGTGTTTAGACATGAATTTAATGCAATTGCGTTCATTGACATAAAATCCATTTCTGAGCATGCTCAGAGTGATTTCACACAAGATATGTCACACAACTTATGCTCGAAGATGAATCAGGCCCATTATGTTTTACTAAGCCAGGATTATGAATGTTGAAATGTGCCAATCAAGTACACAATGTGGAGGTGGCCATTTTGTTCACTAAGCCAGTATTAAACAAGCATGCACGCTATCATTTCACTATGAACATCACTGACACATGAGGCATTTTGTATTTCAACTCTTAGTGATTTGGCTAATTCCTAGTGAATTCAATGGTTGAATATGCGTGCAGCCCTGAATATGGCTATCTCTACTACGTACAGGTGGCCAATATGTTTCAATAATGTGTAGCAAACTTCAACAATGTGCCTTAACCAATAGCAAATAAGTAATTTTTAGCTTTAATCAGTAATTTTTAGGTTGAAATAAGCAAAATTGGTGTGTTACTGCACATTTTTTGTCGTATACATTTGCAGAACTACATACTCATTTGTTAAGAAGTAAAATGTTACATTTCACTACATTGGAAGCTATTTTACATGTTAGCATGTTCTGCTTATGAAAATTTAAACCAAAATGACCTTATATTTCATCTGTATCTACATAAATGTATTTAAGGATGAGTAATACATTTTTCAATAAGTACATTTACTAATTTTCGAAACATTATAAAAAGTATATCAATTCTATCTATAATGAAATAGTCAACACAAAAAAATCAAAGAATTTCTTTTTCTTTAAGTGTATAATTCTTGTGCGTTCACGTCAGACCTGTAAGAGAGTAACTAGTGGTGATGCTGGTTGCAGCGACTGAGGTAAGAACAGCAGAGCTGGTGACTGTGGGTTTGCTTTCTGTGCTCGAGCCTATTGTAGAATTTGGTGCATGTGTTTGTGAGTTGGAAGTTTCCTTAGAAGGTGGAACTGAACCTGTTATGTAAAAAACATCATCAATAGATAGCTAATATAAGTCAGAGACATTAACACATACATCGCCAACAGAAAATTCACTACACAAACACCACTTATGCTATACTGAAATCATATCAATGATGTCTTCTATTACTCTTCACCTGATATTCAATAAAAGTTTTAAATAACATTCCTCTGCAATTTTGGATGGTCAAATTGGTCAATCATCATTGAGTGTGTGGGCTCCATAGCATTCATTAACACAATCTATGATTGATCCTGCCATCTATTGTGGGCAGAAATTTTAATTAAAAATATATAAGGGACATATGTAAGATTTGAATACTAAGGTACTGTATGTGGATTTATGTTTAGAGCTTTGGATACTCAGGGGTTGAATGGCAAATTGGCAGGATTCATATGTATGTTAATGTTTTAAATGTCTTAATTTTAAATATATGTAAGGATAAGAAAATTGCATTCCAATAAAAGTGTACAAATTAGGCCTCTTACACATTGCCGTTCATTTCAAGTGTCTAATATTCTTAAAGATCATGCATTAAATAAGATTTCGTAGTCCAAAAAATAATGTAAGCAAATTTACCGGTGCACATACACTATGAGTTTTTAAACATTAATGCCTAGTAAAATACAATGGAACTCTACGGAAAGGCCCATTAAGTATACAGCACACTATGTTGCAGGGAAGCTATGAGATGTGTTAATGAGCACGCTTCCCATACTCGCTTTAACTAGCGTTGTTACTTTACGCATCTGAGTACGAACCCCTAAAGTGGATGCTGTCAGATTTGAATGAGGAATGATGAATATTCACTATACATAATTGGAGAAATATAATTTAATCATGCATCTCCGGCAAGTTTCTAGCAGTCATTGTTATATGGACTGCACTTTAACTGTTGCGTTACTCCTACTTAATTGTCCTATGGCTATGTATAAAGCAAAGTGAAGTGACTCATGAAATAGTATTCAAATAGATCCAAATATCAGCGAATTATATAAGAGTTATGCTGGCAGTAAGTACAAAACAAATGAAGATAGTTTGGAATACTTATATGGTCATTATAAAACAAACAATTATTATCTTTATATTGATCTTTATTCCAAATGTCTTATTAAGTATTGCATTTTAAAGAAATACAACATAAAAATTATGTTTTAATATTTTCACCTTTTGTTAACAAGAAACTCTTGTTTCCCATTAATAGTACATAAGTCTGTAATTACAAAGCTACACCATTTTGCAGCCTTGGTACAACCAGTTAAATACCTCACCATTGTAATATATAGAGATTATATAATTCTAGTAATCACTTAAATGAACATGAAGTTGTGCAGACTTTCTAACCTGAAATAGCTTGAAATAAATGAAAAGATTACCTTGTGTAGTGGTCGGGACATTGTTTTGACCTGAAAAAAAAGAATACAATATTAGTTGACTCACTATAACTTCCACCCATTGCAGTGCCATACACTTGAGTAACATTGATGCAAAAAAACTAAAATAATTATGTTCTAGGACAAACTTAATACAGTCCAGAACGAAGATGTGTGTCTCTCTCTGGAGTGAGTGTATTATTGATGACTAAAAATTTTCCAATAACTTATAATACCTTTTTATGATGAAAAGACATATATATATGGTTTACATGTCAATTGCACACCATTTATAGTTTTTCTTCCATTGTAAATTATTAATAAGTTGCAGTACATGAGTAGAGTCTCATTAGTGGGATGGGAATCAAGTTCACAAACTTTTTTCTTCCAAAATATTAGCTGTTAATGAACCAATGACTGAAACAATTGGACGCCCAGCAGGTTTGTCAAATCTTTGTGAATTGTGGAAAATGGTAAAGAGTAGGAATTTTTGGGTTAACATTTAGTAAGTATTTAAATTCTTCATTATCAACTATTCTAATGTTAGACCTTTTGTTAAAAGTGTTCCTAGTTAACAAATATTAGTAGCATCTTCAGCCAGTTTCTTATATGGACCAGAGTCAACTAGGAATCTCAGTGATTCTTCCACATACTTATCCTTATCCAATATACCAATACCCTCCTCCTCAGCCTTTATTATGACCAAAACACTATCTGATATATGATTTTCTGATATTTCGGTGATCATGAGTCTGCAAATTAGATTTATTGGCCACTGGCCTTGTATTGATTTTCTCAAAGTCTTTCTTATTAATTCATAATATAAATCTAGATAACTACCTGTAGATTCCAGAGGGTAGAAGTTCCATCTGGTCTTAAGGCCAGAGGCTGATCCTTGATTTTTATACGAATCCCATTTTTTATCGAAACTTCTGATTTATTTCCCTGTCTAATAAAACATCTCTTGGAATATGAAGCTCTTACAAATCTATTCAAATCTCAGGGTAAGCAGAGGTTAATGCTCAATCCATATGTCAGTCCAAGGTCAAAGCAAGAACAGGTTATTGCAAACACAGGAACAGACAGTGGTCAGACAGCAAGAGAAGACAGCGAAATCCAATAAACAATCTGGGTCACAAAAAGAAGACAAATCAGGTCAGGGTATGAACAGCACAATTGCTTAAGCAGAATTATCACCAGCACAACTGATTAATAGGAAGGATTTTTATGCACAGAAGGGAATCCAGTTTACTTAACTGCACAAGTGCAGCAAGCACACATTGAATGAAATTAGCTAGGAAGCTGCTGCTGTCTAGCAACTAGGTAGACACCAGCTGGGTGAAGAGAAAAGACACTGATTTGGGCCAAATAGGAAGAGAGGTTATGTTAGTACTCAGGCCCGGCGCTCCCATTAGGCAAGGTTAGGCACTTGCCTAGGGCGCCGGGCTCTGGAGGGCGCCTGGAGGGTGCCACAAGAATGTAAATTACTTTAAAACTGTGCGGCGACCACTGACCATACCTGTCACGGCCGCCGCACAGCATTCAGATGCACGGGGAGGGGGGAAGAGGCTATTGCTCACCACCGCCGCCTCTCTGCTCCGTCTCCTCCCCTCCACTCACTAGTGTCAGTGAGTGGAGGGGAGGAGACGGAGCAGAGAGGCGGCGGTGGTGTGACAAGGTAAGGAAAGAAGGGGTGAGGGGGGAGGAGGGCGCCAATTTTTGCGGAAGGGGCGGTGCCGATTTTTGCGCTGGGGGGGGCGCCGTGGACCCTAGCACCGGCCCTGTTTGTACTAGGGCAGTTGAAAGGGTATGTTAGTAATGTGAGAAGAAAAGGAAAGGGGAGAGTACAGAGATACCCAGTAAGCATGGATAAAAGTGCTAATCAAACTTTTTATCACAAGTGCTTAGTTGATGCCTCATACAAGTTGATCCTGGGTCCACAGATAGCTGTCAAATATGTAAAATTTGGCATGCAAAATATCAGTTCTATGTTCCAAATGATATGTTTGCCACATGCATTTAACAATAGTTGTCAGCGGTGAAGATCTGGGGGTAAATGTATCAAGCTGAGAGCTTTCCGGCGGGTTTAAAAAGCCAATCAGATTCTAGCTATCATTTATTTAGTACATTCTAAAATTTAAAGCGGCGCTGCCTTGTAAAGGGAAACTTGCCTTTACAAAGCAGCGCCGCTTTAAATTTTAGCTGTCATCTCGCCGAACTCGCGGGAGTGGAAGAAACCGAGGTATGATACATTTACCCCCAGGTGTTTTTCCTGCCAATTGCAATCTGAAATTTAGTTTATGTCTAACCAACCTAAGTTTATGTTTAGGAGAATTCGGAATGGTATTTCTAAGGAGAGAATATGAGGGACATGAAAACAATTGAATTACTTTTATCCTACTAATTAAACAATAAAATTTGTTCCAAAATGAAGTAATTTTAGGGCAACTGAACTAAACATGGGACGGAGAGTCCTCTTTGCTTTCCTCTATTTTATTAATTCCCCCTCTAATTCATATTTTATATGATTCTTGATTCATTTTATTTTGAAGTTTAGTGTCCAATAGCTTTAAGCCCTTCTCTGTTTCCTTTAATATTTTTCTTTTTCAAAAAATGCTTAAGTAAAATAAGAATGCTCATCTATCATCCTATTCCATTCCTTTGGGAACTCTTTTCATTTTGATATCCTAAAGTGGAGATTTTAAGAATACCTATGCTCCCAGTTTTAACATAATTATTCAGACCCATAATGTCCCACCAGAATTTTGCTTCCTTTCCTTACTTAATATTCTTTCCAGTCTGCAGAGATCATTCTCATAAGTCTCAATTAAATTAATATTATCTACTTCAATGACATAACATTTTTAATATTTTCACCTTTTTTCTAAATTTTGTTAAGCTCAAAGTCGTATTTATCAAAAAATAATGTAAGTCTGTAATTGCAAATGTACACAAAAACAAACCATTTTGCAGCTTTTGTTTAACTAAGTAACTACTTTAATATTGGAATCTGTAGAGTTGATATGATTGTAGTATTGAATACACTTTCTAAACTGACATAATATGAAATAAAAGTTTCAAAAAGCTTACCAGCTATGTTGATCATATTTAACACACCTAGGGGTAAATTTATCAAGCTGCGGGTTTGAAAAAGTGGAGATGTTGCCTATAGCAATCAATCCGATTCCAGCTATCATTTATTTAGTACATTCTACAAAATGACATCTACAATCTGGTTCCTATAGGCAACATTTCCACTTTTTCAATCCCACAGCTTTCTAAATTTACCCCTTAGAGTTACATGACATAATTGTAACAAAAATGTTAAGTTACAATTTATATGTTTTTTATTTAATCAATAGTAGTACATGGAGGCACAATATCAAAACAAAACAACAAAAACCTTCACAAACAAAATACAAATGTGTATTGCATTAATTGGGTAAAGTTATTAACAGAGGGTGGTTTAAATGCATTCATTTTTTGTTACAGAACAACAACAAAAGTAAGGAAAACACAAGTGTTTGTCAATTTTTATACTGAGAGCCTGCAGGGGGCACTGTTATTCCAATAATAACATTCATATAATTCTGGAATTTTTAGTGAACACCACTTTTGATGAAATGCCAGATCTCAATAGCTACATGTAATGAAAGGGTGGTAGGCTAAATATTGGGGAAATCCTCCTTGTAAATTGGTCAGGTATACAAAACAGAACCCACAAATCACTGCAAAGGACCTATAGCAAATGTTTAGCTGACACTGCAGTAGTGGTTGACGGGCCCACAGTACAGCATTCAGTATGGAAGACTTGTCAGACGGAAACCTCATCACAAAACTTAACATCTGAAATATGCAAAACATTACTTAAATAAGCCATAAACGTTTTGGCACAAAGTGCTGTGGACTGGTGAAACAAAATATATATATTTTTGGCCACAAGTGTCAAGATACATTTTCTGAAAAACTGATGAAGAATACAAAGAAAAGAACACCTTGCCAAATATTAATCATATGTGTGGATCTATACTTTAGGGTTATGTGGCATGGTTGTACATTCAAACAAGCCCAGTATGGTGATGAAAGCTAATCTCTCTCCTGAGCCTCCTTGGTGAGGGGTATTTGCCAATACCCTTTGCTGAGATCTAACGTGGACACAAACCTGCCGGAGCCCAACAACGCATCTATGCTTCCCATGGGGTTAGTGTGTGTGGTGGTCACCTCATTTAGCTTCCTATAGTTTAAGCAGAAGTGTCCTTTTCCGGACCAGCACCACCCTTGTTGCCCAGGGGAGTTTTAGACTTCACAATCACCCCTAAGGCTAACATCTTCTTAATCACAGTCCTAACTTTGGCCAGCACAGCGGGCGTCATCGTATATGCCACTCACCAGAGTAGTTTCACCTCCCCCGTGTCTATTTGGTGAGTGGAAGGCCGGGTACAGACAGGCTTGCCAGTGAAGTGAGCCCTCTCTCCCTCTCAGCGAGCCTGCTCATGTCTGCCACCGTGTCCATCCCTGCAGAATTCCCTACTAGTTGCCTCATTGATACTAGTGCTGACCCTTAGTTGTCTCTGGTCTTGTAGAGCCTGACCATATCAGAGTATGAGTCCCTGCCCTCTACCCAACGTCAGGACTGTGTAATCCCAATGTCTGCCACCAAATATGAGGATACCAGGTTTTTAGAACCTGAAGTTAGCTAGGTTACCTGGGACCCCCTTGGGTTCACAAATCACACAGGCAAGGAGGAGAATGAACGATACAATGCTATTTTTACATTTCTTACAGTAATACAACAGGATATAAAACTGCACACTTTAAACAACATGTCAGCAGATCACCAGTGTCAATAGGAGTCCCAGCAAGGTTCCTTCCCCACCTTAGCCACAGAAAAGTTCCACATGCAAAAGAGTCACCAGAAGTTGACAGTCCAGGGAGTCTTGGTATCTTGCTGTTCCCTGCCGCTTGGCCAACTCTCCACCAGCGTGGTAGGGCTCTGGGTATTAGTTTCCCCACTCCTGTGGGTGCACCAATTTGCCCAGAATCTGGTGGGTATCTCCCAATGCAGTGAGTTGATGACCCAAGATGGAGCAAAAGCCTGCTTCCCCAGATAAAGGACAGTGATCTGGGTCTACTGGTAGAGAACAGAAACTCAACACCAGTCAGCCTCACAGCTTCCAAGAATCAATCCTCAGAATGAATACCCTCTTGAGTGGTTCCTTATATCTATGTTCAAACTTCCCATCCCCGGTCAAACCCCTGGTCTCTCCTTCTTAAACATTGGTGGGTGGTTAGCCAGGGAGTTGAAGTGGTAGTGGAGATGAGTTGGTCTTCCACAGTGGCTCCCCTACTGTTTCCCTGTCACAATGTTATGGCCAGTTCTGTGGAAGACAATTGGTAATACTTATCTTTCCCTGCCTCCAGATCTTGGTTAACACACAGTCCCTCTTGAAATTAACCTATTCCACATTTTTTTATGTGTCACGGCTTCCAGCTGTCCTTAACTTTCTGTCCATTACTTCTTACTCCCCCATGTGTCCACAATAAATTCTCCCCCTGTCCGCTGGGCGCAATTTAAGAACTGGTCCTGGGGTGACAGTCCATGTAATCCATGTGGACTGACGGGCCGGTGGGAGATGTTATCTTGGCAGTGTGGCCCGGTCCTGTCACATAAACCCTTGTGAAATAGCATGGAAAAAGTGTGTCGTGAAGAGCAAAAAAAGAAATAAAACCTTAAAAGTCCCCAAAAAAACTGATTATACGACTGACCTGTCCTTGATTAATTATATACATAAAAACCTGGCATTATGATAGTACTGTATGCTAGACAGCTGCAAGGTATTAAGTAGGCAGTTATATAAAGTATCAATAGTTATTTTATAACATAAATGTAGCCAATGTGTCATATTAAATGTATGTTTTAAATTATTTGATTTGTGAGATATACAGCTGACAGGTTCTTAGCAAGCAATAATATAAACATCCATGGTTAGTTTCTAACACAAATGCAGTCAAAATACCAAGGTTAAAAGCTTGTTATTTATTTTTTAAAGTCCAACAACAACTAATTATTGAAGATATATGCTGATGTCTAGCCTATAATCTGCCACATATAATAGGGCTACTGTTGGTAACTATTGAAATTAATTTATAGTACAAAAAAAATGTAAGGTATTATTATATGGAATATATATATAAACAAGAAAGCTATATACAGACATTGTTGTAAGTATAATTATTACCCATATTGCACTGAAGCAGTAGCAGCTTTTATTCAGGACTTGTAAATTGAAAATAAGAATCTCTGAATTGATTTATTTAATAACTGCCTTATATGTCACATACAGTGTTGTTTTTATATCATCTATTTTCCAGTACATATATATACAGCTATGAGCCAGTTCTAGGGATACAAGTATACATGTAAATATACTCGTCTTAAAACAAGCCTGCTGTGTAGATCTACAAATTTAGTCCTTTCTCTGCAAGGGGCTCATACCAATATTGTAACTCAAGAATCCTGGTTTATTGGAAATAATTTGAAAAAAACCCCCAAACAAACAGGCTCCACTGCAAATTCCTCAGTGCTTGTGCTGCTATCTAGTTATGCCCCAGAATCCACCTATGAACAGAGTGCATTTTTTTGCAGAGTAAGCTTACCAAGCTGTCAGTCACTCTCTACCTGCTTAGAGAAGCACATAAAATGGTAATCTACTACAGTGGATCATAATGGATAATATTCAATTAAGTATACATTTTGTACTTATTTCATGTATATTATGCAGATCAGTAACACACAGCCTTTATAGTTTTATATGTATATATATATATATATATATATATATATATATATATAATATAAATGTCTAGTGGCGTGTGTTAGTCTGTCTGTGTGTGTGTGGAAAATATAAAACCAAGCTGCAGCACCACCTGCTGGGCGGAGTTATACACTGACCTACTAAATTCTTAGTGTGTGTGTAAAAAAAAAATCAGAAAGGGCTGAAATTTGGTATACCAAGATGTTTTTAATTTGTTAATTTCATTTGTTAATTGTTAAAAGTGTTTATAAAGATTTAAAAAAAATATATATATATTTCTTGAAGGAGAAGTGACAGTTGGGAGTGGTTGGTGGTTGCCGGGGGTGACAGTGGGGAGTGGTTGATGGTTGCCAGGGGTGACAGTGGGGAGTGGTTGGTGGTTGAGGCTTGGGCTATGGCCCAAATGCATGACAAGAACCTTTTTAACACCTTAAGTAGCTTGATTTGACTAGAATGCATGAGTATCATGCACGAGTTAACTTGTATATATATATATATATATATATATATATATATATATATATATATATTAGTGTCCTCACTTGTTATTCCTTTACTCCTACAATTCTACTATTTGAAATCAGTGGAAATATGCCCTACAGCCAATAATCACATGTAGCTACTTTTATACAATAAACAGCCTAAATCACAATATGATTGTGAAACTTGTGGTCATCTCTGGTGTTTTTTTTAAGTAACAATGTACTGGAATAAATTGCCTTAGCCCCACACCCACTCGCATTATGTAAACACAGACATACAGTTATATATTAGTTTTATCATAATTTTAGCCCAGGTCAAGGATGAGGCTGGTTAGAAAGTGGGTGTGGGGCTGCTAGAATGGGAGAATGGTTGGGTGGGATGTATGAGGACTGGGGCATAGGTTTAGACAGATAATGCCTAACGCTTATTTTTTTCTCAATTTTCCCTTTTTTACATGTTGGGAGGTATGGCCTGAGATGAGAAGAGACAAGATGAATGCCATAGTCCATAAGGTTCTCATAAACAATGTGAACTATGTCATAGAATATTCACTTCTAGTCATTCTAGCTATCACTTATCTACCGCATTCTAAAATGATAGCTAGAGTAAGGAGTAAGAATTCAACAGGCACAACGCAAATTCCTATCTGTCAGCCTGTTACACTGATTGGGGCTGATGCTGAGTTGGATGCATGGCCAACTGCTATGAGGCCCACAGTTGAAAAGGGTCTGCTGTCCCTGTCAAAGCCCCAGAGGTATATATCAGTATATGGGGGCCCTTACAAAATGTTGTTATGGGGCCCACAAGTGTCTACAGTAACTACATGACTGAGATGTAGCTAAAGTCATTCTGCAGCTATATAAGTGCTATATAAGTGTAATTTTACCCATTTTATTGGTTTATTCATACATAGGCACTATCTCCTACTCAGTGCAGATTCTATGCCCCAATTTTTAAACCAAAAATGTTGAAAGGTATTTATTAGCAGTCTTAATGCTCTGCACATTCCATTTATACATTAACCCTTTTGATCTTAGGATACCATGCTACACTTTTTACCGTAATACATTTTATGATGGTAGTGCCCCTTTAAATGTTAATGGAGCTGTAAATGCGTTAAGTTATGAAACTATATTTCCTGCCATACATGGGGGGCAACACCTGTCATATACCTCCTCCCCAAAACAAATATATGTTCCAACACTAAACTGTCAAATGTGTAGAAGTGTGTCACAGATGTGAGAAAGAGATTAGTTAAGTGATTTTGAAACAGGCAGCAAGTAACCTCTTCTTTTTCAGAGACAAAAATATTAATCTTGTTATAATTTGCATAAATGTACATATTCATACATGTATCAGACAACAATTTTCTTTATCTGTTAGCTGTGTCTATCTTTGTACATCAGGAGGGAAATTTGCTAAAATGTTTTGTTAAACCGCAGGTTTTTAGCGATTGTATTACACCACATTAAACATCACTATCCCAATTGTTTTCATCTTAATCATACAAAGCGTAAACCTTATCAGGCAGCAGTTTACCAAAACTCCTGACAAATCTTCGAAATTCCACAGGAAAAAAACAGATGGCTGTGATAGCAGAGAAAGCTCAAACCGCATGCTGTTGAAGCTGTCTGGCCTGTGTCAGTAGTTAAAAATAATAAAGAAATGAAAAAAAAATCTCCCTGCCTTGCCCTCTTGTCTGATAGGTTATCTGATAAGCTATCTGTGATTGGCTGAGCAGCGTAAGAGATTGCTCCTGATTAGCTACCCAGCTAATAACTAGCTGGGCTAACTGGAGCTTTTCTCATTGTGCATCAGGGGCACCTCGGGAGCCATCTATCTGTTCAATGTTTTTTTGTTTTGTTTTCTCCTATTAAGTTTGCAAGATTCCAATGAGATTATGCGGGAACAAGATAAAAAGAATATTTTAGTATCAATGATGTAGCCACCTATTTTTAGTAGAATATGTTAACTGCTTAGGTGAGTACAGACCCTACTAAAAATGCCCCTTAGACACACAATCAGGTTCAATAGGTGAAACATACCCTGGTAGTTTATATACTGGAAATCATGTTGTATTGCAAAATATACAGAACTAAAAGAAAACACACAGCAAAAGCACTAACTTCCCTTTATCTGCTTTAAAAAAAACTAATAGAGGAAATACTTAATGTTAAGGATGCGTAGCAGTCACTTTTATAAAAGCAAATGGGTGTCAAAGATAGAACACAATGCTGCACGGAGAAGTCTCCACCTTTTTATAGATTTATTGCACCCTATTTAATAGTGCAGCCCAATTGTACAAACCCTGCTAAACATAATGCCCAGAAACCTGCAGAGGGGGATCCTCCCTTGCAACCCCCAACATTACCAACTCACAGCCACTGCTGACAAATGGGAGAGAAATGAGCTGGAAGCGAGAAAGAGGGCAGTAGACTCAAAGTTCTGTTCATTATGCTCATAGGCGTGTTCACTTCAGCACTGACAGCTCTTATCAGACCATCCAGCATGACCCTTTCCATGTGGTATCAAATGCTGCTTCTGACTTCTGAATCAATTCACTTTTGCAGTTATCTGTGCTGATCCAGTTGTAAAGCGCTATGGAATATGCTGGCACTATATAAATAAATGTTAATAATAATAATCCTCAATAAATTCATTCAGCAAAGACAACTTTAATATTAAATTAAATGGGAAGTTTGGGAGCATTTTTCATCAGGTAGAACGGGGTATAGTGGTGTTTCTGTCAGTGTGCTGGGTCACGCAGCTTTATTCCAATAACAGGGGCAAGCATTGAGTGGGGGGAGCCCACAATAAGAGGGTACATGGAGGGTCGTTTGCTTGTCTAGTATGGGTTATACAAAGAAGTACAATGTCTGTAATGTACTTAGACTTTATACATTTCCAGAAGCAGCATAGTTAGAGTAGATAGAAATGTCCTCTTTATAAGTGTCACAATGACACCATGCGCTTGGAAGGAGAAACAACAAATGTAGAGAGCCTGGTTGTGGGGTTATCCCTTGGGTTTTGTGTTGACCTATCCATGCCCTAATACTAAGAATCAGATGAAAAGAAAATGTTATAATCTTTTTATGATAGGGGGAACAAATAATAAGCTAAATTTGGTAACTCTGATTTGCACGATTTGATGACTTTGGCTGATGATTATTTCTCAGACATTGTTAAAACACTCTTATAACAATTCCAAAACATCTCTTGTGACCAGCATAGTGGGGGCACATTGGGTGGGTCATTTATACAGTTCCCACTGTATACACTGGAAATCATAGGAACGTATTTGAACAACTTTCTATGTGTCTGATTGGTTGGATATTCTAATCAGTGATGAGTCTAATAGACTAATAGACGCCTGGTTTATATCATTTAGCACTAGAAGATACAAGTTATGGGTGAGGGGCTGAGTTTCTTTTTTTATGTGGAAAATGAGACTGATTTAGAGTTGGATGTAATTCCAACTCCAAAATGCAAAACTGTTCATTGTCTTACTGCACATGCACAATAAAACAATGCATGATTTTGAGTTAATCACAACTTGCACATGTAGAGCCCTTACAATTGGCATAGGCAAACCGAGGGGGGAGGGTTTCCTGGTGCCTGGAAACCCCTTTCCAAGCCTGGAGCACTGTGTAATTGAAGTGGCTGGAATGTGCCCCGCTTCACACGGCTCTGCTCGATAAGAGAGAGCTGCATGTACCTGCACGCAGCATTGCCCATGTATATTATGGGGATAGGGAGAGTTGGAGAGCAGCCAAGCACTCTCTAAAATTATAGCCACACCCTCATGCATGCTGGTCACGCCCCCTGGTGGCGTGGTGTGGAAACCCCCCTCTGAAAATCCTGTGTTTGCCCCTGAATGGAGAAATGATCATCAACATGTATCTTTACAATAGTAGCAAAAAATATTAAACAAACAATAATAGAAAAAATACCCATTAAGCCCTCTGTAATACAGTAAGCTGCGCTAGTACTTATAGCCTGGGCTGGTTACCGCTAATGCATTATGAGAAAGCACATGAAGTCCTTCCTCAAAAGCAGCAATCAGCACCAAGCTATTATAGGGTGGCCTTATTACACTATAACAAGGAGAGCCACAGTATGTGCCCCCCCCCTTAATGTGCATCAGCCCCAGCATTGTCCACAAAGGGCAGTGATCCTAGGAGAATCAGGCCCACACAAAACTCACAGGGTTCCCCACAAGAGAAAACAAGCCCCTTGGCTATGGGGGCCAGTTAATGAATAAAAGATACATAAACATTCATTATATTTGTGAAACTACAAGTCCCAGCAAGCCCTGGCAGCCATTAACTGCTGGTGATGCTGCCAGTGTCTACAAGAGCATGCTGGTGCTTGTATTGCAACCAGAGCCCACTGGAACATGTAGTTTCACACTTACTAGAAATGATTGGAAATGATAACACACTAAAACCTTAATTTCCAACTTCAAAGCGGCTTGCTTCTTAAAAACTACTCTGATTGGCTGTTCACATATAGACCTCTACTGGTCTATAAATGAACTAACTTATCAATGAAGTTCATACTATGAATGCATCAATGAATTTAATTGACACAATAGAGCTCATTCATAGGCCTCGAGGGGTCTAAATGTGAATAGTCAATCAGAGTGGTTTTCTCACACACCAGGCTCTCAGAGAAAGCCTCTCTGATTAACTATTTGTGGGCAGACCCCTTTTCATTCATTCAATTCTCCACTAGGAGCAGGTTCTCAGCGCCTAACAGCTTTTTTTTATGTTTCTTCCTCTATTGGATTTTGCTTGCATTACTACAGGACAGAGGAAATGAAGATACGTATAGATTTAGGAGTGCAATAAATTTGTACGAAGTTTTGGTACATTACCTGCTGTCCACACATTTTTTTTTTCTTACTATTAATTAGCTTTGTAGTAACACACATTTCAGCATGCCCAAGCAGTTAATGGCTGCCAGTGCTTGAGGGCACTAGACTTGTAGTTCCATACTCTTAAGGCCTGATGCAGAATTGGTTGCAAATTGGGCATAGTTTACTCTCAACAAAGCCATATGTAAAAATGGGTGGGGTACGGAATAATGGTTGCCATTATTCCGACAATACTTACCCTGACGCGGTGACCCCGAACGGCTCCACGACTGCTGTGACCGGTAACTGCAAGGGATCGCGATGACATCACTGTCGACTGCAACACTCTTTTCCTTGGTGTTACAGTGGAAATGTAAGTGTGCGGGCATAGACAATGTACAACGCTGGGCAAAGTACATTGTCTATGCCTGCATATTTACATTTCCACCTTAACACCATGGAAAAGAGCGTCACGGTCGGCAGTGACGTCATCAAGACTGTCCAGATTCTTCATAGGTCGCAATCCCTTGCAGTCACCAGTCACAGCAGTCGTCCTGGAGCCAGGTCGGGAAGGAGCCGTTCGGGGTCACCACGTCAGGGTAAGTATTGTTGTGGTGGTCAGCATCGATATGCTGACTACCACCGGTATAAATAGCATATTTACACCCATATGATGAGCTGTACACATCTTAAGATTGATGCAGGTCTGCACCAGTAGCATATAAGCCCGGTTTACACCAGGCACACACAACAGACATTTATATCCCACTTGCCCCAATTTTATCCATTTGTTTTATGTGCAACAAAATCAATCACAATTAAGCATCAATAAAACTTCTAATACAGCAGAAATAACTCCCTGTCTCGTGCACGAAAAAAATTGTTTTTTTTTGCTTAAACATTAAACATCCACAATAAATATATATACCAGAGAGACAAAAAACCTCCAATCATCGTCAGTGTGACAATCTCAAACAGCCAATCACAAGCTGTTTGTTTATACCATCATCATTGGCTCTTTACATCTGCCCCTAACCACCCACAAATAATAGGGCTTTGTCAGGCCTATAAGTCTGCATCAGTTCGCAAATTGCTGGAACAGGCCCTTAGTGTACTACGCCTATGTTAGAACGCACCATCCCACCTCTCCAGACACAGGCTGGCATAAGTGGCATAATCATGGAAATCTCCATGGGAGCGTATCTGTGTGCCCACTTTCTGTGCATGCACAGAGTGATTTCATGCAAGATACGCTGTGCAAACTGGCATAGTACTCACTTTGCATCAGCCCCTTAATATTTACCTATCTTTTACACATTACTCTGGCCATAAGTACTGGTGATGGTTCATGTTTTAAGCGGAGGCACACTTTTAAAAAACAATATTTATTAATTCATTTACATTAAACAGCAGTCATCACATGCATCTTGCTTCAGCCGCATAGTTACACTTTATTTTTAGTTGTATGTATCTTAAGGTACGTGCAGCTCATAATACACATTAGGTTGCAATATTGCGGCCATAATATAATTTTTACATACATGTGGAAAAATGATGTCCTACTTTAAATCAGGACCTATATTGGATCAACATGAGAGTTGATGACATTTACAGATGATTTATTTAGGTTTAGATGAAGATTGAGAGAGTGTTTTAAGGATTAAATTGGTTAATTATTATTCATTTATTAAGGTTGGGAGTCTGTAAAAAATATTTTTATGGCATGGATGTTTTGATAAAAGATATACTTCATTACATGAACACTGAGATATTATAACATTACCACTGTGTAATATGTCCACAATCACATCCACTAGTTATAGACCAAAACATAGAGTATACATGTTATATTAACTATAAAGGTGCTGTGCCTCTTTTTACAAGAATTGTTGTTCTAGATTGTGTGAAATATGCGTTTGCCATATACAGAACAATGAAACCACTTCCTCTAAACATGGTGTCATCAGATGTCAGAATGTGCAACTAACAAAATGAAACATTTTCACAAACCGAAACATAGAAACAGGGCTAATTTTAAAAGTATGACTGTCCATAATTTCCTGAGAAAGACCCGGTTTCTGAAGATTTGTTCCCAGATGCTTTTGTTGCCAATGTCCTTGTTTGGGTGGAAGTGGTTGGCTTTGCTGGATTAGGCAGGGGACTTATACTACCTACATTTAAATTCCATGGAGAGGCATTAAAAGAGCTTCTGTCTTAGCCCCCTGTTATCTTTTGAAGGCAATTGATCCATTTTACCCTATCAGTAGTCCAAGTTCTAAACCTGAACCTTCCTTATATGTCAACCCTAGACTTAAAATAGTTAAAATCCCAGTCCAACATTAAACCCAACCATTATTAAGGCTCAGGCTCTAAAACTTTTCCTGAGACTGTCTACTATATTACCCAAAATTCTACAAATGAAACCATGCAGTGTAATTTGTGCTGCTCTAGCAGATATAGAAAGTCATTATGTAAATAACACACATCTATGAAATATTTTCTTTACCGAGTTATGTACAGAAATTCATTTATAAACATATGAAGTAGCACATTGGCTGTATAAAAAGTCGGGTTACTCAGCTAGGGAAGGGAATGTAGTATGTAGGAACGGGGACCCAAGAAACATTTGGCAAATATACTATTGAAAAATTAAAAACCTCTAGTAAACATATTACCCGAATTTGTTCTGGATACATTGGATGTACTCCAGAAGATATCTGAGCTTCTTAACCCCAATTATTCCCTGATTATTGGACTTAATATGAAATATTTATATATAATGATGACACAGCATTCTGTCAAGAAAGTAGTAGAATTCTTCTTCTTTTGATTGTAAATATTCCATAAATATGGAGGACTGCCATGGGGTGTGCGCATATGCTGTTTTTTCCACTGGGTTTTTTTGGTACTTATTTTTGGGGCGGTACCCCACAATTTTGGTATTATGTTCAACATTAGCACATTGAGCTGTGTGGGTAACTATCCTAGACTGGCACTGGTCTACAAACAGTAGCAAATAACATTGATATATCATTAAATAAAGTACAATGCTTTAGTAAGTTATCACAAAAGAGGAAGATTGATGCATGCACAAAAGCACATTTAGAATGATATAGTTGCACTGTAAACAGTGCAAATCAATTAAACCAGTTATGCTTAATTTAATCCACTTTATTTTACATTTTTAAAACAGACAAGCATGAGAGAGCTTTAGATAAGCCATCCATGTGTATGAGTCAAGAAACATAAGATAAATAAACACACTTTTTAATGGCAATTTGATACATTTTAATTAACCAGAAGGGTTAATTTACATGAGCATGTGTTTACTGTACATTACCCCTCTGAATGAAAGACACACATAGAGAGTTTTCAGTGAAAACAAAGTCATCACAGGGATGATTTCTCAGTGGTGACATATATTATTTACATATAGGCAATAGTGTAAAATAGTGCATGGACCAAAACTGAAACAAATTCAACATGTATGTCATCAATGAGATCCCTGATCCATAAGGCTGTTTAACTCTTGAAGGTTCCTTTTGTCATAGGCCAGTGTTGGCTACCCTGTGACACTCCAGGTGTTGTGAAACTACAAGTCCCAGCATACCCTTCCAGCAATAAGCTCCCATATATTGACAAAGCATGCTGGGAATTGTAGTTTCACAACACCTGGAGTGACACAAGTTAGCCAACACTGTCCTAGGCAGTAGGGGAAACATGATATTATATAGGGGCATACAAGGCAATAGAGTAGAATATGAGACTATGCTTGGCATATGAGGCTATCCATTTCATTTCTTATAAGACCATATGTGGCATATAAAGCTATGTGATGGCATTTGATGCTAAAAGTGAATGTGTATATGAGGTTATACAATGGTATATGTGGATATAAAATGGCAACATTTATCTGTGTACTTATGCAGGGGGTTGTACTGCATGTCTTGGGCATTGGGCTATATGTGATGGCCCATTGAACACAATACTTTCCTTTTTTGCTATTCAGTGTGCATTAAATATTTAAATTTTCATCATACTGGAAAAGTATATATTTTACCATAGCATGCCTATTTTATTTTAATTTTATGAAACAATAAATAAATAATTTTTTGCCATAACATGTATGTCACCTAGAAATATGGCTAAAGCAGGCAACCCAATCATTCATCCTAAAATCTCAGTAGCCAGATCTTTAAGCAATTTTGCCACATTTGGGGCCCAGTTGTGGAGATCAGTCAGTACATGTACTGTATTCAGATCAGATTGTAGTGTATATCACATCTGCAATTAATGATATTGCATTAAAAAATGCATCAGTGTGCTGGCTTAGCCTGCTACTGTATGTAACTGCAAGATATTCATTACTGTATGAAACCGCAAGTGTTTATGTACCCAAGCACCACTTTGCATTTAGGGTGAGTGCTATGCTTGTATGTATTCAGGTTTTTGTCCATGCCAATGTCTCTCTTTAACTTAAGAAGGAAGTCCACTTAATTTTTTTTTCTTCAAATGTATCTGCTCCTAGAATTGTTCCCAACACTGCATAGAGTAATAAATATATTAATAAAAAACTTGAATGCCTATTATTTAGATACAATGATGTCTTACTGTGATGCAACCATCATACAAAGGACAGGGAAATATAAATGTCAAGGTTTTTGTTATGCCTAGCTGCTTTATTTTATTTTACCATAATACACAAGGTTACAAGAAGGAATAAATGGTTATAGACAAGGCAAGCAAAGGATACCATTATGATAAGTGTCTAAGATGAACCATGTGGCATAGGAAGCAATGGTGCCTGTGTTGTTAGGAGAGCTCTGTTGTGTTATAGCATGTACCAGTATGTGCTTTACACAGGTCCCATATTCCGCTCTTTGCTATACTGTGTTGCTAGTTAGGAACTATATACAAATTGAGTAGAGAGGCTGTAAAATCTTTTCCTTGGGTCTTTGAAAGTTCCTGTTATGCCACCGCATAGAGGTTTACTTCATATCACATATAGTAATAGCAAAGTGAAGGATCAGTACAATAAATCTTTATTTGTATACTGAAATAAGCTGCCCATAATACACCCTCTTAAATACTCATGCTCTGTGCTTTAAAGTAAGTGGAAGAGAAGAACTAGGTGGTGTGGTGTTGTACCATCATGTGGCCACCCTTGCTACACTGCAAACATACATACCGCGATTGCCTCTGAATGGGATTCAATTAACCTAGACCCAAAGAGGGAAGCAACTTGACACTATGGGGCTATTCCATAAAGCATTAAATGCTTCCATATACATACCTCCCAACATTTAGAATCACGAAAGCGGGACAAGATAAGCACCACCCCCATTCCATCCAAACTTCACCCCTTTTGTGGCACTGCGAATCTGGATATCCCGTGAAAATCGGAACATTTGGAAGGTATGCATATATGCTAACATAAGACCATATAAACTATATAAGCATATGCGATAATACTATGGAAGCATGGTGGCTAGTGAAGCTATATTTGCATATTGGCATATAGGCTATACATTGGTCTGTAAGGCTACATTGCATATTGTATTTTTGTTGCAGTTGCCTTGTGAGGGTATATATGCATATTGGCCATTTGTGACTTGTGAATCTATGTTGGCTCTGAGGCTTATTGTCTAGTTGGTGGCATATGCAGCCATATGGACATATTGGCTATATGAGGGAATATGACGGGACAAAGTTGGAATATATCAGTTTGCAATAAAATTACTGACTGTAAAGATGTGTCAAGAATACATTTTAATATCCAAATGAAACGTGTTCAGTATATTTTATATCTTAAGCATTAAAAAAAAAAGACAAAGCAATTATTCAGTCTGAACCCAGGCCTCCTAGTTGCTTAGGGGTTAAGTGTAAATTGTCACTGATGTTGAAATTATGGGCCATTGTCCATTTATTAAAATTACACTTTTAACATATTAATATATTTTGTAACAATAGGAATACTTTAGGCTTTATACAAAGCAAAAACAAATTATGAAATTAATTTTCGGATCTTTTTTATGTTTTCTAGGGACATCTTCTCTTAGTTTTCCCCCTTTTCTTGGTTAACATAAAAAGTTGCCATTCATCTACAGCAACATAGCAATACTCTCACTGATGAATAATACCCACAGTGATGAACAGAACCTTTATGGCTGTTGATCACAACAGTTCAGCAATATTTATGGACAAATTACCCACAATGCATTGCCTAGCTTGCATCAAGCCTGGCCTCCTGCTTCAAAATTGCTTTATTACAAGCTGTCAACAGGAACAACAATGCAATTAAAGTCTTTCTACGGTATCAGCGATCAAACCACAGCTCAATGCCAGCACTTGTGGCTTTCAGCTCTTTCCAAGCACCTCTTGTTATTCAGCTGCCCGTCCTTCATCTTCTCTGATGCAGAGAGATAAAACACAATCTAGGTTGATACAAATCTAACCATCTGCGTGTATAAATCCACTCTCTCCGGTGAGGATGTTTGAAATGTTCTTATTTCCATCAAGAGCCGTAAAGCTCGATATGCTATTTATCTATTTTCATTTTAATCTTATGTCTCCATTCAGGTGCACAATATGGAGGCCTATGGTGCTGTGGCCAAGCCTTCTACCTCTGTACCAATATTGTATCATGTGATGACTGCATGTTCTACTGTTAGGATCACAAAGTGAATTTTATAAAGAAAAAAATATTAGAGTTTTTTTGTATGTCTGGGGGTGGGGTTGATAAATACCACAAAGCCCTAGAGATCAGTCTCAGTTAAAATGAAGCTAGGGCAAAATTAAGCTTTTTTTCAAACACATTTTCACTTAAAAGTAGCAACATTGTGCAGAGCAGGAATCTAGATGAGCTTATCATATAAATAGTTTGATTGAAATGTGCATCAAAGGCTACCATCAACGTATACCCACACATTATGATTCAAAAGTGTGTAACAAACTACCCATATGTATATTTGCATACATAGCTTTTAATCACAGTATATGGTATTGTTGTATAAGTCGAAGAATTACCTATATATAGTGCTCGCCCTATGATCCAATGATCCAGAAATATTTAGTCTTTCATTTATTTATTTTTTACTAGTTTCTTGTTTTAATACACAGTGAATTTGGCAGATATACTTTAATAACAAAAAAAAAAAATCAAGTATCAAATACATTTATAACATATATTATTCTGGTAACCCTGCTTCAGAAAATGTTTGCCTGGAGAGTCTGTTCAGGGCAATGTATTTCTTAGGTTCTAATGGAGACCACTGGAGAGCCACAGGCTGCTGACTCTGCTTATTATTGCACATGCTCACTTTCTCATTTATATGTGCATCTGTAATGAGATCACCCCTTCCCTCTCTGGCCTGCCCTGATTAGGCATCCTCTCTCTACAACCAATCCCTCACTACTGCCCTGGACACCATCGCCCCGGCCTCTTCTATCCGCCGTCGTCGCCTTACTCCCCAACCCTGGCACTCCAAACTCACCCGCTCCCTCCAAAAGTGCTCTCGCACAGCTGAACGCCTCTGGAGGAAATCTCGTTCCCTGGCTGACTTCCTTCACTTCAAATTCATCCTCTCCTTTCTGCTCTGCCCTGTCCCTCGCTAAACAATCCTTCTTCAAGTTGCTCATCTCTTCTCAGTCCTCCAACCCCCGCCGCCTCTTTGCCACATTCAACTCCCTCCTCTCCCCCCCTCCTCCCACTGTCCCGCCTTCCCTCTCAGCGTCTGACTTTGCCTCCCTTTTCTCCTCCAAAATTGAAGCCATCAGACGCAACATCTCCTCCTCCCACCCCTCTCCCCCCACTCCCACCGCTTTACCACCCGCCATCAACCAGCTGTGGTCCTCCTTCATCCCCACATCAGGTGAAGAAGTTCGCTCCCTTATTCTTTCCTCTCCACCCTCTACCTGTCCTCTTGATCCCATCCCCTCCCACCTCCTTCGCTCTCTCTCTCCTACTGCCTGCTCCTACCTCACACACCCTTTCAACCTATCACTCTCCTCTGGCGTTGTCCCATCCTCATTCAAGCACGCTCTTATCTCCCCTATCCTTAAGAAACCCAATCTTGACCACACCTCTCTTGCTAACTACCGCCCTATCTCTCTTCTCCCATATGCTTCCAAATTACTTGAGCGGATTGTCTGCAGCCGCCTCACCAGACACCTCTCTGACAACTCCCTCCTTGACCCTCTCCAATCCGGCTACCGCCCCCTCCACTCCACCGAAACAGCCCTGGCTAAAGTTACCGATGATCTCCTATCAGCCAAATCCAAGGGTCACTACTCCATACTCATCCTCCTTGATCTCTCCGCGGCCTTCGACACCGTGGACCACCCCCTCCTACTGCAAACTCTGTCTCTCACTCGGCCTCTCTGGCTCTGTCCATGCCTGGTTCACCTCATACCTTGCTAATCGCTCCTTCTCCGTATCCACGTCTGGTTCTTCCTCTACCCCCTCCCCTCTCCCTGTTGGAGTCCCTCAGGGCTCTGTTCTTGGCCCTTTACTCTTTTTGCTCTATACTTCCTCCCTTGGGGCTCTCATCTCCTCTTTCGGTCTTCAGTATCACCTATATGCTGATGATATTCAACTCTACATCTCTTCTCCTGATCTTTCCTCCTCCCTCCTCTCTCGTGTAACTGACTGCCTCTCAGCCATCTCATCCTGGATGTCCTCTCGCTTTCTTAAAATTAACATCTCCAAAACCGAACTCATTGTCTTTCCCCCAACCAGGCTCCCTTCCCACCATGACCTCTCTATCGTTGTTAACAACTCCACTATCTCCTCTGTCACCCAACTCCGCTGCCTAGGTGTCACTCTCGACTCCTCTCTCTCTTTTGCCCCCCACATTCAATCCCTTGCCCAAGCCTGTCGCTTCCAACTCCGTAACATTGCCCGCATCCGTCCCTTCCTCTCTCAAGATGCCACCAAAACTATCATCCATGCAATCATCATCTCCCGTCTCGACTACTGAAACCTCCACCTTACTGGCCTCCCCTGCTCCCGCCTTGCCCCCTCCGCTCTATACTCAATGCGGCTGCGAGACTCATCTTCCTCTCACGACGCTCCTCCTCTGCCTCCTCTCTCTGTCTTTCCTTACACTGGCTCCCCTTCCCCTACAGAATCCTTTTCAAACTCCTCACCACCCCTTACAAGGCTCTCTCTCAGTCTACTGCCCCTTACATCTCTAACCTCCTCTCCATTCACACTCCCGCCCGCTCCCTGCGCTCAGCCAATGATCGCCGCCTCTCCTCCACTCTGATCACCTCTTCCCACTCTAGAATCGAAGACTTCTTCCGTGCTGCCCACCTTCACTGGAACGACCTCCCTCACTCCATTCGTCTCTCACCCAATCTGTGCTCCTTCAAGTGGGCTCTTAAAACTCACCTGTTCCTTAAGGCCTACCAACCATCCACTTAACCTCTCACCTCTTCTGGTTCTCCCCTGCCCCCTTTCTGTCTCCCCATTGCTTCACTGGCTCCCTTATGTACCTGATTCTGTTTACCCTCCCTTAGGATGTAAGCTCGTATCAGCAGGGCCCATCTTCCCTCCTGTCTACATACCTGTTCTTCCGCTCCGTCTTTACTGCATATGACTAGCCGGAGTTTCTGAAGTACTGGTACTTTGTGTTTATTGTTCTGTACTGTCTTACCCTGTATAGGCTACTGTTTGTACCATGTACGGCGCTGCGGAAACCTTGTGGCGCCTTACAAATAAACGATAATAATAATGTGCATATCTCGCAAATGTCCCGATTTAGGCAGGAGAAACCCAATTCAGGAGGACTGTCCCACCATCCCAATACTAAGGACTTTTCTACCGACTGCTAGGAAATTTGGGAAGCAAAGGTGTGCTCAGCAATTCAGGGTTGTTTATAGGGAGGAGGGGATGGGGGCAATCTAGAACTGCAGAAGCGCTAGACACACCACCAGGGAATGATCCACAGCCCCATTGTGAAATGGACACGCACACTTTTTCAGGGTGTCCCAATTACTAAAGTTCTAATGTTGTGAGGTATGGATGTGAGTCAGGACAGTTGTCCGGTTTGGAGTGTTCAAGCTACAGTAATACAAACTTATTGTTTAAATGTATATTTGACATATATCACAATCTGAATAACAAAGATATTGCGCCATGATTTGCGGATCAATCAAATTCCTAAAATTTAGCATAATGTAATAGTACATGAAATTGTTATTATTATTATTATTAGCCTTTAAAATTTCCACAGCGCTGTACAGAGACAGACATAAGACCATATAGGGTAGATACAGTACCAAACATTAAGCAAATACCACCAGGACTTTAAACACTCCAAACATAGCTTGCATAGTGACGCAGGAGCAGAAGAATAGGTAAGGAAATCAAGAGGGAAGAGAGTCCTGCTCATAAGAGCTTACATCCTAGAGGGAGAGTAATCAGAAAGGAGGCACAAAAGGAGATAGAGGAGGGGATCAAGTGCAAGAGAGGGGGAGAGAGAGGGTAAGGTAGTCATGTATGGATAGAAGATTAGGTAGATGGCTGGTAGGCTTTGAGGAAAAGATGAGTTTTGAATTCCTGTTTGAAGGAGCTCAAATTAGGGGACAGTCGGGTGGAGAGAGGGAGTTTGTTCCAATGAAGACGGGCAGCCCGGGAGAAGTCTTGGATTCTTGAGTGGGATGAGGAGATCAGGGTGGAGGAGAGGCGACGGTCATTTGCCGACCGCAGGGAACAGGATGGAGTGTGAATGGAGAGGAGTTTAGAAATGTAAGGGGCAGTGGAATGGGAGAGGGCCTTGTAGGTGAGTGTGATGAGTTTGAAAAGGATCCTGTAGGGGAAGGGGAGCCAGTAAAGGGCGAGGCAGAGAGGGGAGGCAGAAGAGGAGCAGTGGGAGAGAAATATGAGTCTCACAGCCACACTGAGTATAGACCTGAGGGGACGAGATGGGAGAGGGGCAGGCCAGTGAAAAGAAGGTTACAGTAGTCAATACGGGAAATAATGAGAGCATGGATGATGGTTTTGGTGGCATCCTGGGAAAGAAAGGGTCGGATGCGGGTGATATTACGGAGTTGGAAGTGGCAGGATTGGGTGAGAGATTGCATGTGGGGGGGGGTAAAAGAGAGGGAGGAGTTGAGCGTGACGCCAAGGAAGCTGAGTTGGGGAACAGATGAGATGGTGGTGTTGTTGACAGTGATAGAGAGATTGAGATGGGATGGTGAGCTGGAAGGAGGGAAGATGATGAGTTCAGTTTTGGCAATGTTGAGTTTGAGAAAACGTGAAGACATCCAAGAGGATATGGCGGAAAGGCAGTCAGATACACGAGAGAGAAGGGATGGAGAAAGATCGGGAGAGGATATGTAGAGTTGAATGTCGTCAGCGTACAGATGATATTAGAGACCAAAGGAGGTGATGAGATCACCCAGGGAGGTAGGTACAGTGAGAAGAGTAGAGGGCCAAGAACCGAGCCCTGTGGAACTCCTACAGGGACGGCGGCGGTATGAACCAGAAATGAATACAGAGGAGGGGTTTGGCGAGGTAAGAGGAGAACCAAGCGAGGATAGAGCCAGAGAGACCGAGAGAGGAGGGTTTGCAACAGGAGGGGGTTGTCGACAGTGTCGAAGGTCGCAGAGATGTCCAGGAGGATGAGCAAGTAGAAGTGGCCTTTAGATTTGGCTGAGAGAAGGTTAGTAGTAACTATAGCCAGGGCGGTTTCAGTGGAGTGGAGGGGGCGTAAGCCTGATTGGAGAGGGTCAAGGAGGGATTTGTCCAAGAAGTGTCGAGTGAGGTGGTTGCAAACAACCCTCTCGAGTAGCATAGAGGCAAAGGGGAAAAGTGAGATAGGGCAGTAGTTAGTGTGAGAAAAGGGGTCAAGATTGGGTTTTTTGAGGATGGGAGAGATAAGGGCATGTTTGAAGGAAGAGGGGACGATGCCAGTAGAGAGTGACAGATTGAAGAGGTGTGCAAGGTAGGAGCAGGCAGTAAGGAAGAAGGAGCGAAGGAGGTGAGAGGGATGAGATCCGGGTTGCAGATAGAAGGGGAAGAGGAAAGGATGAGGGAGTGGATTTCTTCGCCGAGGTAGGTTGGAAGGTGCACCAGACATGGTTGATAGAGGAAGGTGGAGCAATAAGGGTGACAGGAGGATGATGCAAGGGGGAGATGTCAAGTCTGATAGCATCAATTTTAGAGGAGAAAAGGGAGGCAAAGTCGGAGGCAGAGAATGATAGCGGGATAGGAGTGTGGAAGGGGGAATTGAATGTGGCGAAGAGGCAGCGGGGTTTGAAGGACTGAGAAGAAATGAGGGACTTAAAGAAAGATTGTTTAGCAAGGGAGAGGGCAGAGCTGTAAGAGGAGAGGATAAATTTGAAGTGAAGGAAGTTGGCTAGGGAGCGAGATTTCCTCCACAGGCGCTCAGCAGCACGAGTGCACTTCTGAAGGAAGTGGGTGAATTTGGAGTGCCAGGGTTGAGGTGTCAAGAGGCAGCAGCAGACAGAAGAGACAGGAGCGACAGCATCCAGAGCTGTGGTGAGGGAGTGGTTGTAGAGGGAGGTATCTTGGTTAGGGCAAGTCAGGGAGGGAAAAGGGGAGAGGAGGGTTTCAAGAGAGAAGGAGAATGAAACACGGTCAAGAGCATCAAGATTGCACCTGGTGAGGGTGGTTTTAGGTGGGTGGGGGGCAGAGGAGGAGGAGAGGGAGAAGGAGAGCAGATGATGGTCATAGAGTGGGAAGGGAGAGATAGAGAATTCAGAGAGGTTACATGAATGAAGCTCCAGCCATGGACCTAACCATTCTACAATCTGAGTGGGTGACTTCATGCTGCCTATCTCAAGGCTAACTAAGATGAGAAACTATCTAAATATATGTACAGCATTTGCAGACTGTTTATTAGCTGACTTAACCTGAGTTTAGAAATTACTAGTTAATTAAATATATGAAGTAAACATTTGCAGAGATGTTCCTACTTTTTGCTGTTCCTCAAAGCCTTTTCATTGACCTGGTTCTGTCTGTTTAAGTAGAGACAGCCTTGCATTTAGCATACCTCCCAACTGTCCCAATATAGGCAGAATAGACCCAATTCTGAGGGACTTACCTTCCTTCCTGACAGCCTGTATGTTTGTCACGATCGCAGGGAATGTTGGGAGGTGTGTCCCAGTCAAAGTTTCTCTGCACAGCATAACTGTGGTGAGCGGCTGCCACATGTACTTGCCACTAGTGCATGCAGCAGTGCAAGGGTATTTTGGGGGAGGTTAGGGACAGCGTTTCTGAGGTTTTAGGCATACCCCGGAGGCCTTAGTCACACATGCTTCAAGGCTTCATAAAAAGGCCCCATTGTGAGAAGTTTTTTTCATGAAGTGGTCAAGAAGGAGCAGAAAAATGTAAAGGACCACTAAATATACAATACAAGTTGCTTCATATAATGTATTTTAGGTTTGGTGATTCTTTAACACACATAGTTGGGTTTAACTCTATGAGTTTTGGCTATGTGACAGATGTAGTACTTTTTAAGTGACAACCAAATGTGAACACTCTAAGTAGCGAGCTGTGAAGTCTGAAGGATAACTCCATCCACATTGTCAGTATTGGGTGGAATTCCATAAGTTAAAGATCAATGCAGAATATTCAGTGATCCCCCTGATCCATTGGGTTCCTCTACATTTTCCATGATCAAGAAGGCTGTCATGCTCCTGCAAACACACTGTTGTTGATATCTGTATTGATCGTGGAATGCTCTCCCTCTCTTGCTAAGATGACATGGACTACTTCCTGTTATCACAGAATTTACTTATGAAATTCCACCCAAAGCTAAAAATTCAATTACCCTTTAAATCTAGTATTTATGTCAGAACATAGACTGCAGGGAAAAATGGTAAAAGGAAGAACTTCTTTAAAGAACTGTTATAGTCCTAAAGTTGCAATGAAGCAAAATACATCAAAGACACAGGGAAAACGATGGTTAGTGATTGTCAGAAGAAGGTTAGTTAACATATTAAATAATGTATATCATGATATCAATGGACAATGCATACATTATTATATACAGTGCAGATCAATCATCTGGCATATTGGAAATACTGGTTCCTTTCATATATAAATTCTATTCTTACTGGTAATGACACATTTATACTGAGATCTTCTGTGTGCTGCAAAGTTTCTAAATTAATCACAAGGGGGGAGAAGTGTAAAAACTAGACAGAGTGTGTGGAAACTGCACTTCTCTATTTCTGCATCACAGGAAGTGCTTGCCTTATATGTTCCCACGTTCTTTATAAAGCACATTTCTGTCCAATATAGATAGTAAGCTACCAAGCAGGGCCTTCTTACCTCTTTGTCAGTTTGTTAATAGCTAGTCTTGGTTTATTATTATGTTTGTCCCCAATTGTAAAGCACTCTGTAGGATGCTGGCACTATAAAAATAAATGTGAAAAATCATCTTTACACTTTTCCATGACCTCAGTTATACCCAGTTCCGGTCTTTTGGTGCCCAGGAAAATGATGCCAAACTTCACTTGATACCATTATATGGCCAATATATAGATTTGCTGATCATCCAATATTTTATCATTCTGAACATTGTGAATGACCCAAATTACTCTGGCTGGGGTGTCATAATAACAAATGATTTACCCTGCTAGTTTTAAGCAGTAAAATCTTTAGAGTATCCTGACAAATAAAAAGCTACAATAACATTGCTCCAATCAGTGTACACCCTTCTATGTGAGGAGAGAGCAGAGGAATAGCTAGGAATTATTTAGCCAAAGGATCACTGTGAGACCCATGGGCCATCATATATAGCCCAATATACAACACATACAGTTCATTACAATGCACACCACACACAGTCACACCTTATACAGGTCAACAGCCCCATGCCCAACATATATATTATTATTAATCATTTATATAACACCAATCGCAGCACTGAACAGAGAATATGTATTCATTCAGTTCATGGCCTGCCTCATTGTAGCTTACATACTAAACTCCCTAGCCTACACACACGTCATAAGTCACTTAACCTACCAGTATGTTTTATTGTCATATAATGTGTACAGTTACTGAATCCTGCCTTCGAGTTCCATAAAACCACAATTTAGACTTACAATGCCAGCATAGAGCTCTGTGACCATATAACATCATCATGCCACATTACACCTTCATGTAGCCCTATCACACAGCCTCATCGGCAGGGTGAGTGGAAGGGCACTGGGCACCCTAGGTGCCCTCCCCTCAGCTTCCATCCTTTAGATGCTGCTCATCAGTTATTGCGCCCTATCCTCTACTCATGACCTTGTGGAGGGCAGTAGGTGGAAGAGGGGGATGTTGGTCTACGTCAGTGACAGGCTGGGATTGTGGTGCTGTATGGCGACATGGCAGTGCAGTACTACACTCTGTTACTGACATGGAGGAACAGCAGCCAATAGCATCTCAGCACAAGGTAGGAATTGCATAGGGCGCAGTCAAGTTCATTTAAATTATTAAACAAACCTCCTTTCCCCATTGCCAGCCGTTGAGGAAGGGGGTTGTTTAAATTCTTAAGTTCCTGGAAAAATAAATACACTAAATGATTGACATTGTTATCACTCATTCAATGTTTTAGGTGCCCCTAAACTGTGGGCACTCTAGGCGACTGCAATAATTCCCCTGATGATAGCTTATTCCCTGCTCACAGATAGGGCTATATTTTTTGTATCTGAAAAAAGGAGCATGCCTTGATGCTGGTTTAAAAAAACAAACTGCCTGGTAAAAAGCCATATTTATGACCACCTTAGTTTTTACTGAACTGATTTTATATTCTAATATTGAATATTGGTTCATTCCGCAAAATAGTTCCCCTTACTGGGCTTTCAGAAATGCCAAATGGCAGTGATGTAGCACAGAATTTTCGTTGGTGGCGCTGCGCCATTCAATTTGTACAGATGCGTATAGTTTTCCTGCAACTTACATGTTTTGCAGTGCAATATGGTAGTGTTTGCAACGATGCAGAAATATATAGCTGATGGAAAAAGTTGGGTGGAGTTAGGGCATACCTTGTAGGCACAGTAATGAGTAGCAATAGTAGAGCACCTAGGTTTGTGTCATTATTGTTATTTGTAGAAAGTTTGTAGACATTTTTCAATTAAAAGCAATGAAGCAGTGGTACCAGCAGACTATAACAAAGTACTCGGCAACACGCTGAAAGTCAGGATCACCAAAACAAAATAATTAAAATCATTACCTCACAATTTCAAGATCGTCATCAGCTTTGCATCCCTTACACATCCCTTCAAAACTGACCACTTTAATGAGGATTTTTACCCATTATCCCTGAATCCTTTTCAACTTCATATCTCCACATCCAGCTTCATACACTACATCTATTTAGTAGGCTTCATACCGTATTCTCAAACCAGTGTGTGCATCTTAGTATATGTACTAATTTTGGTCTGTGTGTAATGTCACTTCCTCTGGCAAACTTCCACCACCATCATTAATTAAAGTTATACTTAAAGAAGATAATATTCTCCTTTTAATGTTCATGTCCCTGAACCTTTCATCACAGCATACATCCCAACATTGTCTGGAGTAGAAGCTTATATTGCTTAAACATCTCAGTTACTCCCCCAGCCCTCAAATGGTTAAATGCTCTCTGATAACCCAAGTACTGTCCTAATCTCCACACTGAGCCACACTCGCTCCATTCTATAGCTATATATATATATATAAATAAATGGGGACGATAATAGCTTCCCAGAAGATGGCTAACTTCATGATGGAATGTAAAAAGCTGGATATGGAATAAACCATTGTAATTATTGTTTATTTATGTCGCGCTGAAAATTTCTGCAGCTCCATACAGTGCGGGAGTAAAGCATAGTACAAAGATGTAGAAGATCATCAGGCAGAATACAAATCAAGCAAAGGCAAAATACAGGTCATTCAAGAAGCATGCCTACAATAATAGTAAGAATTAGGCATAGTACTTTATAAAATATGTAATAGGTTAGGCCAATAACAAACGAATGTCTTAAAAAACATACAGATTTTATGATTCAAGGACACACAAGGACCATGGTCACGCTAGACAGGGTATGCCACGTCATTGTGGCACACTCAGCTCTTGTGTGATGACTGAAAAGCTTTTCTTTAAAAAAAATTGTAGTTAACTAAAGGAGATAATAAACTTGTCAGTACCATTAAACTGCAGCTTAACAGTGTAAATCAGGGTTTCCCAAACCCAGTCCTCAGGGCTCCCCAACAGTGCAGGTTTTTCAGATCACATGTGACATAATTAGGACCACCTGTGGATCTGTTACAATGTGTTAGTCAGTAATGAATACACCTGTGCTCCAGCAAGGAGATATGGAAAACCTGCACTGTTGGGGAGCCCTGAGGACTGGGTTTGGGAAACCCTGGTGTAGATAATAACCTAATCAGTAGGTCTTATTTACTAACATTGCATTTAGGTCATACATGCATACTTTTTATACCTCCCCTCCAGGAGATCCCAAAGGAGAGGTCCAAGGGGTGATTTGAGTCATCATTGCCCCTCCTACCACACTGCACAATGCCAATATTCGCATTGTCACGTATCAGGGAGCAGGGTAATAATGATGCGATTCATTGGGAATCACGTCATCATGGCCCTGCCCACTTCACAAGGAGATTGGGGCGGGGGGGTCAGGGAAGGTGGTCTTCTCTTCCTGGAGACTGGAAGGACCCCTCAAAATGAATCAGTCACTCGGACATTTTAGGTACAACAATGATTTAGTTGAAAAATTTGCACTGAACACAGCAACCATTTTACGTTTAGCTGTTTAGTGTAAGCTAAGCAATGAAAGGAAGTGTCTAATTGGTTGTTATTAGTTTAGTGCAAACTTTGCACTTATGCAGTAGTATTAAGTGATATAAAAATGCATGCTGGGAAAGATATTACATTCAAGGAAAAAGAAGAGAGCAAAGTTCTCCGTATTTACCGTAACACTTGTTTTCTTAGCTGAGTGACAATGTATCTGATAGAAAAGAGGAATTAGTAACTTGAACTTCTGTGTTATATTAATTTGTTGTTTTGTTCCCATTTTACAAAGTTTGTTCTCATTCTAAGTGTGATATGACTAAAGAAATATATATTTTTAAAATGGAATATAAAAATTGTGAAGTGGTGGCTGATTCCTGTTTTATTAATTAAGGATATAATTGTAGTGGTATATACCTAAATTACAGTGAACAGTTTCTGGGGCTTAGAAGAACAAAACATATTTATTAATATTCCCATCAGTGCGGCGATAACTGTAATATTTTAATGCTGCTTATCCTGGCAATAGAAAATTACTTGTCACCCACATTTGTGAAAACCATATCACCATGGCAACTGTGCATTATTGGCCAAGAGTGCTAATAGTACCACTTTCCTGAGCCTGTCTCCGTATGCACAATGGAGCTGTTTTTTAAGCTGTACTGCATTTAATAAAAGTTTCAAGAATAAAGTATTTTTCCAATGTTTTTGTTCTGGTAATGCCATCTTCAAGTCACAAAAATACTGTCACACTACTCCTGATACAAAGGTGGAAACCTCCTGCTGACTGGGTTATCACCGGTGATTATGATGTTATCACCGGCTGAAACCACTTTTATTTGTTCCCAGTACACTCATTTAGAGTTGGACGCGAAGTCTGTTTTAGGTGCAAGTGTCCAAGATGCAGGTGGATTTGGTGCTTTCTGCACATGCATGATAGTGTTTTTTTGTTGGATGCGCCTAGAACGGACTTTGCGTCCGACTCTAAATGAGGACCTTCATGTCTATAAGTCAAATGAATTATTATTGGAAGTCCCTGACAGCAGAGAGCAAAAGCTCATACTTCACTACATAAGAAATGTAAACACTATGTCAAAAGTCTCAAGTCATATCTATGTTTCTTTTATATTTCTTTATATCAAAACTATATTATTTTGGGTTTGGAGATCTTTAAAATAAGCAAAATGTTGGGGAATTTATATTTTTTCTACCCTAGCTGAACTTATTTAATTTTAGACCAATGACTTGTGTCTGTGATGATTAGCATCATATCCCAACATGCTTAAATACATGTGTGAACATGCTGGACAACCATAAGTTAATAACAAAACATTACAAAGTGATTAAATTACTGTACTATGTTAGCTCATAAGTACAAAGAAATGTAAATATCTTTGTAAAAAAAAAAGCAGTGTGACACTAATAAAAAGAAAAATATATTCAAATTTGCTATAATCCACTTATCACCTTACAAATTATGCTGAAAATTCCTAAGATCCATTACTATGAAAAAATAGCATATCTTCTATTTGAAATGTCCAAAATACAGTAGAAACAATAATAATCCTATGTTATTTTTCATAAGATGGGTTAAAGTGTTTTTGGCAAAGTGCTATTGTTGTCACACACAGAAACAGAGAAGACCCTGCAACAAGCAATGGAGCTTGGTTATTTCGGTTAACACTTCTCGGGACTAGAAAAATTATTATCCAAGAAAAATGTCCCAATGGATGATGTTTTGGTGGCGTTGACCCTTCAAGCAGAAATACATGGTGTTTGTAGGGCAGTTCATGGTGGTGGTTAAAGACAGACCTCTGGGGCCTCAATACATGGGACAGTTAGTGATGGAAAAATAGCTAAGTACGATTAAGTTATAAAGGGATTATGTAAATCAGAGATAAGGTTATGTATATACAGATAATTATAATTATATATAGTGATGCTAACTGGTTTCACCATTATGTAATCAAACATTCTGAGACCAATTTGCAAACAATTGATGGTGTCAGTTCATGACCTACACTAGCCATTCACTTTGCTATGTAATTGACAATGAGAATGAGGGAATGAGACAAAGCTATTCTTCATACCCAAAGCACATTGTGACAGCACTATCCATAATTCCCGTGAGGAAAAAAAGATGCACTTACAAGAGTAGAGAGAAATAAGCTATCCCAACAATGTGGATTGTATTTCTGGGAGGACCTGAATCATACATCCATGCACATGCAACATAGAAGACTATCACAAAGCACAGCTTGTTTCCTCAGCTGAATCATCTCAAAACATTCACTCACTTGCAGGAGTTGTTCAGTTTTGGACATCTCCACTTTCTGCCCTTATATAATTAAAATCCAATGGATAACCTTCTAACTACCAATCTAATCATCACACCCAAAACTGATCATTTGGAAGAAAGGAGTAACAAAGGTAGTTGGGTCCTATAAGGGAACTGTCCCTGTAAAAACAGAAAAGATGGAAGTACTGCATAGGCCAGGCTTGGCTAACCTGTGGCACTTCAGGTGTTGTGAAACTACAAGTCCAAGCATACCCTTCCAGCAATAAGCTGCTATATATTGGCAAAGCATGCTGGGACTTGTAGTTTCACAACAACTGGAGTGCCACAGGTTAGCCAGGTCTGGTATAGGCTAAGTACATGTATGTAGCTCAGTGCATGTTTGTGTAGGATATAATGCATGGGTGTGCAGCTGAAGGATTGTCTGTAGGATCGAAATACATGACTGTGAAGTGACGAATGCTTGTTTCTGTGGCCCCCAGCAACACTACCCTGCCACTCCACATAATAACATAAAAGTATTATTGTAAATGGCATAATGGATCCCCTGCTTTAAGTTAGTTGGATATTAGGAATCACCAAGGACCATAGATATATACGTTCACATAAAACTGAGGTGACTTCTAATATCTGTAATCATTTATAGTAGGAGGATTCAGTATTCTTTATAATAAAAAAGTTTTCCTAATGAATATCGAAGCAATGACATCAGAACTCAATGTTTATAAAATATGACTTATTATTTACAGGTGTTGTACATATATTTGTATTGCTTCTGTATTTTATTAGAATAACTACCAATGTACTCTTGAAATGTAACTTTGATCTTTTAAATTTAGCTTTCACTTTGCATTTTGCTGCTACAACTGCTTTCTCTTCCTCTTATTCGGGGGCAGGTTTATATCCAGTGTACTATGGTCATTCTTTCTGAAGGATGACCACAACTGAGCACAACTGGTTCTTAAAGTTAAGCAAAACTTACAATTGATATGTATTCATTTGAATTTCAACTTCTCTAGACAAGAGTTCCTGCTAGTTACATTCCAAAGTGAACACAAATCTAGAAATCTGCCAGTGAAATACTCTATATATAACCAGGGTCTAAGGCCTCATTACCGTTGTACAATGCATGTAAGCCATTGCTTCTAATGTAATTATACCCATTCATGTATTTAGTAGTGTTCCAGTGTGTTGCGTTTTCCATCATCTTGCTCTATCCAAATGCGATTACCGTAGGTAAATATATTGTAGAAGCCTATGGAGCCAAAAGTGATTTTCAAACACTAGTAAAAACAACATGCGTTTGGCATAAGTTTTTACTGGTATTTCTTTACTTGAGTTAAAAATATAATGCAGCTCTGACGGGTAGCTGGCCTAAGGTTCTCATAGTGTCAACACTGAAAATCAGGACCAATGATAGAAAATGTTTCCTCCAGTGTTTCTGATCCAGGTTCTTATTTAGAGCTAAGAAGCAGAAGAGCTCATTTCACCTTGATGCAAATGCCAAAAATAAATATAAGGGTCTCATTCATAGAAACACAACAAAAGTTTCAAGCATAATGGAAGGAGAATGAAAATGTGTGTGCTTGTTTCCAAAACTCCTGAACATATGCACAAAAAATAATGCTGTATTGGCCACATGGGCTAAGACAAGAGAAAGATGAAATGACTTAAACAAGAGATAGATGAATGGTAGAAAACATTCATTTTACTGGGAGTAAATATGTGAGGATTTATTAAAATCTTCTGAAGGAAAACTCTTCAGTTACTGTGCATGCAAATCACAAAGTGGAGACAATAGTATATGTTGTAAACAATATGTCATCATACTATATCACAGTTTAGTTTTTATTACAATAATAATACTATTTCTCATATGAAAAAAATCATTTAGTGTTTGATCTGTCACTTCACCAAAGCTGAAGCTTTCAGACAGTCACAGTGAACATCTCCATGGCAACATCCAATCTCCAAGATCTAAAATCATAATTCTGGGAACTCACGTGTTGTTTTCTTAAGTGAAGAAAAGTTTTTATATATATATATATATATATATATATATATCAAACAAATGGGGGCGCTTCCATAGTGCGTTATCCAAATATTTTTTTTTTATTAAAAACAGAATACACACGTACCAGATATAAAGTATATTCAAGCATAGAACCAGCAATCAGTTGACTCCTGTATTAGCGGACATCGTCAATAGGATCCTAGATCCACAGCCACCACGCGTTTCATCTAAACAGATTTTTTATTTGAATAAAGCACTATGGAAGCGCCCCCATTTGTTTGATATTCCAGGAATTGATTGACCCGTGGAGATCGGGCTAGAGAAGGGGAAGACGCGTAGACG